>NC_141999.1:8464036-9104536 GCF_049901715.1 Pseudonaja textilis
CTTTTTCACTTTTGGACTGATTGTCTTTCTTACCGGATCTCCCACCCATGCAAATATCATGAGCAATTTTCTGCCCCGTCTCAGAAGGTTGAGTCACGATTCCAATGCATATCAGAGGGTTCCATTTCTAAAAAATGGTTTCATCACACATCAGTTAATTTCAAAACGCTCCCGTGACTCACCCATTAGATGTATTGATTCTTGATCTTTTATGCCAGGGGTCGCCAACCTTTTGGACCTCAGGGACCACCAAACTCATAATTTTAAATCTCACAGACCAGAGACCCTGGGAAAATCCCCAAAAAGTCTACAGGAAAATTTCCCAAGCCGTTTTCCTACCAATCGATCATTCTTTATTTGGGATCGCAGGATACCGTCTACAGCTCCGTTCTCAGGGGGCGAGAGAGAGAGGGAGAGAGGGAGACTTTTTGGCTTCATGCAAGAAAAACAGCAGAAGCAGAAGTCTTTCTTTCTCTCCCCCAAACTCCACCAGAAATGAGTCTTTGCTGGCGCAGCCTCTTGGGGCAGGAGGCCTTGCAGGGTCCCAAAGACTCATTTCTGGTGGAGTTTGAGGGAGAGAAAGAAAGACTTTTGCTGCTTTCCTTGCATGCAGCCAAAAGCAGAAGAAGAAAGAAGAGGAAAGAAGCAGCCTGCAGGCCAGGTGAGGCATGTGGGGCAAATCCCTCCCCTCTGCCCTTTCCCCCCACTCCACTCACAACCTCATGTTGTTCACAATGCAAGCGACACAAGTCTTGTGATCCCACGCAGCCTGGATTAATTGCGATGGGCGTCACATTTCTCTGCGGACCACCAACATTTTCTCATGGACCACCAGTGGTCCCCAGACTGAGGTCTGTTTCCATTGCACTTCCTTTGGACTTGCTCCTGGGAGTTCATTTATTCGTCGACTGATCAGGAATTTCTCTACCTAAGGATTTGTGTGGCAGATCACATCGGATAAGTCTTAGTTCCTCGTTTGCTGACTCGGTCAGCTCAGATTCTTTTCCATACAGGGAGTCCTCGGCCTACAGCCAATGGCTTAGTTATTGTTCAGAATTACAATGGCACTGAAAAAAGTGACTTGTGGCTGTTTTTCCCTTGTGACCATTGCAACGTCCCCATTGTCATGTGATCAAACTTTGACCCTTGGCAATTGACTCATATTTATGACAGCTGTGGTGTCCTGGGGTCATGTGTGATTCTCCTTTTGAGACCTTCTGACAAGCTAAGTCCATGGGGAAGCCAGATTCACTTAACAACCATGTTCCTATCTTAACAGCTGCAGGATTCACTTAACAAAGGTGGCAAGAAAGATAATAAAAACTCATGTAACAACTGTCTTGCTCAAGGGTCTTCAAACTTGACAGCTTTAAGACTTGTGGACTTCAACTCCCAGAATTCCTGAGTTAATATGACTGGAGGAGGAGGAATTCTGAGAGCTGAAGTCCACAAGTCTTAAAGCTGTCAAGTTTGAAGAGCCCTGGTCTTGCTTAACAACAGAAATTTTGGGCTCAGTTGTGGTCACAAGTTGAGGATTACCTGCGTTTGATTATTTCCAAGTCCATTCATCCCACTTGAGAAATTGGTCTGAAATTTATATGCATTTTGGGGATGTTTCTCCAAAGTTAGGCCATTTCTGGCCCACAATTTTCTTCAACTTTGGGCACTTTAAGACTAGTAGACTTCAACTAGTGGACTTTTTCCCAGGGCCAGTGTAACTTTGAATGGTTGCCCAAAGGAATGGTTATAATCAGGGGTGGGATCCTACAGGTTCGCACCTATTCATTAGAACCAGTTGTTAACATTCTAAGCAGTTCGGAGAACCAATTGTTAGAAGAAATTACTGGTCTAATCCTGTAAGGAAGGCAGGAAGGAAACATTCTGGTGTTGCTTACAGAAACTGCCTTTCTGTTAACCCTTATTACATTCTTGCCAGGACTAGACTTCCTGTCTCTGGAATTTCTCTGGAGGTTTTTTCCCTCCTTTGCTGGTCCTTTGCTTGTGTGGAGTGACCATTCAAAGTTACAATGGCACTGAAAAAAGTGACTTATGACCATTTTTCACACTTAGGACTGTTGCAGCATCCCCACAGTCATGAGAGGCCAGGCGAGGAGATGCGTGCCTAAATGTGAGTGATGAATTTTGACTGATGGTGGCTTGCTGATGTTGGTGGGAAAGTCGGTCTCATATTCCAGAGCTGCAGTCGTCACAGGACTGGCCCTTTGGTCATCCCGGAGCAGCTACTTCTTCACCCAGGTGCACCGGCCTGCCATGGACTGAAGGAGCTGCTCTGGGATGACCAAAGGGCCAGTCCTGTGACTACTGCAGCTCTGAAATATGGGCCTGACTTTCCCACCAATGTCAGCAAGCCACCCTGGGGCGGATTTCCCTCCCCTGCCATTGGTCTTACCTTCCAGTTCCAGCTCATGTGGTTCTACTCAAGGTAAGGTTTGCGCTCGGTTGAAGGGTGGGGGCCAGTGGGTGGGCAGGCCATGTGGGTGGCACAGCGTTGTGTTACTGAGCAGCCTGGATTAATTGCTTTGGGAGGAGTGCTTTGTGGGGGACATTTCTCTGCGGACTTCCAAAATTTTCTCGTGGACTACCAGTGGTCCCTGGCCCACTAGTTGGCAACCACTGGTTTAGTGCAGGGCTCTCCAACCTTGGCAACTTTAAGCCTGGTGGACTTCAACTCCCAGAATTCCCCAGCCAGATTTGGGAGTTGAAGTCCACCAGGCTTAAAGTTGCCAAGGTTGGAGAGCCCTGGTCTAATGCACATTATGGCTATCTACAGGTGAAACTCGAAAAATTAGAATATCATGCAAAAGTTCATTTATTTCAATAATGCAACTTAAAAGGTGAACCTAATATATGAGATAGACTCATTACATGCAAAGCAAGATAGTTCAAGCTGTGATGTGTCATAATTGTGATGATTATGGTTTACAGCTCATGAAAACCCCAAATCCACAATCTCAGAAAATTAGAATATTGTGAAGAGGTGCAATATTCTAGGCTCAAAGTGTCCCACTCTAATCAGCTAATTAAGCCATAACACCTGCAAAGGGTTCCTGAGCCTTTAAATGGTCTCTCAGTCTGGTTCAGTAGGAATCAAAATCATGGGAAAGACTGCTTACCTGACAGTTGTGCAGAAAACCATCATTGACACCCTCCATAAGGAGGGAAAGCCTCAAAAGGTAACTGCAAAAGAAGTTGGATGTTCCCAAAGTGCTGTATCAAAGCACATTAATAGAAAGTTATGTGGAAGGAAAAGCATGGAAGAAAAAGATGCACAAGCACCAGGGATGACCGCAGCCTGGAGAGGATTGTCAGGAAAAGGCCATTCAAAAGTGCTGGGGACTTTCACAAGGAGTAGACTGAGGCTGGAGTCAGTGCATCAAGAGCCACCACACACAGACGGATCCTGGACATGGGCTTCAAATGTCATATTCCTCTTGTCAAGCTGCTCCTGACCAACAAACAACGTCAGAAGCGTCTTACCTGAGCTAAAGAAAAACAAAACTGGTCCGTTGCTCAGTGGTCCAAAGTCCTCTTTTCTGATGAGAGCAACTTTTGCATCTCATTTGGAAACCAAGGACCCAGAGTCTGGAGAAAGAAGGGAGAGGCACACACTGCAAGATGCTTGAAGTCCAGTGTGAAGTTTCCACAGTCTGTGTTGATTTGGGGAGCCATGTTATCTGCTGGTGTTGGTCCATTGTGCTTTATTAAGTCCAGGGTCAACGCAGCCGTCTACCAGGAGATTTTGGAGCATTTCATGCTTCCTTCCACAGATGAGCTTTATGGGGATTCTGACTTCATTTTCAAGCAGGGCTTGGCACCTGCCCATACTGCCAAAAGCACCAAAACCTGGTTCAATGACTGTGGGATTACTGTGCTTGATTGGCCAGCAAACTCGCCTGACCTGAACGCCATAGAGAATCTATGGGAAATTGCCAAGAGAAAGATGAGAGACATGAGACCAAACAATGCAGAAGAGCTGAAGGCCCCTATTGAAGCATCCTGGTCTCCCATAACACCTCAGCAGTGCCACAGGCTGATAGCTTCCATGCCACGCCGCATTGAGGCAGTCATTGCTGCAAAAGGGGCCCAAACCAAGTACTGAGTACATATGCATGCTTATACTTTTCAGAGATCCGATATTGTTCTATGTACAATCCTTGTTTTATCGATTGCATGTAACATTCTAATTTTCTGAGATTGTGGATTTGGGGTTTTCATGAGCTGTAAGCCATCATCATCACAATTATGACACATCACGGCTTGAACTATCTTGCTTTGCATGTAATGAGTCTATCTCATATATTAGGTTCACCTTTTAAGTTGCATTACTGAAATAAATGAACTTTTGCACGATATTCTAATTTTCTGAGTTTCACCTGTAGAGCTGAGACAGGTGTTGCCCAGCCAGAGTTGGGTGAGAGAGAAGCTGCTTTGCCATTTGGCCAGAAAAAACACCTGAGTCCTGCTTATCACATTTTCCTTATCGTCTCCACCGAGGACGGCACTGTGATCTCTCTCAAAGGAAACTCTTTGATGGCCAGTTGCCTCTGCCCGGAGTCTTCACGTGCCAAGACCTTTGGACCCTTTGACAGTGGCCTGATTAGGGCAGAGGTTGAATGCCAGCATAGTCGAGGTCTCCCTCCCACTTAAGGAAGGATTTTTTTTTAAATTTATCTTTTTTTAAAAAAAAAAAACAGGCACTCACTTGCAGAAACCGGCAGCAAAAAATGAGCAACAGCCAGCCGTGACTCGGAGACACCTTTGGATCTACTTTCCCGAATTTAACCCTGGGGGTTTCATGGGGCAGAGAAGGAGTGTCAAAAAATGCAAGATCGAAGCTGTGATTATGGAATCAGAACCTTGCTCCTGTTTTACATGTGTCCCATGCATATGTAACAAGGGGGAGTGGCTTCAGTCACATGACCGGAGCTGCCATATTGCCTTTTTTGACCCTCTCATGGACATCCCTGCTCAACTCTTAACCCTGTTTGATATATTCTGAGTTATTTATTAGATTTTTTTTTAAAATCCTGGCTTTACTACAGGTGGTCCTCAACTTACGACCATAATTGAGCCCAATATGCATGTTGTTAAGTGAGACATTTGTTAAATGAGTTTTACCCCATTTTACAATCTTTCTTGGTGCAGTTCATAAATGAACCATTCCAATTGTTAAATTAATAACCTGGTTGTTAAACGAACTTGGCTTCCCCATTGATTTTACTCCTCAGAAGGTCACAAAAGCTGATCCCATGACCACGGGACACCATAACCGTCATTAATATGAACCAGCTGGCAAGCATCCAAATTTTGATCATGTGACTACGGGAATACTGCAATGGTCATAAAGCGTGAAAAACGGTCCAAAGTCACTTTTTTCAGCACCATTGTAACTTTGAACAGTCACTAAATAAACTGTTGTAAGTTGAGGGCTACCTGTACTTTATAAGTAACTCAAGCTCACAAGCATACCATTTATTTATTTATTTGAGTTGCCCATTTATTAGATCATAATATAAAATACAACAATACAAAAACAAATAACAGGAAGAGGGGGGGAAGGGAAGGTGAAAGTGTAGAAAGTGTAGAAAGTGGGAAAAAGAAAGAAAAGATAGTGACTTCCGACGTCCTTTGGTGCAGGAGAATAGACTAAGATAGTAAAATCAATCCTCAACTTTTCACTTTTACATAATAGCCATTTCTAAAACAACAAATCTATCTAATCGGTCAAACCCAAAATCAATGTTTCATTTTTCTCCACCTCAAGCACAAAGTCCAGCTAACAAACAAACATACCTAATAATACCTTCCTCTTCCTATTTTCCCCACAACAACAACCCTGTGAGGTGGGTTGAGCTGTGAGAAAAGGACTAGTCCCAAATCACCCAGCTGGCTTTCGTGCCTGAGGTGGGACTAGAACTCACCATTTCTAGGCCAGCACTTACATCGAACTGACTCTCTGGCAGTTCTCTTTTCTTTTCCTTTCCTTTCAGTTCCTCTAAGGAGCATTGTTGTTCCTCCATTTCTGGAAGAAGCAAGTTTGGTCTATTGGTTAAGGCACCACTGAAGCCAATCTTTCCAAGTTTATTTTATTTTATTGAATCAAATTGGCCTCCCAACTCCAATGACCTCTAAATCCAACTCTCCAATGCTCTTATATCTAAAGGTAATGAATGAAACCTTCTTGTGTTCCAGTGCTGAAAGTGTGTATGGGGTTTATTGCTAACTTTGTTTCTATTTGTTGGCTTTTCAACACTTTGGTGCCAACAATGATATTCAAAGCAGCAGTAAGTCATTTATCCAGGTTGGTACATCCTTGCCCTGTTCCAGCCTAGTTCTCATGTTTTCATATTCCCTTTCTGTCTGGTCTGGATTTGAAAAAATGGCATCCAAAAAAATGCAGGAATTAATGCAGAAAAAGATTTTCCCTAGACAACAATCTGTTCTATGACATTCCCAAGAACATTTTTCAAGCTCTACCACATTTTCCCTCATCTTGATCTCTTGACTCATCAACTGAAACCAGTTTGTTCAACGCAATTCACCAGGAAGCGGCATGGAGAATAAGCAAACTGCGCAGCTTTGTGTCATAAAGTGTGACCATAAGGGAGCATCAGTGCTGTTGAACAAGCTAAGATGGCAGATAGCCTTAAATAGTCAACATGCAGGAAGGGAGGCATTTGAATTTCGTAAAGTAAGAAGGCATGTTAAGAGTGATAATTGCCCAATGATAGTATAGTCCTGCAAAGTGAGTGGAAAATCTTTTGTCAACAGCAAAAGAGGTGAAGATATCTTGTAGAGAGTCAAGACCAGTGTGTCTCTGTTTCCTTGAAGGGAGAACCTAATCGGTTTGCAAGTTGGAATGCTGTTGATTTTACGTATCTTGAGTGTACTACAAACCCAGTTTCCTGGGAAATGTTCACATCAGACAGAAAAGACAGAAAAACAGAAGGACACAAGAAAGGATGGAAAGATGATAAATTGGACTGTTTATTTACAGTCTAAGCATCAAATATAATAGTTAAAATAGTGATGATACATAATGATGATACTTTTTTAAAAAAGTAGTGCACAACAAAGCTGAAACACTTCATTATACTGTATAAAGGAGGCATGAAAATGATCACAGGAGGAGGAGAATGGTCATGAAAGGAACCACGTTTTCTAACAATAGGTTGTATAAGATCTGTTTGGCATTGTGTATGGAGAAAGTTGTGGACTAGCAAAATAGTGGCATCACCTGGCCAGTCTTGCTAATCATCTAATGCCATAGGAAATTCCAAGGCTATACTAGAATGGGAAGTTAAATCTATCTATCTATCATCTATCTATCTATCTATCTATCTATCTATCTATCTATCTATCTATCTATCTATCTATCTATCTATCTATCATCTTTAACTATCTATCTTTCTTTTATCTATATCTATCTATCTATCATATCTATTTATCTATCTATTTGTTTGTCTGTCTATCTTTTATCTAGCTAACTGGAGTCATGCAGCAGAAATCACACAGAAAAATGAGCATTCTACGGGCATGAGATATGCAGTTGGCAAAACTGGTATCGCAATTTCACATACCCTCTAGATAGACAGGGTTTTCACCCACACTTTTGATGGCGCTGCCTTGCAATTTGCATATGATGGTTATAGGTGGTTGCTAATAACACAAGAGTCCTAATTCTGTGGGATCCCCTGATTTAAATAATGAGGTCAAGCAGTGATCCCCAGGAGTCGTCTTCAATCAGTCCTCCAGGCTGGAATTCTATCTCTCCCTTTGGATGATGAGAAGTTGGCAAGGCTGAAGAACATACCCAAGTTGGTATCCACCAAAAGGCAGTCATCAATGACTTGTGACATTTTACAATATTTGTCCTTACTTACAGATATAGTCAGAGGTGGTATTCAGCCTGTTTGGACTGGTTCTGGCAGACCAGTAGTGAAAATTTTGACTGTTTCGAAGAACCAAATACCACTTCTATTTGGGCCTATCCACCAGCCCCTGCTCTTACCTCTCCTACATATTCTGTTGTTTATTAGCTCAGCTGATTCACACAGAGATTGGATTGACGCGCCTCAGCTGAGCTAAAAAACAGCACAGCTCATCAGCATTGGTGCAGAGGGCAGTCTCTGAGCCCTGAGCATGCGCGTGTGAAGCACATGTTTCACATGTGTGCGCGTTAGGTGCACCTGTACAGGTTCACCAGCATTGATACATTGGGCAGTGTTTGAGCTCTGCACACACACGTGCCAAGCGAGCGCTCTGAACCAGTAGGAAAAAAATTTGATACCCACCACTGAGTATATTGATTGAGAACAGGGGAGGGATTCTACAGGTTCACATCTATTCGCTAGAACCGGTTGTTAACATTCTAAGCAGTTCGGAGAACCGGTTGTTAGAAGAAATTACTGGCCTAATCCTGTAAGGAAGGCAGGAAGGAAACATTCTGGTGTTGCTTACAGAAACTGCCTCTCTGTTAACCCTTATTACATTCTTGGCAGGACTCTTGTCTCTGGAACTTCTCTGGAGTTTTTTTCCCCTCCTTTGCTGGTACTTTGCTTGTGTGGAGTGACCATTCAAAGTTACAATGGCACTGAAAAAAGGGACTTATGACCATTTTTCACACTTACAACTGCTGCAGCATACCCACAGTCATGAGAGGCCAGGCAAGGAGATGTGTGCCTCGATGTGAGTGATATTGAGTTGGCCATGCCCAGCCAATAACATGACCACGCCCACCAACTAAGCCACGCCCACAGAACCGGTTGTTAAAAAAATTGAATCCCACCCCTGGTTAAGAATATTTTAAAAAGTGAATTAATCAGCCCAACAGAAAGCTCTGCTGGTTGTCTAACACCAGATCTTCGGAGAAAGGCAGCTACCACAGCACCTGTGTTTACGGTGCTCTATCTGCCAGGCTTCTGTACCTCACTGTGTAAATACAGTCTGCCCTCTTTATTTCTTCTCCTCAGCTGGGGTCAATGGAGGTTCTGTTTCCTTCAAAAGATTAAGTCCCATGGACAACTCTATAAAGAAAAATGCTTTTGGCAACTTTATCACCTAGCAATAGGGCACTTCTGACTCTGTTAGCCAAATGTGTCAATCTTACAACAGGCCTGGTCCTAACATTGCAGATAGCTTTGGGTTGTTGGCTGTGAGTAAACAACAAAGGACTCACAACATTAATTATAATTCCATTTCAACAGCTAGTGCCAAAGAATTTGGCACACTGTGGAAACTATTCCTTCTGACTTTAAAGGTGAGTATTTGCCCTTGTGCTCAAGCAGCAAAATATTTTGGGTAACAAGCTGTGGCTAATGACATCAAGGTCACTGAGCATTGCAGATTTGACAAGACTGTTTTGTCTCAAACCTTCTCCCAGAGTAGGTCACCCGTCATGTTATTTCCATGACCAATCCATTTTCAAAGCAGAATTTGAGTAGAAGCTCGGTCATCTGTTTCATCCTGGAATACTTTATACCTTGTTTATCCAACCCACCACCTCTTTGGCTCAGGAAAGCGCTACCTTGGAACCAGAAATATTTGTTATACATCTGATAGTCCAGACAGTTTTTTAAGAGTCACCTCACTGTGGAGTTCTGGTCTTGGCCAACAGACTTAGGTTCCTTTCATTCCCCAAAGTGGCAAGGACTCACTTTCTGAATTTGGAAGGAATGCAGGTAGGCCTCAACTTAGGACCACAATTGAGGCCAAAATTCTGTTGCTAAGCAAAAATTAAGTGAATTTTGCCCCGTTTTATGACCGTTCTTGACATAATTGTTCTCATATACATTTTTATTAGGTTATAGGGTATTATAAAATACAAAACATAAAAGGACAGCTTAGGGGAAGGGAAAGGGGGGGAAGAAAAGTGAGGAAGGATAGAGAAAGATCAAGAAACATTGACTTCTGACTCTATCTCTTGCAAGGGGTTAGTAACAAATCACAACTTTTTGTTTTACCACAATAGTATAAACCAATCATGTCTACAAATATCTTATCAGTCAACCTTTGAAATCCAAAACCAAAGTTTCATTCTTTTCCACATCAAACACAAAGTTTAGAAGCGGTTGCCATGTGGAAACAAAAGCATTTGTTTCCTTTTCTTGGAGCAGAGTAGTCAATTTTGCCATTTCAGCCAACTCCATAAGCTTCTGCAACCGTTCTTCTAGAATAGGAATCGAAGTGTCCTTCCATTTTTGCGCATACAATGATCTTGCTGCTGTCAACATATATAGTAACAACATTCCAAACTTTTTCTCAAATTCTTTTCCATTACACCCAAGAGGAAAACTTTCTTGACATCATTGTGAAGTGAATCATTGCAGTTGTTAAGGTAGTAACATAGTTAAGTGAATCAACTTTCCTGTTGACTTTGTCAGGTCACAAAAGGTGATCACATGATCCCAGGACATAGCAACTGTCATAAATGTGAATCGATCACCAAGCATCTGAATCTTGATCATGTGACCCTGGGAATGCCACAATGGTCATAAGTGTGAAACATGGTCATGTCACTTTTTTCAGTGCCATTGAAACTTCAAACGGTCATTAAATGAACTGTTGTAAGTTAAGCGCCATCTGTACATTTTCTTGGGCCTTACTATTTAAAATACACATGTAAGATAATTAAGTGCAGGATTTTAAATGTTTTTGCTGCACCACTCTTTCCAGCTTGTTGTTTTCTGGGTGGTCCAGCTGGCTGGAGATGATGGTAGTCCCATATCCCTGAAGAAAATTACTTGGTGGTAAGATTAATCTGGAAAATGTTTGGTTGATTTCTTTTCTGCTCCTTCAAATGTAGAGACTGAAGTACCATCAGACTTATTTTCTTTTGTTACAGATTGAGCCAATCAATCAGACCTCCTGAAAAAAGACACAGAAAGAGAAAAATGGCTAAGCAGCCTTGAAAGAAAAAAAATATTTACTTGAGATATCGAGAGAATTTCTTTATTTTTGCTGGCATCAGTGATACTTTTAGGCACGTATATCAAAAAGTGGTATTTCTAAGCAAGTGGGACGTGATTTTAAAAGATGCTTTGACCTTAGAAAGACTGCAATCTTTCCTGATACATTATCATTACCAGAAATGCTGATTTTCTTTAAAAATATGTCCAGCTGTGAATTAGCCAGAGAGTGAGGTCTCTAACTTTAATAGTCCACACCCCATTTGGAACAGAAATATGGAATAAGCCTTTTAGGGGAGGCTGCCTCATTGTATTGTTGATTTCTTCCTGTTGCCAAGGAACAGGATCTTTTGAGGTATTTGTTCTCCAGGCTTCTAAGTTGTTGAGATGATGGCTTCCTTGTGGCCGTCATTGTGTTTTGGAACAAGAAACATTCAGCACATATGGGCAATAATCCAACTGCTTCCCTGATCACATAAATCAGGAACACAACTGAGTTATCTTCAGCCAAGTAGCAAGGAAGAAAGAATTAAGCATGTCCTCCTCCCAACCTTACTACAGGTTGTCTCAGCTTACCACAGTTTGTTTAGTGACCATTCGAAGTTACAATGGCACTGAAAAAGTGACGTTATGGCCGTTTTCACACTTATGTAGTATCCTCATGGTCATGTGATCACAATTCAGACGCTTGGCAACTGGCATGTATTTGTAATTGGGAAGGGGGAATTTCATGGAGCGTATGTGCTTAGACATAATAGCATTTTCCTTTACAGTCAAGGTCATGTTATTCCTGCACCTGGGTGAGGAGTGGTTGAAGGGATGTCTCAAGTTGGAACAGACGGTGACTGGGCCATGTGATGGAATGATGGCTGCAGGGGATGGATTTTGTAATTTTAATTACTGAAGGAAAAGCCAGAACTCTCAGATTCAGGTTTTCCCAGGTGTGCCAGTAGAACAACTCTAATAAAATGCAACTTTGAGAAAATGCCTGTCTCTGAGTTTTTGATTGGACTTTGGTTTTTCTGGAATGCTGACAGCCAGATTCTCTTAACCACCATGTTACTAACTTAACAACTGCAGTGATTCACTTAATAACTGTGGCAAGAAAGGTAATAAAATGGCCAAAACCTAGCAACTATCTCACTTAGCAACAAAAATTTTGGCCTCAGTTGTGGTTGTAAGTTGAGGACTACGTGTACTCTCCAAATTACCAAATTACAATGGGGAGAAGGAAAACCAATGAATTCTTCATGTTTTAAGCATTTCCCTGGATAGCATACTGGTTCACTTGTTCTTTGAGGTCCCAGTTGGCTACTCTAAGAAGCTGATTAACTCTCTGAGATGCTACTTGGCTGGTTGCAAGAAACCAGATTGGTCCCCTAGTACTTCTCCCCTTCATCTCTTTGTTGGGTATATAATGGGATCAGTGACAAACTGATGAACACCGATAGGGCATTTTAGGCCATTAAAGAGTATTAAGCACATACCCGAAGGAGGGTTGAGAGCTGAGCTGGAACTTGGATGGCAAGCAATGCCTACTTCAATTACGGAGCAGCTAAGCAGCTGGGCTCTCGGCTTTGCTAAGGGCTATCTACCTTCTTGAGAATAGCAGAGAATAATTTTTTAATAGGCCTAATACTGTTGGCCCAATTAATTAATGCACTGAGTAAGGTAGGTGTCATGATGCCTGAGGCTCCCTGCCCCCCATGATTTTATTTTATTCTGAATTCTTTTTATTTTAGAATGAATGCATGTATCAGAAGCTGGCCTTCTGCAAAGCAAAATGCAATGAGTATTTTTGCCCCTCTAAATGTTTCTGGGCTTAAATGCCCCCCAGAGGCATTTTTAGGTAATAAAAGCTATCGGTAGTTACAGCCCAGTCTGAGAGGAGCCCATTCCCTAAAAAGGGAGGGTGGTAAAAGAACATCAAAGGGACTAGCGACAGAGAACAACCTCTCCGATTTGCCTTTTGCAAATAAGTTTTTTTTACAAAGTGTTTTATTTTTTACAACAAATATACAAACAAAACATAAAACCCTCTTTCAATTATATACATACAGTGTGTCAGTCAGTTACAATCTTTTGTGCTATCCTTTTTTTTTACCATTACTCACAAGATATATAAATTCTCACCTTATCAATCTAGCTTATACTTATGTAATATCAATTATTAAACATTCATTTGACTAAACTATTTTTCCATCATTTTATATGAGATATTTTAAATTTCATTATAATTTAATCTTATACACTCATCCAATGGATATATATATATATTATATTGTATTCTATATCAATCTAGGTAGAGGAAATTTTGAGTAGTTCGGAGAACCGGCAAATCCCGCTTCTGACTGGCCCCGCCCCCATCTATTCTCTGCCTCCCATTAGTCCCAGCTGATTGGCTGGGTCTTCTTTGGTTGCCCTGCACAGGAGAACGGAGCTGGAAAGCAGGTTAGTGAGGTGGGAGGGAATGGGGATTTTACAGTATCCTTCCCCTGCCACGTTCATCAGGCCACACCCATAGAACTGGTAGTAAAAAATTTGAATCCCACCACTGGTGTGCACGTCAACTCCCAGAACGCCCCAACCAGCATGTTCCACCCTTGTGAACGGGCAGATCAGATCACCCAATAGAAATATTGTACAATTTCCCTGCAGTGTTGATTCACTGGCGATCATCCAGATGACAAACATTCTCCTCTTCCTCTGGACTAGTTCATAAAGACATAAATAAAGAGTGTTCTTTTCATCTAGGCTTCTGCTTGGAAACAGATTTCTGCATCTTTACTTTCAGTGTTGGGAACGTGCGAGATGGATAGTAATGATATTCTTATTTCCTGCATTACGACAATTGGACCCATGTTATGTAAATCTAAAACTTCTTCCTTCGGGTGACGTCTTTGCCCAATACCCCACTCAGCAGGAAATGCTTAAAATATCCCATCACAGAGAGGAAGAAAGTTCTGGTTTTGATCTTCCTGCCCTTGTCCCTTCCTTTCCTCTCATCTGTTTGATGTTTCTACCTAGCCATGTATTCTGATTTCTGCATCAAACACTCGCTTGGATAGAGTGGCATTTTTTTCCAGGCAGAAATTGTGCCTTCCTTTCTCTCCAGATCTGACAACCAGACAAAAATCTGAAGGAACAACTGCTGGGAAAAAGAAGTATGCAACTGGGTGACCCCAGGGTCAAATGGAAATTCAGACTCTAAAAGAGAGGTGATGTCTCCATATGAGAAAAGGCATCCACTCTCTAAGCCCAATGGATGGAAGGAGAATGGATAGGACCACCAAGTTCCAGAGATCTATGGCCCAAAGATCACCCAAGTCAAACTCTTCACTTTGACCCAGCTGTCAACACTCAACATTTTCCAGATAGGATTTTGATGCTTTGCGCCTTGAAAAGGGAGGACCTGGGTTTCTTTCAATTCAGAGTATGTTAAATGAAGATGTTAAGGACCAGGGCAGAACAACTGAACTGCTTATAGTGGCGGAATTGCAAAAATAAAGTGAATCCCCACTAAAAGGATGGACATATCCACGTGCAATTAGATACTCATCCCACCAGCATTCAGATGCAGTAGATGGAGATGTGGTTGGATGAATATCATGTACAAACCCATCCAGCTTTAGAGACGTGTCTTTGACTTTCAGTTGGCCAAATCAATTTCTTTAGACAGAGAAAAAAATAATATTTACAGTTATGGCTGACTGGAAACCCCTTATATGGACTTTTTGCGTAAAGCAGGAAAAGTTCACTTATGATTTGTGGTTTTGATGATTAGGAAAAAATGGATAATAGAAAAGAGTGAGCTTTCTTTTGCAATCATAGAGTAAGAGATATTTTGGATATTTGCTGCAAAGGAAATTGAAAGCTGCTTCTTCCTATTTCTTTCTAAAAAAAAATATCTCTCTGTCCTTTTGCTTTTTTCTTTCTTTCTTCTTTCTTTACTGCTTTTACTCTTCATTGTTTTGTGTTAGTTTAAATTTTTTTTTTAAAGGGAGAGAAAGAGATGTGCATTCTACTTTCTGATTGGTGCTTGAATTCATTCTGAATTTATATTAAAAGTGCTTGAAAAAAGGCATTTCTGTGAAAAAAGGCATTTTTAATGTCTTTTAACGGTCATGGGACACGATTGGGCGGTTTCGCGTTTCTTTCTCCAGAAGGACGTGCATTAAGGATATCCCAAAGGTGCTTTTTCAAGGGGCAACTGGACTTTCTTGTTTTTCTTTGAAGACCTTTCACTTCTCATCCAAGAAGCTTCTTCAGCTCTGACTGTGGAATGGAAGAATTCAGTCACCATCCAGTCAGAGCTGAAGAAGCTTCTTGGATGAGAAGTGAAACGTCTTCAAAGAAAAACAAATAAGTCCAGGTGCTGCTTGCAAAAGCACCTTTGGGACAACCATGGATGACTGAGAATCTGGATGACTGAGAATCTCCATAGACATGACTTAAGGATACTTTTTGACTCAACCGTAGAAAACAAATGAGTGGTTTTGTTTTTTAAGTAACCAATGAAAGTTGCAGTTTCCAAAGGATACTAGTATCAGGACAGATTATTGTATTTTGTTTCAAGACAAATGATAATCATCATTTGATAATCATGCCCAGTATTTCCTAGTCAAACCACAGACAACTACAATGATCTAATACATATTGATTTTACAGAAGACAATGTTGAAAAACAATGTTGACAAACACTACGTAATCTAAAACCATCTCTATCTATTGGACCGGACAGAATATGTGCCTACTTCTTAAAAAGGCTATCCACTGCCATAGCCGAACCTCTAAGCATAATCTTTGAAAAATCTTTTAGGACCAGCTCCTTGCCAAAACTATGGTCACAAGCCACGGTAATCCCCATCTTCAAAAAGGGAGACCACAGCCTAGTTGGAAATTACAGACCAATCTCTTTATGCTATGTCACCTGTAAAGACTTGGAATCAATTATTAACCAATCCATCATCCTCCACTTAGAAACAAACAACCTACTCGCTAATAAACAATTTGGTTTCAGGAAAAAACTATCCTGCAATCTGCAACTATTACACTGCAAAAACATATAGACAACACAACTCGATCAGCGCAAAGCAATAGATGCAATGTACATAGTCTTCTGTAAAGCCTTTGATTCAGTGGTACACGACAAACTACTCCTAAAACTAAAATCTTATGGTATATCTGGACAATTGCATAACTGGATAGAAGCATTCCTGTCAAACAGACAACAAATGGTCAAAATTGGGAGCGTCCTATCAAATTCTGTACCTGTCAACAGTGGTGTCCCCCAAGGCAGTGTTCTAGGACCAGCTCTCTTCATACTCTACATAAATGATCTCTATGATCATATTAAGAGCAACTGCGTTCTCTTCGCTGATGATGCGTAGCTTTTTCTCCAGTAATATCACACTGCTAACTAGAGTACACAAAACATTTGCTAGACCGATATTTGAATACAGCTCATCAGTCTGGAGCCCACTTTACCTATCTGATATTAACACAGTTGAGAAAGTCCAGAAATATTTCACAAGAAGAGTTCTCCACTCCTCTACTCATTGCAGAATACCTTATGCCACCAGACTTGAAATTCTAGACCTAGAAAATCTAGAACTACGCCGCCTTCGTTCCGATCTAAGTATAGTATATAAAATCATACATTGCAATGTTCTATCTGTCAATGAGTACTTCAGCTTCAACCATAACAATACAAGAGCAAACAATAGATGCAACTCAAGGTTAACCTCACCAAACTTGATTGCAGGAAATACGACTTCAGCAACAGAATGGTCAATGTCTGGAATACTTTACCTGACTCTGTGATTTCTTCCTCCAACCCCCAAAACTTTAATCTTTAACCTTAACCTACTATTGACCTCACCCCTTTCCTAAGAGGTCTGTAGGGGGCGTGCATAAGCGCACCAACGTGCCTATTGTCCCGGTCCTATTGTTTCTCTTTATTTTTCTTATATGTATCCATTTCATGTATTCATAACTATGTTTATACTTATACCTATTATCTTGTAAGCGAATGACAAATCAAATAAATCAAATAAATAAAATTGAAAATTGAATGTCTGAAAGACTTGAATTCAAAGCTTCCCATCAGTTGCAACAAGACTGCCTGCCTGATCTCAGAAAGCACATTGGTTAATGGAGATGTTTTTAAAAATGAAAGGCCCCATTGTTGAGCAGGCCATTTTTTATCCTTCCTTCAGTTGTAATTTGTACTTTGGGTTTTTTATGATCTTTATTATTATGGGTTTTTATTCATATTTACCATTTTTCTATCTTTGCTTTTTATCTATTGTTGTGAGCCACCTCAGAGTCACCCCGGTCAAGATTGGCAACTATATTAATTTGATAAATACATACATACATACATTACATAAAAGGTACCTTCCACTTTAAAAAATGTTCCAGATAAGTAGCCTCTTGACACAAAGGGACTCTGCGGGATAGATTGCTGTTTGTCATTCTCTCGACATGAAAGACTGAGGTGTTATTGTTTGTCTAAGGCCCGGTCCTGTTTGATTTTGTCCTGTGTAAGTCTGGGCTGTCCATTTGGTTTGATGTTTTTAATCTGTGTTTATGTATTTTCTAGTTTTGTACACTGCCCAGGGTCCACTGAGTGGCTTTGAATTCACATGAATAAATAAATAATAGACACGAAGTTTTCTGTTGATAACTTTGGGAGGGGATTAGCATACAAAGTTCTCTCCTGAGGCATTTTTGAAAGTCAGGAAGTTGAGTCATGGCAAGTGGTTTCTTGAAATGCTCTCAAAATGTGTCAGGAGATTAAAATCAGTTTCCAAACTTTATGGTGACCAGCTCTGAATGGACTGCTTTAAGACGAGAAAGTGGGGCCAAATGTTGTTTTCTTGCATATGAATAAAAACTGATTACCCATCATGTCAAGCCATGGTTTGCTTAATGTCAGTTAATAAAGAATAAACCAGACACAGGACAGACACAGACTTCAGAGGATAATTAGAACTGCAGAAAAAACAATTACTAGCAACCTGCCTTCCATCGAGGACCTGTATACTGCACGAGTCAAAAAGTGGGCTGTGAAAATGTTTACAGACCCCTCACATCCCGGACATAAACTGTTTCAACTCCTTCCCTCAAAACGACACTATGGAGCATTCCTCCCACTTATGATGATTTTTTTACTGTTTCCTAGTATGATTTGATTGCTTATTGTACACTATGACTATTATTAAGTTGTATCTTATGATTCTTGATGAATGCATCTTTTCTTTTATGTACACTGAGAGCAAGAAAAATTCCTTGTGTGTCCAATCACACTTGGCCAATAAAAAATTCTATATCTATCTATATCTATATCCATTGATGCTATCACAGAAAGCATCAAAAACTGTTGAGAACAGTGTCTTTCAACCTTGGCAACTTGGAGAAATGTGCAATTGAAATTGGCCGAGGAATGCTGGGAGTTGAAATTCACACATCTTAAAGTTGCCAAGGTTGAGAAACACTGGTTTGAAGTAAGCAGGCAGGAGGTAGACTCATTGCAGAACGAAGTCCGACTAATTCAACCCTCAATACCCCTCTAACTCTGAGAAGAAAACTTTCTCTAACTTTTCAGTAGTTTTCTTCCTACAAATTCCTCCAGGTCCCATACGTCACAACACTTGTTCCAAGTCTTGCCTTTTTGTTTGATCAGATTTTGATCAAATGAATAACAAAGAAGCAATATTAAGAAACATGACTGGATCTTTTGGAAGGACGCTTAGTTGAAATTTCAACGGCAAAACCCCAGTTCAGCAGATTAGGACACCAGGTGGATGGTTGTATCTACCCATCCATGTAGAAAGAGGCAGGCTGGGTGCCCTTGGTTGCCTTCCACACTGCGATATCATCTACAAATGATACAATCATGTAATATGTGTAATAACCTTATGATGCATGCAACGTCCACTGTGGTACAGCTAGTCCTCAACTTATAACCATTCATTTAGTGGTCAAAGTTACAACAGCACTGGCTGATAGAAAGACACAGCCCCAAAATTTGTACAGGTAGTCCTCAATTTATAACCACAAGAAGGACTGGAAAATTCATTGTTAAACAGTGCAGATTTAAATGATGCGCCACATAGCCATACCAAATTTTACAAGTGTGTTTTGTTTTTTTTGCCATGATCTTTAAGCAAATTACATATGGTTCCACACTGCTCAACCAGCAATGGGAAATATCCATCTGTAGCAGTTTAGAAACTCCAAAATTCACAACAGAAACAATAAGTGTAAACATATGCAAACCAGATACAGTAAAACAGTGATTTTTCAAGAATGGACAGATTCAGAAATGAAAGAGAAATTGATACTGATCTGCAGCAATTGACAAATATGTTGTCTGTCCACATTTGAATTAGTTACAGCAGACAAAGGGACAAGGAGACAAAATATCACGCAATACGCTCCACATTTCAGAGAACATTCCGTTTATAATATTGAGTGACATTATTTCTTTACATTTGTTATAGCAAACTGTAAGCAAGCTCGGGGCCGCTTACAAAATCCAGATACAGTAAAAGCTGTTTAATAAAACATAAAACAAGAGAGGAAACCTGGATTGAACCCAGGATGGGCCCCCCACAAATGCATCGACCCCAGGCCTGAGACGCCAGATCTTAAGGGATGGTGCAGCCCCTGGGAGAAGATGCCTCCGTATCCTGGGAAGATACTGTTCCAGAGGCTAAGGCCCTGATAGAATAGGGCCACTTCCTTGGCCATTCAGTACTGAGGCACTCTGCTAGAATACACTTCGGGGCAGAAGCAATTGGAGAGAAGTGTTGTGGTTTGCCGGCAGCGGTGCAGACGGCAGTGGAATCAGACAGTGGGGAAGAAAGGGCACCAGTCAGGGAGTCTGGAGAGGACTTGGACGAGGGTCCTGCATCCAATGCAGGGATGGAGCCAAGACCATCTGGGAGTGGGATGCTGCCTCCGGAGTCTGGCAGCAGCAAGGCAGATGACACAGGGGAGCCTGTTCCCAGTGCACGTGTGCGCAGAGCTGCTAGAAGGAGAGAACAGCTGAAACAAAAGGGAGTAAGGCTGGGAGGTGATTGCCCCTCCCATCAGGGATAAAAGTCAATCCTCGATGACGAAGAGCTTTGCAGGAAGCAAAGCAGTTCAGTAATTTCCAAGTCCTTCTTGAAGCTCAGTACTCTGGTCGGTTTTTTCTGGGGTTTTGGGTTGGTTGATGTTAGCCTTAATTGGACTTCTGTTTCTTGGCAGCATTCTGCAGCACCGAAAAGCGTGCTCTTATCTGGAGGAACGGTGTATAATGAGTTTTGGCTGGGAATGTAAGTAATTCCCAGCGTTGCATTAAAATAGTTTTACTTTTAAAATTAGTTTGTGTTTTATTAGGTTTGACGAAGCCTGGGTCAGAACAGTAAATGGGCCCCTCAGATAACTCGGTCTAATGCCCTCAAGGGCTGTAAAGGTAGCAATCATCACTTGGCATTACACCTGACTGACAACAAAGGCACTTTGCAGTGGTGACACATGAGCATACCAAAAAGCACATGTTACTGCTCGTGTTGCTACACCTTGAACTAATTGTAGCTTCAAGGGCAGCCTCATGTCGAACACATTGCAATAAGCCAGTAGGCACGAGTATCTGAAAAGCCGCCCGATTGAGGAAAGGGCACAATTGACGCACCTGGAGAACCTGCACAACGGCCCTCCTGGCCAGAGCTGCCCCCTGCACTTTGGGAAAGGAGCTGTGAATCTAGAAAGACACCTAGGTTGCCCTCCACTCTTGAATGTGGGAGCGCTGCCCCTTTCCATGGATGGAAACCTCTCTAAACCAGTCTTGTCAAGCTTGAGCCCAAGTCTGATTTGCACCCTCCAGAGGCAACCAACCTCCAGACTTGGGGTCAATAGATTGACAGCTTCACCTGCGCAGCCCAAGGTTAGCGTGTAAAACTGGGTACCATCAGCATACAGATGATACCTCACCTCAAACCAATGGGGGATCTCATTTAGCAATTTCAGGTAGATGAGAAAAGGAGGGAGGAAAGTATGAAGCCATGAAGCACCCCAGAAATGATGGGCCATGGGTGCGATTTCTCTACTGCTGCCAACACTGAATGAGACTGACTGCTAGAAAAGTAGCAGTTCAATCCTGGCTACTTCCAATCCTGGCTACCATGGTATCACAGGCTACTAAGAGATCAAAATGTACAAGGATGGCTGCCCCATCACATGTCAGTTCCCTCAAAGATCATCAACAAACACCCCAAATGCTGACTCCGTATAGTACCCTGGTCTAAAACCTGATAGGAACAAGTCCAGATGATCTGTTTCCTGAAAGAACCTTGGTAACTATTGTCCATGGATCTTCTTCACAATCTTCCTCACAGAACGATTAGAAATTGGACAATAATTGTCCAGCCTTGTCCACAACGATGATGAGGAGATTCATTTATAGAATGTATACAACTGCCCTTCTCACAGTAGTGAGAACTTTAAAGAAAATTAAGAAAATTAAAGCAACAATTTAACTATCTCAGCCACAATGCCTGAGGTCAAAATAATAATCTCAACTGATAAAAAAAACAACACTAACCAGCAGAGCTCGCCTAACCTCTTATCATGAACTACCTGGAGGGAACTGCAATGGTCTTCAGTGTCTTATGAAAACCTTAACAGGATCAAACCATCTAGATTTATTGGTTCCGGAGGCACTGCCATGAGAAATCACAATTCCTGGGCATTTTCCATTTCTCTTTGCCAGGGATTTGTCCACATCTCATCTTAAATCATTGTTTCTCAAATTTAGCAATTTTACATTGTGTCAATTCCAACTTCCAGTTTCCCAGCTTTAAATTTGCAGAGATATACTGCCTTAACAGCTCTTGCCACAGAAACTCAGTGAGATCTATGGCTCAGGCAAGAAACAACTTTAAAGTTGGGCATAACGTGTCTGACACAACCCACTCAACCAACATTCATCTAGGAAAGATTTGGTTGAAGAGGATGTTCCAGGGTCTAAGTGTCCCAAGGAAGAAGGATGGCCTATAGCAGTGGTGGCTAACCTTTTTGGGCTCCTGTGCCAAAAATTTCTGGAAATACAGGAAGTGACGAAACAGGCCTGTTTTTCGGCCTCCAAAGTCTGCACAGGCTTCCCTCGAGCCTCTGGGAAGCCAAAAAAAGCCTCAAACTGGCCGAAAAAATCAGCTGTGAGGCATGCACATGCGCAGAGAGGTAAGTTTGTCTGGGGCTCACGTGCCCGCACAAATGGCTCTGTGTGCCACCTGTGGCACGTGTGCCATAGCTTCACCATCACGGGCTTATAGTGATCAACCACAAAAGGCCATTTCTCAAGAATGTCACATTGTTTAGGATAGTATTTCTCAACCTTGGCAATTTTAAGATGTGGGAACTTCAACTCTCAGAATTCCCTAGCCAGACATGTTGGCTGGGGAATTCTGGGAGTCAGAGTCAATATATCTTTAACGTTGCCAAAGTTTCCTGGCAGGGGAATCCTGGGAGTTGAAGTCCATACATCTTAAAAGTTTCCAAGATTGAGAAACACTGGTTTAGGATCTTGTGCATCACAAACAAATCCTGAAGTTGGTGTGATGCAACTTGTACATGGCCAGGTACTAGACTGCCATATTCTGCCATCTTCCACACCAAGCATGGCAGCCTCACGTGGATTGTTGTTGTTGTTGTTAGTTGCGAAGTCATGTCCGACTCACCGAAACCCCATGGACAACATTCCTCCAGGCCTTCCTGTCCTCTACCATCTTCTAGTGTCCATTTAAGCACACGCCAACTGCTTCAGTGACTCCATCCAGCTACCCCATCCTCTGTCGGCCCTTCTTCTTTTGCTCCAGTGAGTCCGTCCTTCTCATTAGGTGGCCAAAGTATTTGAGTTTCATCTTTAGGATCTGGCCTTCAAAAGAGCAGCCAGGGTTGATCTCACATTGATATAGAATTTAATTATAGGCCACTGCATCGGGACTGACCTTCAGCAACTCCATTGGCTCCAAATGCCTGCCCTCTTTTTTCTCTGTCACTCCATTTTGAGAAGCAGAATTGTTCCTTCGAGTCCATTATCCATCCGCATCACATGCCCCTCGTATGCATCCTTGCTGATCACAGCCTCAAGGGAAAGCCAGCCTTTATGGGTTGAATTCTGGGGATCTTAATATCTCCAGCTTCATAATTCAAAGGTACTTTTCTTTCTTCCTCCCAGTCTATATATCTTTGATATTTCTACATTACCAGTGGAAAAACTGTTGCTTTAACAATTCTGATTGCCATAGAATCTATTATAAATCTATTTCCTTTCTGATCTTGTCTAATTTGTCCTTGTCTCTTTTTCTTAATCTTCCAGCACCCTTTTCCCTCTCTGCACCTTATCTATTCTTCAGCCCAAGAAAACAAAATTATCTACTATCTTTGCTTCTTTACTATCAGTTTAAATTCATTAAAAGGTTAGTTTTACCTTTATTGTTTTTATAATTTAACTAACCCCAGGTTTTTTTGCTTTCCATTTTTACCCCCGTAATGACTTTTGTAGCTTTCTAACTAAAAAAAGAGGCTATCATTTGCTTTATCTCAAATTTTTAGGATTCTGGCCTCCAATTCTAACAAAGTTGTCATCTCTTCCTCTCTTGTAATTGTTACGTTTGCCGAAGAAGACAACATGCCTTTCTTATCTACTATCTCCCTATTTTAAATTGCTCCTTTTCTCCCAATTCTGTCCTTTATATTGTCCTACATGTCAAATTCTGACAATTAACCCTCAACTTGCAACCATTCATTTAGTGACCTTTCAGAGTTGCACTGGCACTGAAAAAGGTGTCTTATGACCAGTCCTCATACTTACAACAGTCGCGGCATCCTCGTGGTTGTGTAATCAAAGGTTGTGTAATCAAAATTCATATTTATGATGGCTGAAGATTTGCAACCTTCCCAGCCAGCTTTCCACAAGCAAAATAAATGGGGGAAGTCAGATTTGTTTAACGACTGCACGATTCACTTAACAATTGCAGTGATTTGCTTAACAACTGTGGCAAAAAGGTCATAAAATTGCATGTGATTCATTCAACAATTGCTTTACTTAGAAATAAAACTTCTGCTCAAAACTGTGGTTGTGCATCAACGGTTACCTGTACATAATCAAAGGCCTTGGTGTGGCCAATGAAGGAAAGGAAATCTATTCTCTTGCTCTTTCAATTATCTATCTTATTTAATTTAGCCGTCATCTTGATTTCTCCGTTGAAGGCTTGGAAAGTAATTAATTGAAGGTGACCTTCTTGGTCATGTAATTAAACTCCTTACCTAGGGTCAGAATCCAGGACCACAGTGACCAGCCTCTGTTCCAACTTTGCCGTTTCGAAAAATAGAATGTTCCATTGTTACACAACTCTTGCTATTAACTATTTTTTCTTGAAGTCTAGTCATACCTTGTAATTTAAAACCCTCATTCCTTGACCTGGCTTGTGGAATGATTCGGAACAATGCTACTCTTCTACACGACACCCTTCAGATCCTTGAAGACTGTGATCAATCATGCCTCCCTATAGTCTTCTCTGCTCAAGGCTAAATATAATTCATGTCTCCAGCTGTTCCTCATCAGGTGCCTCATTCTATACTCTTTACAGTTTGGCTTGCTCTTCTCTGAATGTGCTCCACTCTGTTAATGTTCTTTCAAAAATGGGGTGCCTAGAACTGAATGCAAAATTCTGGATGTGGCTGGACAGGTACAGAATGGAGAAGATCAGTGACTCTCTGGAGATTATGCTTCTGTAGGATTGCGTTACTCTTTTTATCAGCTAACCATCCTATTGCCTTTAGGTTTATCTGATAATCCATGAAAGACATCTAGATCCTTTCTTCAAAGATTGGCATCCGATTTGGTCCAGCCACCTCTATACAGGTGTATTTGATGCTCCCTACTGAATGTTGGGTTTTGCCTTTCCATTGTTGAATTTCACCTGCCTCCTGACTTCCAATATTCCAGCTTGTCAAGATTCTTCTGAATCTTGATAGTGTCCTCCAGCATGTTTACTCTCCTTGTTTTTCCATTTCCTGCAAATTTTATAATCATATTTTCTAATTCCACATCCAAGTCATTTATGCATAGTGGCACTCCTCAATTTATGACTATTTTTTTAGTGACAGTTTGAAATTGCAATGGCACTGAAAAAAGTAGCAGATAACCAGTCCTCGCATTATGACCATAGCAGCATTCCCACAGTCACAGGAGTAAAATTTGGGCACTTGGCAACCAGCATGTATTTACAATTGTTGCAGCATCCCGGGGTCATGTGGTTTCTGTTCATGACCTTCTCAGCTGGTTTCAGGCAAGCAAAGTCAGTGAGAAAGCCAGACTGCTTAATGACCACATGATTCACTTAACAACTGTGCCAAAAAAGGTGATAAAATTGGCACAATTCACTTAACAACCATCTTGCTTAGCCTTGGAAATCCTGGTCCCAACTGTGGTTATAAGTCAAGGATTACCTGTACACTGAGACCAAAAAAGTCTTAACTCTATGATTGTTGTGGTTTACTGGCAGCCCGTGCAGACAGTAGCAGAATCAGGCAGCGAGGAAGAACGAGGACCAGTCAGGGAGTCTGGAGAGGACTCAGATGAGGGTCCTGCATCCGATGCAGAGATGGGGCCAGGACCATCTGGGAATGGGGTGTTGCCTTCGGAGTCTTTGGAGTCTGGCAGCAGCGAAGCAGAGGAACAAGGGGAGGCTGTTCCCAGTGTGTGTGTATGTGCAGAGCTGCTAGAAGGTGAAAGCAGCTGAAACAAAAGGGGCAACTCAGGAGTAAGGCTGGGAGGTAATTGCCCCTCCCATTAGGGATAAAAGCCAGGCCAAGATGACAAAACCTTTGCAGGAAGCAAACTAGTTCGATCAGTTCCAAGTCATCCTTGAAGCTCTTGCTACTTCCGTTGGTTTTTCTTGAATTTTGGTTGGTTTCTTTTCTAGTTAATTTGATACTTCCTAAATGAGGTAGAACGAGTGGGAAGTGGCTGGTGTGTGTGCGTGTGAAATTAAGCCTCCTTCGTATTCAGAAAACAAAGGAGCAGATATGGTTTAATTCTGCTTCAGCCCAGATTGCTGGGAGAGAAAGTAGTTTAAAAGTATTATTTAATTAACTAATTCATTGGCTTCCCGGCACTTGTAGTGCTAAGGAGCTGCTTGCCTTTTAAAATCCAGCGCTGAAGCCCAAGAGTGCTGGATTTCAAAATAAAAGCCAAAGAGCTCAGTGCTACAAGGAGAAGTTCCAGGAAGCCTTGTTGTTGGAGCTGAACTGGGCTTTACTTCTGTTTTGGCATCACTTTACAGAACTGAAAGGTGTGTGCTTATCTTGGGGACTGTTTGAGCTTAATTCCGGCTGGGAAGGAAAACAATTCCCAGTGCTGCAATAAAATAGATTTTGTTTTTAAAACAAGTTTGTGAATAATTATGGTTTAGAAAGCCTAGGTCAGAACAATGATGTACATTCGATGCTTCCTTCCAGCTTGACACAGAACCAGTGAACCAAAGGTGCAGCCAACTCCGTATTCATTTAATGATAGCATAATCCAGTCCTCATTTTACTATGTTCTCTCCTAAGATTTCCACCGAGGCGTTACCTGTGGTGGTGCAGTGGTTAGAATGTGGTATTGCAGGCTAACTTTGCATTCCCACTGCCAGGAGTTCAGTCCTGACCAGCTTAAGGTTGACTCAGCCTTCTGTCCTTCTGAGGTCAGTAAAATGAGGATCCAGATTGTTGAGGGCAAGACGCTGACTCGGTAAACTGCTTAGAGGGGGCTGTAAAGCACTATGGACTGGCATATAGTCAAAGTGCTATTGCTATTGCAAATCTCTTCCCACATCTAACCCTACTAAGGTTTAAGTTTCCTCTGCTTAAGTAGGAAGGAGCTTAGAAGAGGCAGAAGGTTAGAAAAGTTCTATTGCTGTACCATAAATACGCCCATATATTTTTCCAAGCTGGTGTAAATCTTCTAAGAATTGCAGAGGGCATCTTTCACACTCACCCACGTCTTTGCAAAGGAACAGCGGTTTCCTGGCTATTCTTTCCAAAGCTCTATCTGCTTCTTTCACTACAGATAGTCCTCGATATATGACCGCAATGTAAAGTAAAGCACTATGAAGCGGTATATGTGTCTAAGTGCGATTACTGTTGCTATTACTGATTTGAGGAAATCAAGGTACACTATGTCCACTACATTCCATACTGATTATTCTACCCAAAGAAAAACAAGTAGGTGTAAAACCTGCCTGCTCATATGACATTTCTGGTCTCTAACATTTTTTTCAAGCATGCTCTTTTTTGAAAGATCTTCGGGAAAAGGCATTGGTTTGAGGAACTACTAGTGCAAAGTTTGACAATTTGCACACTGTCTTGTTTTGTCGGAATAGGTACATCTATTAGTCTTAAGCCACAATCTTGTTCCGTATTTGTTAATACCCCAATTGTCTATTTCCTTTACTTTTCACAAAGTTACCAGCACACTGTCTTTGTTTAGGGAAAAGGAAGAGCAGGTGAACGGTTACACTGTGGAATTTATTACCACAACAACCACTAACCTGAAAGGCTTTTTAAAATGGATGTGACCAATTTATGGCTGAAAGTCAGCTGGTCACTTATGGAAAGGCTGGTTTGCAAACAATGCTAAGACAGATTTTTTAAAACAACCATTAACGAACCTGCAGGAACACTTCATGCAAAGCCAGAAATCAATGAAATTCAGGATTTAGCCTGAAGGCCAACAATTTATTGACCACAGGCGTAATGGCATTCACTGACTTTCCACAGTAGTTTGAAGTGAAGAATTTTTTTAAAAATTAAAAATTTCCAAAATCTGAAATTGAAATTGAATTTTTTTTTCTCTTCTCAGAAATCTCTGGTTTAAAAACCGAGATCCTTAACCCAGTTACGGCTCTTAAACTCCATACTCTTTATGGCCGTCTCAGAAGCTTAATTATCTCATTGAGCAAGGTGGTTCCTTGGAAGTTTTCCTAACACAAGGAACAAAGCTAAGGCTTTCTCAATTCATCCAATTAATTGAGGAGCTGCCCAATCCACTGACCCTCAAATGGACCAAACTAGTTCGATGTTCAGGCGACAGGCTTGATTAAAATATCCATAAATTAGTTTGTGCTTATTTACCCAACATACTTAATCAGATGAATGGAAAATTTAGCAGCTGTAACTTGCAACTTTGGTTAATTTTAATCTTGGCTTGATTTCTGCTTGATTCAACAACCAGATTAAGCATGGTGGCTAAACAGGCTTCAGGATTAAAGTGAGGGTCAAATTCAGGCTCTATTCTATGGTTAGTTATACTGTACTTGCCTCAAGTGAAAACGCAGGCTATGATATTCATTGCATTACACTGCATTACTTGTGAGGAAGGTCGGTGTGTTAAAATGTGATGAATAAATTATTGAATTATTGAATTATATATATTGAATTATTACAACCACAACTGAGCCCAAAATTTCCATTGCCAAGCAAGGCAATTGTTGAGTTTTGCCCTTTTTACAATCTTTCATGCCACAGTTGTTTTTTTTAAAGAATTTTTTATTTTATTTTGATAACAAACATAGACAAAACACAAACACAGAACATCAAATAAAACCATCTTTCCATTGTACAGTGTGTCGGTTGGTATATATCTCTTGTGCACAATATTAACAGTCTTTCTCTCCTAAACTTAAAGTTCATATTATGTAAATCACTATCCATATCATATTATATTGCTATGAAACTATTATTAGACTTTGATTATAAGTTCATATCATCCTTTTTGAGCAAATCTCAACTTTTACAACGTCTAGTTCATAATATCATTCATTTCACAATAAACAGACATAACATATCATTTCAATGCATCATCTTTACTATTATTTTATATCTACGGTATATTATAGTGTATTTTATTTCTCTGTTTTCTTATCTAGCCATTGATAAAATAAATCCCATATTTTATAATATTCTTTTTCTTCTTGCTCTCTAATTGCCAATGTCAATCTATTCATTTCTGCACATTCCACAGCCTTTCATGCCACAGTTGTTAAGTGAATCACTCATTCAATTAGAAACATGGTTGTTAAATGAGTCTGACTTCCCCATGGACTTTGCTTGTCAGAAGGTCGCAAAAGGGGACCACATGTTCCCAGGGACATTGCAACCATCATAAATACACGCCAGTTGCCAAGCGTGTGGTGCAAATACAGTACAGGTAGTCCTCAACTTATGTCCACAATTGAGCCCCACATTTTTGTGGTTAAATGAAACATTTCTTAAGTGAGTTTTGCCCTGTTTTAAGACTTTTCTTGCCACGGTCGTTAAGTGAATCACTGCAGCTGTTACGTCGGTCCCATGGTTGTTCAGTGAATCTGGCTTCCTCCGTGACTTTGCTTAACAGAAGGTCCCAGAAGGGGATCCCAGGATCCCTGGGCCAATGCAGTGGTCATAAATGTGAGGCAACTGTGTCAAGCATCTGAATTTGGATCTTGTGATTCTACGGCAGAGGGGTCTCCAAACTTGGCAACTTTAAGACTTGTGGACTTCAACTCCCAGAATTCCCCAGACAGCATAGCTTTCTGGATCAGTCTATTCCAAGGCTGTTTGGATTTGCCACAGTTCTGAAGTCGTGGTACTTAGACCGGTCCATAAAGCAAGAACTGGCTGGAGAATTCTGGGAGTTTGAAGTCCACAAGTCTTCAAGTTGCCAAGTTTGGGGACCCCCTGCTTCTACAGGGATGCTGCCATGTTGTAAGCCTGAGAAATGCAATGCTGCCATGTTCTAAGCCTTGAGTTCCTTGTTTTGCAGCGCCGCTGCAACTTCGAACGGTCACTAAACGAACTGTGCTCCGTCGAGGACTCCCTGCATCTCAGAAAAAGTCTGCATTCTTTGGATTTTTTTTTTTAACCAAGCAGACGGAAAGGAGAAGTCGGGTTCTTTTTCTTTTTCTTTTTTTTGGGTGGTTTTTTTTTTCCGCAGCCCGCGTCTTTGGAAGGAGGCAAGTCCTGCTGCCGGCTGTCCCACAGTGGGAAAGGCGAGGGTGTTTTCAGAGGCTCGGCTCCGGATTGGCTCCCTTAAGACACGGAGAATTTGGGCGGGGGGGGGGGAAGTGTTTCTAATTCCGGCAGAGGCGGGTGGGCTGGGCCAGGAGCGCCCTCCCCGTTAACGAGCCCGGGGTGGAGCCCCGGCTGGCGGCACGCGAAAAAAAAATCCCGTCCGCCGGAGAAAGGGGCGCATTCATTCATTCTCCCCCGCTCGGGCTGAGCTCTTCCGAGGCGCGCACACGGCAGCCTTCCGATCGTCTGAGCCTGTCCCGCCGCTGCTCCCTCCCGGAGAAGCAGGTTTCCCGCGCCGGGACAGAAAACGTCTGAAAGCGAATTGAGGAGGGGGAAAAAAAAACGAAGAAAGAGGAGAAAGGGAAAGGAGAGAGGAAAGGAGGAAGGCAAAGAAAAGAAAGAAAAGGGGAAAGAGAAGAAAAGAGGGGAAGAGGAGAAGGCAAAGCAAAGGCAGAAGGGAAGGGAAGAAAAAGGGGAGAGAAGCAGGGAAGGAAAAGGAACAGAAAAGGAAGCCAGGAAAGGCAAGGAAAACTTTCAAGCACGGAGATCCAGTGGATTATTCGGAGCCGATCCCCGGGGCTTGCCAATGGCCAAAGGAGAAGGAGCTGAGAGCGTCTCTTCGGCTGGTCTCTTGCAACCGAGCATCTTAAAACCGGAGGAGCTGGCCCGATCCAAAGTAAGGGCGAAAGGCAACGGCGGAGCAGGCGAAAAGGGGGGCCGGGGTGGGGTGGGGGGAGAGAAAAGAGTTCGCGAGGGCGCGCGGAGGGGCTGGAAACCCGCGCGCGCAGCTGGCCCTGCTGAGAAGAAGCCAGGGAGGATTTTTTTTTTTTTTACTCCCGAGGAAGCAACGGCGAGAAAACAGCTGGGGCGATCCACGTGCAGCCGATCGACCGGAGAAGAGGGGACGGGCGTGGGTGGGATCCCGAAAGCCCGGGGATGGGTCTGAGGTGTGCGCGTTTGCTCGCTCGCTTCCTCCTCCTCCTCCTTTTCCTCCCGAGCGGAACCGGGAGGGCAATGAAACGACCCACCTCAAAACCAAAAACACGGGTCCTGGAGGCGAAGTTCGGCGACCCCGTCCGGATTCCCGCCTCTCCCCCCACACACACTCTCTCCGGATCGGGGCGGAGGTGGGCGGACGAGCCTCCCTTATAAGGCTCGGCGCCTTCAAATTCGAGCGGGCTCGGGCGATCCACCATGGCTCTGCTGCAGGCGCTGGCTGGCCCCTGGCGTCGGGTCAAGGTTAGTCTTTTCCCCCGGTAGGACGGGGTGAACGGGGCAACGGGGGCGTGCAGTAGCGAAGGGGGCTGAGGAGAAGAGCGGAAAGCGGGCTGGCTTTAACGCCGCCGGAAAGCCGCTTCGCCTCTTTTCAAACGAGCCAGCGGGCTTTTTCGGTGAGTCAGCCTTAAAGAGTTTTACGAGACCCCGCGCGGTTCAAGTTCATTCATAAACCGTGTGAGGAGAAAGGTTCGGCCTCCTTGGTGCGACTTCCTCTTGGGGAAAATGTACACCTCAAGAGGCGAGAAAAGAGCTCTCGTTCTCTCTCACACACACACAAACACACACACACACACACGCACACGCACACACACGCCTCACAGCCAGTGAGAGCCACTCGGCTCGTTTCCTTTAAAAAAATATGTATATATAATTCATGGGGAAGGAGGCAGACTTTCCCCTTGAAGTCTCTCTTTCAAGCCTCGTGGCTCTGGGTGTGTGTTTCTGCCTCAGTGTGGAGTACTACAGAGAAATCCCGGCTGTTTGAGACAGGGGTGGGGTGAGGTTTTAATGCAGAAGTCTCCAAACTTGGCAACTTTGTGGACTTCAATTCCCAGAATTCCCCAGCCAGCATAGCTTTCTGGACCGGTCTAGGTACCACTACTTCAGAACTGTGGCAAATCCAAACAGCCTTGGAATGTCCTTGAGTTTTAATTTGATTGGAAAAGCTTCTCCTATATCAGAGGCCTCCAAACTTGGCAACTTTAAGACTTGTGGACTTCAACTCCTAGAATTCTCCAGCCAACTATGCTGGCTGGAGAATTCTGGGAGTTGAAGTCCACAAGTCTTAAAGTTGCCAAGTTTGGGGATCCCTGTTTTGAAATGCGAGGACAGCTTTTCAGGGTTTGACTTCCCACGTAGCCATGGGTGACTGGAATGCCCCGATTTCTAGCATCAGGTGGGGACTTATCATATTATGCATGAGAAGGTGACCTCGGGACGCAGAGGTCTTGAAAGAATGGAGGAATTCAGTGCTGAAAATCGTCCTCGCGCTCTTACCCCAGTTTCCACTTCTCACCAGGATGGCCAGTTTAACTGACCAGGATGGCCAGGAAACAAACCTTAATAGACAAGGACAATTCTCTCTTAAGACCTGGTGTTTCTTAATCTGTAACCTGAGCGCTGTAAGGGATGAAAGGGTTTTGATGAAGAGTTGGTTGGGCTCTGTCAGATGGTTTTAGGGTGAACACATTATGGGTTAAGTGAACCACACAAAAGGCTAAACAATAGCTGGATTCACTAAATGACTGAACACCCAATTGCATTGTAGTCCAGCTTTGCAAACATGGCCACCGTATGTGGCTTGATCTTGAGGTAACCATTGAATGTAAGCCAGAATTCAGGGCATAGCACTTGGCTAGGCATTACGGCACCCACCCAATGTTTTGAATTTAAATATTAATTCAGCTTTAGCCAGCATATCCAGTGGCAAGAGAAGGCAGGACTGTATCCAAAATACTGGAGAACATCAAGTTGTCCACCTCTGATTAAAGATGGTGTGAAGGTAGTCTTTGTGTCTGGATGTCTTAACTGGAAGGATCTCACTATTCTTTCACTTGTGACATGCCTTTTCATTAGTAAAAACTGAGCTGAATTTCAGAAAAGAAGCCTAATTAAATCAGGAATGGCAAACTCTTTCAAAACAATGCACAGTAGCATGGATTGAGTGTTGTAAATAAGATTTTCTCTAAAAAGCACTCCTGTGATTTCAGCCAATATGTTTACGATGATCCTTCTAAGTTCACACCGATTGGTTGTTTTGGGTGTGTGATTACCGCAACTTCTTGGAGATGATGCACATTTTCTGGGTTCACCCCAACATACATAATCAACTCTGGTAAAAATCCAGTGGTGTTCAAAACTCAGCTTTAACTTCTTGGTTGGGTCCAACGGGGGAGAGGATTTCAAAGCTGAATACTTTAATGCAACATCTCAACTTTTTCAGTCGTAAGAATTGTTGATAGCATTTCCAGAGTTGTTTGAGTGAATGAGGAGGTTGTTTCAGACATAGACCCTGCTGGCACTGGGAGAAAGTGTTTCATTGTTTTTTTCATCCCAGTTGGGTTGAAAGCGTGAACAAACACCACTTTTTCTGGACTAGCTTCTATTATCTGTCCTTGGTGAGATTTATTGCCTATTTGAGCTGGGATATTTGCAAAGGGTGAACAAAAAAAGTTGTTGCTAGAAAGTAGGAGTGATAAATACCTCAGGAAGATACGTGCAGATATTGCTAAAGAGACTCTAGAAGGTACAAAATTCTCCCTTTCTGAAGCTAAGTACAAATCAAAGTACTGGGTCAATTTCCTGTTCAGTGTATTGTGTGAATCCAGAAAATAAGTTAATTTTGCAAACTGAGTTGAGTGCATTTAAAGATGGATTGCATTTGATCATAGAGCAGTATTTCTCAACTTTGGTAACTTTAACAGATATGGACTTTAACTCCCAGAATTCCCCGGCCGACTTTCTGGGAATTAAAGTCCATGTGTCTTAAAGTTGCCAAGGTTGAGAAACACTGATACAGAGTGACTCCCGTTTGATTTTTCTTCTAGAGCTTTTGACCATTGCTTCCAAATTCTTTTTTCCAGAGAGAAAGCAAAACAAAGTTATCAATATGCAGCAAAGTGTGTTATGCCATTGGTGGAGCACCCTATCAGATCACTGGTTGTGCTTTGGGATTCTTTCTCCAGATTTACTTGCTGGACGTGGTGCAGGTAAGTCTTCACTGGCTTCAGTCCTCTCTTTGAGGCTGGGGGGAGGAGGGTGGCCAAATCAAAACTTATTTGGGACCCGTGTTGGATTCAGTTCTAGGCTGAGCCACTTCTACAGATTTACACCCAGTATAGATTTTTTTTAAGAGCTGTTTTCGTGGGGTTAGAGCTCCCCAAAGCTTTTCGTTCCGTGCAAAATTTCCTACATGCTCCACTCTGTGTAGAGTCATCCCTTTTCAAGGAAGCTTCTTGCATAGCCTTTTGCTTGAGGTGCTAGCTTTCTGTACGGCGATACTTCCTTGTTGCTCTTTCAGATCTGGTCTCAGTGCTGTGCCCCTTGTAGCCACGCTATGGGCAGCCCTCCTCCCTATTGAGCTCAGGATGCCAGGGCTTCTGCAGGGCCATGTGAAGGTAGTTTTTGACTTACAACCCCAATTGGGAGGAGGAGTTCGGTTGCTGAGCAAGGAGGTTGTGAAGTGTTTCATGCAGCCTTTTTGCCGCAGTTGTTAAGTGAATCATGCAGTTGTTAAAGCAAGTTCCATTGACTTTGCTTGTTGAAAGCTGACCGGGAAGGTTTGAAATGGTGATCACATGATCCTGGGAAATTGCAATTCTCATAAATTGCCAAGGACCCAAATTTTGATCATACCACCGCGGGGACACTGCAGTGTGAGGGATGATTGCAATGGTAACCTGGTAATTTCGACCAATTGCTAAACAAACGGTTGTAAGTGGAGGATTACACAGTAATGCACCTTTCTTGCATCCAGAATCTTCCGGTTGTGGTAGAGTTCAAATTCCCAGAAATCTTAGAAGCAGGGTAATTACTGTTTAGGAACTCCAGGAGTACCTAAGCCATAGCAATAGCAAATAGGCTGCCCCATTCCTCCAGAGCAGGGCTGGGCAATTAATTTTCCCAAGAGGCCACATGAGAAACCAAGGCTGTTGTGGAGAACCAAAACAATCGGGCTGTGTGCTTATTCACGTTTGATTTCTAATTTCCGATTGACCTCACGTGGGCCAGACAGGAACAGCCAAAGAGCGGGATGTGGCCTGGTGCTGCAAAATGCCCAGGTTTGGTCCAGAGGATGCCAGCTTAGGGAAGGAAGAACCCCCAAATTGCAGGGGTGCCTCTTGCTTTTCTCTGAGCTGGAACATCATGCTCCCCTTTCGTGTCTTGTTTCCCCGGGGCACAGAATGGCTCTAGAATCTCTGACCTAATTAATGTGAACCGATTCAAGGGCTTCACCCCACTTCTAGCCTGATATATGACCAAATTGTTAAATGCATTGTTCAGTCCATTTTACATGCTCCTGGCAAGTGTTCTCAAATGAAGAACATCTTGTTTTCTTGTGGTGCATTGCTTGCCTCGATTATATGTTCTCAGTGGCATTTCTCTTTCGGTAAATAACTCCTGCTGAGAAGAGCAACGTGTTTCCTATTGCTTGGTAACTCACCGACTTGACTTCACACATCCCACAAAGCCCCAGCTTGCTTGAACTGTAATTTGTTAAACAAGCTACACCGGCTTGGTTCAACAATCCCCCAAAGGCCAACCAAACAATGAATGTTATGTACAACTGTTGACATGTGGTTCCATCTGTATTTTGGCCCCGTCGTCCCCGGAAGCCTCATTGCATGTAGAAGTTCATAGCTTTGGGTGAAGAATGCAGCAACTCAACATTTCAAAACTTGAGGGTGGCAGACCTAAACATGCAATTAATGTGACCATGGAGATACTCAAATCATCCAGCTCATGGTTGTCCCAATGTGCTTTTTTTTAAAAGGAAGCTTGGACTTCCTTGGGTGTTTTTCTTTGAAAACATTTCATTTCTCATCCAAGAAGCTCATCGAGAACTGAAGAAGCTTCTTGGGTGAGAAGCGAAACATTTTTTAAAGGGAAAAAAATCCCAAAAGAAATCCAGTTGTTGTTTTTTGTTAAAAGTACCTTTGGGACAATTAATATAACTTCACCATCTGATAAAGCATCTCCAGATTCCAACTTCTCAAGGCCAGGTTTCAGCTCGAAACAGAATTTGATCCACTTAGAGAAGCTCAGGAGAAAATATTAAAACCACAGTGACTCACACAAGTAGTCCTCAACTTAAGACTTGTCACTTAGGAACTGTTTGAAGTTATGGTAGGCCTAAAAACTACTTAAGACCTGGATTCAAAGTTCCAATAGCTGCCCCTCCCCATCACATGATCACATTTTGGGTGCTTGGCAACTGGCCAGCATTTATGCCCATTTGTAACATCTCACACTCACCTGACCATGATTCATAACGTTTTTTGCTGGAAACAGGCATTTACTTCTGATTGCCAGCAGGAAAAAAAACCACCCATTGTGGAGAATAGCTTCACTTAATGACTGCAGTGCTCGTTTACGACTGATACAAAAAAGGTGTATGATGACCCGCTTAATAATCAGCATGATTTAACCAGCATAATTCTGGACTCAATTATGGTCATAAGTCAAGGATTAAGAGCCGTGGTGGCACAGTGGTTGGAATGCAGTACTGCAGGTTAACTCACTGCTCACTTCAAGAGTTTGATCCTGACCAGCTCAAGGTTGACTCAGCCTTCCATCCTTCCTTCCGAGGTGGGTAAAATGAGGAGTCAGATTTCTGGGGACAATGTGCTGACTCTGTAAATTGCTTAGAGAAGTCTGGGAAGCGGTATACGAGTCTAATGCTTATTGCTATTACCTGTATTTATTGAAAGAGATAGAAAGCAAGAGAATTTCTGCAGCTGTAGCTGCTGAAGAAACTGGCTTGAGTTTATATGTCCGGATTTGGTTCAAATACTGAATTTTCCACTTTGCCCTACCTTGCTCTCATCCCAGTGGGTTGGCTTGTTTCTACTTGTCCTTTTTTTCTGCAAGAGACCAATTTGCTTTGCTTTCCCTTATGACTTACAGTGAGAGAATGAGCTCTCATGCTCGAGTTGAATGGCGGTTCTTCCCTTCTTCTGTTTAACAGATGGACCCGTTCTATGCATCCATCATCCTTTTTGTGGGACGTGCGTGGGATGCCATCACTGACCCCCTGGTGGGTTTCTTCATCAGTAAAAGCTCCTGGACTTGCTTTGGACGCCTGATGCCCTGGTAAGCATGCCTGGATGCCATCTTGTGGGTGCCACTTTCAAACACAACTTCATGATGGATGGTGACGTCTGTCGAGTTTCCTAGTTACAATTTTCTTGTAGCAGGAGTAGTTTGCCAACACTTTTTTCTTCTCAGATGCTATTTTATCCAATAGCCTGGTGTCTCTTGGTATCTTCTCATCTCATATAAGAACTAGCCAGCTCCAACCTTGCTTAGCTTCCTGAAGATCAACCAAGGTTGGCTATGTTCTGCCACCTCCTGTGATGAAACTTAAGGAAGTTTCAAATGCTGCTGATCACAAGAGCACATTTGTGTGCTATTCTTTGGTAACGAAAGAGATTTGCCATTACTTTGTGATATATATTTTTTTTCAACACCCAGAACTAGTCTTCACCTTGGAAAGCTAGACAGAGATGCTCCTGTAGTCATTAGCAGTTAAGCTCACTTAAAATCAGTCTTGACTTACCCTAAAGTGCTGGGGGTTGAATTTATAGACAGAATCATAACCCTGTTGTTTGCAGTTCTTGATTGGAGAATGTCAAAAGCACCAGGTGAGTTTTGATCCCCTCTGACTTGAGTTGGATGAACTGGAGAGTTGGACTAGCTGTGGGTCCTTTTCTCCATTGGGGCTGTAGAAGAAGCTACTAACAGTGGAGGGAGTGGGTTGGTGTGTATCATAGTCGAATGTGAAACATTCAAGGGGTGCTACTGGCAACTCATTATGTCCCCTAGCTTTGTGACTGCAGCACTGTGAATCAATTCTGCTTCTGCCGCAACCTGGGAGATATTTTTGGGTCCTTGTAGAGCCATAGGAAGAAGGTGACTTGGTGAAATTGAGATGTCTTGCATGGTCTGAGCTTGTGACACAAAAAGTCTGTAGAAGTTCTCAGTCATCCAGGTCATGGTTGTCCCAAAGGTGCCTTTTTTTTTCAGGAGGCAGTTGGATCTTCTTGCTTTTTTCTTTTGAAGCCTTTTTGCTTCTTATCCAAGAAGCTTTTTCAGCTCTGAGAGGATAGTGAGGAATGGAAGGGTTTATATTCCTTGCAGACAGAGCTGGTCATTTGCATCCTTAGAGGATCATTGAAGCACTTGGAGGTTTCTCTGTGTGTCCTCAGGGTCACCTGAGTAGTGCTCATCATTCCTGGTTGTGAAGCAAAGTTTGTGTTTTGGTGGGTCATATAAGGAAGCAGTCAACTAGCACTTGGGACTGGGCTGGTCCATGAAAGGTTTTGTATGTGTAGATATTAAAAAAAACCCAACCACAATAGGCAACACATTTGTTCAAGCTACATCTTCTTCCCATATATTCCATTCTCCCTCTGATGTTTGCTTCCCCCGCCTCTCGTTTCAGCTGTTGGTGAGCATTTTAGGGATAGCATGCTCCAAATGGCTTGGGAAACACCTGTTGTCTTATTTTATAGCAAGCATGGGCAGAAGACTTTTCAGTATTGTTCCGGTTCTTGAAGCCCATCTTGTTGACCTTATTAATGCTGATTGGAAAATAGCAACTGCATGGCACCAAGTTGCCTGTAACAGGGTTGTTCAACCTTAGCAACTTTAAGATGTGTGAACTTTAACTCCCAGAATTTCCCAGGAAGCATGCTGGGAGTTGAAGTCCACCTACATCTTATAGTTGCCCTCAACAATACATTGATCGACCCAAATCACCTTCTCAATTCACATCTAAGAGTTGAACATCCACTCTTATTTGAACCCCCAAAGAAAAGAGAATTCTCAGTTTCACAAGACAACCTTCCCCTGATTGACAGCTTATACAGGACATCAGAACAGGTTATTCTGATGTCTACCTGGAGGTATAAAGACTCAAATAATGAGAATACAAGCATAAAAACCTAGACAGGATATTATAAAATGGGAATGCACGATGTTTTCAATGTTTTCTTACATTTGGATTTTTAGATATACCTAGGGCTACAGTCCAAAAATTGTTGCTTGATGCCAAGACAGTCAAACTTTGAGTTGATTTAATTCACTTTTACATAATTAAAACTGGTAGCTAAGAACAATTGGCAGTTAGAAGACTTTCCCATTCAGCATGAAGACTAACTGTTGGTAGCAAATGGTCCTTGACTTATAAGTTATAACCATAATTGAGCCTGAAATTATGGTCATAATTTGTTGGGTTCATAAGTGTTACAATCATAAGTGTTACAATCATCATGTTACAATCTATAAAATGGTCAGATTTTTTGAGGGCTGAGCATGGGTTTGATCTCAGAAGCATGAGGTTTCCATTGTTAAACCAACGAACCAGGAACTTTTAATAACTGCCTGGAATAATTCAGTCTTCTGGCTAGAATCATGTGTGTTCTCTTTGCGTAGATTGGCCTTTAAAAGGAAAAAAATTATAAGAGCAAAGAGTGTATGAATAAATGAGTTTATTCAGCCAAGCCTTAGGGACTCTTTCTGAAAGAAGTTTTTGTAAAAGCTTTTCCTGACTCTGGGTTCAAACAATCACAATAAGCCCATGTGAATAAAACACTGGAGTCCCATAATATGTAACCCTCACCGAACAGAAATGAATTATGTTTTATCATGCTGACTGGGGAATTCTGGAAGTTGAAGTCTGTTGTGGTTCACCGGCAGCCTGTATAGATGGCAGCAGAATCGGACAGTGGGGAACAACAGGGATCAGTCTGGGGGTCTGGAGAGGACTCAGATGAGGGTCCTGCATCCGATGCAGAGATGGGGCCAGGACCATCTGGGAGTGGGATGCTGACTCCGGAGCCTTCGAAGTCTGGCAGCAGCAAGGCAGAGGACCCAGGGGAGCCTGTTCCCAGTGCGCGTGTGTCCAGAGCTGCTAGAAGGCGAGAGCAGCTGAAACAAAAGGGGTGATTCGGGAGTAAGGCTTGGGAGTGATTGCTCCTCCCATAAGGAATAAAGGACAAGCAAAGATGACGAAACCTTTGCAGGAAGCAAAGTTGTTCGTTCGGTTCAGATTCCTTCCTGAAGGTCTTTGTACTTCACTTGGCTTTTGTTCTAGTTTATTTGACACTTCTGTTATTGGCACAGGAAAGAAATGTGGGTGCTTTTCTCAAGGGACTGTTTGAGAATTCATTACCAGCTGGGAATGAAAGTAATTCCCCACATTGCAATAAAACAAAACTTGTTTTTAAAATAAGTGTATGGGTAATTATGGTCTCGGAAGCCTAGAACGAAGTCCATGTGTTTTAAAGTTGCTAAGTTTGATGAAATACTCGTCTTACAGGTAGACCTCGACTTAACAACCATTTCTTTAGCAAAAATGACTTATGACTGGACCACACCCTTGCATGACCATCCTGGCATCCCCATGGTCAAGTGAGGATTGCCCTAGGCAACCCGCATGTATTTGCAATGTTTGCGGTTGTCCTGCAGTCACGTGATCCCCATTTGCAGCCAAGCCAGTTGGCTTCTGGCACTGGGGGAAGCCGGATTCATTTAACAAGTGTAGTGATTCACATAACAACAGTGGCAAAATGGTCATAAAACCAGGTGTGACTTACTTACTAACTGCTTTGCTTCGCAAGGAAATCTGGTCCAACTATGGTCATAAGTTGAGTACTATCTGCACTTCATATAATCTATCAAATAATGGCTGGGTTGCCACATGCTGTATCACAAATGCACTAATCCTAGTTTAGCTTAGTTTAGCCCAAATATTGTATGGATCCAAACAAAGAATCTCAAAGTCCTGCTTTGCCCAAGGCCTTTCAGGTACCTTAGTTGGCAGCTACCTTCACCCTTTCCAAGAAAATTACTGTCCTGGACATGCTGGCTGGCAGTGATGGGGCATGAATTGAAGGGTGCAGGGAAACCGTGTGCTTGAGGAATGCAGGTGTGTATATGTATTGTGGTGTGTTGAAGTACCTATAGTTTTCGCTCTTGGCATTTGCCCAGGGTAGTTGTTGGCAGAGTTGCTTCCTCTGGAAGGCCTGACACAGCCTCCTTATATCAGCAGCTAACTTTAGTGTCGCCTGGCACAAGAGGAATCTGGGATTTAGGAGGTCATGTCCTCAGGTGGCTGTCCTTAGTCCTGCAGGACAGCCTGATGCACGTTGCAGCTCAGTCATTTGAGAATGGCCTCCAGCTCGCCTTTTCTCCTTCTCTTCCTGCAATGAAACCATGCAAGGTTTTGCAGAGGTTTCAGATGGACACTCCTGAAAATTAATTCGCCCTTTACATCACAGGTCGTCCCGGATTTACACCATAATTGAGCCCACAAGTCGTGAAGATGGTTCAGAGGCTGATCCGAGTTTATGACATTTTTTGTGGTGGTCATAAAGCAAGCTCATTGTTCTCTATGGGACGTTTATTTTTGCTGGACACCAGAAGTAACTGCCAGTCTCCTGCAAAAATGTCATCGATTACAGTCGTGTGACTGTGGGATGCTGCAAACAGCCATTAATGCTGGTCAGTTGCCAAGCATTCCAAACATGACAGCTGGCCGCCCTGGTCATGTGAAACAGCCCCCTTATCACATGACTGGGGTGAGCAGCTGTCAAAACTTCAAATCTGGGTCGAAAGTAGCTATGTTGCATTCCGTGGAACTTTGAACAGTTTCTGAGCGTCCAGTTGTAAGTCGAGAATGACCTGGATGCATGTTCTTTCTGAGATACCTGCTCGCTCCCTGTGTAGAGGATCAAAGACAGCAGACATCCAGCCTGGAACTCAGCGGTGACGTTTGCACAACCTGCTAAACCTGGTGGTGGTTTTATTTGGTAGATATGTACCCAGTTGGCCATTCACACCATTGAGTGGTTTAGGATGCAAGATATCATGTGTGATGCAAACCCAGAAAATAGACTAATTGAGAAAATCCACTCAGCATGTTGCATGGATCTGGTTACTGAACCAGCTTTTGTTGTGGGAATTGAAGCTAGAAGGTGCAACGTTAAGAACATTGCCTTGAGCTCTTGAAGGAAAGGCCAGAAGTAAATCTAGCCATGAGTTGCTGTTATTCTCCCATCCGTTTCTACATGGGAGACTTTAGTATGAAAAGTTTCCAAGCTGTTGTTATGCTAGCCATGAGGCCTTTGGCATTTTCAGTCCTTTCATGATTCCCTGAGCCTTTGTGCATTTATAGTTCAGTGCATCAAATGTAGGAGAAAAGGCCAGTTATTGGGCATGGAGAGAAAGGGGAAGGAAGGACAGGCATCTCTAGGGAAAAAATTGATCCAACCCTGTGCTATGATTTCTCACTGCCAATCCCGTGGCTTACGACATCTTTGCATCCCATCTCAGGACACACGTACAAAACCTGAGATTTGCCTTGTGAAATCCTGATGCGCGTTTTGTTATTTTGGCCTCATTGTGGTTGTCCCATTGGAAAAAAAAAAGTGATTTGCCATCTCTTTGCCTTCTCTTCTCTCCCGCCTTCCCCGCCTGTGACTTTTTCCGGTTGGCTTTTTCCGCCCTGTGCTTGGCAGGTTGCAATGAAGGCCCATCGGGGTGGCAATAAGAAGCAGATTCACACGCCAGCCCTTTGGATTGGCATTGCATTCCTCTTGACAAATATCTCCTTTCGAAGGGAAACGGTTAAAGCCGTCCAAGTTCTGCAAAGGGGTGTGTGCTGAGAGAGAAGTGTGGCCGCCGAAGAGGAGATGTGTGTAAAACACACCACCCAAATCGGCCAATGGGGAGGCAAGGCGTGTGTGCTTGGCTAACATTCCATCTGGCTTCCTTCCTCCGACGGGCCACGCCTCGGGCTGGAGGTTACTCTCAGTCAAATGGCTCAGTCACCCTTGTGGGGTGAGTGGGATGTGAGACCGGCTAGGCTGGGCTGGGCTGGAGCTTGCTCTGCTTTTCTCCCATTTTTTTTTAATATACATTAAAACTATAAAACAAAAATGAAAATAAAAGTAATGGGCAGGGGAGAAAATGGAAGAGGAAAAAAAAAAGAAAGAAAAAAAAGCATTGGATTCCAATTTTTTTTTTCCAGCATCGTAAATTGCAAAACAGAATTACTGCTTCAGCTTTTGACTGTATCGGTTTAATAATCCTAACCGTTTCTATGGTTTAGAGTACAGTATAGCAGGCAAACTAATTGAAAGAGGAAGCAGCCTGGAATTAAGGAGAAACTTCCTGCCAGTGAGGATAATTAACCCGTGGAACTACTTGCCTTCAGAAGTGGTGGGGGCTTCATCACTGGAAGTTTTTGAGAAGAGGCCGGACAGCCACTTGTCTGGAATGGTAAAGGGCAGCGACACCCAACTTTTTGGGCACCAGGGACCAGTTGCATGGAGAGAGGTTTCTCCGTGGACCGGTGAGGATGTGGATTCCCATGCGGCCTGCATCCCTCGGATGGAGCTTCGCTTGCTTGTGTGGCCTGGTTCCTGGCATGCTGTGGCCTAGTGCTGGTCCAAGAACCAGGATTGGGGACTACTGATATAGGTTCTCCTGCTTAAGCGGAGGATTGGACTAGGAGATCTCCAAGATCTCTTCCAGCCCTATTCTGGCCTCTGCCCACAGCCTGGAATTCGATCCTGGTGAGGCTCAAGGTTGACCCAGCCTTCTATCCATCCGAGGTTGATAAAATGAGGACCCAGATGTTGGGGGCAATAGGCTGATTCTGTAAACTGCCCAGAGAGTGCTGTAAAAGCAGGGCTCTCCAACTTTGGCAACTTGTAAGACTTGTGGACTTCAATTCCCAGAATTCCTCAGCCGGCTTTGCAAATGGAAGACCATGTTCAACTGTCCTCTTGGTAGTTACCAGTTTCGGAGGATGCCTTTTGGGCTGCAAGGGGCGCCTGCAGCTTTCATGCCGCTGTAAACCCCTCCTGTAAAGCACTATGGGGTGGTATGTAAGCACTCTTGCTATAACAACAAATTACTTCAATCAACAAAGCCAAAAGTCAAAATTTTGCTTTTGTTTTTTTTTTCCTGTCCTGACCACAACAGTTTAGAAGTGGGTTTCTAGACAGAAATAAAACTGGGTATATTCTTGGCCGGCTGCAGTTTGTTCCCGAAGAGCTCGGCTCCTGCTCTCTGGTGGGAGGGATTCCTTCCTGACTGGTCATTCCCCCCCCCCCCTTCCCCTGAGCAAACCGCATTTTCGGCATTGGCCACGTCAGTTTCCTTTCTTTTCAGATCTAGGGCAGTTTGTAAAGATAAGCGAGCTGAGGAGATCATGGAAAGGCTGAGTAACTAGCAACCCCTGTGTGTATCAGAAGCACGCGGAGGAGCAGGAGGAGGAGGAGAGAAAGCTCTGGGCTGAGCTGCTACCTGGGGCTGCTTCCTTTTTGAGGGACACGTCATTTTTATGGTTCCACTTCACTGGAAAGAACTAGCTGGAAGGAAAACCTGCATGTCCAGGATCTTCCTCTTTCACTTCCTGCTTTCAGCTTGCCTCTTTTGTGCATGACGCAAAAGAAATGAGAGAGAGAGAGAACTCTGCTTTTGTGGGATACAGGAAGCCCTCGATGTACGATAGCTCACTTAGCGACTGTTCACAGTTACAACAGCTCTGAAAAAAGGAACTTACGACCCTTTTTCACATTTATGACCATTACAGCATCCCTGTGTTCATGGGATCAAAATTCAGGCGCTTGGCAACTGCCCTGTATTTATATAACCGTTGCTGTGTCCCATGGTCACGTGGTCGCTTTTGGCAACCTTCTGACAAGCCAAGTCAACAAGGAAGCCACGTTCACTTAACAACCGTATTACTAACCTAACAAGCCAGTGATTCACTTAACAACTGTGGCAAGAAAGGTTGTAAAATGGGGCAAAAATCACTTAATTTTGCTTAGCAGCAGAAATGTTGGGCTCAATTGTGGTCATAAGTTGAGGACTACCTGTATAAAATTATCTCCAAGGCCCATGAGGTCGGCTTCAACCCTCCTGACCTTCCCTAAGAGCCCAAAGACCTGGCTCTGCCGCTTAGCTTGGGGGCCTCAGTGGGGGGGCATCACAGGGGGAGAAGATCCCATCTCCCCACCCTCCCGTCGTCTTTTCATTGGGCTGCTGTGTTTTTGCTTTTTGTATTCACTTATTTACGTTTTTACTTTCTATAGTTTTTATCTTTTATGGTTGTAAGCTGCCCAGAGTTGGCCTGAGATAAGATGATCAGCCAATAAATTTCACATGCATATCTAAAAACAAAGAAACAAATCAATAAGACAGACAGACAGACAACTTGGTGCAGAAACAGAAAGCATTCTAAAGTCAGAAACCTGTTAGAAATTTCCTTCCTTCTCCCTTTCTTTCCCCTCTCCTTTCCTTTCCTCTCCTCTCCTCTCCTCCCCTCTCTCTTCTCCTTTCCAACAGACCATTGTTCTGGCACTCATAAAAGCTACATAAAATGGTCACAACATTTAGGGAAGTTGAACTATGCATGTCTCTAGATGATAGGTAAAATTTTCTCCCTTCTCCCACCTGACTAAAAAGAAAGACATTATAAATGAGTGTTCTTTGTTTCTCTTCCTCTCCTTGTCATCTCCGTGCTCCCTGCTCAACCCAAAATAAGTTTTCCCCAGTAACTTGCCTGACTGCAAGGGAAACCCCAGGAAATAACCCATCATCTGGAAGAAGAGAACATTTTTCATTTGAGTGGTAAAAAGTGAAGGCCAGCCTGTGCCGCAGGAGAAATCATATCCTCTTTAGTCTCCAAATTACTTTTAAATTCAGTGTGTGCTTTATTAAGTTTGAGGAAGCCTGGGTCAGAACATGAAGCCAGCTAAAGGTGTTCAGTCCTTCCACCTCGCTTGAATGGATTGGCTGAGTTTCTCTTTTCCCTGGTCTCGTTTTACACATCAGGCACGCAGGCTTGATTTATTGATTGATTGATTTGATTTGATTTGTCAATTGCTTACAAGATAATAGGTATAAGTATATACATAGTTATGAATATATGAAATGGGTACATATAAGAAAAAATAAAAGAAACAATAGGACAGGGACGGTAGGCACATTGGTGCGCTTATGCACGCCCCCTACAGACCTCTTAGGAAAGGGGTGAGGTCAATAGTAGACGGTCTAAGGTTAAAGTTTTGGGGGTTTGGGGAAGAAACTATAGAGCCAGGTAGAGTATTCCAGACACTCTGTTGCTGAAGTCGTATTTCCTGAAATCAAGTTTGGTGCGGTTAACCTTGAGTTTGTATCTATTGTGTGCTCTTGTGTTGTTATGGTTGAAGCTGAAGTATTCATTGACAGGTAGGACACTGCAACGTATGATTTTATATACCATGCTTAGATCAGAACCTTTCTCCCTTTCTTCTAAAGAAGACCATCTTGGCATGTTGCTGCCACTTGCAAGTAATGTTTAGATTCCTCTAGTCTTCTTCCTGCTGCTTTTCTGGACATTTTTTTCCTTAGGAACAACATTTTTTGCAAAAACATTGCTCTGCTTTTGATGCATTATGGAAATTTGCTCCACCAACCTAGCAACTAGCCTCCACTCCCTAGGAGGTCCTAGGAGATGTGAACATAAAGGGTCATTCTGAAAACTTAAAACTCTTAGAAATTTGTAAGGCCTATTGACTTGAAGAAGCGTAGACTGAGGGATTCTGGGAGTTGAAGTCCGCACATCTTCAAACTGCCAAAGTTGAGAAACATTGGACTAGAGAGAATCGTGCTTAACTGAATTCCCTGGATCTTAGAAATATAGTTTCAGGTAGAGATAAAAGTTTAGTCTTGCCGGTTTTATTTCATATGAGAGGCTTCCTAATCATGGCTTCCTAACTCTAGTTAGATGTAAATATACTGTTTAAATTAACAGTAGGCATCTTGACATCTTCCAGATTTTTCGGTAGGTCTCTCTTACCGTTCTTTTCCGGTGGCCATGATAGTTGGAACCAGGAGAAGCTGAAAGCCACAACATCTGCAAAATGACCGATACTGTATGGCTTGGGAAGAAGTCTAACTCAAAAGAAACATCGTGTGGGGTTTAGTTGAAATAGCTCCAATGGCTTGGTTTGTGAGTTAGAACAATGGCTTAAATCCTGCAAAGCACAAAGCCATGAATCCCATGCCAAGGTTGATGTCGTCCTAGGACTTGCGAGCCACGTTGAAAGCTGCACTCAAAAGCGAGGGTGGGGCTGGTCTTGAGTGGACAAGGAGATTTAAGGGGTACATTAGGTGCTTGAAGCACTGAGAAGTCTTAAGAGATTTATTTTGCAATGAAAAAAAAAAAAAAGGCCTAAAGTTCTAAGGGCATGAAAAGGATGTTCATAGACCATCATCTTGTTTGTTTATTCCTACATTAAGCCAAAAAAAAGCAAACCACTTAATGGCTTAGAGCCATCAGTGAAGGCTGAGTGTGTGCATGAGAGAGAGAGAGAGAGAGAAGAAAGAGAGAGGCTGGGTCCACATACTTCACAGGATTAAGCCAAGTAGAGTTGGCTACTGTGTGCTCAGCAGTTTGGGGTTCTCAGTTGTTGTTTAGCATGCTGGACCAATTAAGCCATCAGGATAAGCCACCATATGGTGTGTTTTTTTGGGCTTGGCTCTGGGAAGCAGTTATATTCTGTTAACCCAGCTTGGGGAGTGTGAGAAAATTGGCATTGGGTAGAAACCCGAGAATGTGTATTGTGTTGGTGGTTTTTCTTCAATCTAGTGCTGCCTTTGCACATTCTCATTGAAACGTTCCATAACTATGGTTAACTTGGGTTGTCCAGCTGGGGTTAATGTGTTCAAGGTGCAGCCAGTGGGATCCAAACAGAACAGTGAGGTCTCTTCCCCAAATTGGTTGGGATTTTGCTGAGATCTCACTGATCAGACCACCTTAAACCAACTTAGCACATATCACAATGGCGTGACAGCTCAATCCTGCCTTTCTTTGCCTTTTCTCCGAGCACCCCCGTATATTAACTCTTTCATTTGACTTGATCTCCCAACAGGATTGTCTTTTCCACTCCCTTTGGTGTGATCTCCTACTTCATGATATGGTTGGTGCCCGACATCTCTCAGGGACAAGTCATGTGGTACCTTTTCTTCTACTGCATTTTTCAGACCCTTGTGACGGTGAGTCTGTCCTTTCGCAATGCAGATTTTCGGGCCTTCCTCTTCTCCATGGTCCTTTCTTTTGTCCTGCCCTTGCTTGCTTTGATCTTCTGCTCCATACAGCACCTTGATGGGCTATCGTAAAACCAGCATATAGGTAAAATGCTGGATTTAAGATTGTCAAGATGGGAGGGGAGCTCAAATAAGCAAGAAAGGAACATTTTAGCAAGGAGAAGCAAACTTGAATGGACTCTGCTGTGTATCTATTGCTATATAGAACAGGGATCTCCAACCTTGGCAACTTTAAGACTTGTGGGAAAAGTTGGCTGAGGAACTCTGGGAGTTGAAGTCCACAAGTCTTAAAGTTGCCAAGGTTGGAGACCCATGATTATACAATGTATATCTCTGATAACCTGTTTCTAAGATTCTAGTCCCCCTTGTTCTATTGCAGATACATCCACTCTTAACCCACTGCTTGGAAACTCTTGGCTTAATGTTTGCAATTGTAGGAATATTTTCTACTCCTTGTAATGGGGGGGGGGGCACCATTTTTGCCATAGAGGTATCCCAATCAATTCATCAACATAGCCTGATAAAATCTGAATCAGATTTTATGTGCTGAATATGCTCTGAAGTCTTTCAACATATTTTAGAATTTAATTCGGCCTGTTGGTCTCTGTCCTCGTAAGGTCCCAAAGCTGGTTTCTCCCTGCCCATGTCCAAATCATTTCTTCCAAAAATAGTATGTCTTTGCATGTGTTACATCAAATCAAATCTTGATTGCAGCCATAGCCCAGCATATAATCCTTCTATATTTTGCATTTATAAGCGGAATTTGTGTGTACAAGCTTAGCATCTTTCCTTCTTTTCTCCTTGGCAGTGCTTCCATGTTCCTTATTCGGCCCTCACCATGTTCATCAGCAGAGAGCAGAGTGAAAGGGATTCTGCCACAGCCTACCGTAAGAGACCCCCATTTCTGTTTACGCAAAACTAATATTCAAAGGCTTCCACGCTTCTAACTATGGAAGCCGACTCTTCCCCTTCTGATACACTGAACTGCAAAACACCACAATTTGTGTGTGTGTGTATCTAAATGGCTGTCTGTCTGTCTGTCTATCTATCTATCTATCTATCTATCTATCTATCTATCTATCTATCTATCTATCTATCTATCTATCTATCTGACTATCTATGATCCATCTACTCATGCATCCACTTACCCATTCATCTATGTCTGTCTATCTGTCTGTCTATCTATCTATCTATCTATCTATCTATCTATCTATCTATCTATCTATCTATCTATCTATCATCATTCTAGTCTATTCTCAATACATATGTAAGCTTGCACATTTGCACCCTAGATGGCTTTATGGGAGATTTATTAGCCCACTGATGATTGTCTGTCTGTGTTTGCAGAAACATACATAAAATTGTACGATTGAACCCAAGGAAGATGCTAGGAAATTATAAGATTTTCCAGTCTATCCATTCTTTGTTTTCCAGTGGTTGTTTTTAATATTTGTCCCAGTGATCTAAAGAAATCTAAAGGGCAAAGGCAGTTTGATCTTGTTGGACTGCAGTCATTTTTAATTCAACCAGTGTTTAGCTTTCTTATGTAGTTTATATTATATGGAAGTGATAGGAAGAATTCTGCTTGTAGTATTCTCCAATACTTCTTTCCAGTTTTCCAGTGAGGTAGCTTTTGACTCCTTGCAAAATCCAGGCTGTAGTACCTTATTAGCCCATTTAAAGTAGCATTTAATGTGCTGTCTTGAACCCTTCATCTTGATAATCCATTCCACTTATCTGATGTGCTAAGAGCAGCTCATTGTATCATTGTTTCATAATTCATAACACAGATCTCATTTTCTCCCTTATTGGGAACGAATATAACTTTATAGCTAGGAAATGAGAGATAAAGTGAATTATTTTCTTTGATGTTTGAGAAATTCATCTTTTAAGAGGTGCTTGCTTACATGGCTATCAAGATGCTTTCACGTGGATGCATATTGCTTGGAACACCTTGACTAGGTTTACCTATCATTCTAAGCCACAAAATCTAGGGTCTATCTTCACATAATATTCTGGCTCCACCTCAATGAAGTATATTGTAGCTTAGCAGGATGGCTTGGTTGAAGTTTGTGTTCACTACTTGATGAACCAAAATCTTCATTTTGGTTCAGTTGAGCATGTTGGCCAACCATTGGGGGTGTTTACGAATCGAGCCTTGACATGTATGAATTATGCTTCATGAGGTGGTATTATAAATGAACTGGATTGGATGAACCCACAACTAACTTAAAATATGGTTGAGTTTAAAATGTGAACGCTGATATTCAGGTGCTCAATGAGTTAAAACCAGCATCTACCATTACTTTTGAAAGGGGACTCGGCCTATGTTTTATGCATTCTAATCTTATCTATCCCTGATTTCTACAGGCATGACAGTAGAAGTGCTTGGCACTGTCCTAGGAACAGCCATCCAAGGACAGATTGTGGGGAGAGTAGATATTCCTTGTATTTCTGACCCACCTTTCTTGAACATGAACAACTCTTCGGTGGTCCTAGAAGAAGTCAACATCACCCGTGACACGGGTTCGCTTTCTGATACGGTATGGACTCTTACGGACAATTCCGTGTTCTTACTACAACGCGGTAAAGCAGTGTTTGTCAACCTCGGCAAGTTTAAGATGAGTGGATTTCTGGGAGTTGAAGTCCACCCATCTTAAACTTGCTGAGGTTGACAAACACTGTGATAAAGGGTTTGGCTGAAGGATGAGTTGAGAAAAAGATAATCTTCATTTTTGTGGCTGCTTTGTTGGGCTAACCAAAGTGAAAAGACTGATGTTCCGCCTTTAGAGACAGAATGACCTACAGCCATGATAGCGAACCTATGGCACGCATGCCACAGGTGGCACTCAGTGTCATTTGTGCCGGAACATGATCTGCGGGTAAACTTACTTCACTGCACATGTGCATGCCTCACAGCTGATTTTCAGCCGGTTTGAGGCCTTTTTCAGCCTCCAAGAGGCTTGAGGAAGGCTTCTGCAGGCCGAAAACTAGCCCCGTTTCATCACTTCCTGTTTTTACAAAAATACCGGAAGTGATGAAATGGAGCTAGTTTTTGGCCTGCAAAGCCTGCAGAAGCCTTCCTCAAGCCTCTGGGAGGTCGAAAAAGGCCTCAAATCGGCCAAAAAATCAGCTGTGAGGCACAGTGCAGGTAAGGGGTCAGCGGAGGTGGGGGTTAGGTGGGAATTGCGCACGCATGCGTAGGGGGCACGTACATTGCCTTCTGGGTGCTGGCGCGCAAGCGTGTGTGTGCAAGCACGCGCACAATTTTTGGCACAGGAGCCCAAAAAGGTTAGCCATCACTGCCATAGAGTATCTTCTCCTAGGGAACAAAACTGGGACAGAGCTGTGGTCCAACTTCTTGTTCATTCGAAGAGGTAGTTGGGAAGAGATGAAACCAAGAGAGAAGATCAAATCTTCTTTGGTTCTTAGTTGCCAAAGCTCTTCTAATAAGCTGCATCCATATAAGATGCTTCAACTGGTTATTAAGTGAACCTCTTATTTTGGGTTTCCACCTACGTTGAACCCAGAGCTAATTAAATGGGCTTGAGGTGCACAACATGCTAAGATAACCCACGTTAAAATGGATCCTACTTAAAGGCTTATGCAGTCACTGGGTGTGTTGCTGACCTGATTAAAAGTTGTTTTGGTCAGTTTAGAAGTGTTGGTCAGTCTTTCATGTCTGAAACAAATGGAATTTCTGTCAAAAGGAAAAGAAAGCATCTGAATTTATGCCCATATATTAAAATATACGTGTGCAAGATGTAAAATCTTGTTGACACTAGAGAAACAACACAGTCCTCGAGTTACAGTTGAGCCCAGAATTTATGTTGCTAAGTGAGAAATTTGTTAAGTAAGTTTTGCCCCATTTTACGACTTCCCTTGCCGCATTTGTTAAGTGAATCTGGCTTCCCCATTGACTTTGATTGTCAGAAGGTCGCAAAAGGACATCAGATGTCCCAGGACACTGAAAACGTCACAAGTATGAACCAGTTGTCAAGCATCCAAATGTAAATCACATGACCGTGGGAATGCTGCAATGGTCATAAGTATGAAAAATGGTCATAAGTCACTTTTTTCAGTGCCGTTGTAACTTCGAACAGTCATTAAAGTCGAGGACTGCCTGTATTATAGACACATAGTTTCGATGTATCTACTTTAGCTACTAATCTGCAGATCTTGTAACATCAATACCAGGATGTCTCTTCTAATCAGAGTTTGATTTTATCTGGAAGAATTGTTGGGATTCTGGGATTATTGATACTGATTAATTTATAAAACTATTTACAAGATGGAAAAAACCCACCTCCTAATGGTTCTGGGGACCATCATTTAGCTACAATGCTTACTAACCCAAACCAGGTGACTATGGAACCAATCATGTTTAAAATAAACCCCGGTCAAGTTCTCAGGGTGCCTTATATATAAGATACTGCTTTTAACTGAATGTCTTTGAGGTTGTGGGATAGTTGCTGGCTGCAGGCCATAATAAATGAAAATGAAAATTGAAATTGCTTTGGGAAGGAATGTTATACTGTTACTGTTAATAAAATAAATTAACAATATTGTTATTGTTAATATAGCAATAATAGCAATGGCTTAATGTTCTCCTTTTTAGTAGATCATAAAACTTTTTAAATACTTCATGACCAAGGACAGGTAGTCCTTGATTTACAATGATTAGTTTAACCACAGTCCAAAATTACAATAGTACTTAAAAAAATGACTTATGACCCAGCTCGCAGCTATGATGTGGTGTGTCACGTGATTGCAATTTGGGTGTGTTGGCAACTGACTCGCATTTACAACAGTTGCAGCATCAGTTGACTTCCAACAAGCTGGGAAGCCAGAATTATTTAACGATTGTATGATTCACTTAATGACTACATGATTCACTTAACAGCCACCATAAAAATGGTCATGAAACTGGCCTAAGCATCACGTAGTGATCAAAATTCCAATCCCCATTGTAAGTCGAGGAATACTTTTAAGCATCCAATGATGCTTTTCTACAAAATATTCTGCTTGAAATATTGATCTCATTTGAAATGTTCCTTTTTTCCACCGTTCTTTCTATCCTTTTACAGAGAAATGCCTATATGATTGCAGCCGGGGTCATCGGTGGGATTTATATTCTTTGTGCTACCATTCTGTCTCTAGGCGTGCGGGAAAGACAAGGTAAGCCAAGTGAATCAACTCACATCGTGTAATATTATGTATTCTCAACCATGGCGACTTCTATGTGTGTGGACTTCAATTCCCTAATAACAGGCACAAATAACTAGATGCATTCATTGAGTTCAAAGCATAGAGGAGTTTACTATTGCAATTGCTACCTATATACAAGAATCTAGTCAACAATTGGTCAAAGTTAAATTGACACTAGATAAGGGATAATGGAATTCAAGGGGGAAGGGCTGGACTGGGATCTTTTGTGGCAATGCAAGGATTTCAAACTTATAACACATTTAACTCCACCTCCTATTTCAGCGTTTTTCTTCTCCTTCACCAAAATTCCTCAGCTGGCATTGTCCTTGCTTAGAATTCTGGAAGTAGAGTAGACATGCATAAAGATTGCAGTGTTTGGGATAAAGATACCTCTCTCTAAAAGGGCAGAAATCTTGAAAGCACAGCCAGATTGGTTGAGTCACTGAGGTCAAACAGATGTGAATCCATAATTTGAGTTGAATGATCATCTGCTAAAACAATATATTGCCTCAAAGAGGGATATTGCGATATGCATGGAACCTCTGTAGAAGCCTATAAAACCCTGACCATTTGACTTTAACGTTTTGTTAAATATGCTTTTACTTTAAAAGAATGAAATGAATAGGAATTTAATCATGCCAGCAATTATTTATTTCGGTTCTGCCTTTCCTCGGAGTGTGCAAAGAGTGTTACAGAGGACTTGCCCCAAGTATATTTCCACAACTCTAATCCTGGAAAGTAGATCGGACTTGAGTGGGAGAAAGGCTGGCTTAAAGAGATCTACACCATCCTTTCAGAAGTGTTCTCTGGCCCCCAAAATGCACTCTGATGACACCCTACTAATGAAGGATGGGGTTTTTTTTCTCTTGCTGGATACTGGAGGCGTGTTCAGTATCACTACTCCCACTAATTATGTCCACAGACTCATCAGAGGGTTACAAAAATCGCTTGCTTGCCCCTTGGGGCAACCTGATTGTCACTTTCTCTCCCGTGCCACTCCTGTTTAATACCTGAGCAAACTCTGAGGGAGAAAATGACAGTCTTGTGCAAGAGTTGGGGATTGCATAAAGCTGCCGTGCTTAGCCTCGGCTTCTCTCTCATGAGGCAACCCCACGTTCTGGTTCTAACCAGCTGCCGGGAAGCAGAAGTTGGCTCACTCCCTGGATGTGTTCTCTGCTTAGTCTTCGGGACGACGTGACATCCTTTTCAACCTCCTGAAGGAAAGCACCTTCTCAAGCCCACAGTGGCCTGGAGGCCTTGCCTGGAGGATGCTTATCAAAAGAGCCGCACCTCTTCAGCAAATATTACCTGATACCTCACCCTTGTCCACACACTTCATGTCTGAGAAATCCTTCTGAGTGTTCCTTCAAGAGAAAAGCCTTATCACCTCATGCACAATATTAAGATTAGCCGAGAGAGGAAGTTCGATGGGCAAACTTCCAAATATAGGACTGATGGGATGAAGTCATCAAAGGATAGGGCTGGATCATCTTTCGCTAATGGCTCACATTAGCTAAAGATAGCACACATTTACTCCAGTATAGGTCATTCTCAGCTCACAATCTTCTGTCTGACGACACTGAGAAAAGCCACTTATGACCAGTCGTTGCATTTATGAGGGGTTGCAACCTCCCCATGGTCACGGGATCAAAATGGAGGCGCATGGCAACCGGCACGTATTTACCAAGGTTGCAGGGTCCTGGGATTGCACAGTCGCCCTTTGCAACTTTCCAACAAGGAAGCCAATGTGGGAAGCTGGATTTACTTAACAAGCATGGCAAAAAAGGGCAGTAAAATCAGGCGTGATCCACTTAACAACTTAACAACCACAATCCCATTGTCATAAGTTGAGGACTATTTGTTTCTGAATGTCTATGGAGATTGTCAACCATCCAGGTCATGGTTGTCCCAAAGGTGCTTTTCCAAAAGACAACTGGACTTTTCTTGGTGTTTTTTTTTTCCTTCGCTCCTCATCCAGGAAATGAATTGAAGAATGAACTGAAGAAGCTTCTCGGATGAGAAGGGAAATGTTTTCAAAGACAAAAACCAAGGAAGTCCAGTCGCCTTTTGGAAAAGCACCTTTGGGACTGCCTGTATCTACTTTGTCCAAATCTTTTTGCATTGATTTTATCAGCTTGGTGCTGCCTTTTGCACCAGTAAAAAGGTTGGAAAACACCCTAATATCCAGCCTTTGTTTCTCTCTGAGGCAGACAACGGGATGGGCTGAAGGAAATGCACACTGAACAAACGCAGTTCAGGGAAAACCCTTGAACAGCCCTGTTGCCTAAGTAGGTGTTTGCATCATACCTAAGCTTAAGTTTCTGATTAGGGGAAAGAGTGAAGGTTTCTATGTTTTACTCTGGATTTATGGAAACTGCTGATTCGATCTCTTTCCTACAACAGAGGAGGAGCTCACTCAAGGCAGTTGTCCTTTTAAACCTTCTTGGACATCTTCCTCCTCCTCCTCTGGCTGGCAAAATTAGGATAAATTATTAGGATAAATTATAAATTATAAAATTAGGATAAATTAAAGCAAACAAGAACAATTATGGAATTAACCAAGACCATGAAAAATAACAAATGGTGTGTTCTAGAAATATGGTAGCCAAATACTTATGATCCAGAACGTCCATGGAAGAGAAGATGCTCACCTGCTCCTCGTGTTTTGCTCCACAGAGTCTTCCGAACTTCAGTTGGCTGAGCCGGTTTCCTTCTTCCAGGGTCTGAAGCTGGTTATGAAACATGGACCCTACATCAAGCTGATTGCGGCTTTCCTGTTCACCTCCCTTGCTTTCATGGTGAGAGAACTTCCAGTCTTTCCCATCACAACTTCTAGGTTTCTTCATCACACTTCCATCCAGGGAGTAGTGTCAAGCTGGCCACGCCCACCCAGTTGGCCACACCCACCAATCAGCCACGCCCACTCCCCCCCCCCAAGGTCAGCCCTGACAGCCCTGATGTCAACCCTGACGGCCTCAATGAAATTGAGTTTGACACCCCTGTACTAGAGCACAGGTAGACCTTGACTTACAACCATTCATTTAGTTTAACGTTACAGCAACGCTGAAAATGGTGGCTTGCAATTGGTCCTCATACTTACAAGTGTTGCAGCATCCTCACAGTCATGTGATCAGAATTCGGGCCCTTGGTAACCAACATGTATTTACCATGTTTGCAGTGTCCCAGAGTCACGGGATCCACCATTTGTGACCTCCTCATCTGGCGCTTCTGACAAAGTCAATGAGGGAAGCCAATTTGCTTAACAACTGCATGATTCAATTAACACCCATAGCAACAAGGGTAATAAAATTGGGCATGACTTACTTAACAACTGCCTTGTTTAGCAATGGAAATTCTCGCCCCAATTGTGGTTGTAAGTCAAGGATTACCTGCATCTTGAGTACATCCTAAAGGGATCCCAGATCTTTCTTCTTAGAGTTTAACCTGGGAAAAAGTCTAAAGCTCTTGTTGGAGAGTCTGTTTTGATTGTCTGGACCAAGTTGAAGGACCCTACATGTTCTGAATCTACATGCTCCCTAAGAATGCCCACGGCCTCAACATTTTGGAGAATGTACTGCCCAAATATCAGGAGTGGTGCTGAGGTCACTGCTCAGCTGAATCCTTCTGCGCTGTTGTTCGCTTCCAATTCAATAATGGACAATGAATTCCACTTCCCACCCTCCAGCTCTCTGGGAATATAATGAATATTTGTTGCCTCTACCTTTCTCCTTCTCTTTGGCATTTCTCCAATAGCCTTCTCTCCTCTACTTTCCTACCCTTAAGTAGTCAAAACAAAGATCTGCATTCTTTCAGGACTTCGCTTCTGGAACTTTACAGAACAGCATTTCTCCACCTTGGCAATGTTAAGATGTGTGTGGACTTCAACTCAGCAGACTTTTTGGGCTGGGAATTTCTGAGAGTTGAAGTCCATACGTCTTAACGCTGCCAACGTGGAGAAACATTGTGGAGATCTCTGTTCTGGTAAGGTTTTTTTTTTTTTTTATCAATTGCCATCTTCCTTTTCTCCTTGCCAAAATACTGTTGCTTTTTCCCACTGACATGTCTTGTTTCTTCCCAGCTGTTGGAAGGGAACTTTGCCTTGTTCTGCACTTACACCTTGGGGTTCCGCAACGAGTTCCAGAACATTCTGCTCGCCATCATGGTATGTGTTCTGCAAGGCATGCAATGACCTTCCTCCCTCCCTCCTTTCTCTTTCTTTCTTTTCTTCTTTCCCCTTTTTCTACGTGAGTTCAACTGTCCCTGGCATGACAGCTTTAGCTGGTTCAAGACTCACGGCTGATGTTATATAACCTACTAAGCTTGCTTGGTTAGTTTTTGTGTGATTTAATATGTTGGGTAGAGTTAATTACTTTATAGTTCAATATACTTTCTCAACCCTAAAGTTGGATTATTTATTTATTGCCAATATTTATTCTTGGGGACCTTGAGTGGGCCACCATATCATAAAACTTAGCTCAAGAAAACAAGAATGCAATGGAGACCCCATAATGAGGCTCCTACGGAAAACCTATGACCCAAAGCAGATTCAAACAGAACTGTTTAAAGTTACGCGTCAAAGTCAGCAAGATTCAGACCATCCGTATTTCCAAGGGGAGGATATTCCAAAGAGTGTGATGGGAACAAGAGAGGGGTTTGAGTATCTCTTTGAGTAATATTTTAAATAACTAGGAAAGTTTTTGATTAATGTTTCTAGTTCTTTGGAGTAACACAGACTGTTCTCCATATTCCAAACCCAAAGTGTTTGAAATGTATATAAACCAATTCCCTATTTTGGGGGAGGTCCCCTCCCTTTCATCCATGGGGTTCCTCTCCTTACTTATGCACAAATTTCTCTCTCTATATATATAAAAGCAAAATACCACTCAAGCATCATCACAAAATCTCCAGAACCATAAAGCCTACAAACTTGAAATTTGGCACGTATGTTCCTCTTGGCTTCTAGGTGCTCACTAAGAAAGGATTTTTCAGAGCATTAGTATTTCCTATATTATTATTCACACGCTCTGATGCTAAGGAGTTCTATTCCCCCTCCCCACCTGAAAAGAAATCTGTTCCCAATGCAAAACACAAGCAGAGGAGAGGAGTTTTACTTTCACAGCAGCAAGCAGCTTTAGTACAGAACAGTTGAGTTAAGACATGCCCAGGCTCCTTGCTGTCTCCTTGTTGCTCACACAGCAGATACGGTTTCAGTTTCCATATTTCAGTTTCCAAACAGCCCTCAACTCTCTCACGCTAGCCAGATGAATACCGACGGATGCTGGTAGGCAGAGGCACAATTTTTTTCCCTCTAATTTCCTCTTCCCAAAAAACTAAGCCCAACCAGATAGCTTCATAGTGAAGCACGGGTATCGAGCTAATAAAGATATACTGTATTAAACTACCTGTCCGATTTAGGCAAGGCACACAGAGCTAGTGAATCTTGCCGATAACTCACAGATAACAAGTGGGCCGTTATTCTTGCCCTGTGAATCTTAGATCCTCGGCAGAGACGTCTAGACCAGAGATCAGGTCTTTCCCAGCAAGGCTTCACCCAATAGATCCCAGGGCCGGGCTGCTCAGCACAAGTAGTCCTTGATTTGCAACCATTCATTTTAGTGACCATTTGAAATTACAACGGCATGAAAAAAGTAACTTATGACCGTCTTTCACGCTTACGACAGCTGCAGCATCCCCATGGTCAATGATCAAAATTCAGAAGCTTGGCAACTGGCATGTACTTGTGACATTTGCCGTGTCCCAGGGTCACACGATCCCCCTTTTGCGACCTTCTGACAAGCAAAGTCAACGGGGAAGCCAGATTCCCTTAACAACCAGGTTACCGACTTAACAGCCTGCAGTGATTCACTTAACAACCGCGGCCAGAAAGGTGGTCAAATGGGGCAAAACTCAGTTAACGAACCGTCTCACTGGAAATGTTGGGCTCCACCGTGGTCGTAAGTCGAGGACCGCCTGTAGCAAAGTGAAGAGCGTCCTCGTGGGAGAAGTCTTTCCGCTGTCGGGTTCTGCAAGAGAACCGGAGGACGTTCAATGGGGAAAGCCATCTTTCAAGGAGCCGAGCCCAGGCAATTAACCCTCTTTCTGGAAAGATGGCGTCGTTGATCACAAACAACGCGTTCTTTGTGTGCTTTTAGAAGCTGGTCTGAAAAGATAGGCGGAAACAAAACCCAGGCTGATCTTTTGTCCATTAAGCCTGCCATTTTTCTCCCCTCCTGCCGGCCCTTCATCACCAGAGAGAGAAAGCTGTCTTGATCAGGCTCGGAATGGAAGTCTGGGGGCCAAGTTTTCTGAGAAGGCCTGAGGAGGAGGAGGAGGAGAGGGGGGAGAAGAAAAGACCAGGCTTCCTGCCAAGCCAGAAGGGAGTAGAAACCAACCCCCACACACACACACCCTACCCCCCCCCCCATCTTTCCAAGGAGCACGGAAGAAAGTAGCCCATTTGGGGGTGGGGGATCTATCCAATGCACTGAAGCCTAAACTAATCTAACCGTCTGGGGGAATCCAATTGCCAAACCCATCAAAATGTAGAAATGCTTTTTAAAAAAAAAAAAAAACTCCACAACTTTCTGAACTGTAGTTGACAGCAGACCTCAGATTTAGGGCTGTAAACTCCCACCTATGTAATTTGCTAATTTCCTTTCCTTTCCCACATTCTCAAAAAGAGGAAAATGTTAACACGGTCGTTCACACACACACGCACACCAGAGAATCACACCTATTCCAAGCTTTTACCAAGTCAATTACAAACCTACATGCCAAACTTGAGACGTTTGTTTGGAGCTTTGAGCTTGCCTTGTGTTTTCGATGCCTTTAAAGCGGAGGTGGGTCTTCAGCAGGTTCTGACCAGTTCTGGAGAAACCAGTAGCGGAAATTTTGAGTAGTTTGGAGAACGGCAAACAGCAAAGTTTGGAGATTTTACAGTATCCTCCTTCCCCTGCCATGCCCACCAAGCTATGCCCACAGAACCAATAGTAAAAAAAATTTGAATCCCACCACTGCTTTAAAGATAAAGGTCAAGGTTCCCCTCGCACATACGTGCTAGTCGTTTCCGACTCTAGGGGGCGGTGCTCATCTCTGTTGCAAAGCCAAAGAGCCAGCGCTGTCCGAAGACGTCTCCGTAGTCATGTGGCCGGCATGACTAAATGCCAAAGGTGCACAGAACATTGTGACTTTCCCACCTAAGTGGTCCCTATTTTTCATCTTGCATTTTTACACGCTTTTGAACTGCTAGGTTGGCAGAAGCTGGGACAAGTAACGGGAGCTCACTCCGTTACGCGGCACTAAGGATTCGAACCGCCGAACTGCCGACCTTTCTGATTGACAAGCTCAACATCTTAGCCACTGAGCCCCCCGTGTCCCTTTTGAGGCTTTTAGAATATTGCATTTACTCAGCCTCTCTGATTAATTTATGATCCGATGCATTCTGCATGACCCCAAAATTAGGTCAGTGGGTTATTGGAACGTGGCCAAATGTGGTCCTTATGTACAAGCAGCGAAGGGTGTCAATAAAGGAAAGCAAGGGAAAATTTATGGGCACTGATGTGCTCCAACTGCTATTAGTGTCTGTCATGCATGTAGTCCTTGACTTTGCAAGCACAACTGGGGGCAGAATTTCCATTGTTAAGCAAGATGGTTGCTAAGCGAGTTGTGCTCAGTTTTTCGCAATGGTTATTCAGCGAATCACTGCAGTGAATAATGAGGTTGTTAAGGTAATCTGGCTCCTCCTATGGCCTTAGCTTCCCCAAAAGCCAGTGAGGAAAGTCGCAAGTGGAGATCACCTGCTACATTGGCCTTGTGAGAGGAACAGTTGTAAGTCGTTGCTGTAACTTTGAATGGTCACTACAAGAATGGTTGTAAATTGAATTCTCCTTATTCCAGTGGTGATAGAACCTTTAGAAGTAGGTCAGGATCAAAATGAGGCATATCAAAAATGAGAATGAAAATGTACCGCTAGTTTCTCCTCAAACTCAGTGGTGGGATTCAAATTTTTTTACTACCAGTTCTGTGGCCCTGGCTTGGGAAGGATACTGCAAAATCCCATTCCTTCCCAGCCCCACCCCACTAACCTGCTTTCCAGCTCTGTTCTCCTGTGCAGGGCAACCAAAAGAGGCCCAGCCAATCAGCTGGGACTCGGGAGGCAGAGAAGAGATGGGGGCGGGGCCAGTCAGAGGTGGGATTTGCCGGTTCTCCGAACTACTCAACATTTCCGCTACCGGTTCTCCAGAACTGCTCAGAACCCGCTGAATGCCACCTCTGCTCAAACTGCTAGTTTCTCCTCTGTTTTTTTTTTTTATTTCAAATGCGATGGGACTGTTACGACTCAAAGCAGGAAGAGGGGGCTCGATTTCCCACACTGAAAGAAAATCCGCCGTGGACTAGAACGTCGCCAAAGGGAGGAGCTGATAGGCAAGTTTTCTGTTATGCAAAGCTGCTGCCACTGAGGCGTTTTGCCATCCAGAATTCCCAAGATGCTATTAATATGTAGAGCAGCCTTTTGGGGGAAGAGCCGAGCTGAATGGGAATAGCAGCTTCAAAGCAGCCATTTTTAGCTCATTCCGATGGACGTCGTCATTGGCGGCTCAGCTTTATATTTGAGGCAGCCCGGTCATGAATGGAAGAGACGCTTTTGAGGGATGTTTAAGCCCTTTCAGCCAAAGAGCCATTGCAACCCCCAGCCACCAACCCTTCACTCACGCCCCCTCCCCTCCCCTTCCCTGGGAGATTAAGACGTTGTCTGGGCCACAGCAGCGGGAGACGAGGGTCGGCCCTTCAGAGAAGCCAGTCTTGCATTATTCAACGAATAGATGGCCAATCTCTTCTCACGCTTCTTGCTTTTAGTTTTTCCCCTGGATATGATTCCAAACAAAGCTTTGGTTTGCTAACAGCTGCTATTTATATTTCCTAAGAATGCTTTTGCCGGTCCAAGGGTGTGACTGAATATAAAAACGATGCTAGACTTCATTTGGGGGAGGCGGGGGGGGTTGCTTTGAATTGAAACGTGTCCATATCTCTGTGCTCCACCTGCTGTTTGTGAAAAGTTTTTTTCTCCCCCTGATGTAAATGAAACTTTAGGCATAAAAGAATATCTATGGATGCTCAGAAAAGCCACGTTGCTTCCTTATTTCAGCCTATGGCTCTCGTGACTTTGGCATAAAACACATTCTTATAACATGCTGCACCTAGAGCCTGAATTAGCCTGTTTCCCAAGTTGCCCCAATACACTGAACATCAACTAAAAATAAAACTAAACGTAAGCGAGAAAAACTGACAAAACCAATTGTGAATCTTTAGCCTTCCTCAGGTCACCAAACTTAAATTCCTTCTTTGTGGAATCTAAACCCACTTCTGGTCTACAGGTAGTCCTCAATTTATAAACATTCATTTAGTGTCCATTTGAAGTTACAACGACACTGATAAAAGCTACCTATGACCGTTATTCACACTTTTGACCGTTGCAGAATCCCCATGGTTAGGTGATCAAAATTCGGACGCTTGGCAACTGACTCGTATTTATGACGGTTGCAGTGTCCTGGGGTCATGTGATATATCTTCATTAACGGCTTAGATGAGGGAATAGAAGGGGAACTTACCAAATTTGCAGATGATAATAAGCTGGTAGGAATAGATAATACTCAAGAAGCTAGGCTCAAGATCCAGATGGATTTTGACAGACTAGAACACTGGGCCATATCTAACAAAATGAAATTCAACGTAGAGAAAAGTAAAGTCCTACACTTAGGCAAGAAAAACCAAAAGTGCACATATAGACTGGGTGAAACCAGGCTCCATGGCAGTAACTGGGAGAGGGATCTTGGAGTCTTAGTGGACAACCAGCTAAATATGAGCCAGCCGTGTGCAGCAGCAGCAGCCAAATAAGCCAATGCAATCCTAAATTGCATTAACAGAGGGATACAATCGAGATCAAGTGAGGTACTAATACCACTCTACAAAGCCTTAGTAAGGCCAAACCTAGAGTACTGCATCCAGTTTTGGTCACCACACTATAAAAAAGATGTTGAGGCTCTAGAAAAAGTGCAGAGAAGAGCAACCAGGAGGATTAGGGGACTGGAGGCTAAAACATAAGAACAGTTGCAGGAACTGGGTTTGGCTAGTCTAGGGAAGAAAAGGACCAGGGGAGACAGGAGAGCAGTCTTCCAATATTTGAGGGGCTGCCACAGGGAGGAGGAAAGGGTCAAGCTATTTTCTAAAGCGCCTGTAGGCCAAACAAGGAATAATGAATGGAAACTGAACAAGGAGAGATTCAACCTGGATATAAGGAGAAATGTTTTGACTGTGAGAACAATCAACCAATGGAACAGCTTGCCTTTGGAAGTTGTGGGAGCATCATCACTGGAGGCTTTCAAGAGACTGGACTGCCATTTGTCAGAAATGGTGTAGGCTCTCCCGCTTGGGCGGGGGGTTGGACTAGATGACCTATAAGGTCCCTTCCAACTCCGATTATCTGTTATCTGATCCCCTTTTGCGACCTTCAGACAAGCAAAGTTAATGGGGAAGCCAGATTCTTTTTTTTTTAATATATTTTTTGTTAATTTTCTTTTTTTTTACATCATAAAACATCTTGGTATCAACAACGTTCTTGGCATCTATACAGGATTTTGGTTTAAATATCATAATACATTATATTGCATTTGTCTACTATTAAATAATATCTTTAGCTATAATTACTATTCTTATATCTTTATATAGTTTACAAAATTTTATTTTACTTTCTTAAGGGTTGTTTCAATTAACTATTTTTTTGTCTCGCTTCTTGGTTCTGTTTGTTAGCCATTTATACCAATTGTTCCAAATTGTAAAGAATTCAGAGTCGTCTTTTCCTTTCAATTTCATTGTTAGCATATTCATCTCAGCACTTCCTGTTTACTTTGTGTATTATTAGTTCTTCATTGGGGGTATTTGGTGTTTTCCATACCTGCACAAAGGCTACTCTGGCGGCTTTTGTAATATGTAACACTAAGTATTTTACTTCTTTCGGTAATCTTTCTTTGAGGATTCCTAAAAGGAAGGATTCTGGTCTGACCTCAATCTGATAGCCAGTGATCTCTTTTAACCAATTTTTAATTTGAATCCAGTATGTCCTGGCCTCAGGGCACATCCACCACATGTGATAAAATGTACCATCAACTTTTTTGCACTAGGGAAGCCAGATTCACTTAACAAACGTGTGACAAATTTAACTACTGCAGTGATTCTTAACAACGGTGACAAGCAAGATTGCAAAATGGGGCAAAACTCTCTTAGCAACAAAAATTTTTGCGCTCAAATGGTGGCTGTAAGTTGGGTCTGTAATCAGTGGGTTCAGCCTTTCTGCTTCTCTTCTTTATGACTGAGTAGGAAGTGAGTCAAGTTACATTATTGCTGTATGGAAATTTCTAACCAGGCTAGGCCGAAGAGTAGGGAGTTTCAAATGGTGTGGGAATGTTTGTATTAGCCTGTTCAATGGGGAAAACTTGGTTCTGTGCTTCTGTATGTGGTTAATGTAATTGTTTTATTGCATTATAAGATGCAAATAATATCTTAAAAGAATGCAGATAGTAGATAGCTCAATAGAGAAAAAAAATGTAAAATATAAATTAAAAATTGTTAACAGTGTGCTAATTTAGATAACTTAAAGCTTTAAAGATAAGGGGGGAGTTTTTATTGATGTTAACTATAATTCTGAAATGTTAATGAACTTAACGTTGCTTGAACTGTGAAGTTAAAAATAAGTGGCATTGATAGCCCGTTGCAAAAGGCATACAATTATTTTATAACATAATTATGATTTGTATCTTGAGCTTGGTGAATAATACTGAGGTCTCCACTGTAATGTTATTTATTGTTGTTTATGAATATTAAAAGCTAAAAAAAAGAATGATCCTGAGAAAAAAGGAAAGGAAAGGGGGGGAAATGCTTGAAAAAATAGATAACTTCCCCTTTATTTTATTATCTGTTTGTTTTGGGTGCCTTTGAGTCAGTTTTTGACCCCTGGTGGCTTCCTGGGCAAGTCCCTGCAGTTTTCTCATTAAGATTTGCGGAAGCGGTTTGCCATTGTTTCCTTCCGAGGGCTTAAGTGACAGGGACTGGCTCAAGATCATCCACTTGGCTTTGTGCCTAACGTCTGACTAGAACTCGTCTCCTGGTTTCTAGCCTGAATCCTTAACCACTTAACCTAAACTGGATCTCTCCCTTCTTTATGCTCCAATGGATTTCTAAACATGGCTTTGGAAAGAGTTCTCACTTTCTGCACATTTTAATTGATGAAGCTTGATGGCAATCCATGTATACAAAAATATGATAGAAATAGTGGCCGTTGCTCCAAGGTAATCAGAGCAGCAGATTCTTCACACATGGCATTTTAGGCTTCTTCTGGTTGACTTAAATACAGGTAGTCCTCGACTTGCAATGGTCCTTGTTTAGTGACCATTTGAAATTACGACGGTGCTGAAAAAAGTGACTTACAACCGATATTTGCCCTTATGAACATCGCTGCAGCCCCATGACTGCGTGACCAAAATTTTGGCAACTGGCATGTATTTACAAATGCTTGGCAACTGGCATGTACTTATGACGGTTGCAGTGTCCGGAAGTCACATGATCAGCATTTCCAACCAGGTTCTGACAAGCAAAGACAATGAGGGAAACCAAATTTTCTTAGTGACTATGGGATTCACTCAACAAATGCAGTGATTCTCTTAACAACCATGGCAAAAATGTCATAAAAAGACCTGTGATTCACTTAACAATGCCTTGCTTAACAACAGAAATTCTGACCCCAATTGTGGTTGTAGGTCGAATCCCATCTACAGTATAATAAACATTCTTTTTTTTCCCTTTTGTTGTTCTCTTGCAGCTCTCAGCCACACTGACCATCCCTTTCTGGCAGTGGTTCCTTATACGTTTTGGGAAGAAAACTGCTGTTTACATTGGCATCTCGGTGAGTGAATACCAATAGTCCTCATCTTATGACCGGTCGCGTAGTGACCATTCAAAGTTACAACAGATTCCCCCAAGAGGTACTTACGACTTAATTTCAATGTTACAATACCTGCTCCTCCTCCCATGATTACGTGATTGCATTTCGGGCATTTGGTAACTGCCCTGCATTTATAAGAGTTTGCAATGTTTCCAATCAAATTGTTTGTGATTTACAACTTTTTTTTTTTTTTTTTTTGCCAGAAACCAGGGTTTACTTTCAGTTTCCAACAAAAAATGCACATGAGCTAAAATGGGTATGCTTAATAACTGCTGTGTTCACTTTACGACCACGGTGTTCGCTTAGCAACCACAGTGTTCACTTAACCACCACTGTAAAAAAAAGATCGTAAAATCAGGCATGGTCACAGGTTGATCTGCTTAATGACTGGCACAACGTGTGACTCAATTATGGCCGTCGTGGGGAAATAATGTAGTCTTATTCCCTGCTTAGGTAACTTCTGAACGAGGCCGCCATGAAAATCATTCAAGTAATGATTCAAACACATGCAGCTATGAGAGTTAAGCTTCATGCAGGGCCTTCTCTGGGGCCTATTAAATGCTGCAGCAGAATCTGAATGTTTATTTTGGAAACATCGGTTTTTGGACAGGGCTAAGACCTGTTAGCAGGACTATCCTGCTCCAGGTGTGTCCTATTTATATTTTCAGAGAACAAACCCTGAGGGCCTGATTGGGACAATCTCAGACAGGATGGGGGTTGAACTGTGGTGCCCAGCAGTGGTGGGATTCAAATTTTTTTACTACCGGTTCTGTGGGCGTGGCTTGGTGGGCGTGGCAGGGGAAGGATCCTGCAAAATCCCCCTTCCCTCCCCACCCCACTAACCTGCTTTCCAGCTCCATTCTCCTGTGCGGGACAACAAAAGAAGACTCAGCCAATCAGCTGGGACTTGGGGGGCGGAGCATAGATGGGGGCGGGGCCAGTCAGAAGTGGGATTTGCTGATTCTACAAACTACTCAGAATTTCCGCTACCGGTTCTCCAGAACTGGTCAGAACCTGCTGAATACCATCTCTGGTTCCCAGACTGTTCTCATTGGCGGATACAGTGGCCTTGTCCCAAAGGTTCTTGTTCAAGAGGCAACTGGACTTTCTGTTTTTCTTTGAAGCTTCTTGGATGAGAATCAAAACGTCTTCAAACAAAAAACAGCGAGTCCAGTTGCCTCTTGAAAAAGCAACTTTTGGGACAACCATGAGAATCTCCATAGATACAATGGTATTGCGTGCAAAACAGGCTAAGAGATCATTTGGTTGGTTGCATTTTGCTAGGTCTTGGTAGCATGTGCGTACCCAGCTGTGCTATATATAGTTGTGATTTAGAGCAGGTGTCTCCAAACTTGGCTACATTAAGACCTGTGGACGTCAACTCCCAGAATTCCCTGGGGAATTCTGGGAGTTGACGTCCTCAAGTCTTAAAGTGGCCATGTTTGGAGGCCCCTGGTTTAGAGTAAGGTATGAAACCAGCCAATGGTGGCTTATTCAATAAACCTTGATGAGTCGAAATATGATTCAGCGTGATGCATGAACCAGTTCAAAGACATCTATCGCGGTCAAATGTAAAGTAACCGATAAGTTTCAAGTCTAAATATCTATGGACTGATAGACATTTGGAGAGGTTTCATCTCCACCCATGGTTGTATCCGAGCAAGAATAAGGAAGCCGCTCTGAATTATTGATAGATTCTCATGAGCAACCATGGTCAAGTAAGGAAAGAAGCACCCACCCCCCAAAAAAGAGAAGCCGACAAGTTTCCCTTAAAGATCAAGTCATTCTTAGCTCTCAAGGTAGCCCAATTTTCTTGAGGCCCTTTTGTAGCCAAAATCCCTTTTCTATTCTGTTGTCTTAAGGTGCAAAATTGCATAAGTTCATTCAGGTTTTAATCCAGGTGATCTTCCTGAGCACGTCTTCTCTTCTCATCCTTCAGTCTGCCACTCCTTTCCTCATCTCAGTTGTGATTTTGGAAAGCAACCTTGTGATGACTTACGTGGTGGCCGTTGCAGCTGGAATGAGTGTCGCCGCTGCTTTCCTCCTGCCGTGGTGAGTGAATTGCCAGGTATCTTTGCCTGTTGTTAGAACCCAGTGTACAGTACAGGTAGACCTTGACTTACAACCATTCATTTAGTGACTGTTCAAGGAAATTTCCATGGACTTTAAGTGGAATTGCCTGAGAGTGGAGGAAATACAGTCATTTGGGTGGTTACTGACTTGTTTTCCAAGCCGGTACATTTCATACATTGTGCAAAAATTCCATCTGCAGAAGCTTTGGCTTAATGGTTTGGTTAATGTTTTAAGGGACGATGGAAACAGTATAAAGGATAAAATGTATTTTGATATAAAACTTCTCACGGAACGGAAAGGAATAGAATTTTGAAGCAATTAAAAACAGTTCAGCTCATCTTTCACTATGTGATTTCCTTTTTACTCGCATTGAAAACATTAATTTGGTGGCCGCTTTTGGGAAAGATCTGGTTCGTATCTTGTTCCTTAGGGAACCTCCTTGTGGCTAAACTGATTAGTTGGCTTTTGTCTTGTCTCCTTCCATTAGGTCTATGCTGCCAGATGTTGTGGATGACTTCAACCTCCAGCACCCGGACTGCAGAGGCCACGAGGCTATTTTCTTCTCTTTCTACGTCTTCTTCACCAAGTTTGCTTCCGGAGTGTCTTTGGGGATCTCCACGCTCAGTTTAGAGTAAGCTTTCACTATCACCCCGTTTGGCTAAATAGAATTCAGATTCCCAGCTCTTTTGGGATCCAGGAATTGCAATCCTTTGGAAATCTCTCTACTGATATGCCTAGTTATCAGCAATTTCCAGATGACACCAAAGGTAGTCCTCGAGTTACGACCACAACTGAGCCCAAAATTTATGTTGCTAAGTGAGAATTTTGTTAAGTGAATTTTGCCCCATTTTACGACTTTTCTTACCCCATTTATTAAGTGAATCACTGCAGTTATTAAATTAGTAACCTGGTTGTTAAGTGGATCTGGCTTCCCCCATGGACTTTGCTTGTCAGAAGGTCACAAAAGCAACTGTTGTAAATATGAACCAATTGCCAAGTACCCAAAAGTAAATCACATGAACATGGGGGATGCTGGTCATAAGTGTGAGAAATGGTCATAAGTCACTTTTTCCAGCACTGTTGCTACTTTGAACAGTCACTAAGTGAACTATTGTAAGTGGAGGACTATCTGTATAATTCCTGTTCCAGCATAATTTGGCTGAAACATAATGATTTGTCCAATAAAGAAAATATTACCCCACGACAAAGCTCGGCATTCAAACTCTCTACACAGCTTTGCTCCAACCGATCGTCCTCTTGCATCGTTTATTCTGATTTTGTTACCACCACAAAGTGGTTCAAATGTTTTTCTCTGGTCCCCTTTATTCAACCTCCCCCTGTTTAATTTGGTGCAGCTTTGCGGGATACAAGACTCGAGGCTGCTCCCAACCGGAGGAGGTGAAGCTGACTTTGAAAATACTCGTCTCCGCGGCCCCAGTGGCATTGATCATCTTTGGCCTGCTCCTTTTTAAGCTCTACCCCATCGACGAGGATAGGCGGAAAAAGAACAAAAAAGCTCTGCAGGATTTAAGGTGAGAGGTCTTACCTGCTACAGGCAACCGGAGAGGAAGGGAAGGAGGGATCTCCTCGGATGGGCACTGATGGGCAGAGGGAAGGTGGGCTGGGATTTGCCTTTCGTGGGCTGGCAATTGTTCTGACCCAGCCGAAGTTTCCAAAAGCAAACACAGATAAACTCCAAAACTGAAAGGTTCATGGCTTTATTCCACAAATTATCCCCTCTTTGTAGATAACAGGTGGCTTGCAGCCAATTAGTCCAATAAATCAGAGTCTGTAATCATCACACTAACTCCTTCGAACTTTTGCCTTTTGCAAAGGCATAAGCCGTTTGAAACCAGGCTTATATTCCCTTGAGGGAGGGGTCATTAATTAGCATTCTTACTCCCAAGTCGCCTGTGCTGCTCTTCCATGAATCATCCTGCTGTCACTCACACCCAGCACAGGCTTCTTGGGAACGTCCTCCTGATTGCTGCCGGTGAACCACAACACCCATGGGGAAACAAAGGTCATCACTCGTGCCATCGCGTTATCATGCAAACTTGAAGAAACCTTGTGCGATGATTAGGAGCTCTGGTGGTCCAGTGATTGAACTACACTATTGCAGGCAAACTCTACCCACAGCCTGCAGTTCGATCCTGATGGGGCTCAGGATTGACTCAGCTTTCCATCCATCTGAGTTCAGCAAAAGGAGGACCCAGATTGTTCAGGGCAATATGCTTGCACTGTAAACAGTCCAAAGAGGGCTGTAAACATTGTGGAGCAGTATATAAGTCTAAGTGTTGTTGCTATTGCTGTGATGTCATACCACAAGTGATGGCCTTTAGGGCTTCTACATAACCACCCGTGGCTGGCATAGCCAGCAGAAATGCCCTTCATTCAGGATGCATTGCCACAAGGTCCCCGCTCTCTCTCTCTCTCATCGTTTTTGTACCATGATGGTAAAAATAGAATTCTTTGAAGTTGCCCTCTGGATCAGTTCACATGTTACCCAAAGCCATGAATGTTCTGAATCGTGGTAAACTGAATAAAGACAATTGGCAAACTTTATTGAGGTTCTTGGAGAAGCAGCTAAGGACGTTTGGCCATGTTTCTCTGTTCCCCATGTGATGTCCTAAGATTTCGTTTAATAAAAAATATTCTAAAAACTTGGGTGACCACGACAATTGGCAGTGCCTTTCCTTGTAAAGTTTGCTGTTTCTCCCTTAGCGCGCGGTCTCCAACCTTGGCAACTTTAAGACTTGTGCACCAACTCCCAGAATTCCCCTGCTGGCTGGTGAATTCTGGGAGTTGAAGTCTATAAGTCTTAAAGTTGCCAAGTTTGGAGACCCTTGCCTTAGTGTAATGTGTGAACCAAGCCTATCTCTGAAGCTTCAGTGAAGCATAGCATGAACGTGGTGTGCTTTGTTCTGGTTGGGTTGGAGGCAGGAACTCTTACCTGCATACTTCATTCCCAGGGGCTGAAACTCATGGGAATTCCATGCTGCCCAAGACCATGTGTCATGTTGTGACCGTGTGGCAACTTCTATTATTTAGGGAGAAAGTAGGGAGATAGGGTTACCTCTACCCCACAGCTGCAGAATTCCAAGGGAATACAGAATAAGAGAGTTGGAAGGGTCCTTGGAGGTCTTCTAGTCCAACCCCAGGCTCAAGCTGGAGATCCTATGCCATTCTGTACAAATCACTGTTCAATCTGTTCTTAAAAGCCTACAGCAACAAGAGGACCCACAACTTCTGAAGGCCAGCTGTTCCACTGATTGAGATAGATGGTTGATAGGTGAGGGGGGGAGGGAGTGGGAGAGAGAGGGAGAGAGAGAAATGGAAAGATGATAGAAGATAGATAGATAGGTAGATAGATAGATAGATAGATAGATAGATAGATAGATAGATAGATAGATAGATAGATAGATAGATAGATAGATAGATAGATAGATAGATATAGAAAGACAGAGACAGACAGACATAGGTAGGTAAGTATCAAGAATTCCCTTGGAATTCTGCAGCTGTGGGACATAAGTAACACCAATCCCTTCTTTACCCTAAATAAGGAAACAAAAATGGTCACATTTAATATATATTTGAAAGAACTCCCTCTTATGGATAGCATTTGAAATCCTGAACCCCAGGAGCTCTGCTCGAGAGCATCCTTGTAACTTAATTGCTAAAACTTAAAATAGATCTGATGCTTCTGGCTCTGAGACAAGTGGCTATCTCATTTCTCTGATGTAGCACTTTCGCACCAGAAGGGCAAGCATACAGTAGAACATACAGGACACTAAATATAAAATGCTGAGTGTTCCTTTACCTTACTTTTGCAAACAGAAGTCTTGCACAGCTTCCTGATTGTAGACCCAAACCCAGAGATGACCCAGTGAACTCCAATTGAGTCCAGTCCTTCATTTACTTGCACCTATTAGACAGGATCTTGCCAAACTAAAGCTATGAGTTTTTTAAACTATTAGATACCTCTTGAGAGATTCTCAGGTGTGGCTACCGTGATTCTCTTCCCTGCTTCCACTCAGGACTGTGCAGTCTCTTGATGTGGGCCTCTCTCTGGGAAAGCTCTTGTGTTGCCCAGTCTCCACCCACTTTTCCTGCAGGTGCACATTCCAGCACACTGATGGCCTTTTAGTCTTCTTTATACTAGACTGTAAATATGGTTTTCCCAGTTGCAATGTAGGGCTGTGAAAGTTGGATCATAAGGAAGGCTGAGCGCCAAAGAATGGAGGCCTTTGAACTATGGTGCTGGAGGAGACTCCTGCGAGTCCCTTGGACTGCAAGGTGATCAAGCCGGTCAGTCCTAGAGGAGATCAACCCGGTCTGCTCTTCAGAAGGCCAGGTCCTGAAAAGGAAACTCAAAGACTTTGGCCACCTAATGAGAAGGAAGGACTCCCTGGAGAAGAACCTAAGGCTGGGAATGATTGAGAGCAAAAGAAGAAGGGGACAGCAGGGAAGAAGGTGGCTGGATGCAGTCACCAAAGCAGTAGTCATGAGCTTAAATGGACTCCGGGAGATGGTAGAGGACAGGAAGGCTTGGAGGAACATTGTCCATGGGGTCGCGATGGGTCGGACACAACTTCACAACTATCAACAACATACTAGACTTCTAACATTTCGAATTTGTCCAGTTCTAAGATTGTAAGCCCTTGGCTTTTCAGAAGAATAGGAAGAGTTCATATATTGTTCCATCTTGTGCAGAGAGAATGATTTGGGGGCCACCTACCCGAACCTATAGCTAAGTTAACCCTTCCTTAAGTAGCCATTCTTTATACTATGCCTGGCACAAAAGTAATCCCCAGCTTTGGCTTGGTCTTGTATTACACATGATCTTCCTTCTCTCGCTTCCAGTCTGACCTGGACCAGGTGTTGCATCATAGACTAAGCCATAGTTCATTTAATCATCTGTTGTAGAGTTAATTTTGGCTGGGTCAAAATCAAGGGGACCACACCCATGGCCTAGGTAGGATAACATGTGAACTCCGTCCCTGACTCTCTGCTAATGTGATATTTTTTCCTCCTAAGATGATGTACTTATTACTTTTCTACATTTTGACTCTTCCAGAGATGAAGAGAGCAACAGTAGCACCGAGACAGATTCTACAGAATTAGCCAGTATTGTTTGACCTTGCCTTGTCTTGGTTTACACCCTGGGATCCTCCAAACACAGGGCCACCATGACATCTACTGTGAAAGACTTGCTTCCATGGGAGAGCACTTGTGAAGCCTTAAAGACTGCTCTGGAAATCAAATATTGATCGACGTTGTGCCTTAAGTGGGATCCATGGATCACCAATTGTCAAACATACTTTAGATTTTGGTACTCCAATAAGATACCTCTTACAAGAACAAGCATCATCTCATCTGTGTCTTTTACCAGAATTGGTTTGAAAAACTCTGTTGTGTTATCATATCTTTTAAACATGTGTTATTTATCACTAATCCACCCACTGAATGGTGCAAATCTCTAAAGTACTGTTAAGTGCATTTTGGTATGTTTTTTCCCTATTCAATATTGCATTATATATTATATTATCATGGACCCAGATGGTGCTTTTGGTGTATATTACACCGGTGACTTGATCTTGTCGAAATATCCTTGTACTGTTTTTTCTGTAAATAAGATGCAACTAATGAATCATCCTGCGATGTTCCTGTTTATATATAAGTATAAATATATATATATATATATTTGTATATATCAAGCACCTAATTAAAGTAACTTAATGCTGTACATATAAAAATGACATGTTTTCCTATTTGTATATTGTGTACAGAAAGAAAACTGGATTTGTTAATAATGTACATTAAAATGGAAAAATAGCATGGCTGTTTTTCTTTAACATTTCTTTGAAATATGAGTGAAGATAATGCATTAATAATAGGAAACTATGCACATTATCCTGGTTAAGATAAACTGAGAGGGAGGCAAAAGAGCTTAGGAAAAATAATAAAAAAGATACATGTGGTATGACTATAAAGTTAATTGGATCCTCAAACTGATTAAATCTGATTAAATCTGCAACACAGGGAAATATTTTGCTCCATCTTTTTATTTGCGTATTACATTTGTCATTAAGCGTCGTGATTTCAGTTCTTTCACTGAAAAAAAAAAGGCAGAAAATAATATGAATGGAAGACTTTCAGTTCAGTTTACTGTGGTCATAGACCAGTACCATTTATGAAACAGCCTAACTAAGATCTATAAACGAGATCCAGGATACAGCCTATATTAAAATTATAATGTAAACACTAAAATTATATTGAATATGATAAAATCTAAAATTATAGCAAAGTAATAGTATTACTAAGAGACATGGTGGCTCAGTGTCTAAGACTTGTCGATCAGGAAAGTCAGTGGTTCAGTGATTCAAATCGCTAGTGCCATGTAATGGAGTGAACTCCCGTTACTTGTCCCAGCTTCTGCCAACCTAGCAGTTTGAAAACACATAAAAAATGCAAGTAGAAAAATAGGGACCACCTGGTGGGAAGGTAACAGTGTTCCGTGCACCTTTGGTATTTAGTCATGCCAGCCACATGGCCATGGAGATATCTTCGGACAGCACTGGCTCTTTGGCTTAGAAATTGAGATGAGCACCACCCCGTATAGCTGGAAAGACGAGCATACATGTGCAGGGGAACCTTTACCTTTTCCTTTAATAGTATTACTAGTAATATTAGTATTTAGTATCAAGATATTTAAACTATCAGTATGTTGGAGAAAAGCAGAGCTGGAGAGTGGAGTTAAAGGCATCATCAGTTTAGAGTCCTTGCGTTGCCACAAGGGATCCAAGTCCAAACTCTTCTGAATTCTGCTGACGCTTCTCTGGCACCATTTTAAATGTTGAACTCTTGTTTGTAGGCTTGAATAAATCTGTGCTGCAAACTTATCAATGATTCAATGCGCATGACAAAGAATCAACAGATTAATAATATCTAAAATTTAAATGAATTACACTTACAAAGATTGCATTGCGGATACATTGGCTCTTCGGGGTTCAACAGATATTCCATGCTGCTGCTATATGCACTATTACAAGGGACACTTCCTCTATGAGCAGCATCTGGGCATAACCTAAATCTGGGCAGCTGGAATATCTACTATCAGAAGTAGTATGAGTCCATTTAGATGTCTCTGTAAAAGGAGCAACAAAGAATCTGTTCTGTAGTTTCCATTTCTCTAAAATCACAGAGGCAAAGCCTTTCAGCCAATGGTACTTTTTAATATAACAGAGTAACAGAGTTGGAAGGGACCTTGGAGGTCTTCTAGTCTAACCCCTGCTCAAGCAGGAAATCCTGTATTGCACACCCCCAAAGACTCGGGGCTGGGGTAATTGTTGCCAAAGGTGCTTCAACAAAGTACCGAGTGGATATTTCAGTGTTTTTTTTTCTTTTTAATAAATTTACAGACATTTCTAAACTTGTTTTCACTTTGTAAATGATAGGGTACAGAGTGTAAATTAATGAGAGAAAAAATGAATTATAACAAGTGGAGAATCAGGCTGAAGCATAACAAAACTGACAAAACTGAAGGGGGTCTGAATATTTTCTGAATGCACAGCCTTCCAGACAAATGCCTGTCCAAACTCTTCTTTAAAACTTCCAGTGGTGGAGCATCTGCAACTTCTGGAGGCAAGCTGTTCCACTGGTTAATTGTTCTCACTGTCAGGAAGCCTCTCCTTAGTCCTAGGATAGCTCTGTCTTTGATTAGTTTCAATCCATTGCTTTTGGTTCAGGTGCTTTGGAGAATAGCTTGACTCCCTCTTCTATGCGGCAGCCCCTGAGATTTTGGAAGACTACTATCATGTCACGCCTAGTCCTTCTTTTAATTAAACTAAGGATACCCAATTCCTGCAGCGGTTCCTCATACGTTTTAGCCTCCAGTCCCCTAATCTTATTTGTCGCTCTATTCTGCATGCTATTAGGAAAGAGAGAAAGTTTTCCAATGGTTGGGTGTTTGTACTGTGTAAGGTAGCTGGCAGCAGTGACAATATATCAGTTGTGTACTGGTGACAAGGAAGCTATGGAGGATTTTTGTGCCAGGTGTGCAAAACAATCTGTCAGGGAATGTTTCAGTCTCCAAACAAAATGTTCTGAGTTGTCTGGAAGGGGTCCAGCCTTATAACTGATTTTTTTCTGGATATCAAAAAGCAAAAGTCAATTTGGTCTAGTGATTTAAGCCAGAACCCAGGACAGTGTGGCTCCTATTTCCACTTTAGGAATGAAAGCCGGCTGGGTGTCTATGGGCCAATCACCAGAAGATAGTCTTAGGCACAACAGCCAATTGGTGACTTTTTAGACTAATAATTCTCTCTCCGTCCAGTTCACCTGACAGGGTTGCTGCTGCTGTGGGGAAAACAGGAGGAAGAAGTAATATTAAATATTATGGGCATTAGGTTGTACGTTCACTGCCTTGAGTTATTTATAAAAAGAAGAATGGTGGATATAAATGCGTATACTAAATAAATAAGGAATTTTAGCAGCTCCAGAAAGATTTCTTTAAAATTGTGTCAGAGATCAAACAAACAGCAAAACAATTTAAGATAGACAGCTCTTTCTTTTCCCAATTTTGCATATATTCTGATAAAGTCACAGTTATCTGAAACTAATCAGGAAAATGTTATGTGATTATAAAAGGTAACTCCAGGAAGAAATTGACTCAACATACAGCAGCGATGAAAAGGGCAAATTCCGTATTGGAGTCATTTGTTAATGGACCAAAAATAATATTGCAATGTTGACTCTAGGGTACAATTCTGGTTGCCACGTTGGAAAAGATATAACAGAGCTGGGGAAAGTGCAAAAAACACAGCCACAATGACCAGAGGCCTTGAATGCTTTCCATCTTTGGAGAACAGAAAATACCTGTATCATTTTAGGTTAGTTTTGTTTTTAAAAAAAATCAACTGAGGGAGAATGTGATTAAGGTCTGCACCAGGGTGTCCAACCTTGGCAACTTTAAGACTTGTGAACTCCTAGAATTCGCTAGCCAGCATGCACTACTCTAAATGTCACTGAATTCTTGCCTTTTCTGAATCACTGCCTTTTCAAGCAATGTGTGATTTGGAGCACATGCACCATATTTCTTTTTTTTTAAAAAAAAATACCCAAATCTAAATCTTACATAATAGCACCTAAAATTAACTTATCTGTGAGTTCACATGAACGGACATGACAATAGAAGATTCAGCTCATTTCAATTTTTTTAAAAAAATTAATATTGGGATTCCTTGAGTGCTGTTTTAAGCGATGCTTGCCATGGGGCTGGCCAAAGTGTTCAGAGTTCGTTTTCTTGATCATTCATAAGACCCCTCATTTTGGCTTGAAGTGACTATCTTGCTTTCCAGATGGTGAAAAGGGACTCTGAAGTCAAGGGTTCTCCCTTTCTTTGCAACTTCAGCGTCGTTCTGGCACTCATTCAATGCACTTTGCAAGCCTTAACAGAGCATCGTTCTCAGAAGTGGATGGGAAGATTGCACGAAGAATGACTCATGCACGGCATGTCAATGGAAGGGAGCCAAAGAGCCAGGAGGAGGTTGTGGGTTAAAAATAACAAAAGGGATTACCCCTCAGATAGAAATGCTTTTTTCTATCCTCCCAACAAAACAGTCTGAAAAGCAGTTGGGGATCTCGAGCCAAAGGCAACCAAGTTAAAGGACTGGCTTATGTGAATCAAGAAGTGAAGTGCACTTGGATTGTAAAGGTGAGGGACCCGGCCGAGATGGCAAAATTGGCTGTTTTAATCGAAGAGAAGAATTTATCTAGTTTTGTTTCCACGTGGAAACCATTTCTGAACTTTGTACTTAAACCCAAAAAAAATGAAACTCGGATTTTAGGTTTTGATAACTAGAATGACTTCGTTGTTATAGAAATGGCTTGTAGCTCTTAGATATATCACACAAAAAGTTGAGGTTTTAACTTTTTTTGTACTGTATGGCACTGAAAAAAAGTCAGAAGTGACAACATGTTTTTCTTCTTCCTTTTTTTCTACTGCTCTTTTTCCTCCTTTAACTTTCTTAAGTTTTGTTTCAATTTGGATTTGATCTTTATTATAACTTTAGCCACTTCTTTTAAAAAGAAGTGAAGTAAATTTCCTTCAGCTCAGACAACATCAGATCATGCAATAGCAGCCTAACAAATAGAGCCACCCAGGGTCATTCAGTGGTCTTCGTTTTGTAAAAAATACACGAATTATGGGCCTCGTCATCCATTGGGCGAAAAGCTGACTGACATCCCAGATGCATATGGCCTGATCCTTTGGCTCAATAAAAGATCCTTCCTCATAAAAAAGGAGGGAGGGAAAAAACCCCAGCAGAAATGAGGGAGCTGCTGAGGAAAAGGGGTTTGTGGCGTGGGAAAAGAATCGAGGGGGCTATCTTGCCATTTGGATGAATGGTGGGGCGGAAACAAGGAGACAGAGGCAGCCCAGATAATGCCTTCCTGAATAGGCCAAGGAAGGCAGGCAGCTTCCAAATTAATGCCTGTGTGTGAAAAGGGGAGGGGGCGCTCATGGTTCTCCCCCATCCCCATGGAAGGAAAGAAACAACCGGTCCATTCAAGCACAAGTAAATTATATCCTCTGGAGAAGAAATGGGGAATGAGGTCAGGAAGTGGAGTGAATGCACAGCAGTGATGCTGGATCCACAGCTGGCCATGTGGATGGTTCCCTCCATGCTTGGGAGCAGAGATAGCTACAGACAGTCCACACACTTGGCTTATTTTAAAACTTATCTCAGCCTTTCCCATATTGTGACTCTTCTCTTCATGCCTGGGACTTCAGCTCCCCAAATTCTCAGGCATTGATGGGATGCTCACTTTGGGATCCTGGGTGTTGAGGTCTATCCCATCACAAGGATGCTAGGAAGGGAACATGGTGTAGCTCAATGTTTAGGCAAAATATTTCCACCTCAGTAGATGTAAATTTGTTTAGCTGCGGGCTATGAACTTTTTCAGTTTGGAACTGTGATCACCTCAACGGGAATGAGAATGATCATAATATACTCCATTTGTTGACAAACTTCATCATTTCTTTTCTCTTTTTGTCTGTAAAAACCAGGAGAATACAATTGGGTGACAGGGATATAAAATGAACCCAATTGCAACTTTGGTTTATAAAAATAGGTTTTAAAAATAGCCATGTATATTTTTAGGAAAGTAGTATGTGCTTTTTTCCTATGAAACTTTTTGGAAAACATAAAATTTAGTAAATTAAAAAAATAGTCTGACTCACATACCTATTTCTTGACTTCCGCTGACATTTCCTACCTTTATTTCATCTCTTGATCTTTGAGCTGCTAGATATAATCACAACAAAGAGGCAGTGTTTAAAATTGCATGTATGCTTTTCTCCTTCTCCCCATGTATGTATGTTTGTGTGTGTATTTATACACACACACACACACACACTTCTCTTCTCTTCCCCTCCCATCTTCTCCATACTGAACAATAAAAACAACACAAAAATTAAATTAAATTCTAATAGGAAATATTTTTGCACTTTAGCCTAATGTAGGGATTTGTACCAAACCCCAAACTACAGTTTTTCTATATTTCCATATTTCAGTTTTATGAAATATTTGATCTTCAGTATTGATTTTAATGATTACAGTTTATTATACTAGTTATCAATAACTTATTGTGCTAACCAGATCTTTTTAAAGTTTATGAATTGTAGGTCTTTTCTTAAAAAGTGATATAAAAGTAATATATATATTCTATAACTTTATGATTAGGGAAACATTGAAAACTTGTAATTTACATCTCATTTCAGATCCCAGGTTAATTTACTTTAATTTTAATAAGCATTTTATTTTTATATGCCCTTCTATTCTTTGGGCTTATATACTTTTTTAAATCATAGTTTTTCTTTAAGGATAAAAACGATTTGCATAGGTTTGCATCAATGTACCACTTTGCTGATTTCTGTACCTCCTGTAGGATTCTGCTGTTTGTAGACCAGATAAATGTATGTCCATCACAGGAGCTTATTGTGTAAAAATCAGGACTTTTTTCATTCATTTTATTTATACAACATAGAGAAAAATAGGTGCTGAACTCATTCATTTTCTATGTTTACCCGGTATAGTGAATCAGAAACTTAACCTGTTGTGGCTCTGGGCTTGGATTCAGCTCCTGTGATTGATATGAGTTCAAGTGAAGAGGTTATGTCAGAACAATATGAACCAGCCTGGCTTACTGATTGGACTGATAACCAGGATGAGGAGATGAGCGTGACAAAGGACGACAGACCTGATGTATTAGAATTGTCAGGACCTTTGACCTCCTCTGGTTCCTTATCTGATCAACAGCCGGGAATGGCTGACAGGGAAGTTTTGAGAGAGTCTTCTAGTGGAGATGAGAACTTGGAAAATTTGTGGTTAAATGTAAAAAATAGAAGACGGTTGAAAAGGCAAAATCAGCTGGAGCAAATGAGAAGGGCAAGTCAGTAAATTAGCATGTTGCCTTAATGAGTATAAAAGGACACAGCTGGGCTGGTACATTTCGCCAGGAACAAAATAACTATTTGAGTGAAGACGTTACAGCAAAGGGCTCTGAGGCTGAAGATTTATTGCCAGGACTGGTTTGCCGGACAGAGTAAAGATTTATGCTGTGGTTTCTGCCAGCCATTATCTTGTAAGACTTCTGTCCGTTTGATTTAATTGTGAAACGGCTGCTTTCTGTTTTGTTCGTTTGAATTTCGAAGGGGAGTCATAACATTAACCAATGTGCTATTATCTTATATTTCACTTAGTCAAAATATGAGCAAACAAGCCAGGATGAATACTAACCGAGTTTAGAAGGTTGTGTGAATATAGCCACTAGCTGCCAAGTTGGCAATGCTGCTTTCTGATGTCAAACAATGATTAAATTAATCTTTCCCAATCTGTTCGCTTTCATGTATATTGTAAAACTGATAAAATCTTCAGCTAGCAAGGCCAATGGCATATACTGTATATGGTAGGCAAGGCTCATCTTATACTGTACATATGTATCTATATTCCAGCAGAATGAGAAGTCTGCTGTTAAAATAATTATTTCAGGATGCAGCTAAAATATGAAGCTAATCTTTCTGATGGAATGCAAATGAAAGGCTAAATAAGTCCACTCTTCCACCCTCAAACACCAGAGATGCAGAATCATAGTCAACTACAGTAAGAAATATTTAGCAGCTAAGCAGAGTTTTTTTCCCCCATTTTTGTATATTGATCCATATATTAGCTGTTGAAACATGGAAAGAGAATCCAAAATGCCAAACGAATTCAAATAAATGTAATATTCTGGAGCATGGAATTATTTTTGTTCAAGAAATTTTAACATATGTTATAGATCTTGAAATGGAAAACATTTGGATTTTCAATAGATGATAAAGTTAGGAGTGCTTCTTTTTATAAGAGAAGGAAAAGGGGGAGAAAGATAGAGGTGGCATTCGGCAGGTTCTGACCAGTTCTGGAGAACCGGTAGTGGGAATTTTGAGTAGTTTGGAAAACAGGCAAATCCCACCTCTGACTGGCCCTGCCCCCATCTATTCTCTGCCTCCCGTTGAGTCCCAGCTGATTGGCTGGGTCTTCTTTTGTTGCCCTACACAGGAGAACGGAGCTGGAAAGCAGGTTAATGGGATGGGGAGGGAATGGGATTTTGCAGGATCCTTGCCTTGCCATGCGCACCAAGCCACACCACGGCCACAGAACTGGTAGTAAAAAAAAATTGAATCCCACCATTGGAGAAAGAGGAAGAAGAGAAATAATGTGCATGCAAAGCTAGACAGCCATTGTCACAAGCCAAGAGTCAGGAATCTGTCATCCTTAAATGCTACTATAACCAACAACAGGTTTCTCATCATTGATCCTCTTGGCTATGACTGCGGAACATTCAGAAATATATGAAAAGCCCTAAGTTCCTCATATACCATTCTCAAACTAGGAAACAGGGAATGGAAGTGTGGCTCCGGAGGTTGTAGAGGAGGCTGGGGAAGGGCAGAGGCCGGCTGGGCAGTCAGAGGAAGACCCAGACCCTCTTCATCCTAGGGCACACAAGGAGGAACGGAGAAGGGGCTAACGTGACTTATGGGAGAGGAAGTGGCCATGATCCCCCTCATTGGCTGTAGCTGGGGGGAATAGTATAAAGGAGGGGCCTTTAAAACACAGCATTGCTAGAAGCAAAGCATGTTTTATTTCTGGCTGAGGTTTATCTTGGTTGGAGTTCTTCTAACAGGACTGTGCGTTGTTATCTTCTTGAAGTTTGTAATTAATTATCCTGGTTTGTTGTGGAAATTCCTTCAGTGCGGTTTGTTTTGGTTTTTTATTTCTCCGTTATCTGTTCTTTGAATTTGGACTGCATTTCTTTCTTTCGGAGACTCTTTTGGAAAGAGTTTAATCTACAACTGTGAACAATTGAACAGTGAGGCCAAGTTGGAGGCATTAAAGGACATTTATTTATGTTTGAGAATTTATTACATGAGTGCTATTTCCCAGGTCATCACAGGAAGGCTAAGTCAACCTTAAAGTTACAATGGCACTGAAAAAAGTGACTTATGAACCATTTTCCTCACTTTAGACCATTGCTGCATCCCCAGGGTCATGTGCAGGGGTGAGTTTCTACCAGTTCGGACCAGTTCTACAGAACTGGTTGTTACCATTCTGTGCAGTTTGGAGAACTGGCAATTTGTGCCACTGGCTGGCCCCGCCCCTCTCCGCCCACCCCCTCCCTACCCCACCCAGTCACTCCTTATCTCGCATGCGTGCCATTCAACTCACCTGCGTTGTGCAAGCAAATTTTATGTGACAGACTCAGGCAGCAGATTGCAGAAAGGTAGATCTGTGAATGAATCTGTGATTCTGCAAGCAAATCTGCCTGCCTGCTTTGCCTGACTTTGGGTAAAAATTGTTCTTTTTTTTAAATAAAAAAATCAATATTTACATAAATATTTACAATATTTACATACAAGCCACGCCCAGCCAGTCATGTGATCACCAAGCCACCCACCCCTCCCCACCCCACAAATTAGGCCATGCCCATAGAACCAGTTGTTAAGAAATTTGAATCCCACCCCTGGTCATGTGATCAAAATTTGGATGGCAACCGGCAAATGTATTTACGATGACGGTTGCAGTGTTCCGGGGTCATGCGAACCCCCTTTGTGACTCTCTGACAAACAAGGTCAGTGGGGAAGCCAGATTCACTTAACAACCATGTCACTAATTGTTTGAACTCAATTGTGCTCTTAAGTTGAGGACTACCTCTACTGACAAACAGGCCCTGTGAGTAATTCCATCTGAAGACTCCTGGTTCCAGCCTAATCTCCCTGTTTTATCCCTATGCATATTTTTGCAGAATCAGAAAGTTTTCCCACTATTCTTAGGTCTTTGAATTACCCGAAGAACATGTGAAACAGCACCTGAAAATTATTTTTAGAGGGAAGAGTTCACATCCTGGCTCTGTTGCTCATATGCTAATACATCCCACTGGAGAAGAGAAATGCAATATTTTCCCTTGAAGTCATCTAATTACGAGACACGACATAAATTAGTGTTGCATAACAGGTTACGCTTTTTTATTCTGGTTTGACTTCTTTAGGCATAATAGTAACCAGTCCATCTGTACACTGGCCTGCAGTAGGATTATTTCCAGGACTGGAATAAGCGCGCCACCTCCTGGTCTATGTGGAAAATGACACGCTTTTAAACTCAGTTGTCAGCCACTTTAAAGCCATTTGTATTAAAATCCCCAATTTTGATATAACCACATATTATGGAATTATTAGCTCGATACCCGTGCTTTGGTACAAAACTATGTGATCAGGCTTAATTTTGGGGGAGGAAAATAAGGAGCGGGGGAATTCTGCTTCTGCCTACCAGCATCCATCAGTATTCATCTGGCTGGTAAGCCACTTTCTAAAAAGAAGTTTTATGTTTTTGTGTTTTGTGTGTTTATGTTTGATTGAGAATTAATAAAACCTTGGAGGAATGTCAGATGAGAACAACTGTAAACAAGTCAGAGGGAAATATAAATATGATGACTATATAACAGATAAATATAGAAAAGAAATGTAATTGAATAAGAGTAAAGAGAAATAATGAGAAATTTGTTAAAAGATATTTATGTGTTCATATGGAAATGGGGTAAATTAGAATTATGCGGTATAAAATAATGTTTTATCTGCCTTGTAAAGATTTACAATGGAAAGAGGTTTTATGTTTTTAATGTTTAATGATGTTTTGTTTGTCTTTAAAATTAATAAAATTTGTTTAAAAAAATAATAATAATATTCATCTGGCTAGTGTCCTGTCAATGTGTGAGAGAGTTGGGGGCTGTTTGGAAACTGAAACAGTATTTGCTGTGTGAGCAAGAAGGAGACAGCAAGGAGCCTGGGCTCAACTACTGTACTAAACTACTGTTCTGTTCTCTACTGTTTTGTACTAAAGCTGCTTGGTGCTCTGAAACTGAAACTCCTCTCCTCTACTTGTGTTTTGCATTTGGAACAGATTTCTTTTCGGCGGGGAGGGGGAGTAGAACTGCTTAGTATGAGAGCCAGGGATGGGATTCTACCAGTTTGGACCAGCTCTATAGAACCGATCGTTATGATTCTGCGCAGTTTGGAGAACCAACAAATTGTGCACCTGGCTGGCCCCGCCCCTCTCCACCTGCCCTTTTCCTTCCTAAGTCAGTCCTTACCATGCATGTGTGACATTGCACACATGCCTAACATCGCTGGCTGCATTGTCCCCCACCGAGTCACTTCTTAAGGTATTTTTTTCTCTTCCCAATGATCAGCTGTTCCAATGATCAGCTGTTCCAATGATCAGCTGTGTTGGAATCCTTCTCCCAATCTTACTGCTTTGCCCAGGAGACTTCCCTGAGGCCCAGGAGGCCAAAAAACGGACCACCGGGGGGGTGCTGCATGACCCCCCCCTGCGCTCCATTTTTTTGCCTTCCTGGGCCCCAGGGAAGCCTTCTGGGGAGCAAAACACTCCACCCAGGAGGCTTCCCTAAGGCCCAGGAGGCCAAAAAACGGGGGGGAGGGCGGTGCAGAAAAAAAAAGAAGCCATGCCCACCCAGTCACATGGCCATGTCCACTTAGCCACACCCATTTAGCCATGCCCACCTAGCCATGCCCACAGGGCCAGTTGTTAAAAAATTTGAATCCCACCCCTGATCGGAGCGTATTAATAATAATAATATAGGAAATACTCATGGTCTGATGGTCATTTTGAAAAATCCTTTCTTAGTGAGCACCTAGAAGCCAAGAGGAACATATGTGCCAAATTTCAAGTTTGTAGGCACACCCACGAGGGCCACACAAGATGCCACCACCACACTTCCATGTAGAAAGCAGACTCACAGCCACACAGATGAGACACGACCACGGACCAGAAGCCGTACCGCAGCTGCATCACTACCTGCTTCAAACCCCACCGACCCATACATGAAGCGAACGGACGCCCACCATGAAGATGTGGCACGACCACGAACGCGAAGCCAAACAACAGGATCACAGCTCACCAGCCCAAATACCCCAGCAACTAAGACTAACCTGAGCACAAGCAAGCCCCCACCTGAACAGAACACACCCGCAGCCAATCACAACACGGCCAACCCCCCAACCAATGAGAACACACCCCCAGCCAATCAGAACACAGCCAAGACCCCACCCAATCAAGTCACACCTCCACTAGCAGTTAAAAGGAAGAAGCAGCTGCATTACTCCAAGAAGCACAAAGCCGAAGACACAAGCCTGAAGATGATGAATGAGACTTCATCAAAACGTCACCTAGATACTTCCAATTTTATGTGGGAGAAAACCCGAATAACGATAGATAGATAGATAGATAGATAGATAGATAGATAGATAGATAGATAGATAGATATCATATATATATCATTACCGCAATAAAATCTAACAAAAATAAATGAATCATAAGAAACATTGCTTACAGTACTGTATGCAAATCTGCATATCAAAAGTGGGAATCTTAGTATGGTGTTCTTTGGATTCACTTCTTATGTCATTCATAATCTTGTCTGTCACATAATCTGTCACCCAGCAAGACACTAGAATACAAACTGACAGCAAACTGTACTCCTTACTAGTAGCACTGATGATGTTACCCAATTTGGGTAATGAAATATCTGCAAAGAATCAAAAAAGCACAGAGAACACCAAGGACCCTACAGTCCTCCTTCTCCTCTTCTCCTTCTCTGCCACCCAACAAACCCCAATCCATTCTAGCACTGATGATGTTACCTAGTTTGGGTAATGAAACATCTGGAAGAAAACAAGCAAGCTCAGAGAGCCCGAAGGAACTCTCATGTCAATCCTGAACTCCAAATGTTCTCCTTTATTAGAGAATGCTCAAGATCTGTGGTGGCACACAGAGCCATTTGTGTGGGCATGCAAGCCCCAGGCAAACTTACATGTGCATGCCTCCCAGCTTGAGGGAAGCCTCTGCAGGCTTTGCAGGCCAAAAAATAGGACCGTTTCGTCACGTCCTGTATTTCCAGCCTCAAATGGGCTGAAAATCAGCTGGGAGGCGCATGCAGGTAAGGGGGCAGTGGGAGGGATCACACGTGTTTGCACAGGGGGCGTGGGGGAGACGTGAGCAATGCCTTCTGGGTGCTGGCACACACAGGAGCCCAAAAAGGTTAACCACCACTGGTCAAGCTCATCTGTATAAAAAATTGGAAATAACTAAATACATGTCAACATACTGCATCTCATATAGAGCCTTGTTTGGCCAGGGTATTTTAAAGCCACCTGCCCTCACCTGATAATCTACAGGTAGTCCTCAACTTACCACCACAATTGAGCCCAAAATTTCTGTTGCTAAGCAAGAAAGTTGTTAAGTGAATTTTGATCACATGACCATGTGATGCTGCAACAGTGTGAAAAGTGGTCATAGGCAGGGTTGGGATACGACAGGGTTAACTACCAGTTTGGGATTTACAAGCTTCCCTGTACGCTGCGAGCCGCACGCCTGTAAATCATCATCAACACGCTGCGTGCAGAGAAGCAGCCTTTGAAACAGCCCTCTTTTCCTGCTTTTTAAAAAATGTCGCTATGCCTCATTCGGCAGCTGAAGTTGAAAAATCAGGAAATAAAGATCAGGTAAGAGCCCAGGTGGGCGGGTGGGCAAAAACATCAGCAGACATAAAACCGGTTCTATGTCTGCTGCTCTTCAGAGCTACCAGTTCTACAGAGGTGGACAGAACCGGTAGAAACCACCCCTGATCGTAAGTCACTTTTTTCAGTGCCATGGTAACTTGGAACAGTCACTCAATGAAAGATTGTAAGTTGAGGACTACCTGTATGGCTAGCTGCGTTGTAGTACATGTCCCACGTTGTTAAAGCTAGCGCTTTGGAAGGTAATAGGCCACAATTTCCAATCCTCTACAGGAGTCTTCAATGATTGTTAAGTGAATTGCTACAGTTTTAATTGAATCACACTCAGAGGTGATATTCAGCTGGTTCTGACCAGTTCTGGAAAATCGGGAGTGGAAATTTTGAGTAGTTCGGAGAACGGGAAAATCCCACCTCTGACTGGCTCTGTCCCCATCTATTCTCCACCTCCAGAGTCCCAGCTGATTGACTGGGTCTTCTTTGGTTGCCCTGCACAGGAGAACGGAGCTGGAAAGCAGGTTAGTGTGGTGGGGAAGGAATGGGGATTTTGCACGCTGGTAGTAAAAAAAAAATTGAATCCCACCACTGATCACACTGTTGTTAAACAAATCTGGGTTCCTCTATTGACACAAATGCTGATCACATGACCCTGGGACCCTGCAACGGCTATGAAATGCTTTGATAAAATGGAGTTCGCATCCAGTTTTTTTACATGGCAGCTTATGTGATATGTGTCACTGAGGACACAAATCATGCCATTTAGCTTAATTTACAATGCAAGTGATACTCACAATGCTTGTCTCCTTTTTCCCCACACCCGAGAAGAGAGGAGGGCCCCCCCCCCCCCCCCCCCCCCTCAACAAGGACACTACAACCGTCATAAATATGAACCAGGTGATCAGGTGACCCTGGGGATGCTGCCACGGTGGTGTGAAAAACACTCATAAGTCACTTTTTTCAGTGCCGTTGTAACTTCAGATGGTCACTAAATGAACGATGAGGGCTACCTGTATTGTAACTGTCATTCTGTATATTGTCATTCTGTATATAGAATGAACCTCATGTAGCTTCATGAAGGAAGAGCATCCTCTTCTGCATTATAGAAGCAACAGCAAGAACACTTAGACTTATATACTGCTTCCCAGCCCGCTCTAAGCGGTTTACAGAGTCAGCCTCTTGCCCCCAACAATCTGGCTCCTCATTTTACCCACCTCAGAAGGATGGAAGGCTGAGTCCACTTTGAGCAGGTCAGGATCAAACTCCTGGCAGTGGTCAGAGTTTGCCTGAAATAGCAATATTAGCGGTATATAAGCACTTAGACTTATATACCACTTCACATTGCTTTACAGCCCTCTCTAAGTGGTTTACAGAATCAGCGTATTGCCCCCAACCATTTGGGTCCTCATTTTACCTATCTCGGAAGGACGGAAGGCTGAGTCAACCTTGAGCCTAGTGAGATTTGAACCGCCAAATTGCAGTCAGCCGGCAGTCAGCAGAAGTAGCCTGCCGTATTGCACTCTAACCACGGTACCACTGTGGCTCAAGACTGAAATTTACAGACCCTCTCCTCATCCACAACTCAGACATAACAGTGGGGCAGAAAAGAACAGTATTAGAAAAAAATGCATCCAAATACTGGGGGGGAATCCTAAAAATAAGATTAGAAAGGAAACTTCAGATATTTTTTATCAGATAGAATTCCAGAAAACATAAATGAAAACTATCACAATTTTCTAAGATATACAATATGTTGACAGAAGCAAGGACAAACTTGGCAGAACTCAGTAAAATAGATTGGAAGGCTAAAATTGGAGAATATACAGCAGTGGCAAAATTGACGGAATATATCCATAATAGAAGATTAACTATATTCCAGCAGGCATGGTTCCTTTATACACAACACATTACGCTGTGCAAGGGAAATTTAGATACTGGCAGATGTTTGGAGAACTTAAATAGAAACCATCAACAATTTTTGACATTCCATAACATAAATTCTAAAGTGTAGCCCGATGGTTGAGAACACACATGGAAGGGAAGAGGATAATGTGTTATTAGAAAATGTTTCATAGTCAATAACATTTTTAAATCTTATTTTCTTTCTTTTGTATTGCACTATATCAACAATAAGAACATTTTTTTTTAAAAAAGGAGGATGTTAATTAACTCTATTCATCTTTTAACTCAGGGAATTGACCAACACATTAAAGCATTGGGTAAGCATTACAAAAAGTTTCAAAATATTATAAGTTAATTTTATTAATGCATTTACAGAAGGGAAGGAATCTTGCATCCCTTCTAAGCATAAAAACAATTATATCAACTGTAAGAATCACTGTTTCAGCGCTGTAGCATCATAAATATTTTATACTTTATTTGGCCAAGTGTGGTTAGACACACAAGGAATTTGTCTCTGATACAGAAGCACTCAGTATAAAACCAGAATATAATTCCTATAATAATAGTACTAAACTGTACAGCCAATAAAAGGGAGGTAAAAATAATAAAAAGGATAAATAATAATCCTGCAGCCACACCTATTGGTTAATATACATACACATTAGACAAAAAAATTAGAACAGGTAGTCCTTGACTTATGACCATAATTGATCCCAAAATTTCCATTGTTAAGTGAGACATTTAAGTGAATTTTGCCCCATTTCAAGACCTTTCATGCCTCCGTTGTTAAGTGAATCACTGCAGTTGATAAGATAGTAACCTGGTTGTGAAGTGAATCCGGCTTCCCCATTGACTTTGCTTGTCAGAAGGCCGCAAAAGAGGAACCACATGACCCTGGGACACAGCAATGGTCATAAGTATGAACCAGTTGCCAAGCATCTGAATGTTGATCCCATGATCATGGGTACGCTAGAAAGGTTAGAATTGTGAAAAGCGGTCATAAGTCGCTTTTTCCAGTGCCATTGTAACTTTGAATAGTCACCAAATGAACTGTTGTAAGTCGAGAACCATTTGTAGTTGTCGTATTTTATCAGCTTCAAAGAGTTAGGTGTTCAGCGGAGTGATGGCAGGAGGGGGAAAAAAAAATCTGTCCTTGTGTCTAGTTGTCTTGGCATACAATACTCTAAGGCAGGGTGTCCAACCTTGGCAACTTTAAGACTTGTGGACTTCAACTCCCAGAATTCCTCTTTGCTGGCTGAGGAATTCTGGGAGTTGAAGTCCACAAGTCTTAAAGTTGCCAAGGTTGGACACCCCTGCTCTAAGGCCTGGGGGATGGAATCGGCCCGCGGTGTCTCTGTCAGTGAGAAAGGGCTCCCGAGCTCCGTTTTTGGCTGCAACGGCCTCCTGTAACCCACTGCCTTCTCCAGCTCTGTTTTCGCTGGCAGAGGGTTGCAGGAGGATGTCACAGCCAAAAATGGAATTCGGGAGCCCATTTTCGCTGGCAGAGTATTTGGCCCCACAGGCACCCCCGACATGAGTGATATCAAGATGGCCCCACCCCACCAGCCCCTCCCTTCCCAGGTCAAACACAACCCTGATGCGGCCCTCAATGAAATCGAGTTTGAAACCCCCTGCTCTATAGCACCATCCTGAGGGAAGCTTCTGAAACAGATTGTGTCCAGGATGTGAGGGGTCTGCAAATATTTTCTCAGCCCTCCTTCTGAACCCACGCAACATACCGGTCTTCTATGGAAGGCAGGCGGGTTGCAATTATTCTCTCTTCAGTCTTAACTATTTGTTGGAGTATATATACCTGTCCTGTTTGGTTGCTGCACCGACATGACCGCTACGGATGTGCAAATCCAGAGCATCCTACTCAGCACTTATCTCTAATACGATGTAGCTGTTCTTGAACTGACTCTGTTTTTAACCACAGGATTACTTTTGAGGGCAATAGTTCTTCAAGGAAGAAAAGCAAAGAGGTGGGCTGGTCAGCTAAATGGAGAAAAGGAAATAGTTTGCATTCTTTTGAGCAACATGGTGCTTGAGGAATTACCTAAAAATGGATATAAGGAATTTGTCTCTATTCATCTATCCATTTCCTGGATAATGTTAAGTACGTGAAAGATGCGTCGGACTTACTCAGTTCTTATTCAGTGCAACAACGATGCATTGGAGTTATTCTGTTCTCAGATTCTCCCACATTTGTTCTCATAAGGAGAGCACATTCTCCAAATTATATAGTCCACTGCTATAAATAGGACAGTGATTGTTTTACCCAGCGTTGCCTACAGAACATCCATTCAAGGCATCGGAGGGGATTAGAAGGGTGACCAGATTCAAATATCCAATGTTATTTGAGTCCTGCTCAAAACGATGCCTTTTCTCTCCCACCTCCAGCTAAAGCTGTAAGTGGCAGCAGAAAACTCTTTTTAATTTAATTCCAAGTCACTGAAAATTACTGTGAATTATAATTCCTACAGTGGAAGCACGGTAAAGGTGATGGTGTTGGCGGAGATGGCAAAATTGACTGTTCTAAATAAAGGGAAGAATTCGTCTAGTTTTGTTTCCATTTGGAAACCACTTCTGGATTTTGTGCTTGAAGCTAAAAAAAAAAATGGAACTAATTTTAGGTTTTGAAGATTAGAATGACTTTGTTGTTACAGAAATGGCTTGTAACATTTAGAAGCACAAAGCAAAAGGCTGAGACTGTAACTCTCTTTGCATACCAGCTGCCTTCAAAATGTTGGAAATATTACTTTTTTAGTCTTTTTTCATTTCTTTCTGCACTTTTCTCTTGAATTTTCTTAATTTTTGTTTTTATTTGTATTTTATCCTACAATAAACTTTAGTAACAATTATTAAAAAAAATAAAAACCTACCATGAATTTCATTGAGTTAGCTTGGTAAGAATATATCTGTATATTTAAATACACACAGGATTCCTTAATCTGTCAACATTATTATTTAGGATGTCAATATTTTAAGTATAAAATTATTTAGCTTTCATCCAAAGTATTAAACAAAGGGAAAATAACACTGCAACTCACATTAAAGTATTAATTGTATGTCAATAGTTTCAATGTTAGCCAGTTACTTAATATTAAAATATCCATTGTATTACTTTATATACAAGTAGTCCTTGATTTACAACAGTTTGCTTAGTAACCATTTAAAGTTACAACAACACTGAAAAAAGTGACTTGACCGTTTTTCAGTTACAACAATTTTTAGGACCCCCATAATCATGTCATCAAAATTCAGATGCTTGGCAACTGGTTCATATTTATGACCACTGCTGTGTCCCAAGGTCACATGATCACCATTTGTCAAACCAAAGTCAGTGAGGAAGCCAGGATCACTCCATAACCGTGTTACTAACTTAGCAACTTCAGTGATTCACTTAACAACCATGGCATGAAAGGTTGTAAAATGGGGCAAAATTCACTTAACAAATGCCTCATGTAATAACAGAAATTTAGGGCTTAATTATGGTCCTAAGGACTACCAATAAATAAATAAACAATTTAACAAATAAAGGTGTAAGGCCACACCTAGAGTGCTGCATCCAGTTTTGGTCACCAGACTGTAAAAAAGATGTTGAGACTCTAGAAAGAGTGCAGAGAAGATCAATCAAGATTATTAGGGGACTGGAGGCTAAAACATACGATGAACGCTTGCAGGAATTGGGCCTGGCTAGTCTAGGGAAGAGAAGGACCAGGGTAGACAGGATAGCAGCCTTCCAATATTTGAGGGGCTGCCACAGAGAGGAAGAAGGGGTCAAGCTATTTTCTAAAGCACCTGAAGGCCAATAATAGATGGAAACTAATTCAACCTGGAAATAAGGAGACATTTTCTGACAGGGAGAACAATCAACCAATGCAATAGCTTGCCTCCGGAAGTTGTGGGGGCTTCATCACTGGAAGCTTTCCAGAGACTGGACTGCCATCTGTCAAAAATGGTGTAAGGTCTTCCTGCTTGAGTAGGGGGTTGGACTAGATGACCCACAAGGTCTCTTTTTATTTATTTTATTATATTTATTTATTTTTATTTGTCAATTGCTTACAAGATAATAGGTATAAGTCTAAACATAGTTATGAATACATGAAATGGATATGAATAAAAAAGAAACAATAGGACAGGGACGGTAGGCACGTTGGTGCGCTTATGCACGCCCCCTACAGACCTCTTAGGAAAGGGGTGAGGTCAACAGTAGACAGTCTAAGGTTAAAGTTTTTGGGGTTTGGGGAAGAAACCACAGAGTCAGGTAGAGTATTCCAGACATTGACCATTCTGTTGCTGAAGTCATATTTCCTGCAATCAAGTTTGGTGCGGTTAACCTTGAGTTTGTATCTATTGTTTGCTCTTGTATTGTTACGGTTGAAGCTGAAGTATTCATTGACAGGTAGGACATTGCAACGTATGATTTTATATACTATATTCCAACTCTGTTATTCTAAACAAACAAACAAACAAATAAATAAGTGCAGGATAAAATAAATCAATCTGCTTCTCCATTTCTTGGTAGCTGTATTTGGGGGTTGCGGGGCAGTTGGGGGGGGGGGGACTGCTTTTATGCACTTCTAAAGTCCTTTCCATCCAGTCCTGCATTTTTTCCACCCTTTCCACGGATGGACTAGATGAAAACGTCTCCCCATTTCTCGCGCGTGCGAGCCTCCCATCTCCTGCACCGAGTTGCCCTCTTCTCCTCCAGCTAGCAACCATCCCCCCCTCCCGCCTCCTCCCCTTATTTCTGAAGACTTTGAACGGAGCAGACGTCTCCGCTTGACAAATTTCAGAGCTGCGGGCCAGCTACGCCCGCTCGTTTCCACTTTCCACATGCCAATGACTGTTGATTTTACCATCTATGGTCAAAAACACCGAGAAAAGCAGGAAGCCGGGTTAAAAGAAAAAAGAAAAAAAAGCAGCCCGCCGCCTCCTTCCTCTAGGCGGGTTGCGAGTCCCACAAATATCCCCCAGCCGCTCAAGCCTCCTTTGCAAAGCCTGGGAGCTGCTTTTCGGCTCTTTTCAGTTTTTTTTTTTTTAAAAAAGCTGCTCGCCTAGCAGGCGGATGAATGAGGAAGGGGAGAGCAACCGGCCCAGCTTGGGGGGTGGGGGAGTGTGACCCAGTCTGGGGATGGTGTGGGTTGAATAAGGCTCCATCTGGGCTTTTGGAACCTGGATCGGGGAGTAAAGGTGCTTTTCGAGGAGGCAACTGGACTTTGTTTTTTTTTTCTTTGAAGAGGTTTCGCTTCTCATCTAAGAAGCTTCTTCAGTTCTGATTGAATGGTGGGGAATGGAAGGATTCATGTTCCTTGCAGACAGAGCTGGTCGTTTGCATTCTTTTAGAGGGTTGTTGAAGCACTTGGAGGTTCATCTGTGTCCTCAGTGTCACCTGAACGGTGTTAATCAGTGGCCCCCAACCTTTTCTGAACCAGGGACCGGTTTCACGATTATTTATTCTTCCACGGACCGGTACCTGAGTAACGCGAGACTCCACCGCCAGCGGGACGGCACTTCATTTGAAGCCGTCCCCCCCCCTTTTGACGAAACTAAGGCGCGAGCACCGAAATGCCGCTTTCCAACTGAAAACCTGGAAGCAACCGAAAACCCGGAAGCGCCGTCGAAACAAGATGGCGGTGCCCAAGCTTTGCGGCCCGATAAAAAATGATCCGCGGACCGGTACCGGTCCGGGGACCGGTGGTTGGGGACCCCTGGTGTTAATGATTCCTGAAATCTGCATTTTTTTCCCTCTGGAAATCCACTCCTACTCCCACACCATTCAAAGGGCGTTCATTTCAAATAGAATAGAATAGAATTCTTTTTATTGGCCAAGTGTGATTGGACACACAAGGAATTTGTCTTGGTGCAAATGCTCTCAGGGTACATAAAAAGAAAAGATACATTTGCCAAGATTCCAGAATCATAAGGTGCAACACTTAATAATAGCTATTCTATTCATCCCAAATTGCATAGCTAAAAGCCTGTGGAGATTCTCAGTTACTTGTTTTTTCTTTGAAGACAAGTTTCGCTTCTCATCCAAGAAGCTTCTTCAGCTCTGACAGGATAGTGGGGAAATGGAAGAATTCATGTTCCTTCAGACAGAGCTGGTCATTTGCATTCTTTTATAGAGTCATTGAAGCCACCTGGAGGTTTTACCTGTGTCCTCACGGGTCACCTGAGTGGTGCTCCTGGTTCCTGTAGTCTGCAATTTTTTTTCCTCTGGAAATCCATTCCTACTCCCATGCCATTCCAAGGGTGTTCATCGCAAATTGTATAGCGAAATGTTTTCAAAGAAAAAACAAGGAGTCCAGTTGCCTCCAGAAAAGCACCGTTGGGGCAACCATGACCTGGATGACTGAGAATCTCTACAGACCCATTGGGGATTAAAGTACAGGATTATGGGCTCTGCAATCCAGCTCCCCCAGAAACCAAGCTAGGGAAGCATGAGAAGGTTCTGCAAAAAGTCATCTGAGCTGCTTTTTGGTTCTGAGCAAGGATGTTAAGGTTTCAGGGTGTGCGTGTGTCTATGTACAGGTCGTCCTCAGTTTACAACAGTTCATTTAGTGGCCGTTCAAAATTACAACAGCGCTGAAAAAAGTGATTTAGGGTCGTTTTTCACATTTAACTGTTGCTGCAACTCCATGATCACCTGATCATAATTCAGACACTTGGCAACTGACTCATATTTATGACAGTTGTAATGTCCCGGGATCATATGATTCCCCCTTTGTGACCCTCTGACAAGCAAAGTCAGTGGGGAAGCCGGATTCACTTAACAACCGTGTTACTATCTTAAGAACTGCAGTGATTGGCTTAACAACTCTGGCAAGAGAGATCATTAAATGGGGCAAAACTGCCTTAACAACTGTCTCACTTAGCAACAGAAATATTGGGTTCAATTGTGATCGGAAGTCGAGGACTGCCTGTATTTGAACCCCACTGTTATAATGATGACAGGTAGAAATTATCCGGTAGATGAAGTGTGTGCATGCATTTCAGCCACATGGTGTAAAATTCCTGTAACTCCGACAGGCAGAATTTCAACCGGTGCATGAAGTATGTGGTGTCCCTGTGCATGTATTTCAACCACGCTGCATCCGCAAAGTGTAGAACTCTCGTAATTACGACAGGCAGAAATTCAACCAGGCTGGGAAGTTTATGCTCCATTTCTACTTCTGCCTGCACCGGAAACCTCCCCCCACCCCCATTCCTCAACTTTCCCGCCTTTCTGCTTCCCCGAGGAGCCCTAGCTGTCCATCTTGCCCAAAGCCCGCCCCGTCAGGGAAGCCACGCCTCCTCCCCGCCCTTCCTTCGAGCCTTCGGCTTCAAGAGCCTTCCGCCCAAATCCCACCTTTCTTTTTCCCCAGCTTAAACCGGGCGAGAGAGGCGTGGTTACGGCAATTTCCCTTTTAAGCCACGCCCATCTGGCGCGCCTTCTTTACCTGCCTTCTCTCGCTCTCGCTCTCCTAGCGTATTTCCGGTAACGCCGGAAGTGGTGCGGGGAGGGTTTCTGGGCGTCTCCAGGCGGAAGTGGAGCTGTCGGGGAAGGCGGCGGCGAGCGGCGAGGAGGTGAGCGGGAGAAGGAGCCGCGCCCTGAGCCACTGCGCGAGGTGAGGCGGCCGCTGGCGCTCCGGAGCGTGGCTCGGCGTCTCGAGTGGGCTGGGGCGGGTGGGGGGAGGGGGGAGAGTTGGTTTGAATGGCAGCTGTGTTGCACATCTGGAGGCGGTGGGGAGGGGAGGCGTGTTTGGGTCCCCACGACCCGCCTTAACCCGCTTCTGCAATGCCGTTTCCTGGATTCGCCCAAGCGGGGAAGGAAGCTGTTCGGAACCGGGGTTCGTGACGCTCCCAAGCCGCCCCAAACCGAGGTCAAAGCCGCGTTGACCTCGCCGACGTGGACCCGGCTTGGGCTTGCACATGGGCGTGCAAAGGGTGAACTTGATTGGTAGACTCGCGTCTCCTTGCAAAGAGGGCTCGGCTCCGGGATATCCTGGCTGCAACCCAGAGCTCCTTGGAAGGCCTTTTCCTTGCTCTCGGCGGGGCGTGGGAGGGGCTCCCTTTGGGAACTGCAGTGTCAGGCGAGGAGAACGGCGAGGCTGGTGGGGTTAAGCCACGAGAACAGACCCGTTCTCTGGCTTGGGCCAGCTCGGGATCCAGTTGTCCTTTGGGGGGCGGGGGGGGGGAATCTATTAAGAGCCATTCTCCGAGCTTAATGCCCAGTTTAACCTTTGGTCCAAATGTGAAATGAAAGAATGTGAAAAGCTTTGTGCATGGCTTTTACTGAAAAGCATGGTTAGAGCATTTAAACGCTGCAGAAGTGTGCTGCATAACTCTTCCATTTAGCTTTTTAGGGCCTAAATATAAAGCAGCTTTTGACAGATAATTTGGCTAAAATAGCCGATTTCCCAGACTATGACCGTAAAAGATGGAAGTGGCCTGCCAATTCCAATATTCTTAGTCATTGTGGGCAAGGAGGAAGAGACTGACGCAGCACTACATATTTTGCTAGTAGACCTAAGCAGAATTAGGGCTTCAAGATCAATTGCACAGTTTGAAGAGAGCGAGCAAGGAAAACCTGCTTGCTTGCAGAAAGCAGGTGTTGTCTTTAGGGGAAGGAGAATGGTAGCTAGTGGGAATTCATTTTGGAATGTGTCTTTGAATGCTCTGCGGTGTAATGGGAAATATGTGAGCATGAAAGCAGCAAGAGAGTCAGAATAGAAAAATTCAGTTTCATGTCATTTGTGGTTGGTCCCCTGGGGTGTATTCAAGTAATGTGATTGGAATAGAGCCACAGTTTATTACTGGTTCAGGAGAAATTTGAAGGTTAAATGAAAGATGTGTAAAGATGTGCTGACTTTAAGCCATCAGTTGCTTTGAAAATGGGTGTGCATTATACCTTAGGGACAGTTACTGAGTTTATAAATTGCACTGTGCTACAGTATGTCTTCATTTTGCTTTGCCATGATCTGGAAACCAATTGTGGCTTATTTAAGAAATGTTTACTGATACTTTAGACCAGATTATTTACAAAATAACTCTTAGCTTGGTTTGCACTAGGCTGCAAAAATCTTTGTCTTATTTGTCTCTCAACACACAAGAAAAAATTCCCACGTTGTAACTTGCAGATCAAGAGTTGTAAATTCCCAGTGAGTTGCATAGAGGAATTAAGATCTTTGGAAGCTGTACAATTAGCGGAAGATGAAGCTGTTGTATTATTCCACTCGATGGACAGAATCATAGGCATGTAACTAGGGTCAATATTAAGTTTAACACAGGAAGTAATGTGTAAAACCACAGAGAAGAATATGCAGCTGTGTACTCAATCAAGCCAAGTAGTTTCGATGTTAATCCAAGAGAAAAGTCTCTTCTCAAACAAAATATATAGTGAGTGGTGTGGGAAAGGTAATAATCCCACATTGTTATTGTGAGATCTGTACAGTGATGATTGGATTTGTGTGATATTTATGGGTTTGGTTGGTTGTACTGTAGACTTTTTAATGCTGTGGTCCCTGTTCTTATTCTAGGTTTTAATGTTGTGTTCTATTTTTATTATTATGCAGTGGCTGTTTTAATTTTGTTGTAAAGCTGCTATGAGTCTTTATAGGCTTGACAGCATAAACTCCATTGAAAGCAGAAACAGACTCATACCATTTTAGATAACTACTTGAATCAATGGGCAATCCCCAATAGGGATATTGTCAAAAATGTACTTTTAAATGTTAGGGAAGACATTTCTATTGGCTACATTCAGACATCATTAAAGCACAATTGGCTGAGTTCACACATGCTAGGCAATAATGTTGATTGGATATGCTTATTAACCCAATACAAGGCAAGCCACTTTGTTGGGTAATGTTATGCATGAATTTGCCACTAAACCTTGGTTCCTGTTGTAAACTCTCTAGGGAATTAGCTTTGTTATTGAAAAGGAGAATTCAGGTACAGTAAATTACATAGGGATGCTTTCAAATTGCTTAGCCCTGTGTTTTTAACAACATGTTGTTCTCTTCGTTTCTGCTGCTGTTTTCGCCCTGCCTACTTACTGTAGGTTTGTCAGCAAAATGTGGTTAAGTATCCCTTTCTTGTTCAAAGTCCATCTGATACTAGCCCAGAGCAGTAGCACTTACAAGTTCAGTTGGTGAGTTTCTCTAAAGTGCCTCTTTTGACAACTAAGCTTTGAACAATATAATGTGACTGACTGGATCCCCCTTCCCCAAGATTAGAAGCCATCCTAAAAATTCTGTTTGGTTGCAGATGTTTATCCTTCAAGGATTCATTGATGGTACCAGTGTTTGAGAATGACTGAGTAGAAATCACTTTGCATTTGCTAACTGTAGAGCACAAAAGCTCCCCCCCCACACAAAAAAAAGGCTTGTCCAAAAACCAAGGTCAGTGATACACTGAGCTATGTGATCCTTGTAGGGATGATGCTTTTACTGCTAACTATACTTGTGAAGTAAAAGTAGATGCTGAACTTTTTGTGTAAGCTGTGGCTAGTTTAATGTTACATTTGCACTGACAAATATGTAAACTAGCGAAGTATGTAAAATCTCCTGTTTGCAGTTTTCCCGTGGAATCTTTTTAAGATGGTATTAAAAGCAAAGCTGCTTAATTCAGAAACATTTCGTCCCTTTAAACCTTGGGCTTACTTGATCAGTGATAGTTTCTGAAAAACCGGAGTTCTCATTATAGATAGAATTTTTTATGTGTATGTCTTCAAATCAATCTTGACTGCTGACAGTTGTCCAGGCAGTTTTCTTGGCACCCATTTCTAAAGGGGTTTGCCCTTGCCCTCCCCTTCCTAGGGCTGGGAGAGGGAGAGGTCCAAGATCACCCAGTGTGGCCAAATCAGAACTAGAGCTCACAATCTCTTGATTTCTGGTTCGTTGTTGTAACACTGTGCCAAACTGGGCGCCATAGACGTGGATTTATGCATTTACATTTTACAGTGTTTTGTATTGCTCCTTCATAGACTTGGTGCTAATAATTAAACTCTGCAAGGGCCATTGCTTCCCAGTAGGAAGGCAAAGTTTGAATGTGGTTGAAAAGTGTATGCATTGGTAAAATGTTCCCAGCTGAGTATCGGAAAAACTTAGGGAAGTTTCACATTCTGAAGCCCATTGCAGACTTTCTTGGTGTTTTGTGAAAATATTTCTGGTGTCCACTTCCAAATAGGACTGGGTGTGCTTCTAGCTTCAGGCCTGCAACAGTTTGAAAGATTCCTCAGGATTAGTAGCAATTGCTTGCAGCTTTGAAGCTCAGCTTGGTGGAGAAAACGGGTTTGTTGTTCAAACAGACCATTATGGTATGTAGTAATAGACTTTAGTCTATTCTGTTAACAAATATTAATTTGTTTTAATGAAATGTAGGTAGACACTTTCCAAATTATTTGTATCCTAATTATTTATTTGTATCCTGTATAAAGTATTTGTATCCATTAAAATATGTCCTTCAGATTTATGAATATCAAGTATAGAACTTATTTACTGGAATCTACTCTCTTTATCCCTCTGCATGCTTTGCTGGAGTGATGCTGTACTATTCAGGTCTAATAACATGATAGCGTTTTAGCTAATAGTTATCAGAAATTATTAATTTTCTAATATTGGGTAGATAATTGTTGCAATGGACAGGGTTTATATATTGTGCGAATCCATGATCTGGTTTTGGCTTAATATGATGCATGAACACAACCAATTGTGTGAGGATTTTTTTTTTAACAATCCAATTTTGTTTGAGGCAATTAAGCTGAAATTTAGTCACTGCCATGTTTAAAAAGAAAAAAGAAAGCTACCCATGATTGAATATGTACGTTGCACTCAGCCAAAATATGATTTTATTATTTTTGGTTCAGTACACTTGCATTCAGCTGTTGTGGGTTGCATAAAATGAAGATGGGATATCATAATCAAGTATGGCATCGCACAGTATTGCATTCTAAAGCATGCTCTGTTGAACAACCTTTAATTGTCTGGATTCACAAATTGCTACAAGGCAAAGAATTCAAATGAGTGCATCCAACAGCTTTTCTTTGGCATTTTGTAGTCAAATGAGCAAGACGAAAAACCGTGGTCTTTTTGAAATTATTTTGGGTGCCTTAAGCCTTGCAGCTAAGCCAGAAATGGTAGTTTACAAATCAAAATGTCTGTGTAGTCAGAATGCACACAGTCAAGCCAGACAAGACATTATGTGTGGGGAACTATGGCCTCTTTATGACCTGTAGACTTCAACTCCCAGCATGGCTGGCTCAGGAATTTGGGTGGGGCAGTTTGAAGTCCACAGGTCATAATGGGACCATCGTTCCCACCCCAGGGTAAGATAATACAGGTAGTCCTTGACTTATGACCACAATTGAGCCGAAAATTTATGTTGCTAAGTGAGAAATTTATTGAGTGTTGCTCCATTTTACGACTTTTCTTGCCACAGTTGTTAAGCGAATCACAGCTGTTGTTAAATTAGTAATACAGTGGTTAAGTGAATCTGGTTTCCTCATTGTCAGAAGTTTGCAAAAAGAGATCACATGATCCCAGGACACTGCAACCGTTACAAATATGAACCAGTTTCCAAGTGGTCCAAATGCAAATCACATGACCATGGGTATGCTGCAGTGGTCATAAGTGTGAAAAATGGTCATAAAGTCACTTTTTTCCAGTGCTGTTGTAACTTCGAATGGCCACTAAGCAAACTGTTGTAAGTTGAGGATTACCTGTATGTGAACTCACCCTCCGTTTGGTTGGTACATTTTGCATAGTCGAATTTCTTTTTAAAAAAGTGTCCCATTGCACCACCAAAGTTTGCTGTGAATCATGGAGAAGCTGATTTAACTTTCCCTGATCCCTCCCTTTGATTATGACATGCCTTATCTTCGGTTTACCAGAGATTATGAGCAAATTGCTTTGGTTCTGGAAAATGTATCCTAGTTTTCCATTCCAGTTTCCTGCATGAGGATAGAAGCTCTGAAGTCGTGTAATCCACTTACTTGGAGGAAAAATTCCCTTTTGCGATGACCCAGAATGTAACACAAACATAACAAAATCCAAAACGTAAATAAATGTCCTTTAATGCCTCCGACTTGGCCCCCCTGTTCAGTAATTCTCAGTTGGAGATAAATCTTATTGAAAAATAGTCTTCAAAAGAAAGCAATACAGTCCGAACTTAATGAGCAGATAGAGGTGAAATAAAAACCCCAAAACAAACTATAATAAAGGAAATTCCACAACTTGGACCAGGATAAGTAATTACTAACTTCAAGGAGATAACAAGGCACAGTCTGTTGGAAGGACGCCAACCAAGATAACTTCAGCCCAAAATAAAACACGCTTTGCTTCTGGCAAGGCTGTGTTGTAATAGTCTCTCTTACATACTATTCTCCCCAGCTGCAACCAATGAGGGGGATCATGGCCGCTTCCTCTCTCGTAAGCCAAGTTGTTACCTTCTCCGTTCCTCTCTGCATGTCCTAGGATGAAGACGGGATGGGCCTGGTTCTTTCTCTGCCCAGCCAGCCTCTGTCCTTTCCCAGCCTCCGCCACACCTCCAATCCCTGTCGGCTGTTCTCCCTCTTCCTCAGAGTCCAACTCTAACAAGGGCATAGCACCTTTCCTAACAGCAGATATCAATCAATTCTGTAAATATTCCATGTTCCCATGTGCTGTCTCCAGTACCGGCAAAGTTTAATGGAAAAGCTTGGGAATAAGTGGCAGCTTAAAGCTTCATGAAAAGGAACTTTTTCTGAATTCATGAGCCACCCTGGGATCAATGCTTTTTCTGCAAAGAGGAAGTTGAAGAGTTTTCTGTTACAGGAATGAGGAAGCCTCCTTCCTCTTTGAAGCCTATGTGGTGACTTGGAGGCGCAAAGTGTTGCTTCAGGCAATTTTTGCTTCCTTATTGGGTGGATAAGCCTACGACTTACCACTAAGCTAGCCTGAAACGGGTTTGAGTAGCTCGCAGTTCAGTACTGTAGCCAGGCGTTGTCTTGATACGCTGTATTAAGCCAACCTCACAGTGAGCTACCCAGGTAGTCTTCAACTTATGACCACAATTTAGCCCAACGTTTCGGCTGCTAAGCAAGACATTTCTTTTTGAATGCCTTGAAAGCAAGGCAACGGTTGAGTTGTGTTGCATTTTATGACCTTTTCCCATGGCTATTAATTGAATCACTGCAATCTGGTTTCCCCCGTTGAGTTGTTTGTCCGAAGCTGGCTGGGGAAGTGGCAGGTAGTAATCCCACGACTCTGGGACAAGGCAACTTGTCATAAATACGTGCCAGTGGCCAAGCATCCAAATTTTGATGATATGACTATGGAGATCCTGGAACAGTGATGTGAGAACTGGTCATAAATCACTTTTTTCGGTCCTTTGAGCGGTCACTGAACAAACGGTTCCACGTTGAGGACCACCTGTACCATTGTTTGGCATAGCGCAGTCCTTACATGCCTGCCAAGGGTCTCCACCCACCAACACACACTTGTGTTACCCTGGTGTAACATCCCTTCCTGTAGAGCCTGAGATGGCACTATGATGAGGGGGGGGGTCTGAGCTGTCATCCTTTGTATCTCATTAGTAGCTGTCTCGGGCCCCGCTTCATTCTCCTGAGAGGTCTTTGTTTCATAGCCCATGAAATTTACATTGCGCGGTATCTCTTGGAATTTAAATTATGAAGATGTCTGAAGTCTTTCTAAGGACACTCTGGTGGTTTTCAGAGCACGGAGTCGCAGGTGGTGACAGTGGATCAAACATCATTTTCAGATCTAACCAACAGAAGGTTTTATTTTGACTAGAGCTGTGATTCACGTTGCAAGCAAGAGGAATGATTCACTGATCAAATGGCATAACCGGTTAAAAAGTAGCCGGCCCCTGGTCCCTCTTGGCATTTCCATAAAATGAAGAGATGGAGGGAGTGAGGACTATAAAGGGCCTCCCATTTATAAAGATAAGAGTAGGTTTTGTCCTCCCCTGAGGAAGATAGCTTTCAAAATTGAGGCGCCACCATCCATTATTTAGCATTCCTTGGAAAATAAGGTTGGGTAGGGAAGCAGACAAGGGTGCTTTTGTTTCTTATCTTGGACACCTGCTTATCTTGGCACATGCCCACCCTAAGCCTGGCAGACTAATTTAGCTAAAACCATTGCCCCAATTTGGAAGTTGGGCTTTGGATCTCACGTTCATGCAACATTTCTCTGCGCCCTGTTAAAGGAGCCCGACCATGAACCATCTCTTGGCTTTTGCTGTGAGCTAAAAGAACAAGGCTGTTCCTTTAAGGAATCCCTTCATTAAGAGAAGTCGAATCTTGCAGCAGTTCAGAATCTTAAAAGTCGAAGGGATATAAAGTTGGATTGTCTGGTGAAGGTTAAAGCAGAGCATGTTCTTCTGGCAGTTTCTGCTGACATCAGGACTGAAAAGATTATGTTTTATGGATTTGTTTCTCGACAAGAGATTGGACGGGAGATGAAGCGATAAACGTTTGCAACCTTAATAGAGCGTGAAGAGTCGCTGCATTTGTTTATATTTATGGGGAAGGTTGAAAGTCACTTCTTGCGTGTTTCTTCATCGTTTTTCTTGGGCTTTTTACTTTTTATTCTTTTTCTTTGACTTGTATTGGATTTTATTGTACTCCAGACTGTTAATAAAATCATATGCACACCTGTAAGTAGCCGAACTAGCTCAGGCCCCAAAAGTCGTCCTTCCAAACTGCAGCCTGCCAGAAAGTATGTTAATCACATTCCGTTTAAAATGACATTTAATCATTTGTCCTAGTATGACCCAATGTGGGGCTGCCTCCCCAACTCGCTACTTGGAGACCATATACAGCCTTCCACCCCCACACCATCTCCAGATCTGCTCAAAGTTCAAATGCTCCCCCTGGATGAAAAGTCTGTTTGAAAGCCATTGTGGAGGCAAGTCCTTGTGTGGGATAAGAAAGGCAAATGACACCCACAACTTTCGGTGTCTAAATACAAACTCAGCAACCGACAGTCCCCAGCCAAGCTAATTCATTAGCATGAATACAGAAGAGATTGAAGGATACCTCTACAAGGACAAGGGGATTAGAGATTAAAATGTTCAAATTACTTCCACCTGTTTAATTCTTATTGTATATCCAAGAGACAGGCTGCACCACCTCACACGTAGAAAGAACATTGTTCACCCACTTGTTTATTTCTGTATAAATTGCTGAGCGGTGAATATTGCATTTCTGCTCTGGGCTCAGTTTCAGTGGAGAGGGGTTTTGTTTTTTGTTTTTTTGGTCGATGTTCTGTAAATAAGCTTCCTTTCAGTGTTTGGCTGTCAGGTGATTATAAAAAGGCATTTTAGCTTCCTCCTAACACCATGGTCCAATTTAGCAGGTGCTGAAAGATGACAGAGCTGCAAGGTCTAGTTGAACGACTGGAGAAAGCTGTGGGGCGACTGGAGATGGTGTCTCGTGGTCCTGGCGTGCACGGTAGCCATGGGGACAGCCCCCAAAAAGGTAAGCTCCCTGTGCCTGATGATATTCCAAGAGGCTGACTCTACTCTTGTCCCCTGAGCATATTTGGGCAGCATGTGCCTCTGGTCCTTTCTGTGTGGACCAGGTTAGCAGCTCACTTTTCCTCCCCTGTACAAGTCCCGCCAGCTCTAAATCAAAAATATATAATAGCACTCGGTCAGATATGATCCTTCCTTCCTTCCTTCCTTCCTTCCTTCGCATCCATCCATTCATTTTGCATCTCACCTCTACTGCTTTTATACTCAAGGCAGCAAATATATATAATCCTCCTCCTCCTCCTCCCCGCACAACAGCCCTGTTGGGGTGCACTTACCTTCTTTTTAGTCAGAGTGATACTGCACGCTGCCAATATCAGAATGTTTGTTCCTTGCTTTTCTTTTTCCTAATTAAAGAAAAGCCAGCATGCTGCAAAATGTCAGCATGTAGCATCTGCATTCAGTTTCAGATTATGATAAGTGGAATTAGTAGGAGGCCTGTGAGGCAGCCAGAGGAGGAAGAGTAAGTTAGCTCCTTGGCATTGGCCATGCCCACATGGCAGGTCTTTTGTGAGCGCACCCACAATATGCTCTCAGCAATCCAAATGTGTTCACCCACTAAAAAGCACTGCCTATAAATAGGGCACCCTGTGAAAGTGTGTGTTCTACAAACCACATGGTTGGAACTTCTGATGGAGTTGAACTGTAGTCTTTATCGTGCTTGGAAGGCACAAAGTTTAGGAAAGAAAATATATTTTGGGAGTCAAAGTAATTGGAAAGGAGAGTGAATTTGCTTACTAAGGTTGGGCCACACTTTGGAGTTAATCTCCCAAAGATAATTTGCACTCCAAATTATCTTTTGGAGATTAGCTCCAAAGCAGCTGCCCAGCCCTGGTAAGTAAATTCACTCACCTTCCTAACTCCTCCTGCTCTCAAAACATACAACTCTAGTGTCTTGTTTGTAGCCCCTTAAAACCAGCTGCAGTTTTCCTGGGATGACACGCATGAACCTGGGAAAGAGACAGCTGCTTTAAAGGGTTTTTGCTGTGTTTACATATTGGAAGTCTCTTTTGGAGATTGTATCTCGGGCACTAATGCAGCTCAAAATCTTACTGCGTATTTGATATGTAACAGCCTCAGTTCTCATCTGCTGCTTTTCCTTTTTTTCAGGAATCGCTGAGTTTGTGCAAGCTTTTGATGAGCTCTTGGCAGGTCCAGTGGCTGCATACATGAAGATCAGCAGAGAAATTGGCAGCGAAGTCCAAAAACACGTATGACTCACGCTTCCTTCCTGTTTCCTATTTTGAGTGGACATAAAACACCACCCCTGATATCTTTGGCAGGCAATCAATTGAGGCTAATGGGCTTTCTGCCCAGAAAGTGAGGTGGCACGATCAGGCTCGACACAATAAATGGTGAAGGGAGACCATGTAGACCCTATTCATACACTTCGTTAAGGGGGTTGGCAATACTTTGGGAGTCCTAAAATTTGGTGGCCAGAGACTGCAAAAGAAGAAATGTTTAGATTCTGAAGACTGCGGTCATTTGGGCATGCCATCTTCAAATCTCTCCAGAATAGAAAATTCAATTTTCTGAGGAACGAGTTTGAATTAAAAATAGGAACTTGGCCTGGATTATTTTTCACGGGTATTGTTTTTGTGCAAAAGGATACTACGCCCTTCTCTTGAACTACTGGCTGTTGTGTTTTCTAGATACCTGCACTGACAGGAGAATGGGATATTTCTACATAAATTCTTAGGGTAGCCTTTTAAAATAAGCTACAAAAGTGGGTTAAGGAGCATTGAGACTACTCAAAGGATTGTGGTTTTTGTTTCCTTCCTGAAGTGAGATTGAAACTAAATTTCCTTCCTTTTCTACAGTTATCCCAGCATATTACACCAGCACTGACCTATTTCTAAAATATCTCTGTCCAGGCTTTAGGAAGCATTGCAGAAAATATTAACTTTCAGTAGAAGAGAAAGAGATAGCTCAGGATTGAACATTTGTGATGTTGCCTAGTTAGGTAATGAAATATCTGCAAGCAAACAAGCTCAAAGAAGTCCACAATATAATGCTATTTTAAAAATACCCGTTATTAGACAATTTTAAAATACTAAGAAATAATGCAAACTAAAATCAGAGAAAAGACATGAAAAGAATAGAAACGGAAAAGAGCTGGGGGGGTGGGGGGAAGAATCATTAACTCCCAATCTTCTTACAACAAATACAGGCCAATTAATATTTCCCCATCCCCTATGAAATTAGATACACCCTCACAATATATTGGCTTTTAAATCTTCTCTCTTCCACTTTTTCCCCTGCAAAACTCATCTTTCCTCTCCCTTCTCCAGGAAGTCGTCTAGGCTTGATTAATACACATATCAAATCTTGGTTATGTGATGGTCTGCTCCATTATGGATGGGCACTGCTTAACCAGCATTTCAAGGCCTTTGGCTTTGACTTATATTAGCCATCCCTGCAAAGTTCTGTAAGGTCCTGATAGTGTGTGGAAGCTATTGTTTTAATGATATTTTTTGTTTGTTTATTTCATTGTTTAATTTATCTTTGGTTCTTGAATGAAAAGCAGCATGCAAATGTAAGAAGCAATGTATATATTAACCTGTCTTACAGTCAGTCATTCTTGGAATTGTATTTTGCCAAACAATCATTGTGGCTAATTCATCGAGTTGTCTGTTTCTCTTTCTCTTTAAGGCTGAGATGGTCCATGCTGGATTGATGACCGAGAGGACTTTCCTAGTAACAGCCTCACAGTGCCAGCAGCCCATAGCAGTAAGTGGAGAAAAACCTTTAGAAGTATAGCGATGTTGCTCTAGTACAGGGGTCTCCAACCTTGACAACTTTAAGACTTGTGGGAGTTGAAGTCCAGAAGTCTTAAGGTTGCCAAAGTTGGAGACTCCTGCTCTAGTTGTTAAGGCAGCAGGCTAGAAAGCAGGAAATAATCCCATTTTAGGCATGAAAGCCAGCTGGGTGACTTTGGGCTAGTGACCAGGAGACAGTGAGTTCTAGTCCCACCTTAGACATGAAAGCCACCTGGGTGACTTTGGGCCAATCCCCAGGAGACGGTGAATTCTAGTCCCACCTTAGACATGAAAGCCAGCTGGGTGACTTTGGGCTAGTGACTAGGAAACTGAGAGTTCTAGTTCCACCTTAGGCATGAAAGCTGATTAAGTGACTTTGGGCCAATCCCCCTCTCTTATCCCAATCTAACTCGCTGGATTCTTGTGAGGAAAATAGAAGAGAATTAGATCTATATACTAGCTTGAGTTGTTTATAAAAATAATAAAAATGGGATATGAGTCAAATGAATAAACTGAATAAATAGTTAAAGAATTGGATTCTTTTTTCTCAAGGATATTTGCATGTGAACATGGAATTTTCTGAGCAGAGCCATCTTTGAAATAAACACCTTTTCCCAAAAAGCCAGAGTTCAGAAAAACCAAATCATACCTCACCAAATGGTGGTATTAGGTATGATGTGTAGATCAGCAGGTTGACAAAGCTCACTTTGAAACTTTGACCTGACCTGAACAGCTGGCTGACCTCAAGGTCTAGCTTAAGAATTTATAAGAACATAACTATTTCCCCAAATTCTCTCATTTGGGTTCATTGTATACTATCAGGATAGTTATGTTGACTTTTCAAACTGCCCTAAAAGTTTCCAGGCTAGACTTCATTAAAATCTTGTAACTAAGACTTCTTTCCTTCAGAACAACCTCTCCCCAATCTTTTAAAATGAGTTTTTACATTTCTGGGCCTTCTTTCTGGTTAGAGGGAGGTTAGCCCAGAGCTCTTGAGGAATTGTAACGAGTTGCATCTTTAAAAGATTGTGTTGCCTTTGAGCATTTTAAACTCTCCTAGTGCACCCAGGAAAGGTTACCCCCAAACAGATGAAGCTCAGGGGGAAGAAGCATCGATACTATACAGCAGTATTTCCCAACCTCAGCAAGTTTTAAGATGTGTGGATTTCCACTTTCGGCATGCTGAAATTGTAGGATTTGGTGAGGTTGGGAAACGCTGCCATACAAGCATGCAGGAAGCAATAGGAAGCCACCACTTTGTACTCCTGTTCTATAACTGCAGGTTCTACCTGGTGATGGAGGGTTGTAGTACAAGTAGTCCTTGACTTACAACCATTCGCTTAGCAATCATTTGAAGTTGCAGTGGCATTGGAAAATACGACTAATAACAATTTTTCACTCTTACGATTGTTGCAGCATCCTTGTCATATGATCAAAATTCGGACACTTGGCAAATGGGGTGTGTTTATGACAGTTGCACTGTCCCGGGGTCACATGATCACCCTTTGTAACCTTCCCAGCTGGCTTCCAACAAGCAAAGTCAAACCAGATTTGCTCCATAGCAATAGCACTTAGACTTATATACTACTTCACTGAGCTTTACAGCTCTCTCCAAGTGGTTTGCAGTGTCAGCCTCTTGCCCCCAACAATCTGGCTCCTCATTTTACTGACCTCAGAAGGATGGAAGGCTGAGTCAGCCTGGAGCTGGCCAGGATCGAACTCCTGGAATGAGCAGTAAGTTAGCCTGCAGTACTGCATTCTAACCACTGTGTCAGCATGGCATGATTCACTCAACAACTGCAGCAAAAAAAAAGACCATCAAATGGAGCAAAACTTGCCTAACAACTTTGGGCTCAGTTGTGGTCATAAAGATTTACGACCTAATTAAAACCTCATCATTGCAGCTCGATTGATGTCTTAGTACAATCCACAAACCAAGCAGTTCTTTTTTCAAAGGACGGCTGTTAAAACAAACCAAGGGTTAGCATGATGGTAAATCTAGACTTTATGGGTCAATAGATTCACACATGTGCTGGCCCTGGTTTAATTAGAAAGTGGAAGACAGATGGGAGGAGAACATTACGCCATTCCAAAAGGCAAAATTAAAAATATATGATAATGGGTGTTTTCTATCTACATGCTTAATCCCGGGACATAAAAACAGTAGCATCAATGGGAGGAATGGGCAGTCTTATAAATTACGATCAAGGAGAACCCTTAGCAGCAAGAGGATTGGGGTGCATAAATAGTTCACTTCTTGGTTTCCCTAATTTTGCAATTGCAGAGTAACTTCTCCGTCGTGTTGAAGCCAATATCGGATCAGATCCAGGTGGTCCAGAACTTCAGGGAGAAGAACCGTGGCAGCAAATTCTTCAACCACCTCTCGACTGTTAGCGAAAGCATCCCTGCACTAGGCTGGGTCGCCATGGTAAGGAATTGGGGGCTAAAACTTCTCCGTGGAAAGTTGCTTCCAGCTTCTCAAGGATGATATTATCTTTGCCAGTCTTGGATGCTGAGAGGGAAGAGAGAGAACACACCTTTCTCAAGCAGAATATTTCTATCTGTTCAGACACTGCAGTCAGACCAAGTTATTACCAGTTATTTCACTATTCCCTTTATCATCTTTGGTGTACAAAACTCATAAACTCCTTTCCCTACTCACCATGCAGGCTGGTTTAAAACTCAAGTTTTCTGGTTCATGTTGAATTTCCAACTCAAATTTCCAGGAAGGTAGCAAAATTTTACTCGCTTCTTATTGCTGTTAGAAAGGCCCTAATTTTGTCCTGGTTAAGGATGCTGAATCTGAACACCTATTATTGTTTTTGCTCTGTGTTACTCTATTTTTTATATATAGACCTGTTGGAATGTTATCAAATTCTCCTGTAAATTGCTTCTTGTGTACTATTAATTCAAAGGTCTTTATTAAATTAACTGAAATTAAACATAAGTTTACTCTGTCCAACCTGAATGGCTAATTTTCTGTAAGTGCTCTTTTCTTGTAGTCCTCCCAAAGCTAGTCCCTTATGTGAAGGAAATGACAGATGCCGCCATGTCCTTTTATACTCATTAAGGCAACGTGCTAATTTACTGACTTGCTCTTCTCATTTGCTCCAGCTGATTTTGCCTTTTCAACCGTCTTCTATTTTTTACATTTAACCACAAATTTTCCAAGTTCTCATCTCCACGAAGCCTCTGTTTCTTAGAGAAAGTAACTGGATACAGTGTCACATAAAAAGCATTGCCCCCCATATTTAAAAAATAAAAATAAAAATTATAAAGTTTTACTAGTTGATCTCTGGGTGAGTAGGAATAATACAGCTAGTCCTCAACTTGCAACCATAAAAGCCTATTATTACATAAGTTGTAAGCTCTAAGTGTGTCACTATGTGACCGAATCCATTTTAATGACCTTTTTTGCGGTGGTCATTCAGCAAACCCATTGTTCAGTATGGAGCATTTTTGCCAAAACCCAGAAATAAATGCATATTTAAAAAATAAAAATAAAAATTATAAAGTTTTACTAGTTGATCTCTGGGTGAGTAGGAATAATACAGCTAGTCCTCAACTTGCAACCATAACAGAGTCTACTTATTACAGTTTTAAGTTGTAATGGTCATAAAGTGTGTCACTATGTGACCGAATCCATTTTAATGACCTTTTTTGCGGTGGTCATTCAGCAAACCCATTGTTCAGTATGGAGCATTTTTGCCAAAACCCAGAAATAAATGCCAATGTTTAGTAAAAATATAAATCATATCACATGACTGCAGGATGATGCATACTGCTGTAAATGTGGGGCGGTTGCCAAGCAACCGAAATACAGCAACATGTCCATGGGGTGTGGCTATTGGAACTGTGGAACCGGGTCATAAGTAGCTTTTGGGTGGGGTCTGTCATAACTTTGAATGGTTGCTAAGCAACTGGTCATAAGTTGAGGACTACCTGTAACCCAATTGCAAGAAACAAATGTACAGCTAAAGAGCAAAGGCAAGACTTTGGATGGAATTTCGTATCTTGCAGTGGGAGTGTTCATATCTTACTAGGTTTCATAAACTGGGCATTTTAAAATCCAGAAAACTAAGACAGTAGTTGGAATGAAGAATGTCCCCCCAAAAAAATAGTTTTAGGAAAATTTCATGGCAAAAATTAAAACTCCATTTATGAAAGCATGTGGAGAGGCAGTGTGGGGACCGAGAGATATCAGAAGAAGATTCCCTTAGATATTCAGTATTGAAAGTTAGGTTGATATCTAGAGAGGCTCAGTCCTCCAGGCCATGGTTGTCCCAAAGGTTCTTTATCAAGAGGCAACTGGACTTTCTGGGGGTTTTTTTTGGGAAGAAGCTTCTTGGATGAGAAGCAAAACGTCTTCAACGAAAAATCAGAAAGTCCAGTTGCCGCTTAAAAAAACACCTTTGGGAAAGCGAGTTTGCTTCTCCTGCCAAAAAGCTTTGAGGAGTCCCTTCTTCCGAGCAGTTCTGTACGTAAAATGGAGGCGGTAAACTAGGACCCCTGCAATCAGCAGGCCCAACCCACTTAGGTTTTCTGGGTCTTCTTTCTCTAGTGATAAGAAGCACGTGGACTGGGTGAAGGCTTATCTCAGTATCTGGACTGAGCTGCAGGCGTACATCAAGCAGTATCACACCACTGGACTCACCTGGAGCAAAACGGTGAGTGTAACCTGCACCTCCGTATTTCAGGTGCTTCCTTGGGATATTTTCATTTGTCTGTTTATCAAATAGCCTAATTGGATCTTCTCGCCCCCGCTCCCTCCCCTCTCCATCCTTCCAGGGACCTCAGCCGACGGACGCGGCAAATGGATCTCGGGCTCCTGCTTGTGGGGGCCCGCCACCGCCGCCGCCCCCTGGCCCGCCTCCCCCTCCAGCACCCGCCTCCCCAACTTCTGGTTCAGATCCCTCTACCTCCCGCTCAGCACTTTTTGCTCAGATCAACCAGGGAGAAGCCATCACTTCTGGTAGGTGGATTACTTAATTCAGCCACAAGTGAGAGCTAGCCACGATTCTGGAAGGTAGCTTAAATTCTTGGTGTGTTTTTAAAAAAAAAAAATTCAAAAAGTCCTGGATGGAATTGTTCTTCCGTTTTCTATGCAGAGGATTATAGTCCAGGGGACGAGAGTTTCTGCAGGGTGCCGTTTGAACTGCATTCCATAACCCAGTTTTGCTTATCCAGTTTTAACAAGTTGCCAAATGTCACAAATGTTAATTCTCTTACGTGGACAGATGGTTGGTGGGGCTAAAGATAGCAGCAAGTTGGACGTTTACAACCGAAAGCAAGTTAATGTCTTTTGAACAGTAACTTGGCCTCAGAATTGCAACAAGGACTTAGAAAGAGATTCCGGGAGCAGATTAAGTTGAAATTTAACTAGTCTGTGCTTGCACAGCCTTTGGAGGAAATAATGAAACGAGGGAGTTACATTTCCCAAATCTGCAGCCATAGTAACATGACCAATAGAAACAATTTGAATCATTGCTTGCATCTTTGGAATTCTGCACCCCAGAACTTGGGTTTTTTTTCCCATTCCTTTGTCTTGCATTAAACAGAGCTAATTAAACCCTGTGTCCTGTGGGGTGCCTGTGAATAGGGTAACCCCACAAGCACATTCATTGCCCTGCAAAACACAGAAGGTTGTCAAGGTGTCTTGAAATTACAGCTTTTGTGCTACCTGGATACAATTGGAACACTTCCTGTTCTTTTCCAAATTTCAAAATTGCTCGATACTTTTTTTTTTAAGCAAATCAGACAGGAGAGATTCCCTTGAGTTATACACCCATTAATATATCCCTTGATTATAAGTGCTTCATTTTCCCATCGGTCGAGTGAAGGATCCCATGTTAAGAATATTGTTCTGACCCAAGCCTTGTTCTAATTAAACAAACACAAACTGTATAAAAGCAAACCTTTTTTAATGCGGCACTGGGAATTCTCTGCATTCCCAGCTAAGAGACATTTAAACCTAATTGTCCGATATCAAAAACAAACCCTTTCAACATTGCAAAAGGCTGCCAAGAACAGAAGACTAGTTACTGATTAAATATCCATTGACAGAAGTTTCAAAAGCAAACCGGAATAAGCAGGGCTTCAACGAGGACTCGGAGTCTAAAGAACTGCTTCCTGCAAAGACCACATCCCCGAGGGCTGGTTTTTATCCCTTATGGGAGGGGCCATTACCTTCCAGCCTTACTCCCGAGTCGCCCTTGCTGCTTCAGCTGCTCTTTCTCCTTCTAGCAGCACTGGGCACAGGCTCCCCAGAGTCCTCTGCGTCATTGCTACCAGACTCCACAAGCCCCAAAGGCAGCACCCCACTCTCCGATAGTTCTGGCCCTATCCCTGCATCACACACAGCCCCCTCAGAGACCTTTGCTGTCTGCACCTGCTGCCGGCGAACCACAGCAAATATTGTTCAAAGGGTGAATTGTCCTTAATTTGACTAACGAGTCATCTTATTGGTAAGAGGGGCAGCATATAACTTTAAGAAACAAAGAAAAAGTGACGTTGGGAAGACATTTTTTAAAAAAATTTTCATATAACCTTTGCTTGGTTTTCTGACACAACACCTCAAAACTGGACTTTATTTATTTAAGAGATTTGCATGGCTGTCTATCTAAAACAGATCTGGATGGCTCACAACCACAGATCGGTTGCGTTAACCGTGTACCGGACTTCCTCATTGCAATGGGATGTGCCATTGCCTTACTTTATCCTTGCCAGAACTCAGTGAGTAAACATAGAGTGATTTCGATATAGGTAATCCTCAACTTAACAACCATTTGTTTATTTAAAGTTGCAAGAGCAGTGAAAAAAGTCACTTATGACCATTTTTCACAAGTCTGTTGCAGCATCTCCATGGTCATATGATCAAAATTCAGGCACTTGGCAACTGGCATGTATTTATGATGGTTTCCTGGGGTCACGTGACCACTTTTTTGCGACCCTCAGACAAGCAAGGTCAATGACAAAGCCAGATCCACTTAACAGCCGTGTTACTAATTTGACAACTGCAGTGATTCAACTTAACTTAAATGTGACGGAGGTTGTAAAATGGGGCAAAACTCACTTGGCAACTGTCTTGCTTACAGTGGCGATTTTGGGATCAATTGTGGTCATACGTTGATAACTAATGCCAGCTAAGATTAGACTTAAGCATTTGTAGTATGCTTAAGTCTGTAAGATTGTACATATGATAAAATCATATATCACAACATCTTACCAGTTAATGAATATTTCAGCTTTATCAACAACAACACTAGAGCGCACAAGAGATATAAATTAAATGTAAATCACTCCAGACTCGATTGCAGGAAGTATGATTTCAGCCACAGAGTGGTCAATGTCTGGAACTCCCTACCTGATTCTGTTGTCACCTGCTCAAACCCCCACTCCTTTACCCTCAAACTAACCTCTGTCAACCTCACCCCATTCCTAAGAGGTCTGTAAGGGGTGTGCATGAGCACACAATCGTGTCTACCGTCCCTGTCCTATAGTCCCCAATTATTAGTTCCTATTTCATGTATTTAAACTTATGTTTATTCTTATTTCTGTTATATTGTAAGTGTTTGACAAAATAAATTAAATAAACTACCTGTATAATAAGGCCATTTGGTCAAGTATTTTAAGTTCCCAAGACCTCACAATGCATAATGGGTTAACGAAAGGTCTGAACGCTGCCAATGATGCTTTCCTCCCCTCCTAGGCTTGAAACACGTGTCCGACGAGATGAAGACCCACAAAAACCCGTCGCTGAAAAGCCAAGGGGGCCCTATACGAACAGGACCCAAACCCTTCACCGTTGCCAAACCTGCCTGCACAGTCAACATTTCCTCCAAATTGCCTGCCAAGAAGGAGCCTCCCATGCTGGAGTTGGAAGGCAAGAAATGGAGAGTGGTGAGTCCATAGGGGTTTTTTTTTTTTTCCACCTTGGGAGGCTGGTTCTTTGCAAGAGAACCTCCTGGGTTTAAAAGAGTCCATCAGGCAGGAATCTGGGAAATCGCTTTGCTTGCATGAGAGTGTATGAATTGTGTCGATACATAGAGGCATGAGTTGAGGTGATGCATCCTTGGTTTTCAAGCCCTTGGGCTTTCAAGAGGCACATTGGGCGAGGTGGCCCCCTTTCTAATAGGAGGAGGTAGAGCCAGGACAAAACCTCAATTACCTGGAAATGTAACTACAGGTAGCCCTCACTTAGCAATCATTCAAAGTTACAATTGACCTCTGGTGAAAAGCACCAATTGGAGCAGGGGTGTTCAACCTTGGCAACTTTAAGACTTGTGGACTTCAACTCCCAGAGTTCCTCAGCCAGCTTTGCCAAAGTTGGACACCCCTGCATTGGAGGAAACATACTCCTTTAATGATCATGGTGTTCACTTAAGAACTGCCGCAAGAAAGGGCACATTCCCATAGTGGAGAAGGGAAGGAATCTTGAATAATAGCAGCTGATCGTTCCCCTTTAGGAGAACCAAGAGAACGCCACCAACTTGGTGATCCGCGACACGGAGTTGAAGCAGGTGGCCTATGTTTACAAATGTGTGAACAGTACACTCCGTATCCAAGGCAAGATCAACTCCATCACACTGGGTGAGTTCACACCTCTTCTTTGGGATTTTGTTGTTCAGTCACAAAGTTGTGTCCAACTCTTTCCAGACCCTTCTTCCCCCCGTCCTCCACTGTGATGACCTGGGGCATGGCACAAAGGCAACACAGTCAGTTAAGAATCCCTTTATTAGCTCCAACTTTGCCCCCAATGTCCTGGTTACCTTCTGGCTGGAGAAAAAAAACTCCCAGGAACAAGTCCAAAACGTGGGCAACAAAAACTGTAACTATAAGTCCAATCAAAATGAGGTAATTAGTTTGGCAGGGCAGGAGCCAGAATTCCAGGCACGGCAAAACTCAACATGGTTGGAAAGATTCCAGGAACACACATAAGCAAAGTCAATACAAGATAAACTCATGTTTGCTCCCAGCAGACACCGCACTCAACTTGTATCCCTTTTAAACTCTCATTCCCAGATGTTGCTAATGAAGGGAATCAGGGCTCTTTCCTCCCCCTGTAAACCACTCAACCCACATTGCTCTCTTCGTTCTTCCCTGTGTTCCCTAGGATGAAGAGGGGGTGGGCCTGGATCTTCCTCTGAACTCCCTCTCCCTTGTTCTACTTCTCCCCGGCTCTGCCCAGCCAGACTTTGCCCTTCCCCAGCTTATTCCACAGCCAACAGAGCCACACTCCCACTCCCTGTCAGCTGTTCGTCTTCCTCCTCGGATTCAGACTTCGATGGGCATGACATCCACTGCTTCCTGGAACTTACCTAAGTTTGTGTTCACTGTGTCGATGACACTATCTGAGTTGCTGAATTGAGGATTAAGTGATGGAATTAGAACCTAAAATAGGTTGGATTTCTAGGACAAATGACTTCGAAGTCTGAACTGTCTGGAAACAGGATAGAAAACAAAATCATCATTGAACTCTGAAACCATTTTGGCTCCAAGTAGAGCTTGCTTTGGAGAGTGGTTCATACCTGTCGATTCAGGTGTATGCTTCTGTGATGAAATTAACTCCTGTAGAAAGATCTCGTATATATATGTGTTCTGTCTCACCTTTCTTCTTTCCAAAAGATGAAAAGAGTACAAACTCACACAAACACAGGCAGGCAGGCTGGCTCGGACTTCACAGAGTTAATTCTTTGGAACTGATAATGTCCTTGGCATTCCAACACGCTCTGCCTGCCAAGTCCGAACTGATAACAAGTAAAAAGCTACTTACAGAAAATTACAAGGCAGACCACAAAGAAAACCTGAAGTAAGATCAAACTTTGTCCCGTACAAAGTTCCAGCCGACAACACACCCACTTTTATCCCTTGTGGGTGTGGCTCAATGACCCAACTCACTCTGACCCTCCCATGCTTCCTACGTTGCTGCTCACATTTCTCCCTACAATGCTGCCTAGAATCAAGCCAACATTCTTCCTCTTGACTCTGTCAAGGGCTGCTCCGATATGCCTTCCTTCTGATTAATCTCAGGCTGTTCCTCTCGGTTGTCTGATGAAACCTGAGGCATTACCAGGGAGGAAGGCATTGCCAGAGAGGAAGGTCCTGGGGAGGAAGGCATTCCCAGTTCCTCCTCCTCCTCTTCCTCTAACAGCACAGGCTCGGGAATCGGAGCCACAACATATACATACATACATACATACATACATACATACATACATACATACATACATAATGTACTGATTTTATAAGAGACATCTAGATGGCAGCATTTAGATCAAGGATGTCCAACCATAGCAACTTAAAAACCTGTGGACTTCCAACTCCTGGAATTTTCTAGCCACCAAGGTTGGACACCCCTGATTTAGATGATTTTGGACCTGCAGGAAACCCTGACATTTTAGGCTAGACTGGGAAGGCAGAAGTACTCTGAAAGAAAGGAATTCCATGCTGCTGACTGGAAAACTACAAGTTGCTGTTCATGAAGTCAGTAGTTGAGTTTGATTCTAGAGAGACTTCCTGTCAGCCTTCAAGATCTTCTTTCTGGCTGTCATGAGTAACGGGGGGAGGAAGGGGGGAAAGTATGGGAAGTGAGCTGGAGGGGTTACTAACTTATATTGTATACACTGAGGAGGGTTTCTATTTTTTGCTTCGCTTTCTCTTCTCTGCGCAACTGCAAACCTTTATCTGAGTAAGCCAAGGTCAACTAATCATCACCACCTGGAGATGTCCACATAATGAGGTTCCCAACTTTTAATTGGAAGAACCGTTTGAACTATTGGGGGTGGGAACATTTCACTCCCTTGATATATGTGATGTACGTGCCTATTTCCCCAGGTTCAGAATTCTCTTGTTGCTACCACTTGACTTCCAGTAAAAGATCACCTTTTCTCTAATTACAAGAGTCTAAGTATTTCTTTCTTGGATTTTGAACGGAGCACCTGCTGACACTTCCTTACTCAAACCTCAAATGCATGTGTGCTCAGCCATGTGGTGATGGTGGTATTTTTGGTTTTCTTTCTCTTGCATTTGATGGGGGGGGGAGTTTTTATATTGGATTGCCCAGGACCAGTGAACGAATGATAGATCGTAGCTAGGTTGAGGTTTATCTTCTTAAAGGAAACAAACACTCCATGCTAGTCTCATTTTTCTCTTTCTCTCTCTTGCAGATAACTGTAAGAAGCTTGCGCTGGTATTTGATGATGTAGTGGGCATTGTTGAGATAATCAACAGCCGTGATATTCAAATTCAGGTAATGTCCCTGGCTCGTCTCATCTTGACAGTAACTTCCTCCCACCTGACATCTCAAAACAGTTGCCGGTGTTGGCGACGAAAATGCAGTAGCTCACCTTCCTGCCCTTCATTTCTATCTTACATTTAGGGAAGGGGTAGTAAAGTTGTGACCCTTAGCCAAATTTCTGCAGTCCTTTAGGAATCCATGTCCGTTCTTGGGTTTTAGGAGTCCATATGTCCCTTCTTTTTGAGGAATAGCAATAAGCACTTAAGACTTACATACTGCTTCACAGAGCCTCACAGCCCTCTCTAAGCGTTTTACAGAGTCAGCCTCTTGCCCCCAACAATCTGGGTCCTCATTTTACCCACCTCGGAAGGATGGAAGGCTGAGTCCACCTGGAGCCTGGTGAGAATCGAACTGCCAAACGGTGATCAGAAGTAGCCTGCAGTACTGCATTCTGACCACTGCACCACCACGGATCCATATGTCTCTCTTTAGTTTTAGGAAATCCGTATGTCCCTTCTTGGGAAAGTGTAAAAAAGAGGTTCAGAAGAAGAGACTAATGGATTTCGATTTCTGGCTTTGAACTTGTTCCTCCTGGTTGCTCTACTCCTGTCTACCTTTCAGCTTCTAAATGCACCATGAGGGAAATGTGATTTCCATAGAAGAAAAAAAGAATGTTGCCCAGTCTTAACCGTAAGAGATGGAGCCCTTGGCTGTCTCTCACCATGGTCTTTTTTTTCCCCCCCCCTAGGTAATGGGTAAAGTGCCAACCATTTCTATCAACAAGACAGACGGTTGTCAAGTCTACTTGAGCAAGGGCTCTCTAGACTGTGAGATTGTTAGTGCCAAGTCCTCGGAGATGAACATTCTTGTTCCTACAGACAGTGGTGACTTTGTGAGTTCTTTTCCATATTGCTCTGAAGGGGGTGTTCATTAAGGCTGAAAAGGGGAGGGGGCGGGATAAAGATAGTCCTCGACATACGGCTGTAATGGAGCCTGCCAATTAGGGTCGTATGCCGTGACCTGATTTTGCAACCTTCTTTGCGGCAGTCGTAAAGCAAACGCATCGTTTGCTAGAAGTAACCTGTTGTTAGGTTTAACCAGTGTAAAATGTGATCAGGTGACTGCACGATGCTGCAGATGGCAATGAAGGCAGCCATTTTGAAATTTGATCACATGGCTGGGGGGGGAGGTGGAGTAGTGGCTGTTGGAACTTCAGAACTTCCCCTTTTCAAGTAGGCTGTAAATTTGAATGGTCACTAAGCGAACAATTGTATATCGAGGACTATCTGTACTCATAATAGAAACATTCCTCTCTTGCTGAAGCAGATAATGGTTTCAGGGAATTGCATTCCTGAGCAGATGTTCTTGGTTCTTTAACAGGAGAAGCAGGTTTTTCACTGGCAAAGATCAATGCACTAGCTATAGTCACACAGCATACTACACCTGGTTAGTTAATTCAGTTTCTGAATCTGCAAACAGTGAAACATAGAACTAGCTAAAGCTAGCTTACGGATTTAGGTTCATGCAGCAGCTGCCAAAAATAATGCGCAGTGAGCACGTCATGCAAACACTTCTGCTAAGTTCATAACTGACCTGCATGAACCTAGCCAAGGAGATGGAAATTAAAGAAGCCAAAACTTTAAACTTGGGGGTAACCATCCTCAGAATGAAGTATTAAGTTCAAGAATTTCCAACCAGAAATGGCACAACCAGAATGTGTCTGAATGAGGAAAGCTAGCATGAGGCGTATTCAAATCCAGTTCTTGAAAGAGATAGGAAGTCCCTGAGTTAAGTACATCTGATTTAACGGACAACCTGTAACTATGATAGGCTTTTATTACCAAAAATGGCAGGTGACATTGTCCTTCCTCAGACTGATGAACTAAGTTGCCTCTTTTCAGTGGTTTATCAAAACATTGTGTGGCTTCAGCAGTTTGTCAACTCAAGGAAAGTGAATGCCACCCACCATTTCTGGTAATAGGCAATCTGCTTGTAAGTGTGAGTTCCAATAGAGGAGAATGTTTGTCGCTCAAGGTTAAAATGAGAGGTCCTTGATTCTTTCTGAGCCTAGCTTTCTTGCAGTCGTTTCATTACCAAACTACATAACTTCATCAGTTCTAGTAGGGTTTGCACTCATTTTACCTTCAAGTGGCTGGATGTTACAGTCTGTGACTTCTGACCTTATACAAATTCAAATTAAAGGCAAGAGATAGGAACAGAACTCACTTATCTGGGGACTGCCTATACTTTGGGATGTAGAAGATACTGTGCCAATAAGTTTCTTTGCAGCTTTATCATCCTCATTGATCTGCGATCAAAACCATTGATAGCTGGAGAAAACATTGCCTTCTGTGACACAGTACGTAATCAAATACTGCTGTTAAAGGAAGAAAATTTGTGTTTTGGGGCTTCCCTCAAATATCACGTTGCCCAGCTACTCATCACCTATGGGAAACGGCATATAAATTGGATGAAATACCAAATTATCTATCAAATTAGGAAAGGTGCCACCTAATGGGGGCCTATGCGCAGAGGCGGAGGTGTCCTCAGCACCCGGGTTGTCTATCTTCTACACCCCAATCAGTGGCTTATATGTTTTGTTTCCCCAGAACGAATTTCCTGTCCCCGAACAATTCAAGACGCAGTGGAACGGGCAGAAGTTGGTCACCACGGTGACGGAAATCGCCGGATAAAGATGGCCTGGCGCTTCACCACCTCCCCTTCCTCTACCATCACTGCGGGACAAAAAAAAAAAATGCTTTCTGGGGACCGGCTTTTAGATTCCTTGTCCCCCTTTTTTTTCCCTCCCAACTCTCAGTCTGCTTCTGTCTTCTGAAAGTCCTGCCTCCCCCTCCCCTCACTGAAAATACCTCAGGCTGGGATTTGGGGGTAGGGTGGCAGGTTGATTCCATTCTCTCCCTTGACTGGCAGGAAGGTGTGGCATTCACTCCCCCACCCCCACCCCCCACCCCCGGTCAGGCAACACCCCATCCTTGTCGAATCGATGTAGGTGTCACGCAGGCAGGCACCAAGGAGTGTCACTTAAATGAGGAACCTTGAGGGCGGGGGTAAAGTTTCTTTCAGGATATGGTACCCACCCACCACCCTTTACAGATGTTTGAAGTATGCGTGACAGACGTAAATTGGGGGAATCCAAGGGAATTCTTTCTGTTCAACTAATCTCACCAAGAGGTGCTGAGAATAGCTTTGCTGGACCAAAGGCTGAAAATGGGATGTGTAACATTCCTTCTCCCCCCGTTTGCCCCCTTCCTGTGTTGTCCGTGTAAATTCTGTGTTGTGCCATGATGTGGGGGGTGGAGAAAAGTGCCCTGGGTTCAGGTGCCACAAGATTGGAACAAATGCTCCTTCCTGGGCACCCGTCCAGCAGTTCGAAAGCTGCCCCTCGACCCCTTCCATTCACGCCCTCCTACAAAGGGAAAATTGTACCCAAGAGGCCTCTTCTGAACAACACTGTTCAATCTTCCAGGACAGTTTTTTCCCAGAATCTGTATCAGGTTGTTTTCCCTCCGGCCAGGGCAGAATTAAATCTCCATTCCAAGAGAAGTGTTTAATTGTTTGTAAGCACAATTCCATGGTGTTTTGGTTCCATTGCTCAATGACATTTATTAGCCCCATAGCATTAGCGCACACACACACACCCCTCTTTAGCTAGCTCTCTCTCTCTCTCTCTCTCTGCTGATTCTCTGCAGAAAGTTTCGTGTCACACAGCACTCTGGTGATCGTGACCAGGTTGAAGGCATGGTACTGAAATGACCCACCACAGGGAGCTGCCTGTCTTAACTGTAGTAATGCAAATTGCCTCTTCCCCCGCCCCCTACTCCTTTTGCCACATTTTTGAGTTTTCCATTTGAAAATTTAACAGAAGATATACAACTCTTATTTTGAAACTGTCCTGTGACTCTTACTTCTCTCCTGAGGCTTGTGAAATAAAAAAAAAAACTTTCTTATGTACTTAAAATTATACTGAAGATAGAATAAAGTTAATGCCAAGTTGCTCATAAAGTGTGATCCTTACTAAGCTCAACACAAGTGTCTTTAGAGTTGATCGTTCATGTTTCATTGTTGGTTTTCTATAATTCTCACCAGAATGCTTGTTATCTCCTGCTTAAATAATCTCTGCCTTGAGGTGCTTTTAAAATATACTGCCTGGATGAATCTGTAGCTTACTTAGGGTTGGCTCAGCCCGATACTGGCTGAGGAATTCTGGGAGTTGAAGTCCCCATATCTTCAAGGTTGAGAAGCATTGGGTTAGGCTCCCAATACATTAAGCCCGCTTAGCTTATGATGTAATGCTTTATGGAATTACAGAAAGTACAAATTGTCCAGTCAAGTATAATTATCTACAGATGATGTGTTGATAAGTCACTTTAGCCCTGAAGTTAACCACCAATGCGATTTAAATTAATACTGGTTTTATTAGACTGTGTAGAGTTCCAAAATACTCCTCTTGTAATCCAAAGAAAGTTATGAATTAACATGATTTCAACATATTTTAAATCTTGTGCCCCCTGTTTTGGGAAATCTAATCAATGGCTTTTCTATCAGAATTCCTTCCAGCATTGACAGTGATGCCTTCTACCCATGAAAGCTCACAGTTTTCAGACAAAAATCTCAGCTGCGGAAACACCTCACCCCTCCATGCCTCATTCAGAGTGCAGCCCTATTAAACCTATTCAATATCTCCATTCAGAGCAACTACACAATGGCATTTACGGTGCTTTTGAATTTCTTTAGACTGACACTTTAACAAAATCACAGAAGTGGTCCCTCTGTCAAATGTGACTTGTATCGCAAGCACCTGATGTGGAAATTTTACACGGTGAGAATGGTATCAATTACACCCTCCCCAAACAATGGTGACAGGCTCATCTACAGCAGGCAAGTCCTGGAGACGAGGCCAGGTTGGGTTTTGAAAAAGTTTTAAATACTTGCAGTTGAACGTGACTAAACTGTTAATCCTGAAACGGAAGAGTAGCCTAGCAGGTTAGTAGAAACAGCTTGTCTTTCAAGATAGCCCTCTGTGAAACATATCCCACCTTGCCATGAAAATACCTCCAGCCACCAAACCCTACGCTAGAACAGCCTGGCTCATCGGCATCACTGCAGAAATGGCAGTATGTTCTTGAAGAACCACTCTTTGGAAAAGCGGAGATGGTCTCCTTCTGCCTGAAGGAACACCAGCTTCCCTGCTTGGTCCATTTCCTTCAGGCCCAAACGATCCTGCAAAGAAGGAACAGGCCAGTTAAACATTTAGTCAGAAACGAAGAGACAAGACAACAGCAACGTGCACACTGTAAGCCAGCCAGCCACATTCCACCATAACATTTAGGGTGTAAGGAAGACATCTGGCTTCATTGAGTAATTCATAGGTTCACGCTTTCTAGGGTTTTGCTCTGTACAGCTGGAAGGTTTGGCAGGTGGCATCATCTAGCCAATGTTAAATAGCTGAGCTGTGTTAGTCTTAAATGGAGGTATGGGGCTCAGAGCTATAAATTAGACTGGGAAGTAGACAAAAACTTCAGGCAATAAGCAAACCTCGGGTAGCCAATCCAAACCAGAGTTGGAAATAACCATTTTTATAGCACACAGACATAGCTGCAGTCCTTTCTTGACCTAGTTTGTTAGGTAGCCACAGTTCTAGAGCAGTGGCCCCCAACTTTTTGGCCACCAGGGATCAGTTCTGTGGAGAGGGGTTTTTCCGTGGACCCGAGGATACGTGGTTTCGCAGGCTCCCTGAATTCCATGGATGGGGCTTCGCTTGTTTGCGTGACCCAGTTTGGGGCATGCTGTGTGCCCAGTGCCATCCCACAGATCGAGGGTTGGGGACCTCGGCTCTAGAGGTGCTTCTGCTGCCTGATGGGTTTCCAATCCCAGAAGCAATTTTTGAGGTCATATTTATATAGACCTCTCTCTGATGTAGTTGCCTGAACAGAGAAATTATGCCTATTACCATCATGCTGGCTGCAATGTCAGATGGGAAGTTTGTCTCAAACTAAGTTGAGTTTTCAGTAATTCAAAGGAAAGAGAGCAGCACTCAAGGTAATCACCTCCGTGTAGAGTGTCGTCTCTTGAAGAGGAATGGTCTCCTTAGTCTGGCCGCTCCGGTAGTAACCAAACCACTTGGAAGGAAAGAGAACAAGGCGGCGTTAAAATTTATTGTGATCCCGAAGGTGTTTTTTTTTTTTTTTTTTCAAGAGGCAACTGGACTTTCTGGTTTTCCTTTGAAGATGTTTTGCTTCTCATCCAAGAAGCTTCTTCTTTATTGTGGGGATCAATCCCTGGAAAGAAGCTAAGAGCCAACTTCTCAGGCTTCTTATCCTAATGAGGACTTCTAGTGATTGGAGCTGGATTCTCAAAAGTGGGAGAGGGAGAAAAGCGATCAATCCCCTACACCCCAAAAGGGGAGACCTGCCAAGAATACCACGTTTGAGGATGCTGTACTCAAAAGTGGGTGTCATGCCCCTGTCAGAATCTGATTCCGTGGGAGAGGCCGAGCAGCTGAATATTGGCTGTGGAAGACACTGGGGAAGGGCACAGTCTGGCTGGGCAGAGCAAGGGAGAGGGAATTCAGAGGAAGACCCTCTTCATCCTAGGGCACGGAGGGAGGAACGGAGAAGGGAGCAACGTGAGTTGCGTGGTTTGCGGGGGAGGAAAGGGCCTTGATTCCCTTCATTACCTGCAGCTGGGAACACAGTGTTTAAAAAAGGGAGTTTGCGCACAGCAACTTGTGGGAAGCAAATCGTGAGTTACCCAACTGCTTGTTGGCCTTTGAAGTCTGCAATTACTTATCCTGCCCTGTCCAGTTAATTGCTGCAGCGTGGTTTGTGTGGATTTTTATTTACAGTTTGTATGCACTTTGTTTTCGGACTGAATTTCCTCCACTTAAAGACTGTTCTTGGGAGAGTTTTTTCTCCAGCCAAAGGTAACTGGACATTGGGGGCAGAGTTGGAGATATTAAAGGGACTCTTCTTACTGATGTGACTGTGTTGTCTTTGTGCCACGCCCCTTTGGGTCATCACATTGGGACAGGTGGTCCTTGACTTCTAACCATTCATTCGTTCAAAGTTACGCCACTGAGAAAAGTGACACATGACTGGTCTTTACCCTTAATAACCATCACAGCATCCCCATAGTCGCCAATATCAAAATTTGGACACTTGACAACCGGCATGTATTTATGATGGTTGCAGCTTCCCAGGGTCAGTGATCACCATTTGCCACCTTCCCAGCCGGCTTCCAACAAGCGAAGTCAAACAAGTGAAGTCAAGGGGGAAGCTGGATCCACGTAATTTACTTAGCAACTGGAATGATTCGCTTCACAATCATGGCACAAAAGGTCATAAACTGCTGGTTGTCACCTTTAAAGCCCTTCATGGCTTGTGACCGGGTTATCTGAGAGAGCGTCTCCTGCCGGTCACATCTACCTGACCCATTAGAGTAGGGAGGCAGGGAATGCTGTGGGTCCCACACCTGAGGGAGATACACCCGATGGGACCTAGAAGAAGGGCCTCCTCTGTGGTGGCTCCCTCTCTCTGGAACATCATTCCCCCAGAGATTACAATGGCCCCCTCTCTAATACTCTTCCGGGAGGCACTGAAGACCTGGTTCTGCCAGCGGGCCTGGTGAACCCAGAGTGGGATGGAGCCCATCAGATGGCTCGTGTGATCTGCTGTCGTTGGGGCGGGGTGTGTGTGATTTTATTATATTAATTTATTTGATTTTTTAATTAGTTTTATTGTTTTAAATGAGGCTTTATATTCTGTAAGCTGCCTTGAGTCACCATGGGTGAATAGGCGGCAATATAAATTCAATAAATAAGTAAATAAAATCAGTTGCGACTCGGTTTAACAATCACCTTGCTTAACTGGAAATTCTGGTCCAAACTGTGGTCATAATTTGAGGACTACCTGGAGGTTTTTTTTGTGTGTGTGGATTAAGAACTGCCTTTGGGCAACACACAAAAGCTAAATCCCACTTTGATTTTCAGGTGGGCACATCTTTCGTAGCACTGAACCCTTCTGAGCTGCTCACCTCAGAGGCCGGGGGATCTACCATTGTGTCATTGAGGAACCGCACCATCACAAACTTTTTCAGAGTCATCAGGTTTTTCTTGTAAGTCTCATTGATGACCTGGAAAAACAGGTAGGGAAAGATAAATTGCAGAAGAGTGTTAATGGCAGAAAACATCAGATTCTACTTTAAAACAGTATCTTGCTGCTACTGTTACTGTTTAATACCGGATATATATAAACGGGGAAGGATAGGTTGACATATTTCTTCCTCAAAGATTCCAAAAAGACTTTTAGTAAAAAAAATGTAACACAATGGAAAGTTGACAGAACAATGCGGTATAAAGGGGATTTCTAAGGCATTGAACACACCCAGACCTGATTTGTTTCTCTAAAGCTGCTGTGTATTTTGTCTACAAACAATGTCCTAGGATTAAAGTGTAGAACCAGTTCTGGTTTTGCTAACTGAATTTCCTTTCAAATGATTCAAAACTCACTCTTTTTCAGGTAGATGTCCCATAGATTAGAGCCGTGTTTCTCAACCTGGACAACTCTTAAGATACAGATAGTTCTCCACTTACAACAGTTCCCTTAGTGACCATTTGAAATCACAACAGCACTGAAAAAGTGACTTATGGCAGTTTTTCACACTTATGAAAAACTAAATGGGACAAAACTCACTTAGCAAATTTCTCACTTAGTAACATAAATTTTGGGCTCAGTTGTAGTTGTAAATTGAGGACTGCCTGTTTGTGGAAATTCTGGGCGTTAAAAGTCCACATATCTTGAAGTTGTGAACGTTCAGATATACTGGTTTAAAGTCCCTGCGTTTGCACCTCTACTAAGCTGTGGTTTGTTGATTCATTCCCAGTCATTCATTTATTTTAATTATTCAACTTATATGCCACCCATCTCGTCAAAGGTGAGTCGAGGCAGCAAATTACAAATTGCAAACCCTGCGGCTCGTTTTCTAGCAAAGAAGCACTTCAACATAATGTAACATGCAAATCAGAATAGCCTAGCCTGTTTTTGCATTGATTAGAGAGTTGGGTTTGGCCTACCCGCTCCTGGTTGATGTCCGCCAAGAAGAGACTGCTTCTGCGGTATTGCTTCTCATTCACCGGATCATGCCAGTATTGTGCCTGGACTAGGCTGTGGGAGAGAGAGAGAACAGGTCAATCCGCAAATCATAAAAGAGCTTTTGAATTTTTCCCATTCTACCCATTTCTCCCCCAATATATATTGGGGCACCTCCTATCTATCTATCTATCTATCTATCTATCTATCTATCTATCTATCTATCCATCCATCCATCCATCCATCCATCCATCCATCCCTCCCTCCCTCCAGTGATGGTATTCAGCCGGTTCACACCGGTTTGGGCAAACCGGTAGCAAGGATTTGGCATGGGTTGCCGAACCGTTGGTAAGTTTTGGCTGGCCACGCCCCCAACCCGGTCGCCACTGGCTCGCTTGCCCCGCCTGCCTGATGCTTGCTCACCCCACCCGCTTGTCGCTCACCCCTTAAAGTATTTTCCCCCCTCTCGACAATCAGCTGTTCATACAATCAGCTGTGCTGGGATTCCCCTTGCAGCCCCACACCCTCCATTTTTTGCCTTCCTGAGCCCCAGGGGAGCCTTCTGGGAGCAAAAACGCCCCCCCAGGAGGCTTGCCTGAGGCCCAGAAGGCCCAAAAAACAGTGGGGGGGTGGCTGCAAAAAAGGGGGAAGCCACACCCACCCAATCACATGGCCACACCCACCTGGCCACGCCCACAGAACCGGTAGTAAAAAAAAATTGGATCCCATCACTGCATTTATCCATATATGTATGTGCATGTGTGTTTGTGTGTATGTCTTCATCTGTCTCCGAAAAAAGCCAAACTCACCGACGCTGAATTGCATCTGCGTAAGCAATATCCAGCATTTTTCTCAACCAGTCACAGATATGCGAGCTCTCCCCAGGGCAGTGTGGGAAACCGAAAACACCTGCAGCAGGAAGGGTGTCATTGAGGAACTGCACATGGTCCTAGCTTGTCAAACAAGCCCAGAAAAATTCTGCCCCCACCCCTGCTCCCCTGACACTAATGCATACAGGTAATCCTTGACTTACAACCATTCGTTTATCCTAAAGGGTTCTGAAACCTGAATATGAAAACTGAAGAAGCTTCTTGGATGAGAAGCGAAAAGTTTTCAAAGAGAAAAAAAAAATCACAAGTTTGTCCAGTTACTTTTGGGAAAAAAACACCTTTGGGACAACTATGACTTGGATGATTGAAAATCTCCATAGACAACCTTTCGTTTCAAAGTTACAACGGCACTGGAAAAAGTGACTTATAATCATTTTTCACATTTACAATTATTGCAGCATTCTCTTGGTTCATGTGATCAAAATTCGGATGTTTGGCAATTGGCTTGTATTTATGACGGTTGCGGAGTCTTTTGCAACCTTCTGACAAGCAGAGAAGCCAGATTTATTTAATGACCATGTTACTGACTTAACAACTTCAGTGATTCACTTAACAATTGTGGCAAGAAAGTTGCAAAATGGGAAAAAATTCACTTAACAACTGTCTTGCTTAGCAATGGAAATTTTGGGCTCAATTGTGGTCATAACTCGAGGACTACTTGTATTTTTTGGCATGTCAATGGCTGAAAAGTTGAGCGGTGGAGGTGAGGAAACAGTTACTTATCTAGCAAGTCACCTACTTTAAACAGAAATCTTTATTAGTTGTAGGATATCTAAAGTCTTCAAAACAGGGTGCACATGATTCAATACTGTGTGGACACTTCTCTGGGATCAGGGTGGTACATTTTGTACAGAGAAGAGCAACCAGGATGATTAGGGGACTGGTGACTAAAACATATGAAGAACGGATACAGGAACTGGGCCTGGCTAGTCTAGTGAAGAGAAGGACCAGGGGAGACATGACAGCAGTCTTCCAATATTTGAGGGGCTGCCACAGGGAGGAAGGGGTCAAGCTATTCTCCATAGCACCCGAAGGCCAGACAAGGTATGGAATGGATGGAAACAGAACAAGGAGAGATTCAACCTGGAAATAAGGAGAAACTTTCTGACAGTGAGAACAATCAACCAATAGAACAGCTTGCCCTCGGAAGTTGTGGGAGCTTCATCGCTTGAGTCTTTCAGGAAGAGACTGGACTGCCATTTGTCAGAAATGGTGTAGGGTCTCCTGCTTGGGCAGGGGGTTGGACTAGATGACCTATAAGGTCCCTTCCTACTCTGATTATCTGTTAAGCAATCTGTTATATGTTAACATCACCCCATCAGCAAAACAAAGTTAGGCAAAGTTAGCAAAGTATGGGTTGATGGAATCCCCATTTTTCTAGGTATATGTAGTCTATCCAATGCTTTGCCCAACACATTTTTCTATTCTTTCCTATTGAAATTGTGCAGAAAATTGTGCTCTCAGAGTTCATCATTGGTTTGCCACCAAACATCAGCAACATAATATCAGAGGTAGGGGTTAATAAAAAAATTAATTCAGAGTCATGTGTTGCCTAACTCTAGTCCAAACACACAGAAACTTGGAAATGAAATTACATAGACGGGAAAAATGTAATTCATGCTGTTAAGGGAATTAATTCCAAGTATTCTCTGTCCGTAATTATCAGAATTACTGGTTGGGGGGTGGACTAGATGACTTATAAGGTCTTTTCCAACTATGTTATTCTATTCTGTTCTGTGATTAGACAACAAGTGTTTGGGATCTTTCAATTAAAAAAAAAACATACTTAAAATAACAAAATCAGATTGTATTAGTCAAGAAACAGAAGGTAACGTTGAGAAATTAAAACCCAGTAAATTGAATTTTAAATCAGAAACAGCAAGTTTAGACAAAGACCTCTTAGTAAACCCGTAGTTCAGGTTTAACACCCACTGGAGTTTCTCCAGCTGAATCCCATGGGAGTTTGATAGGGGTTCATTAGAGACTAAGAGGGAGGGGCAGAGATAACACAAACACACCCAGTTTTCTATCACCAGAGCTTTGCCTCTTGATCACAAGTTCTGGATTGGGGCTTTGTTTTCTTTAAACTAACAAGTTCCACAGCCTTCAAAAGTTGGGAAAACCCTGCAGTTAAGACTGGGATGCTGGAAATTGGATGCTGGTATTTTCTGGTAGTATATCAAGAGTAGGAAACCTATGAGCAGCAGCACACAACCATCAAAGATCCTTCGATCAAGTGCTGACATTGTAACAAGTAGCCATTTTCAACAGCACAATTATCAGTAGATTTGGAGGTCTGGGGGTTGTGTATAAGTAGAGCAAAAATGGCAGCACAAGAGTGTAAGCTGCACAACTCCCTTTCTCACTCTTAAACCCCCATCCTCTCCAAATTTCAACATCAAGCCACAACTGTGTTAGAAGATTTTTGGCTCTTCCCCTTCTTTGATATCGTTGCAGCCCTTGACTCAAGAGAAGTTTCTTCCTTTGTAGCAGATAAAAATTTTACGTGCCGTTAAAAGGGAAAAAAAAGTCGACCAGAGCACTTCCAGAAATAAAAAAAATACCAGGAAGATTGTGTTAAAACACAATTGTGGCTTGATGTTGAGGTTTGGGAAAGATGAGGGTTTAAGTACGTTGAAGATGGCATTTAATTTTGTTGTACGAGGTGCAACAATAAAGTAAACTAAAAACTAAAGAGTGGGAAAGAGAGTTGTGCAGCTTATAGTCTTGTGCTGTCCTTCTTCCTCTACCTATAGACAACCCCCATAGCTCCAAATCTAATGAAAATTGTGCTGTTGAAAAGGGGTCTTTTGTCATTGAATTTCAGCATTTGATCAGAGGGTCGCTGGCAGCTCATAGGCTTCCTGGTTCTGATTTTCTACCAGAAAAAAAGCTACTTTCGGTGTCTCAGTGTTTTTGTAGGGTTTTCCCAACTTGGATCTTGGATCCTTCATAACCAGCAGACCTTGAAAGGGTCAAATTCCGCCTTCTTTATAAGGACAGATTTTATGATGTCCTAAAACTATGCTCATCTTTGAAAAACAGGGTTACCTTGTTGTTGACCTCCTATGGAAATCAGGTTGAACATAGGTGGAGATGGACACCTTTGCACCACGGCTCTCCTAAGGAAAGGGGAAAAAAAAACCAGATCACTACCAGAAAGACGTCTTCTACCACAAAACAAAACCAGGAATCCACCTTATTAAAATTTCAAGTGTTGTGGTTCAGCATTAATCATTGGTGTTGCGTAAGTTGGGACAGGGATGGGAATTGAAGTTCCAGAATATCTAGATCGCCCCAGGTTGGGTGGCATAAATTGTTGCTGGGTTCAGTGAATCCTGTTTGTAAAAATAAGGTAGAACTGGCAGCATGAGCAGAAAACTAAAAGCTATAAATCATGCTTTAGAAACTATCATGGCTGGTATTACATAGGACACTAAGCCAAAACCAATGAAGGTGGCATTGTGGCCTTGTTTAATGAGTGGACTGGTCAATTTAAAACAGATAGGCACTTTCACTGTATCCCAGACAGATCTACTCTGAGCTGTGATGGCTCTCCAAGAGATTGGCTCATCAGCTGCCTCTCTTTAATGGGAGAAATCAAGGACTGAATTCAGATTTTCAGGTATGCAACTAGGAATTCTACCACTAACATGAGGGCATTCCATTTATTGACACCATTCCCCAGGGTCTTCCATTATCTCCTATTTGAAATACTTACAAGAACTGCCCGCCCTGTGAAAAGCCCATGGCATTGTAGCCACCTTGAAGATTTGGATCTTCAGAAAGCTGGTCACACACTTTCTTGACTTGATCATTGACATTCATGAAGAAGCTGTTCTCCATGTCCTAAGGAAAAATGAGAGGTTGATGAAGAGTGGCTAGCCAGCTGTGAGAACTTCAATAGTTTGGCCTTACAGATAAGGTAGGAAACCTGTTCAGAAAGGCATGATCTGATTTCCAAAGTCCTAGAGAACAGGTCTATCAAGAGCTACCAGCCTTGATGACAAGGTACAGTCTCCAAATACACCTCTAACACCCGGTGCATGGGAACAACAATAGGAGGACTGCCTTTGTCTTATATTGCTCAGCTTCCTAAAAACATCTGGTGTGCTACTTTATGTAGAAGAGCAGGCGGAGCTGGGGGTGGTGGAGTTAAACATGCCATCAGTTTAGAGTCCTTGTATTACTACAAGCACTCCAAGGCCAACACTTCCTGAATTCAGTTAACCTTTCTCTGGTGCGAATTTACTGTAAGTGTTGAACTTTAGTTGATCAGATTCTTCTGTATAAGCTTCAATAAACCTATACTGCAACCGAACTGATAGTCCTGATTCTTTGTACCTGACATCTTCTGACAGAAACTAGGTGTGTCTTGGCTTGAATCGGTGGGCCTGCTCTCAGGTTTCCAAACTTCAAGGTTCTTTGTTTATGGATACTTCTCCCTCTTCATCCAGATGGTCCACCCAATCAACTAGAAGTGCACAAACTATTTTGACTTCAAAACACCCCACCTCAAGTACAAAATAGGCTGTTCCAGCACCCTACAGCACCCTGGGTGGACCAGCTGCATCCAAGATTTTGACTCTTCCTTTTAGAAAAGAGTCTAAAAACATCTAATTCATATGTCTGCATGCTGAAAGCACATATTGTATGAATCCACTCACATCAATTAAACTGTTGCCTATCTTCAAAGACAGCACATAAATTCCTGGGATTTTCTCTTCCACAATTTTTTTAATATATCCCATGCTTACGGGGTTGCAACAGCTATCTCCTATAATGTAAAAAAGAAAAGAGAGAAGTTTAGAAAATCAGAGTGGCTGTTGGTCCAGGTTCCTTGATTATTAATAGCATTAATGGCATTTAGTCAAATAATAAGCAAATGTTTAAAGATGTGTTTTAAATTATTAATATATATAAAAGCACTAGAACGTTGCATAAAATGGTATAATTCCGGTTTTCTAGCAAGGAAAAGCTGCTTTAGCTGACCTTTGAAACCATATTATACTTCAGCTCACAGATTCTTCTAAAATTCAGTCAGCTGGTTCAAATGTAAGCATAGACTGTCTGTTAGGAATAACAAGGTTACCTAACGTAGTTTGGGTAAAATATATATAAACTATGATTGTAAGTTTAAGTGAGTGTCACTTTAAAAACTGCAAAGCATGTAATTTTGGGTGTGGTGTAAAACCACCATAAGAGGGAGCAAGAGAACCTGATTGATTGCTGACAATTACTGGATTGCATGGTTTGTTAGCTGCGTATTTTCCCCTACTGCTGAGTTGCTGAAGGAAGAGAGGAGTTTTTGAGTTCTTCATATCTCTACTGCAAGGAGATATATCACTGGACTGATATTTGTAAGTTTACTGACCTCTCTTTTTCATCACTGGAATTTGCAACTGAATAATCCCTGAACGGACTGAACTAGTGAATGATATATGGACTGTTTTGACTATGCTATAACTCTTACTGGAATAAACTATTTAATTAGCACTGTGTATCTGTTTTACTGAGTGTAAGCTACAAAAACGTTTATCTCACATATTTTGCCTGCCTGCCTGACAGCGGTGCAGATCCTGCTAGGGTGTATCCCTAACACTGTCACCTGGCTAGTTCTGAATAAACATAGCTGGTTTCTTGCTATCTGTATTATAAATATATTATAAGTATTTATGTGCAAGAAATTTCATCTTAAAACAAGAGTCTATGAAAACAGAGGATGAGCTACTGACGTAAAGATTATATATCAATGAATTTGATCTAGTCTTCATGATACCAATCTCTTCCAAATCCAAGAAGACTCTGAGGCAGGAATCACGATAAGCAAATCTTCCAAAAGAAATACGAACTATTGTCTCCTGCAACCACCCTTTTGCTTCTATTTATTCCCCAGGGAAGGGCCATTCAGCATCCCCGTGTGCCTTTCTTCCTGAGTCAGCCCGTTCCTCGGTAGTTCTTCCCTCCTGACAGTTCTGCGTATATGCTGGAACAGGCTTCAGCTGTACTTCTTCCCCACTTATCTCCGACACCCTAGGCAGCTGGGAAATGTCGAACGGCTCTGGCCCTAACTCTGCTTCCAACGCAGAGCATCCATCAGAGCATTCCCCAGACTCCAGCACTAGCCCAAGTTCCTTCCCAACCTCCTCATTGTCTGAGTCTACTGCCAGCTCTGCTGGCAGCTGTTGGGCCACAACAAAAGCTACAAACAACCCAGATTCGAAGTTCTGACATACACACACAATGATCACATTCTGGGTGTTCAGCAACTGGCATGTATTCTTGTGCCCTTTGCAATGCCCTACGGTCACATGAGCACAATTTATGATATGTTTTGCCAGAAACCAGCATTCCTGCAAGGAACATCCATTGTATAAATAGGTTTGCTTAAGGACTGCTGTGTTTTCTTAATGTTCAGGGCCTTTTGTGAATGTGCACAACTATTATTCTTCAATGTGCATGAGTATTATTCCTGGCTCAATTACAGTTATAAGTCAAGTCAACTTGTATACTAAAAGAAAAGGCTAATCTTCCATTTTACGAATTATAACCATTCTCAATGCATATTTACCCACCCCCCAAAGATGAAGGAATCAACTCTTCCGCTGCAGAGGGAAAAAAGGAACTATTTTAAAAACAGGAACTTGCCTTAGTCATCACAGCTTTCATTTTTATACCAGCCAGACAATTTCTACAGCAAGAAACATCAGCTGCTTTCATATTTCAGCCTCTAAATTCCGTGAGACTTTTGTAAGTAAATCATTTTCACAACAGAGCTAGTATTTGATTCCAACCTTGGTGTATTTGAATCTATTAAGGGCATACCACCAATATTATATTTTAAGTTAGTGTTTGCCACATGAAACTGACTATTCATATCAATTCAGAAACTCCCATGAACTCAAAGGCATTTATGTTACTTCCAAATAAATATGTATAGGATGTTGATGTAATTAATTTTCTACCAGTGAGCAATTAACTGATTACAAATAAAAGTTTGCCAGAGGCACCACCATTCTTCCACTAAGCATATGAAAAAGAAAAAAAAATAAGAATCCGACCATGATTAAATGTGTCACCATGTGTGCCCTTTACATCACAATATAGAAAATGAGTACAATAATAAAATGTAATTTTACCAACTGTGCAAAACTCTTTTTTTTAAAAGGTTAAGGGAGTATATAACCTAAAAGTCACCTCCAATTTTATCGCCCCAAACAAAACCTCAGGAGGAAAGTTGGGTGAGTGCAACTGATTAACCTGAAACCATTCTTGAATTCCACTCCCAAGGAAATACATGTCTGGGTGTCTGTCCAGTATACTATCTGGGATTATGTGTAGGACAGGGTAGGGTGCCCTACTCTGGGCAGGATGTCCAATCTTGACAACTGGGTGGACTTCAACTCCCAGAAGTCCCCAGCCAGCCATGTAGGATCTGCTTGCCCCATAATCTACAGGTACTCCTGGAGTTACGACCACAATTGAGCCAAAATTTCAGTTGCTAAATGAGACAAGTGTTAAGTGAGTTTTGCCTCATTTTATGACCTTCCTTGCCACAGTGGTTAAGTGAATCACTGCAGTTGATAAGTTAGTCATCTGATTGTTAACTGAATCTGGCTTCCCCATTGACTTCGCTTGTCAGAAGGTCGCAAAACCATCATAAACATGAACCAGTTGCCAAGCTCCTGAATTCTGATCACATGATTGTGAGGGCGCTGCAAAGGTCGTAACTTTGAAAAAACGGCCATAAGCCACATTTTTCACTGCCGTTGCAACTTTGAACGGTCATTAAATAAACTGCTGTTAAGTCGGGGACTACCTGTAGTAGTAGGAAGAAGCTAGGGCACCCCTGAAAGAGATCAGCAGAGATGGAAAACCCACTTTCTCTGAGGTGGGGGGTCATCCTCCATTGCAAAAGAGACCCCCCTCCAGATCAGGTGTGCCTCCATCCTGGAGGTGTTTTGTCCAGTTCAGATTCGCCTGACCCCACAAACGGTCCGATTAACAAGATTTACTGGTTTCTACTGGTTGGTTTTCGATTTTAAAGTTGTTTTAACTGAGAGCCATCCGGTTCCTGTCAACCGCCTGGAGGCGGCGGACCTAAGATTTCATGCATAAAGTTACGGCTAACCAAATAAGGTTTCCCCGATACAGGGAAGCGTTGGCGCACAAGCCCCATCACCCCCAGCCTTGACTGCGAAACAGAAGCGAAACCAAGCCGCTCTGGCTTCAAACCGGCTGCAGCTGGAACTGGAAGGGACAAGTCCCCGAGACTCTCTGAATCCTCCACCCCGCCTCCCCTCGGGCAAAACCTCGCTCACCCATGCCGTGCCAGATGACCAGCGGCACCGGACCGGCAGCGGTCCCCGAGCTCCGACGGCCAAGCCCGCCCAGCAGCAGGAGCACCGCAAGCAGCGGCAGCCTCCCGACCGGCGCCATCCTCGAAGGATCATGTGACCCGCCGCCCGCTCGGGCGTCACGTGACAGCACCGCCGGCTTGGCCTCCCCCGGGGCCGGTGGGGGGTGGTGGATGGCAAACAAAGCCTCGCTTTCCCCCGAGGCGCTCTGGGAGTTGTAGTTTCGAGGGTTTGCCTTGGGAAAAGTTTGTTTTTTTCGTCCATTTCAGAATTCGTTGCATCAATTTCATTTAGGAAGGGATGGGGTTATTATGGCAGGTTGGCTGTTCATTCAGCCAATGAGGATGACAGGAGTGTGGTTTAACAAGGGTTAAACTAAGCCAGAATGATTGGTTCCATTCAGTCTAGTGTCCCGAAATATATTATGATTGGACCACAATTTATGAATTTAGACAAATGAAGAGAAGTCAAGTCTCCAAACTTGGCAACTTTAAGACTTGTGGACTTCAACTCCCAGAATTCTCCAGCCAGCTATGGAGAGTTCTGGGAATTGAAGTCCACAAGTCTTAAAGTTGCCAAGTTTGGGGACCCCTGGAATAGAATAACAGAGTTGGAAGGGACCTTGGAGATCTTCTAGTCCAACCCCCTGCTTAAGCAGGAAACCCTACACCACTTCAGACAAATGGTTGTCCAAACTCTTCTTAAAAATTTCCAATGTTGGAGCATTTGCAACTTCTGGAGGCAAGTTGTTCCACTGATTAATTGCTCTAAGTAAGATAGAGCTTAAGTTTAAAGGAGCTGCCATCCAACTTTATCGAATCATTGTTGAGATGGGAGGCCATATAAATTGGATGGATGGATCTCTACTTCTCTGTGTTGGTCTACAAATAAAAGAATCAGAAGTATTCTACTGGAATATTATAACGGAAGCATTCCAGGGAACTTATGCTCAACTTTAGAAGCACAGAATTGCAGCTCCTTACATTAATTGCTTGTATATATTTAAATGTGCACTTGAATCCCTTCCCTGAATGGAGAACTGCTTTTTGCATGTATTTCATACCAAATTGGGCTGCCAGATCTCTGCTGCAAAACTTTAGAGTAGACTAAAATGACAGCCAAGAAAATATACTTTCAAAGACAACTTTTTGCTGCTCTCTAGTGGCCATCTGAGTTCTTGTAGTCAGGATCCGTTCCTTCTCAACCTCAGCTGCTTTAAGGTGTATGGACTTCAATTCCCAGAATTTCCAAGGCAGCGTGTTCTTGGCTGGGGAACTCTGGGAAGTTATCTTAAAGTTGCTGAAGTTAGAAAGTGCTGCTAGTTTAATCCCTGGCAGCGTTGCTTTAGTTTGTTCAGGATGCTTGTTCAAGATCCTTCCATGAGGGAGAAAAGTATTCCTGGCCATAAAGTTGATGGTTAAGGTGGTTTATTGGTTCCGTAGCATGCTAGTTTCCCTCTTTTACTTTTAATGAAAAGAACCTAAGAAATAAAAGGGAGAGGGGTGTTTAATGCTCCTCAGCACCTCACTATAGACCTGTTAGTCTTCTATCCTCCCAGCCAATGTGGTAAATTTTAGGACATGCATTGCGAGTTATGGATGTGCGATAAAAATGCTGCTACGGTGAACAAACCCCATTTTTATTTTCATGTTTTTAATTTACACCAACTCCAGGGAGTACCAATGCCATTGGTTTTCTTTCAAGTCTCTTCCTAGTGCTCAGTCTTGTGATGATGAGGGAACAAAGCCAACCGCTGACCCCTCACCAGAAGCTTTACTTCCTGCTTGCTTTTATAGCTGACTTGGTGATTTTAGTTGGTGCCTCAGCCTTCTTCTCAACAGATTTGATTTACACACACAACCATCTGTCTCATGTCACGAATGGCAGAATGACCTACCAAGAGAAAGAAGGCATTATGGCAGAGATTTAGGACATCCCAAACATCACCCTAACATGATACGCCTGGTTCTGGCTTCAAATTGGAGCATCTTTTGTGTCTACACATTTTGTTTAAAAGCAAAAGCAGTTATGAACGAACTAAGCAGGGCTAAATTTTGTAGGATTTAAACTGGAATGAGGTGACAGGAAGGGTAGAGCTTAGTGCAACTGAGCCCACTCTTCCCACTAGTGGACTGGCACACCAAACATGCTATGTGAACTGATGTGAATTAATGTGTAAAATGTATATAGATGCAACAGGAACAGTCTCCCACTCCTGTCCAGCTTCTCAAGCTTCAAAGATGAACTTGAACAAAACACAACTTATTAGAAAAGCTGTTACTAGTATATATAGTATAGTGGTATACTTGTACTAGTATATAGTAGAGTATACTAGTATATAAAAATAAGAGCAAATCCAATTATATTGTAGCACTGATGATGTTATCTAGTTTGGTGATGAAACGCCTGCAAGAAAATCACCAAGCTCAGAGAGCAAAATGGACCCCACAGTTATTAGAAAATGCCTGGAATTTAATCACATTTTCCTGGCCAGCATGCTTCTGAAGCCATTGTGTTCATGTGCCAGTCATTGCTTTATGGGAGGGCAGAAAGATGAAAATGTAGATTCTGGGCCTTTGTAAACAGTAAAGAAGCTAATTTAGATAACCAAGTCTGCTTATCACCATCAAGGTCAGCTTCTTCACAGCTTGTGCTTAAGCTCTGATAAAATCTCATTTTTCCACCCTGTTTTCTAATGCAGAAAATGGAAACCTCCAAGCTCAGACAGCACCAAGGATTTCAACATCAGGGATATTCCTTCATTCAATGTATACGCCATCTTTAAATCAAAGAAGATGAGGGTAATAATAAACTACCTTCTATACCAGGGGTGTCAAACTCGCGTCATCCCGGCAACATCACGTGACATATCAGGACTTTTCCCCCCCGTTACTAAACCGGGCAGGGGTGGGTTTGACACCCCTGTTCTATACTATTCCCAAGTAAATTCCATGGACATGAGTATGAAATCATCAGAATCGAAGCAGATTCAATATTGTCTTTTTATGCCCAATGACACAAACAATAATACATATAGTTCAAGAATGTCTCCTCAGGATCTCATCCCAGCGACTCCAGAAGCAGTTAGATGGTTAGCTTCCTTAGATGTCGAATTATAATATCCCATTACAATTCTATGGCTCCAATTATATTATGGTGATTTTATTATGGCTTTATCTTAATTTTACATTTTATCTTGTACATTGTATTGTGAACATTCTGTGTCTGTGTGTCTGTGTGTCTGTGTGCCAACATAACTGATATACAACACTGAAGGGGAAATAACTAGAGGAGAATCTTCTACAGAGGTCATGGAATCACTGATACATATTACGTATACGTATATCAGATGTCTATCAGATACATATACATATATCAGGTGTGGTATTCAGCAGGTTCTGATCAGTTCTAGAGAACTGGTAGCAGAAATTTTGAGTAGTTCGGAGAACCGGCAAATCCCACCTCTGACTGGCCCCACCCTCATTGATTCTCTGCCTCCCGAGTCCCAGCTGATCGGCTGGTTCTCCTTTGGTTGCCCTGCACAGGAGAACAGAGCTGGAAAGCAGGTTAGTGGGGTGCAGAGGTGGTATTCAGCAGGTTCTGACCAGTTCTGGAGAACCCGCAGCGGAAATTTTGAGTAGTTCAGAGAACCGGCAAATCCCACCTCTGACTGGCCCCACCCCCATCTATTCTCTGCCTCCCAAGTCCCAGCTGACTGGCTGGGTCTCCTTTGGTTACCCTGCACAGGAGAACGGAGCTGGAAAGCAGGTTAGTGGGGGGGGGGGGAATGGGGTTTTGCAGTATCCTTCCCCTACCACGCCTACCAAGCCACGCCCACCAAGCCATGTCATGCCCACCAAGCCACGCCATGCCCACAGAACCAGTAGTAAAAACTTTGAATCCCACCACTGCTGTATGTGTGTGTGTAGGTATATGTACATGTATATGTATATGTAGACATACACATACACACTCACACTGGTATGTGTATGTGGTGATTCATTTAACAACTGCATTGTTTAGTGATGGAAGTTCCAGTCCCAATCATGTCATAAGTTGAGAACTACCTGTATGTACTGAATGCCAGCACTGGGCAAATGAAGGCCATATGGAAACCTCCCTCATTTTCCGCTCCTGCGTAGCCTAACAGACAACACACTTTCCTTCTTCCTAGTTGTGTACATACCCCCAATCTTATAAACACCCTGCAGAAGCGGACGGAGGGATTTGCTAACAGGGTGGGAAGGAGGGATGATAGAGTCCAGAGCTTCCAGCAAGGTGGTCCCAGAAACAGTGCCCTCTTTCCTGGTGATGCTCCAGCTCTTGAACCAAGCCATCTGCAAAAAGGAGCAGAAAATTGGCTGCCAATTTACAACAATACTACACCATTATGCAATTTTGCTGCCAAATGTAAGCCAGAGGCTTCCAAGATTTCAGGGGGTGAGCTAAATACCTTGCTTGCTCTTACAATACACTGATTTGGTTACAGATGTTATTAGAACATAGTATTTCTCAAACTTGTCGACTTTGAGATGGGTAAACTTCAACTCCCAGAATTCCCCAGCCAATCACGCTGGCTAGGGAATTCTGGGAGTTGAAGTCTACCCATCTTAAAAGTTGACAAGTTTTGACAAACACAGCTTTAACACAGGAAACACACATCTTAAAGTTGACACACACATATGTGTGAAGTTCACACTCCTTAAAGTTGACAAGTTTGAAAAACACTCCTTTAACACAAGGAACCAAATTTTTAAACACCAGAAACACTACTTAAAAGCCAGGGAATGAGAGGAAGAAGGAGTCCATAAACTACGCACATTGCTGCTGGACTCCAACATGTTGTCCCAGGCCAGCCAGAGATGGATATGAAGGCAACAGTGGCCAGATTGTGGCCAATCTTCTTGATGTAGGTGCTCACTTCCTTGATGATTTCCTGATAGCATTGCTGTAAGGAGACTCTGTGGAATCCATCTTGTTTACTCCAATTATTAGTTGCGTCATCCCTAAGGTGTAGGCGAAGAGGGCATGTTCCCACATTTGCCCATTCTTGGAGATGCCCACCTGAAGTTCACCTACACCAATAGCCACAATCAGCCTAGGGAAAAACACCCAAACCAGATGATTTTCATTGGCCACCAGGGTCCATTTTTCTTGGCAATAGGAAAGAAACGGTTTGCATTGTTTTCTTATGTTCTTGGCTGACAGTCCTGCTGTTTGTCTGTGGTCTCCTATCCAAATATTATCCAGATTCAATCTTGTTTAGTTTCCAAGGCCAGCTAAGGTCTGCTACCTCCTCAGACAATGTAAATTTAATTAAGTGTAATTCAGTTCCACGTATACAATTCTGTTTTGTTTCCAGTCCATTTAGGTGGTCCTAGCTATCTTTTCTGAATTTGATTTCAATCCTTGTTTTCTCTTGGCTTCTCACCAAAGTTCAGACTCTGGGTGAACCGTTCAAGACAGACCAGACTAGAGGGAGAATCTTATATGCACGAAGATGGAGAAACACACTAATTCTCACCATGGAAGAATGAAGATGATGGGGCTGGCGGAGATGGCAAAACCGACTGGTTTAACTAAAGAAAACAACTTATTTAGTTTTTGTTTCTACTTACAAGCCCTTCTGGATTTTTTTTTACTCAAAAACGGAAAAAAACTGAAACTTTTGACTTTAGGTTTTGATTATTAGATTTTATAATTTTAGAAATGGCTCGAAATGTTGTGAAATATAAAGCAAAAGATTGGTGTTGTATTCATTTTGTATCTTAGAGAGCTGAACCCAAAACTTTTCCCATCATCTAAACAACTTTGCAGCTGCCCAGGGTAGGAATGAGATTCTAGAAAAGGAATTGAGAGAATGTAAAAGCAGTAGAAGGCCAGAAGCTTCTGGATTCCTCTGGGATATTCTGTCCCCTGAAACCATAAAGACTAAAGCCATCCCCTGTGAGAGACTTCATATTGTATTGTGAACCAATGTTTATGGTCTTTGGGGTTGGCCAGAATTAATTAACTGCTTCATTCAGGAAAGGCTGGTTGATCCCAGAGCACAACACAAAGTGATGTATGGCTCTCATCAAAGACACAATTTACTCCACATGCTAAATCAAGCCAAACTGGAAAGAGAGCTGGGTGGCCTCAGTGCAACATATGAAGTCAGTCCCTTGGTCAAAATGGAGGCAACCTTGCCCATTTCCTGACTGTTGAAATGGAATGTTTGCTCCCTAAAATTCTCAGGGGTTGGAGGGTGTCTGTTGAAAATAGGCAGTTGGTGAGGCGGTTGGTGTAGGAGGCTGCTGTGCCTTAAATACACTGGATTTTGGAAAGACAAATCGCCTGTCCAAGAGGACCTAGACTGATATCTAGAAGAATCCAAAATCTGGAGCAACCTCCCCCTCTAGCAATAAGTACATTAATGAGTGTTAATAGTATCTCAATCTTTTATTATTGTCTTACAAGATAACATCCTTATCTTGCTTCAGGATGAGAACTAAAACATAGATTAAAGAAACCAACTGATTTAGTATTTTAAGCCCTGGAACTTTTAAGCACTTAATATAATTAGACTTAGCAAAGCTCCTGGCTGCATGGCAAATTGTTGTTATCATTATCATAGTAATTTATCTTGTAACTGCACTTTTCATTCCAGAAGCTGAAAGTATGTGCAGACCAATAAAATAGTCTCCAATAGTAACAATATTGATAAAAAGAATATTAAGACCATGAAAACAATTAAAGTTCAACTTGTATAGTGCCAGTTCTAGAATAGAGAATCATTTAAAATGATTCCAAATTGCAAAGGAGGCCAAAGAGGAAGACATTTGTAGACATTATAGTAGGTATCTATAAGGTTTTTTGTTTTATCTCAGATGCAGACAGGGGCCCCACAGGGGGTCAAAATAGTTAAGGAAGTGGCTGTTTGTGTATTCAAAGTACAACACACAACCCCTTTTTAAATGTGCATCACAACAATGTAAAGATCAATTGCACAACCACAGCTGCCATCTTAATTTTGTCTCGGAGGTTTGGAGGTTAAAGTGGGATTTGAAATCATTCTTATAAATAAAGGCAATATTGAGCTATTAGTCTAGCCCAGTCTTTCTCAAAGGTGGCAGCTTTAAAGTGTGTGGACTTTAACTCCCAGAATTCCTCAGCCAGTCTGTTCCAGAAGTACCGGTTTAACCCTTTGTAAGCATGCCACACAAAGATAATTTGTGACACAAAGCTGCTGTGACTTGTTTCTGTCTCTCTGGTCCCTTGGTTTGGAATATACCTGTGACCATTGCAGATATTCTAGGTGAGGGAAGATGCAGGTAACCTATAGTTGACTTCAAAATCCCATAAACTACCGTTACTATCATCCCCACGGTCATTGGGAATGATAAAAGCTATAACCCCAAACTCTGGGAAAGCATTAGGTTACCTGCCCCAGTACTAATTCCTCAAAATGGACTTTAGAGTAGCTCAGGTACTGCTCAGTCTGCTATTTATTATATTTATATTCCACCTTACTTTCAAGTGCCCATGGTAGCGTGAAGACCACTTCTTCTACCAATAGTGCTGTGAGTTAGGTTGGACTCTGAGGGATTACAGGTAGTCTTCAACTTAAGACCATAATGGACCATAAAGCGGAAGGGAGAAGGGAAGGGAAGGAAGGAAGGAGAAGGAAAGAGGCAAAAAGAGATAGATTGTCAATGCAAAATTGAAAATATGAGGAGAGGTGTTCTGACCCAAACCTTGTTCCAAGGAAACAAACACGAAACAGAGGGAACAGCAAAACCTTTTAATGATTCTTTACGAATTCCATTCCTTCGCGGTTAAAAGGCTGTTTCAAACTAATTGTCTCTGATAAGAAGGAGCTTTGCCAAGTTTATGCAAAGCTGCCAAGAACACTAGATAAACTTACTAAGAAAGATTTCAAACACAAAGAGTCTCCAAACACCAACCAAGATACTCCAAACGTCCACAAGGCTTGAGTGCAAAAACTTCTTTGCTTCCCGCAAAGAACTCCAGTTTCTCAGCTGGCTTTTATCTCTTAATGGGTCATAAGTACCTTTTGTGTGATCCATTGGAACTTTGAAGAATCACTAAGGGATCAGTTGTGAAAAAAGGACTAATTTACCTCCAGGTATCCCAGCATACTTACTGAGCTACATGGGTATTTGAACCTGTTCCCTCACTTCCAGGAAACCATTCTGGATCTTGGGCTGAGGGAGGGGCAACTTCCCCAGAAACCCCTAAAGAGCCTCTTCTCAGGAACAGCTAGAGTAGAGGTCTCCAAACCTGGCAACTTTAAGACTTTAAGGAGAATTTGCCAAGTTTGGGGACCCCTGAGCTAGAGTCTTGGTTTCCCCTCTCCAAGTCCAACTCCTTCAGCCCCGCATCATGCAGCCTCTCTTCTCACACTGGCTTTGTATCTGGCAATTCTATTCCTCCCAAACTGTACAAGTTCTAGTCTCATTTTCTTCCCTTCGTCCTCCTCCCCACCCTGATCAGGAAGGACCAGAAGATGGAGACGATGTTTCAGAATAAGAACCGAGGGAAGATGTGCAGCAAGGTCCCAGAGGTGGAAGAATATGGTGGTCACACTCCATTGCTTCCAGCTCAAATGTCTAATGATGGGAATTGGCGTAGTCCCAAGGTGCCTACAACCTCAAAGCCAGACCATTTAGAGTATCCTCGCACACCAGTTCCTTGGTCCAAACGCAAGTTCACCCACAAGCCTGCAGGTATGTATCTCCTGCTTTGGTTTCTTCTTTCTCTTTCTTTCTTTCTTTCTTTCTTTCTTTCTTTCTTTCTTTCTTTCTTTCTTTCTTTCTTTCTTTCTTTCTTTCTTTCTTTCTTTCTTTCTTTCTTTCTTTCTCTCTCTCTCTCTCTCTCTCTCTTTCTTTCTTTCTTTCTTTCTTTCCTTTTCCTTTTTCTTCATTCCTCCATTCATTCCTTCCATCCATCTCTCTCTCCCTCCCTCCCACCCACACAGACAAGATTTCAGCTTTGATATTTCTGGTTTTTTTTCTTTCTTTGCATGTCCATTTGTCTCCCATCTTAATGAGTTTGATCAACGTCAGGCCCAAAGAACCAAGAAAGATACCTGGTGATTCTTCCAAGCTGAGTTCTTTATTGTTTTCACACCTGTAGACAGAATCTTGCCAAACTGAAACAAACTATCTGCATCAACAACATACTCTGGGAAGGGCTGCCTTCATCCGCTTTTTCTCACATAAAACATCTGAATTGAGTTGTCTCTTTCTCCTCATGCCCTCCTTCTCGGGAATCCATCTGACTGCATTCCATCACAATCAACCCTTAATGGTCCATGGCTACATCTCTCCTCACTCCCCAGAATGTAATGTGGAAAATGTACAAAAGTGAGGCAGTAAACTCAGTTGCGTATCTCCCCAGAAGTGAGATTCTCAGATTTCACTGAATTTTACCTCCTGATGAGCAATGGATTGTAAGATGCTCATGAACAGAGATGTCAAAGGCTGGATTAATTCTACTTGGAAGGCCAGCCAAGTCTGTCTGCACAATCTCTCCATCACCCAAACAGCCAAATCCAAACCTAAAATGCAGTACTTTTCTCCAAGGATGCTTTCATGGCAAGGACACTGACCCAGTGGTAGCTGCTCTTGGATCTCTCCATCACTGTGGGAAGGGTGGGATGGGAAACCCGTCTGGGCCATAATTCTTAGCGCTTTTTTATTTCAGCAGGTCCCACCACCTCCACAAAACAGTCAGAAAGACTAGCAGCCTTGGCAGCCATGGCAGCAGGAAGTGGAGGCCACGAAGGGCAACAGGCTGAAGACATTGTGAAGGTCAAGAAGGCCAAGACTTTGCACCCAGTGCATCCAGATAAAGTCGGAGCAGTGGATGTGGTCGAGAACTTCATAGCCCACTTTCTCACTTACCTGCATGAGTGTCCAGAAAGACCTGACTTCAAGGATACCAGAGAACTGATTCCAGGAGATAATTATGCATACGAACAGGTATGGACAGTGTTAGATCGGGTAGATTGGCTCCCACAGAGACGCGAGACCAAAAGTGATCATTCAGCTCTTTATTGTATATACAGACCAGTACAAGTCCTGCGAGCCGCGGCAACCCTTCATATAGGAATTGCTTGCGGCTCGGCAGCCAATGACAGGGCTTTGAATCTCCCGCGATTGGCTCAGCCAATCGTGGCTGATTCTTAGCACGCCAATCATGGCCGTTTAGTTGGCCAATCAGGTTGCGGTCCGTGTGGACCGATCAGGATTCAGAGTTTGGAGTATGCTAGTACAGAACAGACAGCAACAATCAGTAAATTATTATAAACATCTGTGCTCATTTATCACAGTGTTTCCCATTTCCCAGATGTGTGAGCTTCTTTTCCCAGAATTCTTCACAATGGCCATTGTGGCTGGAGAATCCTGGAAGTTGAAATCCACCAATCTGGAAGTTATTCATCTTGGGAAACACTGGTGTAGAGCAGGGGGCCATCCACACAGGAGATTAAATGAAGGAAGACGGCAGCCATGCCTAGGTGACCAAAGCCATCCCTCTTGTTAGATGCATGGAGGACACAGGTAAAAAAAAGAGGTGGCACTTTCAATTGCACAGGTGTGTAGCCAACTTTTTGATTTAAAAAACAACAACGATTAAATGCCCAAGAAGGAATCGTGTTAATTCTACCTAATCTAAATATGAGATCTTCTCTGAATTGTTGGTTTGCCTTTAGTTCTTATGTCCAGGTGAGCTTGAGGTCCTCCTGACCATCCCCCTTCCGGATTGCACCCAATACATGGAAGTAGAAGGCTACAGAGGCCTCTTCTACACCTTGTGCCTCTTGGAGAAGTCCCATGGCTTCCCAGCAACTTTTCTCCTAGAAGATGAGAAAACCATATCCCCAAGGAACATCATGGAGGAATTCTGGAAGCAGGTCAATGCGTTCATCGACACGGTTTATTCAGGTGAGATTTCCAGATGGGACAGCGAGGGGAATACAGGTAGTCCTTGATTTACGACCACAACCAAGCCCCAGATTTCTGTTGCTAAGGTCATAAGTGCCTCCACGGAGGTCTATTGTAACTTCAATTGTTAAGCTACTGGTCATAAGTTGAGGACTTACCTGCCTTGGGGAAGTACATAAAAGAAGAGAAGAGAGATGCAGCAATAACTTTCCTTCTGTATTCCATCTTGCATCGCATTCACACGTTTACCTGGGGTGGAGACTGTTTTGCTCTGCTTGCAATCTCTCGGGGGACGCTGTCATATTCACCTGATGAACTCTCCGCCTGCTGTCTCAGTGCCTTTCCCAGGTTGGCAGGTGAGGCTGGAGAAAAAGAAGCCCAACTGTCCCACAGTTAACCTGGTCATGCTGGATGGCTGCGGCACCACGTTCATGACCGTGAACCTCATCCTTCTCCTGGAGTTCGCCGGCCAGTGGCCAGGTGCAAAAGAGGCCAGACAACCGATGGAGGACAACCTCGTGGCATGTCTGATGATGGAGAAGTTTTATTTTGTTGCCGAACAGCGTCTGGGGAGACATAATAAAGGTAACAAATCCGAGTTGGTGCTCAGCAAAGATTTTTGTTTTCATCCAATAAAATCGTTTTCTAAATATGCTAGGCAAAGGTTGCTATCTTGCCAAAATAAAAACAGAACGAGTTGAAAAAGAAGTGCAGATAGTCCTAGACGTACGACCACAATTGACCCCAAAATTTCCGTTGTTAAGAAAGTCTTGCCCCGTTTTATGACTTTTCTTGCCACAGTTGTTAAGTGAATCACTGCAGTTGTTAAGTTAGTAGCACAGTTGTATAATGAATCCGGCTTCCCCACTGAAGGTCGCAAAAAGGGGATCGCATGAGCCAGGGACACTGCGACTGTCACAAATAGGGGTCAGTTGCCAAGCATCTGAATTTTGATCATGTAGCTGCAACGGATGTGTGAAAAATGGTCATAAGTTGATTTATTCAGTGCCATTTAAACTTTGAACAGTCACTAAATGAATTATTGTAAGTCGGAGGCTATCTGTACTGAGAAACTCATTTCTCTTTTAGTAACTCCATTAATGTTTTATCCCAAATCTATGATATTGATCTCATTCTTGTAGGTACAGGTAGTCCTTGACTTATGAACAGTTGCATAGCAACCGTTCAAAGTTATGATGGACCCTTGAAAAGCTACTTATGACCCCATTTCAAAGTTCCAAATGGTCACTGTGAGTGCATTTTGGGCACTCGGGAACTGACCTGCATTTTGGCTGTTTGAAGCACCCCACAGTCCCATAACCACAATTTATGACAGTTGTTCCAGAAACTAGCTTCTACTTCTGACAAACCCGCCCCATAGTGAGCAGTGGCTTTGCTTAATGGTGGATTGTACAGATTTCAACACCTGTCCATTTCTCTCCCCCTATATTCAATATATGTCTACATTTCAGAAACATGGAGAATTTCCTTCTTTCACATGGAAAAAGAGATTTTATACCACCACAGCAGTCCTCCAGCATGTTACAGACACCACGGGTCAAAATGCTGCAGGTATGTGTGTCTAGATTACCTTACATAGTCTAAGTCAGCACGAATTTGCTGAAGGTACCTTTGAGTTAGACCAAAAAATATTTTGATTGCATCACCCTGATGGGATGATGATCAAGAACCCGGCATCTTTCAGGGGCGCCATGGCATTTCTCAGAATCTCTAGAGTTTGTGTCACTGCAGTATAAAAGAGAGGTTGAGACTCTAGAACAGGGCTGTCAAACCCACGGCCGTAGGTTGGATGCACCATGCCCACACCTGGTCTAGCAAAGGGGGGGAAAGTCCCGATACGTTATGTGACGATGACGTGACGACGCGAGTTTGACCCCCCCTGCTCTAGAAAGAGTGCAGAGAAGAGCAACCAAGATGATTGGGGGACTGAAACCTGAAACATATGTAGAATGTTTGCAGGAATTGGGTAGATCTAGTTTAATGAAAAGAAGGACTAAGGGTCACATGGTAGCAGTCTTCCAATATCTAAGGGGTTGCCTTAAAGAGGCAACCTATTCTCCAAAACATCTAAAGACAAGACACAATGGATGGAAACTAATCAACGAGAGAAGCAATCTAGAACTAAGGAGAAACCTCCTAATGCGTGAACAATTAACCAGTAGAACAACTTGCCTCTTGAAATTGTGGATGGTCCAACACTGGAGTTTTTTTAAGAGACTGGACAACCATTTGTCTGAAATGATATAGGGTTTCCTGCCTGAAGAGGGGGTTGAAGACCTCCAAGGTCCCTCCAACTCTCTCATTCTAGAGGAGCATTAGATTAGAAGAAGCTAAAAGACCATGTTGCAGCCCTTCTAACAACGAACCATTGACAATCCCCACTCCCAAATCACCCTGACAGATGAGGAAGGCCTGGATTAGAAGTAGACTTGGATTGTGATGTTTTCCTTTTTTTAAAAATGTTTCAGGAACGATTGTCTGAAGATGCTACAAGATCTGGTGGATTCTCTTAAGATGGAACACCCACTGATGTTGGCCCCTCTGAGTTCTTATCACATCCAGACGTCCTTTCTGCACACCCTCTGGAAGTGGAAGGCTGACACCGACTGGAAACCTTCAGACGTCGCCTACTGCTTCGAGAGAGTCCTGGGCAATTTCATTCAGGAGGTGGCCTCCGCTCACCTGAGCCATTTCTTTCTCCCCACATGCAATCTGTTTGCGGCAAAGTTCTTCCCGCCCACGAAACTGAAGTTCTTGTGCTCTCATCTTAGAGAGAAAGAAGCCACTGCCAAGACATCCCACCAGAAAAGTTATCCTGCTCTGGCTGTGCGTTCTGACATGACACGGCCACACTGGGCTGTTTTCAGTTGTTCTCCCTAGTGCGACAGTTTAACCCAGGGGTCCCCAAACTCGGCCACTTTAAGACTTGTGGACTTCAACTCCCAGAATTCTCCAGCCAGCATAGCTCCGCCTCTCCATGAAGCTGTTCTTTATGAAAACACTGCCTCGACTCAGGGCTCTATGGCATAGCTGGCTGGAGAATTCTGGGAGTTGAAGTCCACAAGTCTTAAAGTTGCCAAGTTTGGGGACCCCTGGGTTAACCCAAAGATACCTGCAGCTCCACTGAGCCAAAGAAAAGCTGGGCACCTTCTTTGTTAATGACCAAGTTGTTTAAGCCAATCCAGGTGATTCACAGTTTTGCCATTGCAGCAGGTGCTAAGAATAATTCTTTATGGGTTTCCAGAGGGCGTTCTCAGTCCTTCTTGTAAAATCCATCAATCTTTTCCATTCATTTCCAGTCACATAGTCTGTGGGGAGACTAACGTTCGTCCCATAAAAGGCCAAATATTACATCTCAAGTGACGATGGCAGGCAATCTCTTTGGATATTTTGAATTGCAGTTCCCATCATTCATGATGGCTGCGCATTCTGCAAGGGGCTGTTGAGAGTTGAACTCAAAAGTAGAAAGGACCATGGCGGATTCTGCCGTTACGGTTTGATTTATAAAAATAGGCAAAGATAAAACATACTTTGAGCCTCAGGAGAAAACCGATTCCAGAACAATGCACTGATTCATTATTGTTAGCCTGACTACCAACTGGAAACTAATTTTATTCTCCCTTTGAACTTCTGCAAAGGAATGTCAATTGACATTCTTGGTGTTCCAGGACTCCCACTCCCAGAATTCTCCACTAGCTTATTAGGGGGTGCCAGTCTAGAGTTTGTATTTCTTTTGAACCTTGAATTTTAAACTGAGTGACTTTTTTTCCAAGGGCAGGAACACACTGTAAATTCAAGTGGCTTTACCCCATCGTCATCACCACCATTAATACCAACAGCAAGATTTGCAAATGTGTGAATGGCTGGCTAGGGAATTCTGGAGTTGAGGTCCACAAGTCTTAACGTTACCAAGTTTGGAGAGCCCTGGTTCAGATCATTGTTTCTTTCGTTCGTTTGCTTCTTTTCCTGGTTTGGTGGAATAGCCAAGTTAATGAGAGGCACACAGTTTGCTTTTCATGTTCTTGTTGTGGTTTTTGATGTGAACTGCCGCAATAGTTTTTGTATTCTGAAGAAATCTGTTCCATTCTTCCCTCCCTTGTCTGAAAATATACTTTTTTCTCCCAAAAAGCTGAACTGGCAGTTGCGTTTTTGTCCTTTGCAAGCTTTCTATTAAAATGTTCAAACAGGTATAAATGGCTCGTCATTTTCTTTTTCTTCTTTTCTCCTATCAAACTGGTCTTCCAGCCACCTGGAGAAATGAGAGGCCCTACCTGGGGTTGTGCAAAAGTGTGCGGGAGGATTGTGGTTTTTTTTCCCTACCCAATTTGATGGCGGTTAAGAAGTGAGAAACAAAACGGTACTTTCTTACCTTCAAACGCTGCCCACATATATTGCTGAAATGTTGGCCATCTCTGGAAAGCAAGAAATGGTTTAGACTGGAAGGTGGTGATCAGCGCAAGATCAGCCAGTGAATTTCATGGCAGCTCCAGTCAAAAAACAGGCAACAGCAAAGATGCTTAGCATTGCAGCTCACCAATCTCTAGAACAATGTTTCTCACCTTTGGCAACTTTAAGTTGGGTGGAGCTCGACTCCCAGAATTCCCTAGCCAGTAATGGCCCCAATTGTAATGCTTCATGCTGGCTGGGGGGGGTTCTGGGAGTTGAAGTCCATACAGTTTAAATTCTCCACGGTTGAGTTTCTTGCTACCCCGGCTTTAAATGATGGGTAGGATGGCAGTGCTTTCTTCCTGCCTTCAGAGGGCAGTGCGGCGTCCTCAATTCCGCCTTTCCATGGAGCCCCTCTGTACGATAACACGGCCCCGACTCGGACTCTATGGCAGATCCGCGCGACCGGCTGCATGAAGATCCTCTTCCGGAGGCCTCGCGCTCTTTTCCACGCCTCCAAAATGGCGGTGAGTAGTCATTCTGCCCCAGTTGGCTCCGTGGGTCGCCTTAAATCCATCTCCATCCTCATGGATCTGAGGCCCTTCGGCCAAGGGATTGGGGCAGCAGGCAGGGGAAGGGTCTGGGCCTTTTTTGAGGCGATTATGGGTAGCGGTCAGCGGGGATTCCTGCGCGTACGAAACGGTGTAGAAAAAATGACCGGCCCTCTTGTAATGAATTCCCCATCTCGGCCTTCTAATGGAGTTCATCCTCCGCCAAAGAGCGCAGGACTGCTGGGCCTGCCTGTGCTTTTTCCAGTTAAAGGACTACTATGGTTGGGTTCCCACGATATACTGAATTTAAGTTCATTTTAATGGGGGTGTGTGTGTGTGTGTGTGTCGGTAGCAATGCAGGTTAGGTGAATTCTCAAGACTTTGTTTAGGTGATGTAGGGCAGGGGTCTCCAACCTTAGCAACTTGAAGGCTTGTGGACTTCAGCTCCCAGAATTCCCAAGCCAGCTTTGCTGGCTGGGGAATTCTGGGAGTTGAAGTCCACCAGGCTTCAAGTTGCCAAGGTTGGAGACCCCTGATGTAGGGGATCGTGCATGCAAGTCCAGAAAACGTGTATATTCCGTAGAGGTCGTTGTGCGAACAAGAGTTTTCCTTTCTATGTTCGGCTGGTGGCTAATTCCCACGTTGCTCCTCTTCGGCTCCTTGTTGATGATAATCCGAAATGCATTCTTATTTCATTCCTTGGGAAAAGTGTTGTTCGTTAAATTCAATCTCAAATGGTCATCCGTGATGGTGTAGCCACAGCACGAATTGCCCACTGCCCTGGCCCACTGCCCTGGTCGCTATAATCCCAGTCTTGATGTTAAGAGGAATAATATTAAATCTGTATTCCAGCAAAACTTAAATTTTACAGCAGTGTAGAAATGCAATTTAAAAATGTCTGCTAAGGTAAGAGCAAGGCCAACCATAATCTATATATATGAAAGCGAAATACCACTCATGCATCATCACAAAATCTCCAGAACTGTAAAGCCTACAAACTTGAAATTTGGCACATATGTTCCTCTTGGCTTCTAGGGGATCACTAAGAAAGGGTTTTTCCAAATGACTATCAGAGCGTTTAGTATTTCCTATATTATTATTAACATGCTCTGATGCTAAGGAGTTCTACTCTCCCCTCCACACATGAAAAGAAATCTGTTGCAAATGCAAAACACAAGCAGAGGAGAGGAGTTTCGGTTTCAGTTTCACAGCACCAAGCAGCTTCAGTACAGAATAGTTGAACTAAGCCACACCCAGGCTCCTTGCTGTCTCCTTGCTCACATAGCAAATACTGTTTCCGTTTCCAAACAGCCCTCAACTCTCACTGACAGGACACTAGCCAGATGAATACTGATGGATGTTGGTAGGCAGAGGCAGAACTTTTCCCCCCTTATTTTCCTCCCCCAAAACTAAGCCTGACCACATAGTTTTGTAGCGAAGCACGGGTGTTGAGCTAGTAATAACATAAGGCACTACAGTTCTGGTTTTTAAATATAATTAATAAAAAGGTGCATAAGGAGGACAAGTAATAGAGGGACACTCTGAACAAAAGAGCATATGGTTTGTAGGATGCTGCTGTATTTAGTCCGAATGTTTTGTTTCTGTGCTGTTTGTAATTGCATGTTGCCACATTTTTAATGTGAAGCAGATTTGGATGGAGAGCACTGAATCTGTTTAGTGCAAACTCTGCTTAGCAGTTTTCCCAAGCAGAAGGAGTTACAGATGCTGCAGGTAGTCCCCAACGTATGACCACAATTGAGCCCAAAATTCCTGTTGTTAAGTGAGACAGATGTTGTGAGTTTTGCCCCATTTTACGACCTGTCTTGTCACAGTTGTTAAGTGAATCACTGCAGTTGTTAAGTTAGTAACAAGGTTGTTAACTGAATCTGGATCCCCCATTGATTTGGTTTTCAGAAGGTCACAAAATGATCACATGACCCCGGGGCACTGCAACCATCATAAATACGAGTCAGTTGCCAAGCATCTGAATTTTGATCATGTGACCATGGGAATACTGCAGTATTTATAAGTATGAAAAACAGTCATAAGTCACTTTATTCCATGTGGTTGTAACTTTGAATGGTCACTAAACAATCACGAAACAGTTATAAATCGAGGGCTACCTGTACCTTTTAAAGCTGATGGTGTCAGTAATTGAACCCCGAACCTTGGGTCTCCAAAACATGCCTTCTGCAACTGAGTTATAATTGTACCCTATCAGTCCATTCAAATGTGAGGTTATGAGTCGTTTTTATTTTAGAAGAATATAATAGCGCTAACAGCAATAGCACATAGACTTATATACCGCTTTACAGTGCTTTACAGCCCTCTAAGCGGTTTACAGAGTCAGCCTATTTGCCCCCAACAATTTGGGTCCTCATTTTACCCACCTCAGAAGGATGGAAGGCTGACTCAGCCTTGAGCCTGGTGGGATTCGATCTGCCAAATTGCAGGCAGCCGATAGTCAGCAGAAGTGACCTGCAGTATAGCACTCTAGCCATTGTGCCACCAGAGGCCCAAATAATACTACTAGTGATGAAAGTTATTTTCACTCATGCATCTTTTAGATTGACCCGTGTCCTGTGGTATTTCTGTTTAGGTGTAAGCTAAATCGTAGCTTGTACCCTAATGATAAATTGCGGGGACTTTGTGAATTTCTACACAACACTCTGATTATTTTTGTTATTCAAGGTATACTCTGTGGGGCCAAGGTGCCCTAACCCTCTGACTTACAAGTAGAGGTAAAAATTAATGGTGCATGAAAATCCTGTTTTAATTAGCTACCAGCAAATTAAATAGAAAGTCAGTTTTTGAAACTGGAGCGTCAAGGTTTAGGAACTATTTAATCCGTACTTTGTTCTGTGTAGTTCTCTTAAGTCTGCTTTGCGTGCTATTGACAGACATTCCGACAATGAGATGGCAAGACTCTGTGACTTGTGCAGGCAAAGAAATATGGGGATTGCTATGAGATTTTGAATCGACTATACCAATAACTCTTACTTGGTACTATGGTGGCTCCCTCCTCCCTTAGTCTGCTACAAGGTAGACTGGCAGTTCAGTTGAAGCTGGAGAGATCAAAAACAGACAAGGGTTTACAATCAGAATCGATAGCTGAAAACTACTATGGGGAAGAGAGGGGTAACCAGTTGGAGGTATTTAAGGTGTTATGCTGGATTTGTAGCATAAAACCAAAAGTAGCCTTGCCAGTCTCAAGAAATCTAATCTCAGCTCCAAGTGTTACTTATTGTTTCAGACTACACATGATGAGAATAAGACTGGGCTCTTTTTGCCATCACCACAACCTTTTTTCTCCCCCTGCCATTTTGTAGCAGCAAGACCAGGGTGAGAAGGAAAACCCCATGAGGGAGCTGCGCATTCGCAAACTCTGCTTGAACATCTGTGTTGGAGAGAGTGGGGACAGGCTGACTCGAGCAGCCAAAGTGTTGGAGCAGCTCACGGGACAGACTCCCGTCTTCTCAAAAGGTAAATTTGCTCCAAGGCATTGACTGAGCTACAAGAACTAGCAGCCTTCACCAAGCTGGTAGTAGGAACTTCGATTTAGTACTTGGCTGGGGAAGGTTATTGTAGAACAAAGTCTTAACAGATTTAACAGATAATCAGAGTTGGAAGGGACCTTGTAGGTCATCTAGTCCAACCCCCCACCCAAGCAGGAGACTCTACACCAGGGGTGTCCAACCTTGGCAATTTTAAGACTTGTGGACTTCAACTCCCAGAATTCCTCAGCCAGCTTTGCTGGCTGAGGAATTCTGGGAGTTGAAGTCCCAAGTCTTAAAGTTGTCAGGTTGGACACCTGCTCTCACCATTTCTGACAAATGGCCGTCCAATCTCTTCTTGAAAGTCTCATGTGATGGCGCTCCCACAACTTCCGATTGTTCTCACTGTCAGAAAGTTTCTCCTTATTTCCAGGTTAAATCTCTCCTTGTTCAGTTTCCATCCATTATTCCTTGTCTGGCATACAGGAGCTTTAGAAAATAGCTTGACCCCTTCCTCCCTGTGGCAGCCTTTCAAATATTGGAAGACCTCTATCATGTCTCCCCTGGTCCTTCTCTTTACTAGACTAGCCAGGCCCAGCTCCTGCAACCGTTCTTCGTATGTTTTAGCCTCCACTCCCCTAATCATCCTGGTTGCTCTTCTCTACTTTTTCTAGAGTCTCAACATCTTTTTTATAATGTGAACAAAACTGGATGCAGTAAGGCTTTATAGAGTGGTATTAGTACTTCCCTTGATCTTGATTGTATCCCTTTGTTGATACAATTTAGGATTGCATTAGCTTTTTTGGTGGCGGCTGCTGCTGCTCTTGAAAATGACTCCAGAATTATTTGAGGCTTTCCTCTATGGGATTCCAAATACTTGGGGTGGTCATGCTGTGAAGAGTTTGTTTAGTGCAGGCGTGTCAAACTTTCATTGTCATGTGACGTATCATGTCTTTTTTTCCCCTTCGCTAAAACGGGCATGGGTGTGGCCAGCACAGGACACATCCGGGCTGTGGGCTGTTTGACCCCCCTGGTTTAGTGTCATGATCTGGTGTAAGTAAAGCTTTTGACCAAAGCTCAGATCCCTAAGCTTCCTTGTCAGAAATCAAGAAACAGGCTAAAGCACCTGACTGCTCTGTATCTTCCAAATTAATTTACTAGAATCCACACGTGGCATTTATTTTACACAATGTCCAGTTTTTTATTTTCTTAAGTTAACTGTATAAACTGTATTTTACATCTTCATAATTATATATGTAGTTTGTAAGCTCCCTGGGACAATTGTCATTCCAAAAGACAGCATGAATAATTTTGATAGGTGAATATTGGAGGTTCCGAGTTCAACAGAGGATACTTTTACTGTCAGTCTCATTTTTAGACATCTTTTCAACACACAATGTGGGCTTGAACTCTTTTAAAAATGGGAGCAGAATTCAAGCCAGCATATCTGTATTGAGGATAGCACCTAAAAGTGGGTTTTTATAGACCACATGCTCTCTAATTTCTTTAAAATAAATTTGTCATTGAACTGTTGTATTCATTCTACTGACTTTGAGCCACTGAGAATAAGGAGAGAATTTAATGAATGGGCAAGTCAATATTCTGTCCAGTGAGGAAAAAGCAAACAAAAAAACAAAAAAGCCAGCCTTTGCTGTTTTGCCATCTGATTCTACAATCTCATCTTGTCAGCACTGACAGGAATATAGTAGTTTGCTCTGGTTTCCAGTAACAATTGAGCTGGAAATACTTCATCTGAGCTTTAAAACACTTAATTATAGGTGAGAGGTGATGCTTCTTTTGCCCTTAAATGGACCATTACGTGGGGGTGCCCATAGCCTTCTCCAACCTGGTGCCTTCCAGATGTGTTGATCTAAGTGTGGTGATAGGTATCCCAGCAGGTGGTATTAAGTAATATCCAATACATCTGGAAGGTTGCAGATTCAAGGCTGATATGAGCTACTGACTCCGAAGTTCTCAACTGATCCTTGGATTTGGGATTTCCTCTAAAACCCCATTAGATTTGTTGTATTTGCTTGAAGTTTGTTTTCTGACTCCAAAAATAGCTTATGAAACTGCGTTTTGCAGCTCGATACACTGTCCGATCTTTTGGGATCAGGAGAAATGAGAAGATTGCTGTCCATTGCACTGTTCGTGGGGCAAAAGCTGAAGAGATCTTGGAGAAAGGATTGAAGGTAAGCAGCTGTTAAATCACTTTTCTAACACATGGGGTTTGGAAGGGAACAGATTTAAAACTAATGTCATTATTTCAGGTGCGAGAATATGAATTGAGAAAGAATAACTTCTCCGACACTGGCAATTTTGGATTTGGGATCCAAGAACACATCGACTTGGGAATTAAATATGACCCCAGTATTGGCATCTATGGCTTGGACTTCTATGTGGTTTGTATATTTAGCTTAAACTTCTACATTCTTAAGTTTTTATGTTGTATAACTCTAATTTGGACTCTTTGTAACATTGCAGTGACAGCAGGGATGCTTGTCCTGTTTTCATAAAGATTAGTATGCTAAAAAATGGGAAAACAGATAAAATGTTGCAGCTGGTATCCTTGAGTAACACATGAACCAAAACAGAGATGGTGCGCGGTAGTGCAGTGGCTAGAATTCAGGATTGCAGGCTAATTCTGCTGACTGCCTATTGCCGGCAGTTCGAATCTCACCGGCTCAAGGTGGACTTAGCCTTCCATCCTTCCGGGATAGGTAAAATGAAGACCCAGATTGTTGGAGGCAATATGCTGACTCTGTAAACTGCTTAGAGAGGGTTGTGTAAAGCACTGTAAAGTAGTATACAAATCTAAGTGCTATTACTATCAGATTCCATCTGTAGCATTAAACCACTTATCTCCTTACATTCTGGCTCCGTGCACTTGCCAGTAACATCTGTAGAGAAGAATTTTATGATTTAACCTTGTGTTTCTCAACTTGGACTTCAACTCCCAGAATTCCCCAGCCAGCCCCCTCCCCATGGCTGCCTGTGGAATTCTGGGACTTGAAGACCAAACATCATAAATTTGTTGAAGTTGTGAAATGCTGATTTAATCCTTTATACAGCACCATTGCTGCTGCCTGGAGAAAGCTTGGACTCTTCTTATTACCAAATTTGGTCTTGAAGAATTCTGTCTCAATCTAATATATCTATGAAAATTTAGTCAGGAGCCTGTATTACAGGGAATATCGTAGGAGAAGCAGGGGCAGAATTTGGGGCCAGAGTCAAAAGAGGAATCAGAGTCACTATGAAGCCTGAACAACTAAGTGCAACTCCTTTAACCCTTACCTAGGGCCAAAATAGTTCTAACCTTTGAATAGATTTTTTTGTGCATAGGCATAAGCAATAAATCAGTTCAGTTGGGATTTCACGATTGGAATTTAGTGGTCTCTTCTGGCCTGACAAATATACAGATAATAAACTGAGAAGCATGACCAAGAAGACGGTCATTATTACTATTGCACCCAAGAAAGGGGTTGAATCAGTTTTAGAATAATTGGAAGTTTGTTGGTTTCATTATGTTCGTGGTTTTGTTTCACTGGAGAATGAAACCAGCATATATATTGAGTGAAGCACTTTTGAAGATGTAAACATCCTGGTGCAAGATATTTATAGGAGGTTTGATACTAGTTTCCTGGCTATGACATAACTTTCATTTCCAGATTTTTGTTTTTACAATTGATGGGCTTTTTGTCATGTGGCTCATTTTTCACCATATTGAAAAGAGAATGGATTAAGCCTGTAGACTGTTTTAGAAAACCTAATAAGAATTGATCTGTTCTGGCTAGGAATATCCTGTGAAGAGGTACTTTCATTTATTTTGGAGTGTTCATAATTTTTCTTCCTTCCACGGAGCTTTAAGCTGTGCCATAACTGTTAAGTAGATTAGTATCTAGCCTGTATCTTGCAGGGAGGCCTTTCACTTCTACATGGTTAAGGTCCTTAAAAGCTGTAGCTGTTCTATATCTCAGGCTGAACACTCTAGAGCGGGGATCTCCAAGCTTGGCAACTTGAGTTGGCTGAGGAACTCTGGGAGTTGAAGCCCACAAGTCTTAAAGTTGCCACGGTTGGAGACCCCTGCTCTAGAGCAGAGCTGTCAAACTTGCGGCCTGTGGACCAAGTGCATCACATGCTGGCCATGCCCGTGTCTAGTTTAGCGGGGGGCGGGGAGTCGTGATATGTCACATGACAATGTGAGTTTGACACCTCTGCTTTAGAAGCTGGGACCCACACAGGCTCAGCCTCTGAAAATCTCAAGGGCCCCCATGTTGATTAACCTCTGGTCTCCAAAATGTCTGGTGCTAAGTCAATGTTCAACTGTTTGCTAGTTACCACATTTAGTCCCTTTGAAATACGGGGAGTATGTCTGAAAGGCTTTCCTGAAGCATGGTCTTAGGAGTTAACCGTGCTTCCGTGTGCTACTGCTTGCACTTCAGGTTCTGGGGAGGCCAGGGTTCAGCATTGCTGACAAGAAGCGGCGAACTGGCAGCATCGGGGCCAAGCATAGAATCAGCAAGGAGGAAGCCATGCGCTGGTTTCAACAAAAGGTAAACTGGCGTGGCTTTTAACCACCTCAAACAAGCTTTTGAAAAGCACTGTGGTTGGTCTGCTCTGTTGGGTTTTACATCAGTGGCAGGCATTTCTTAAAGGAGCCTCCCCCATCGGGTGCCCTTCATGGAGGACACAGTGCACCTCTGAGAATCCCCAGATACCATGTTGGAGAGCCATGCTGCCTGAGAACATTGGGGATTGTAGTTCCAGCTACAATTGGGAGGCACGTCTCCAGTCCAGTTTATGCAACACATTGCCTCCCCCATCCCAGTGAGGAATGCCAAAAGTATACAGGGAGTTCTCCACCTATGATCGTTTGTTCACAGATCGTTCAAAGTTACAACAGTGCTGGACAAGGGGCGGGTTGTGACCCAACTCTCAGTTTTCTGGCCATCCCAGCATCCCCACAGTGACATGATCTTGATCTGGAGACACTTCGCATTTACAACCAATTGGGGTGCCCTGTTATCTTTTGATCACTTCTTGTAACCTTCTCCTCCAGCTTCCCTAGAAAGTCCATGAGGAGGCTGGCAGGGAAGGTCACAAATAGTTGGGATATCTCACACCTCTCCAGCCCCTCACCCACTGCCTGTGTAGGACTTGCAACTTCCTGTTGGGTTCTCCACTGATTTTGGTTGTGGGAAGCCAACAGGAAGTGGCTTTGCTTTATGACTCTGGGATTCAGTTAATAACAGCAACTGGGACTGCAGTGATGCAGTCACACTTTGCAAACGTGCTTAGAAGCGGAAATCCTGTCCCAATTGCCACCCTCCGCTGAGGGCCACCTGTCTTTGCATTTCAGTAGAACTGTGGGCGATACATTTCTCTTAGTGGTTTTGCTGGATTGGATAGTTTTGTGGAGTTATCTTGAATTGTTAGTATCTACCAGTCCTTAACTATGAGAGATCTATTAAATGTAAAAAGAGGAGAGTGTGCTTCACATATTACAGCAAATTGTAATTTATACAGTTTTTATTATGCATCATGTAAGTCATAGAATATCCAGGAACATTGCATTTCAAATCTGCTTCCATGTGAGAAAACTGTTCTTTATTCATGAGATCCTTCATCCTTCAGCACTTCATTCATGAGATCCTCTTTTTTTCAGCAACCTAATTGCAACAAGCAAAATTTTAAAATAGGCTCTTAGTTGCCTGGGTTGAGTCAATAGAGCCTTTGAAGACAGTCTCAAATGAGTTATTCATCCTTTTAGGCCACAGTTCAGAATAAAGTGTCAGTTAAATATTGTCCAAGCTTCAACCTTTTTGAGCCCTTTTTGTGAGATTGTTGTGCAAACATTCACACATGTGGAAGTTGGGGAGAGAGGGGGATGGGATATGTGAACTTTGAATGGCTTGAGCCTGCTGTGTGGTCTGACATAGCCTATAAATCTGAAAAAAATAGAGTGTGATGGAACTTACGTGTTTAAAGCATATACTTGCCTTGCTTATATCTGATCCAATTTCTTTCTTCTTTTTGCAGTATGATGGCATCATTCTTCCAGGCAAATGAATTATTTCCACTAGGAAATAAGTGTGAATAAAATTTTACATTGTTTAATTTGCTGTCGTGTAATCTTCTCTCCATGGACTCTATAGTTGGGCATTGAATTTCACTCTTTGGAAAGAAACTTCAAGTTTAGGTTAAACTATTTTGGGGCAGCAATGCTGCATTGGGTGGGAGCATATGGGTTTCTGAAGAGGTTGATTGTTATTCGTTTGATTTGGCAGTTGTCATCCAGAAGCCACCAGTGTGATCCAGTCAGGATTGATAGCAACATTAATAAGTATGCATTGGTCTTCCTTTTTATGTTTTGTATGATAGCTTGGAAAATATCCAGTTTTCATTCAACCAATTTCCCTAGGCCAATGATTGCAGCAACTTTAAGATGTATGACATGGCTGGCTGGGGAATTCGGGGAATTGACGTCCACACATCTTAAAGTTACTGAGTTTGAGAAACACTGTCCTAGACCAGGAATGAACGATTCCTGGCTGCATATAACCTACCAGCATTCCAGAAGTAGCACTGCTGAAATCTGATGGTCAATCCTTAACAATGTATAATCCTTTGATTTTGTTCCAAATGTAACAGTAGGATTGGCGCAGGCCAAATTCATTTCTACTCTAAAAAAAACTCATCAAAAGAGACAGAAATTTGTAATGTTTATAAGTTGAATCATATCAGTTATTTCTCTAGGATGGAGTGGTTTCTCTTCAGAGAAATTCCTACTTCCTCCCTGATCCAGAACATCCTGTTGTACCATTGCTCCAGTACTATCCCCTTTTTCAAGAGAGGTGCATTCACAGCCTGTCCCATCATGGAGTTTGATCCTTGCTGGAGATGATAGACTGTGCTATATAAATAAATGCCTTGGATTGGTAATTTTCAAGGCTCATCTGCCTATTAAAACATGTCTAGACATGTCTTAACTCAGGAAAAGCTTCTTTCCCTGACAACCAACCTCTCAAGACCAGTCTTGGGCTTAACAATAGACCTGTCTCAGCTGTATGTATTATCCCCTTGTGTTCAATTTGTATAAAAACATTTGTCCTATGCTTGCAAAGTTCATTTGCTGTACCCAGCCTGCAGTTACTGGTCTTTGCCTCCTTCCTAAGTGATCGTCTGGCAACACCCCAATTTGAAAATGGGCGTGAAAGAGACACAGCAATGAAAGAAGAATGTCAATTTTCTGATAGAAGCTAGGTTTTAGGGAACAGGTTCTGCAGCTAAATTTCTTTTTTAAAAAACTTGGTCATGAGGTGTCTAAATGACCTAACAAAAGGTGGAAAATTACATTTGTTCCAACTAATAAATGTCTAAAGATGCTCAAATAACCTGCCTTTTTGTGCATAGCCAGCATTAACTGAGACAGAATCTTACAAGTGGGTAAGAATTGATGCTATTGTTAGAATGCAGCACGTTCTGAGCTCATACAACACAATCATAAGTTGGACACCTCACTATATCAAGTGTATTCTGCAAGCTTGTTCTAAGTGGGTTCTTAAATCAACACAAAACTAAAAAATCAGGACAATTAGACTAAGCCATGACCAACTTTCAATATGCATGCTGTATGAACACAACCATTGCAGTTTGCTTGCTGTGAATGGAAGGAAAATGTTGATCTGTTGCACACAATATGTATGAACAATCTTTTGAATCTGATTAGCTCACAACATACAAGACTAAAGCCAGCTCCAGGTGTGAATCAAGTTGTATTTGAACCTTGGTACATTTAATTAATCGCACAATAACTGTTTGACTTTCCTGTTTTTGTCATTGCACATGGCACATCTTCCATCACAACTTCCCCCTATAGGATGGTAAATAGAGCTAGTTTGGTGCAGCGGTTAAGGCATTAGGCTACAAACTGGGACACTCAGCCTTGGGCTAGTGACTGGTCATTTTCAGCCCAACTTCTCACAAGGTTTTTGTGGGGAAATCGGAAGGAGTATTGCTACCTTGAGGTGTTTCTACAAATAATAAATGGATATAAATAACAGTGCTGGTTATAGAAACATCACTGATAAGTGTTTAATCCGCTTCTAGCTTCATAGTATTAAGTGAACCCAGGCCGTTCTGGCTTCTTCAATACAATCCAAATAAAGTGATAATATAAATCTAGCCACCATTATCCACCCCACCCCAAATTAAGGACTGGAAGACAAGTTCGCCTATCCTGCTGAGTCCTTTCTTTGAACTATTTACTGTGTGATTTAAGACCCATGCAATCCCATCCTCTCCCATCAAGCTGGCCCATATGCATGTTTTATAACCAGATTGTTACCCCCAGCATCTTTGGAGGCAATCGGGGCGGAGCAAAAGAGTCCCAACTGACTACTAAGAAGATGAACAATAGTTCTTCATAGTCTTGTACAGTTCCACATAGAAACTGGTGCATGTATTTGAAGCATTGTTTCTCCTAGACCAGGTGTGGGGATCTCATGGCCCTCCAGATGTTGTTAAAATACAACTCAACATGTCTTCATTAGTGGCCAAGTGGTCAGGGTTGCTGGGATCTGTAGTTTGCCAAAAAGCAGAAATAATGGATACTTCCTAGTTTAGTCCTGTATAGAAGCAAATAAGGGAGGCTGGGAATATTCACATGACTTTAAGACGTCTCTGCTTGGTTAATGAGAATCCACTCCAGAGCTGGTATTCAGCAGGTTCTGACCAGTTCTGGAGAATTGGTAGTGGAAATTTTGAGTAGCTCGGAGAACCGACAAATACCGCCTCTGATTGGCCCTGCCCCTCCCATCTATTCTCCACCTCCCGAGTCCCAGCTGATTGGCTAAGTCGTCTTTGGTTGCCCTGCACAGGACAAAGGAGCTGGAAAGCAGGTTAGTGGGGTGGGGAGGGAATGGGGATTTTGCAGTAACTTTCCCCTGCCATGCCCACCAAGCCACGCTCACAGAACCAGTAGTAAAAAAAAAATTAAATCTCACCAGTGATCTACTTTATTTTCTTTGGCTCTTTATGGTTTGTGGTTTACTCAACACCTCATTCAGGATATTAGTCATTTTTAATTAATGTGACAGATATTCCATTTAATAAACATAATCAGCTATTCTGGGCTTGCAAATGACGTTGATCCATAAAATAATCAAATGAGCTGATTTTAAGAAATTAACCAAGCTAATCCTGGCCATACTTAGCATTTGCAAGCTCGTGGCTTGATCTGGTTAAGGAGGCTAAGTAAATAAAGATATGACTAATCTTAGGGCTGAAATTTGGTTCCTGCTACAGAACAATAGCACCTCTTTTAGTTTGGACAACAGGTTTGGCAACAAACATGTCTTGAGCCAGGTCACTGGGCAGATGGTGGGGCGCATTCCTAACTGCTTAGAGGGGTTTAGAAGTTGTGTGAATACCCATGAAGGAGCAAACTGGTAATTTTTTCATGGAATAGCAGTGTTTCCCAGGTGTGCTGACCAATAGAGGAAAGACACTGGGCCCTAAAAAGACTGCAGAGAAGAGCGACAAAGATGATAAGAGGTTTGGAGGCTAAGCCGTATGACGAACGGCTAAGGGAACTAGATATTTAGGCTAAAAAAAAAGCTTAGGGGAGACAAAATAAGTGTCTTCCACTACTTGAATGGTTGCCACAGGGAAGAGGAGGATTTATTCTCCATAGCATCTGAGGGCAGGAGAAGAAGCAATGGGTGGAAACTCATCTGAGAGAGATCCAACCTGGAACCAAGGAGGAATTGCCTGACAGGGATGATGATTAAACCGTGGAACAGTTTGCGACTCAAGAGTTGTGGGTGACTCCATTGCTGGAGGTTTTCAAGAAGACAAGCAGGGAGTAAACGTCCAGGATCTCTTCCAGCCTAGGATTGTATGATTCATTATAAAGAACCATAGAGTACTAGATGACTAGACTACTTCAAACAAAACACAATGTAGCTGGCCCTTAATTAAGGGCTGAGGTGTCCTAAAAAGCTGGCCACTAAATTCATTGAAAACAGCCCCTTCCCCGTCCCCCAAGGCTTCCCAATCCTTTAAAAGTAGGATCTAGTTATGGACGAAGGGGGTGTGTGAAGATTTTCAGATTGTATAACGAGGAAGAGAGGTCGCTTTCAGAAATGAAGCGCATTGACAGCTGATGAATCGGGTCTGGACATGTTTCAGTTTTCAGTTCCCCAAAAGGAGTTATGGAAAGGTCCACAGATAAATCCGAGCATCAGAAAATGTGTCATTATTGGGACATGAACCACAAACCCACACAACAACCTGTGCAATGAGATCTCTCTTCAGCCAACGCCACGTATCCTTCACCTTTCCTGTGAAGCCTCTGATTCAACAAGTCACCAGAGCCCAGATTTCCATCTCATCCAGCTCCCTTTACATGCTCACAGAGGCAGAGGCCACTGAACTAGCTCTGGAGCTCCGGGTGTTTGCATGAGGAAGAGCAATGGTGCAGCAGGACACCCCCACGGTGCCTTCCAAAAGCTCTCCTTCCTCGGTCCATTCGTTCAGATCCGGGTTGAAGGCGTGAATCGTCTTCTGGTATTTTTTCCCACTTTCATTCCATCCCCCAACCAGAAGGATTTGCCCGTCAAGCGTGGCCACCCCTGCCATGCTCAGGCCAGTGGCCAAGGGGGTCATGAAGCTCCACTGGTTGGTGGAAGGGTTATAGCACTCCACTGGAATGACATCGACCCTCTCCCCACGGGGGCCCAGCTGGCTGCCCCCAAGGACATAGGCCCGGCCAGCCAATGTGGCAGCACAGTGCCAACCTCGGGGGCTGCTCAGCCAGCTACAGTCCCGCCAAGAATCCAGGACAGGGTCGTAGCTGCAGACGGTCCGGGAATAAGCATTGTTCACATAGCCACCGGTCAGCAAGATCTTCCCGTCGATGACCACGCTGGCGTGGCAGCAGCGTGGCAGCTCCATGTTGGCTTTGGGTTGCCAGCTGTTGGCCGAAGGGATATAGCATTCGATAGAGACCAAGGTGCCTTTTGCGTTGCGGCCTCCGATGGCATAGAGGTGCCCATTGAAAGCACTGAGGCTAAAGTGAGTCCTTTTGTGGGTCATGTTAGCCAAGTGTAGCCAAGTGCCAAAACGTGGATCATACCTGCAGAGAAAGAAAAGGATTGTTCTTGAGGATTTGATGGTATCATTTGGGGACTCTAACCATGAGACTTGGCACAGGAGCCTGGCAGAAAGGAGGAGAGCACTGATGCCATAATTTGGGAGGGACACGGGATCAAAAAAGTCAAGATCACACAAATGTGTAATCAAAGCCAGTCGTTTAAACATGTGTTGTAATGCATGTGAGGAGGGGCTGAGCTTCAGTTGCACAGTTGAAGGCTGCCATTTTGATTTGCTTGACATCCTTCCCAGATACCCCTAGACACAAGAAATGAATTCAGCCAAACCCAAGATCCTTGTAGCATCAAGACCAGTTGTTTCTGAATCTTACGAGGTTGAAAATCTTGGATTTCAACTCCAAGAATTGCCCAGCCACTCGTGCTGGCTGGGGAATTCTGGGAACTGAAGTCTACACATCTTCAATCAGCAAAATTAAGAAACACTGAACAGGACAGTGATTCCCAGTTTTGGCAACTTCCAAGTGTGAGCACTTCCACTCACACAATTCTCACCCAGGGCCCTGTTGGCTGTGGAATTCTGGGATTTGAAATCCACACACCTGGTACTTGCCAAGACTAGGAAAAAGAGGTCCAGGAGAAATTTTCTTGTTTTAATCAAGGCCTCATTAGAGGCCTTAAAAGATTTTTTTTTAACATATCTTTAAAATTCTCTGGGCTTTTAAAGACAGAGCAAAGTCTATTCAAATGGCTAGATTCAAATACTGCTTAAACCATCTTTGAATTTTGCTTAGTGCAGTGGTACTGGTACCAAGCACTGGTCAAAAAATGCTAGGTGGCAGCTGCGTGATTGAAAACACTCCCTAGAGACTGGTCAGTCACCATCTTATCTTTCTTTTGCCTTCCCTTCCCCTGCTAGGTGCTGCTGGTTCAGTGTAACAGATGAATACAGCCATTATTTTCCATTACAAACCACAATTAAGCAATGATTTGATTTCATATGGGAAAACATTCATTGGCCTGGTTCACTTAATATAATATAGCAAAACGTAACATGGTTTATTTGTTTTTTCATCAGGGTGTTACATGAATCAACTACAGGTAGTCCTCAATTTACCAACTATTCATTTAAAGGTTCAAGTTATAACAGCACTGAAAAAAATGACTTATGCAGGATCCCTATGATCACAGGATTAAAATTTGGGCACTGGGCAACTGGCATGTATTTAGGACAGCTGCAATGTCCTGGGACCATGGGATCACCTTTTGTGACTTTCTGATAAGTCATTGGGGAAGCCAGATTCATTTAATAACTGTGTTACTATCCTAAGAACTGCAGTGATTCACTTAACAACTGTGACAAGAAAGGTCGTAAAATGGGGCAAAACTCATGTAGGCCTTAAAAGGAAGCATTCACATTCTTGCTTGGAGATTTGGAAGGGCCTTTTCCTAACAAAGTAGGCAGAATGATGTAAGATGCAACAATGATCCAGCCCAGAATTCAGTCAGTTCCCCATATTAAACCTCTTTGCTGTTCCCAAAAGATCTCATTTTTGTATTTTTATTACCTGCATAAGTTGCTAATGGCATGTTTTGCTTGGTTCCGGGCGTCATTTTGATCTTCACCGCCTGCCACATAAAGGAAGCTGTCCATGACGGCAACACATTGGTTGAAACATTTGGTGGGCATCTCCGTCAGCTTATTCCAGTTCCCTTCTTGATCTCTGTAGCTCACGTCTTTGCTGAGGGCCTTCTCTGCAGAGCATGGCCGCCCGCCAACTATCAGCAGCACCTTCTGGCTCCCTCGAATTTTGGTTCTTCGGGACTGAAGCTCGTTTTGCTGATAAGGAAGCAAATGGTAATTCATCGCATCCACCAGAAGTTTGTGACACTCTGGGTTCTGCATCATACACGGAACAGGTTGGACGTGGTTGATCAAGTCATGAGCCGGGATTGTGCCGAACCGCACATTCTTCAGGAGATCTGCCCCATACTTGATCCTCTTGGCATCAAACTCAAGCCATTTCATGGCAATCTGAAAGACCACCACTTCACTAGGGAACTCCAGGTTGTCATCCATCAGCAATTCGTTCAAATGTTCAAAGGTGAGTTTCAAAAACTGCTCAGTATCTGAGAACTCTAGGAAATGTTCCCGGATGAACCTCCTGGCAGCATCTTTAATCCGACCGAGATTGTATGTGTCTGCCATATTGGCAATATACATCCAGTTTTTCACATTCATCTCCTGGATGAGGAAATCCGAGCACATGTTGAGCAGCGCATACATTTGCAGGTGGCTGGCCGTGGAAATGGTGCTGCCAATGGTGTACAAGGAAAGACTCAACTTTCCCGTGTACGCGTATGAGATGACGGTGGCCAGGCCCAAGGAGGAGATGTCATTGAGGACCACTTGCTGAAGGCTGGGGTCCTTTTTCAGCTGGTTTTTGAAATATCCACTGCAGGAGGACATCACCAGTTTATGAACTCTGAACGATTTGGTTTTGGTAGCAATTGTGAGATCGCAAAGGAAGTGCTCTTGCTGCAAGGAGCTCATCTCCAACAGCATGTTGGCTCCGTGGCTTGGATTGGTGACTTCCATGGCAGTGCAAAGGAAGCCATCAGAACCATTTTCAAACAAACTGTCCAGCTGATGATGTTGGTCAATGTCAAGAGAAGGATCTTCGGCTAAGGTGAGGTTAACAGGAGTGTCTCTCTTTGCCGGTTTGCTCTTTTTGGAGCTTTTCTTCTTGGGGGCCATTGGGGCGAAGGACGGACTGCAAGATGGTATCAAGAAGATGCTTGGTCAAGGAAGACACATCCTACCCAGCCTATACTAGCCTTCTCCAACCTGCACCCTGCAAGAGTAGTTTATTAATGACAATATTATTGTGCATTTTCATAAACAAAAATCAAAACAGTGTACATCAGCAGAACATAAAGTTAGGTGTTGACAGCTCTCTTTAAAGCCCTTTGCAGCATGAGTCCAGGTTACTTGAAGAACCATCTCTCAGCCCAATGACCTGCCCCAGCTATGCTGGCAAAGGAGACATGCTCTGAATACCAGAGGTGGTACTCAGCAGGCTCTGACCAGTTCTGGAGAACCAGTAGCAGAAATTCTGAGTAGTTCAGAGAACCAGCAAATCCCATCTCTGACTGGCCCCGCCCCCATCTATTCTCCGCCTCCCGAGTCCCAGCTGAACAGCTGGGTCTTCTTTGGTTGCCCTGCACAGGAGAACAGAACTGGAAAACAGGCTAGTGGGGTGGGGAGGGAATGGGGATTTTGCAATATCCTTCCTCGGCCATGCCCACCAGGCCACACCCACAGAACTGGTAGTAAAACATTTTTGAATCTCGCCACTGCTGTGGGCCTCATTGACCAGGGAGTTTTGACAGGGAGGGCCTAGGAGAAGCACCTTCTCTGCCATTGCAACATCTCCCACTGCCCACCCCCAAGGGAGGTGACCCCCAACCTTCCATGAGAGCTTAAAGATCTGAGTCTGGGGCTCCAAGGGGGAGGATTTCATCTTGGGAGTGGTTGATTGGTTAGCAAGACATCCCAGCCTCTCCCTCTCTCCTCATATTCCCTCTCCCCATCTTTTTAGCTAGGTTAATTTTATATTATTGTATTTATACTATTATACATGCACTTTTAATTTTATAAGCCGCCCAGAGTTACTGTCTGGCAAGATGGGCAGCTAATAAATTTACAAGCAAACAAAAAACAGTTCAGAAGAGTTGCTTTATAACATAACAGGAGAGTATGAATGCAGCATCTCTCCATCTCATTAAAGTAGCCATGTCATTAAAGCAGCCATGTCTTTCAAATGCAGTGCCCCATTGATAATCAGCAATGTTTGCACACTGCACATACCCTTATTGTGGTTGACTGAACCACAAATCAATGTTCACATTAATCCAATCTTCACAAAAACTTGGGGATGTTATATAATACACTAGTTAGCTGACGTGGTTTGCCACCACGGATACAAACCAGCTGTGATGATAGTAAGCAAGACCTTATAAAAAAGGGGAGGGGAGACACTGCCAAGGAAACCATCAGATAAGGAACAACACAGCCTGCATCTGGGTAGTGGGTTGGACAAGAGAACCCTCCCTTGTTTCTCTGTCAGTAAAGGAGACGGCAGCGGAATTGTGTTTTCAGACTTGCAAGATCCTGTTAATGTAGCTTTCCAATAAAGTAGAATGAGCTCATCTGGTCATGTTCCCTGCCTGATCTACCTGGGAATGCTGATATACCAGCTGGGTTTATCTCAGTCTGCTACATCCAGAGAGCAGGAACTTGGACAAACTGCATTCAGTCCCAAACTAAGCATGTAGGGAATCCTGCTCTCTCCAGAGGAACATTGGCCCAATGGCGTCCCCAGCTGTTCCTGTCCTCCTCCCCTTCTGAGCAAGGGGGATGAGATTGCTGAGCTACTGGGTAAGAGACCTGTTTGTAGCAGGACAGAAATAGCCAAGTGGCTGTGCCTCACATTCCCCCCTCCAAGCTAGATAGAAAGATCAAGTTTCTGGAAGGTTAAGCAATCTATCGTTCTTAGAATAGGACGGTGTGGATGAAAGGACAAGAAGTAATTCACTGTTGCCTTTCCAGGCTAGGGTTGCCAATATTTGCTGCTTGTCTCTGTAACTATGCCTTTAAGGGAAAGGTGAGGCATTGGCAGATGTTAATATTTATCACTCCCTCCAGGTATGCAGAATTGGAGCTTCCCTCTGTTGCTAGAAGGACAGGCTGCATCCATGGCCAGGAAGGTGTTTGGTCCCAGGTATTGTGAAGGTGCCAGCCTTGGCTTTGATGTGCTAAAGGCAAAACACACTTCTTTGAGGAAGGAGCCCAGATTGGGCTACTGAAGTAGGATTTAGTTGGAGCTACCCTTGAAGACTTTGTTGGAAGGCTACACCTGGGTTTCAACTCTAATTGCCAGAAGCCATTTGTTCGGATCATGTGACTGCGGTAGTATTTAGCAGGCAGTTCAACGGGCTCAGTTGAAATTTGCGAGAGGTGGAAGATGGTTAGTTTCTATGAGTTGTTTCTATGAGGGTTTGGTAAGAGCTGCTTGGTATCTCACCACCATCTGAAATGGATTTTGTGGGCCTTTCTGTTATTTTCTACATGGGAGCCTGTTCTGGTTTCTCTCCTGCCTAAAACACCTTTTTTTTTGTTTGGATAGTGCTGCCTTTTCCTTTTGAAATGAGTTAACGGTTGATTAGTTTTGTAACATTTGGTCGATTTTAAGTTGACAACAGCTCTTTCCTCTCTTTCTGGGGTTATAGACTGAACTATCAACAAGCCAAGTTAGTTTTGAATGAGGGTGAACAAACACAGGCTTGAGTAAACCATGGTTTAACTCTGAGTAAGTCAATGGGGTAAATGCAGTTTAAATATAATATATTTAAATATTTAAATGTGGATGATGTGAGACACTCTATTACTTTTCCCTGAGTGCATACAACAAATTACTTAACAGTAGCTCTTTCCATTTCTACCTAATAATATGACCTGAAAAATACACTGTAATATACAGAGAACCATAATCCATAGTTAACAAACCTTGATGGCTCAATTTGCATAATGCAGAAGAAACATGGTATAATGTATTGGACCAGAATGGTTATACAACATAGTAAGATACAATGGTTGCATTTGTATTCTGTGGGAAGGTTGGTTAGTTTTAATGTTGGTTAAGCCAAAAGTGTTTCCTCAGAGATAAAGGTAAAATCGCTAAATTGCAATTTTTAAACCATGGTAATATTAAGCTTACAAAAATAATTGTAGCACTTTTTATTAGATTTAATTTTTGCTTTGGTCTTGCAATCATGCCGGAATCTAACCTACATTAGTTTTCAAGAGCCCATGAAGGTATATATACCATAGAAAATTTATTTCTAGATAAATGGATATATTCTGTAACTGTAGGTTTAACTGAACAAACCCTTGTAATGTTTAAGTCTTCAGAACATGGTAAATATAATAGCTTGTGTAAGCACAATTGCCTTTCTTAGGAAAACGTGAAATTTCTGCTTCTTTGATCTGGTTTTATTATAAAATTATTTGGTAGGCACTGGAAACTCTGTGAAGGGATTGGAGCGGGGATAGCTGTTAAATAACTTCATGGGCTCCTGAAAGTCTACTTCAGGCTAGATTCCAGCATAATTACAAGACCACAGCAAAAACTAAATCTCATGTAATTCAATGTGTTGCAACAATTATTTTGTATAAGCTTAATATTTACTACCATTGCATCATGTTTAAAAATGGCAATTTAGCAATAACTTTAGGACGTCTTCTGTGGTGACCCTTCTCCCCTGGATCATGGAGGAACACGTCCATCTTAAACAAGCAGAGTGGGTATCCCCACATTTTTTGCTGACATTGGCACTTCACTAAGCTGAAATTCATTTGATTTTGGTTTAGACTTATGGGTAAAACCAGCCAGTGTAGCTTTTTCAATAGACCATCATTAAAGCACAGGTGAGTATAATGTGTGAAGAGCACAGTGTGTGAATTCAGCCACAACAATTCCTGGTGAAAAAGGTGCTTAGTGTTAAGTTCATGCCCAATTAACACACACACAAACTCTGTGTTCCACCAACAAAACACCTGAGAAAGACAGGCTGTGTCCTCATAACACGCAAGACTGGAATATTAGTTGCTGAATTATCAACCTTGGTTGGTAATGTACACTGAACCATGAAGAAACCGAATTGGCTGATTTCACATAACGTTGCCATAATCTTATCATTTTAATCTTCTAGTGCATTGTGCAAATGTGGTCTGTACTGGTAGTCCTTGAGTTGCAACCTTTCATTTAATGACCATTCGAAGTTACAGCAACACTGAAAAAAGTGATTTATGACCAGTTCTCACCCTTATCACCATCAATCCCAAGTCATGTGATCAACCTGTGGGTGCTATGTTTACTGTGGCCAAGGGAGCTTCTGACAAGCAAAGTCAACGGGGGAAATCAGATTTACTTAACGGCCACATGTTTCACTTAACAATGGTAGTGATTTGCTTAACCTTGGCAAATAAAGTAAAATGGGCCATGACTCGCTTAACAACTGCCTTGCTTAGCAGTGGAAATGTTGGGCTGAATTGTGGTTGTAAGTTGAGGACCATCTGTAATTTTAAACTATGAATTTCTGTAAAGGACTAATTTGTGGGCATCAAATAACCCACTCCACACCAAATGTGTAGGCTACATATTAAGGTGGAGATATATAGGTGGTCCTTGACTTACAGCAGTTTGTTTAGTGACCCTGCAAAGTTACAATGGCACTGAAAAGTGTGAGTTTTGACCATTTTTCAAAGTTACAACTTTTGAAGCATTCCTGTGATCAAAATTCCGATGCTTGGCCACTGGTTCATACTTATGACCATTGCAGTGTCCCAAAGTCTTGTGATCCCCTTTTGTGACCTTCTGACAAGCAAAATCAATGGGGAAGCCAGATTCAGATAACAACCGGGATACTGACTTATCAAGTTCAGTGATTCACTTAACAATGGAGGCATGAAAGGTCATAAAACGGGGCAAAATTCACTGAACAAAAAATGTTGGGGACACCTATGGTCGTAAGTCGAGGATTACCTTAAGGTGCAGATCTACTGGCCTAGAAAAATAAATGTTCTTATGGAGCACCCTTCTCAGGATGGCGCCTTCCTGGCTGGAACTCCTATTGCCTCCTCATATTTGGGGAGTGATCATTCCAGCCCCCCAAAAGAGGGCATCTAATTGGAACAGCTGTTATCATCAACCAAGGTTCTGTTCTTCATCTTTCTTAGTTCTTCCTCAGCTAGCAAAATGGCATATTTGGAAAAAGAGAGCTGACTTTTGTTTAACAAGATAAGGTTTGTCTTGAATTGCAACCTAGGTGGGGTTTTTTGGTTGTTTTTTGGAGAATGAGCCATTCTAACTCTCATTAAATCCAGGCAGAAGTGGTATTTAGCAGGTTCTGACCAGTTCTGGAGAACCGGTAGTGGAAATTTTGAGTAGTTCGGAGAACGGGCAAATCCCACCTCTGACTGGCCCCACCAACCCCATCTATTCCCTGACCCAGCTGATTGGCAGGGTCTTCCTTGGTTGCCCTGCACAGGAGAACGGAGCTGGAAAGCAGGTTAGCGGGGTGGGGAGGGAATGGGATTTTGCAGTATCCTTCCCCTGCCACGCCCACCAAGCCACTCCCACCTAGCCACGCCCACAAAACCAGTAGTTAAAAAAAATTTGAATCCCACCACTGAATCCAGGTGTTCCATATGAAATCTATTTAGGTTACTATTCTATATATATATATTCTCTCTAAATTCCATGGGGCTTATTTTGGAGAAAATAGGGGTAGGATTATGCTCTTAGGTTGGCACCTTGTCTTTCAATTATTCTAGCTGCACGATCCCTACCAGTAGTGCAAACAATCAATGAAGATTAACTATTGTACAGATCGTTGTAAATATTCATCCATTGTATATATTTGCATATTTAGTACAAACTGTATAATGTATAAATATTATGCATAGGCTCAGTTGTGGTAGACAACTACCCTCCATAACTTTTGAAGAAGATTCTTCCTGCATTGAATTTATTCAAGGTATGTGATACAAACACACTTTGGGGACAAATGAATTGCACACCATTACAGGTAGTCCTTGACTTACAACAGTTCATTTAGTGATCATTCAAAGTTACGACCGCACTGAAAAAAGTGACTTATGACCATTGTTCACACTTACGACCACTGCAGAATCCCCATGGTCACATGATCAAAATCTGAATGCTCGGCAAGTGATTCATATTTACGACGGTTAAAGTTTCCCGGGATCTTGTGATCCCTTTTTGTGACCTTCTGACAAGCAAAGTCATTGGGGAATCTAGATTCACTTAACAACAGTGTTATTAACTTAACAACTGCAGGGATTCACTTTACAATTGTGGCAAGAAAAGTCGCAAAATGAGGCAAACTCGCTTAACAAATATTTCACTTAGCAACATAAATTTTGGGCTCCCTTGCGGTCGTAACTCTAGGACTACCTGTGCCGGGAATGATCCCCACATTTATTCCGCGCATGCTCTGGAACTATGAAACAGTATTTAAGAATTCTACATTACATGTAATTGCTGCTTTCTATGATCACATTGTAGGTAAGTGTCTTGGTAAATTCTTCACTCTTTGGTATCTCTTTTTGTTCTTCACCCTTTTTTTAAAATTAACAAAATTTAATCTCTCAAATTAAACAATTGTGTGCCCCCCCCTTTTTTTTTTGGAAGGGACCATCTTTTTGGTCAAATCTACAAGCCAAACTTTTAAAGTGCAGACTCGAGATCTCCATCCACCCCCAACCCTTCCTTGCATAGTGATCTGCGTCAACGGATACCAAGAACTGCTAAGTGATACTTTAGCTTCACAAGGAGTTAGATGGAGTTAGATCAGGCCAAGTTCTGCATACTGTAATCCAGGATATGTTGTAAGCAGCTTGACCATTTTCAAGTCTGGTGCGATTGACCAGAAATTAACCCCTAATGAGTCAATTTCTAGATTTTCCTTGCCCTCTGCCCCCTTGTGAATAAGCCACATTTTCATCATCCTGATTCTCCAAAATATATTTTCGTCTCTGGAGAGGTGACTTGTGTGTCATGCAGGAAGTTTTAAAAGACTTTTCTATGGTCTATTCAAAAGTCTATAATGTATATGTATATAAATATTCGTGTATATATAGATAAAGATGTATAGATATAAATACACCATCCAGAGAAAAGTCTGGGGTTTCAGCCATGACATTTAAACTTTTGACAGGTACTTTTCTCTTTTTAGACCTTCGCAACGGAGAACTCTTTCACAGAATGACTTCTGTTATCTGCTCAGTAAAGTCTCAAAAAACCTGGAAGCCCCCGCCCGACATCCAGCAAAAAAAGAACAAGGAAAAAGAGCAACTGGGCTCATTCACCAGCTGGGCTCAGAACCACTGCTGTCTTTTTGAACTTACCTGGAAACAGGGGGACGACCCAGCAGAGGGAAAGGATCCAATGCCTGTCTGCTCCACACGCTGGATGACCCTACTACCCTGCTGGCTCCAGCAGAGACCCTGAAATGTGGCAGTGCTCCTGCCCCTCCTCCCTTTTTTCCCAATTCAGCCTGGCCAGCTGACCATCCTTCTCATATCGCCTGTTCCCTTGGCTGGATGCTTGTGACGCAGGGAAATGCCTGATAGGGCTGGAAAGAGAGAGTGGGGGCCAAGCGTCCCACTTCAGCTTCCAGAATTCAGAAGGCTCTGAACTGCTCTAGACTGGACTGACCGAGGGAAGGGAAGGAGGATCAACTTTGCAGAAGGAACTGCTTCCTTTCTCATTTCCAGCATCTTCTCTCCAGGAACCTGAGGCCAGCTAATTTTCTAGTGCTTACCCCAACCCTCTTTATTTGCTAAAAGACTCTTTCAACAGTTTCTCAACCTCAGCGACTTGAAGATAGAGTTGGAAGGGATCTTGTAGGTCATCTAGTCCAACAACCGCCCCCCCCCCACCAGCCCAAGCAGGAGACCCTACATCATTTCTGACAGATGGCAGTCCAGTCTCTTGAAAGTTTTCAAGTGATGAAGCTCCCACAATTTCTGAAGGCAAGCTGTTAAGATGGGTGAACTTCAACTCCCAGAATTTCCCAGCCGGCTATGCTGACTGAGGAATTCTGGGAGTTGAAGTCCACCTATTTTCAACTTGTTGAAACACCGCTCTACATAAATGCATGCACCTACACAAAGTTTTTGTTCTTTCAACTGATTTTTTTTTTTGAGATTCCATCAACTCCATTCAGCTGTGACTTTCTCCATTTTTCACTTCCATTTGCAGGACTATGAGTAATATTAATAATGACCTACTTTACAGAGTTGTTGTAGGACATTCTAAGTGTATCAGTATAGTATATGTATTTTCAAGATTATTCTGGGGATGGCGGGGTAGGCTTACAGAATAGGCTTTTGATCAGAGATCCCAACTTGCCCCACATACTGTAGTGTCTGAGCACACATGGGGCAAAACACACAAGTTCTCTTTGAGTCCCATTAGACAAGTGCTCATTGTCCAGAACTATCCTTACCACCAGCAAGGAAGACTGCATGTGGCACAGGTACAGCAAAAGCTGGTACTCAGTTTTACACCGTTTTTGTATGACTAAACATCTTATGTAAAAACATTGGATCAAAGCCATAGGTAGGCAACAGAAGTTATCTATGGACATCTATGTATTGTATCAAACAACTTTAATTTCTTTGTGCTTTGCAGAATGCTGTTGACCTAGAAAAGGGTAGCACAATTGATGTGCATGTATGTTTGTTGTAAAGATTTAGTGCCTTTGTCCTATAGCGGCAACAAAGCAAAGTGGCAGAATCTGAAAGCTGCTTTGTACTGTCAGTTTTAGCCTGCATAGGGAGTGATTTTTTTGAATGAAGTCTTCTTTCTAGATTCCTTATGCAGAGTGGAGGGAAAATGCATCAAGTTCAGTGGAAAGAGCCAGGTAGAGCTATTAACTCTCAAAACTTCTTAACCAGTTCCTTCAGCAACAGGTAATCCTTGACTTATGACCACAACTGAGCCCAACATTTCTGTTACTAAGCAAGGCAGTTGCTCAATGAACTTTGACTCCATTTTACGACCTCTCTTGCCACAGTTAAGTGAATCACTTGCAGATGTTAAATTAGTAACACAGTTTTTAAGTGAATCGATTCCCAGTTGACTTTGCTTGTTAGCATGTCACAAAAGGGGATCCCATGACCCCAGGGTATTGCAGCCGTCAATAAGTATAAATATAAGTCAGCTTATAAGTATAAGTCAGCTGTTCAGCATTTCAATTTTGATAACATGACCATGGGGATGCTGCGACGGTCATGTGAAAAATCACAAGTCACTTTTTTCAGTGCGGTTGTAACTTTGAACAGTCACTAAATGAACTCATGTAAATTGAGGACTACCTCAATTTCCTACATTGGAAATAATGCTTTTTTATGGATGATTACTATCTTTTCTCTTCACACAGCCTGAAAAGAGACCATGAAAACATTCATCTCTAGGAAATCTTTTATTGACCAGAACTGGCACCCAACTCTCAAAGACCCCTGTTGTTTTGGATCAAGGGGTACGCACCAGTGGTGTGATTCAATTGTTTTTTACTACCGGTTCTGTGGGCGTGGCTTGGTGGGCATGGCAGGGGAAGGATAGTGTAAAATCTCCAGTCAGAGGTGGTATTTGCCGGTTCTCCGAACTACTCGAAATTTCTGCTACCAGTTCTCCAGAACGGGTCAGAACCTGCTGAATACCACCTCTGGTACACACCACATCTTGCAGCAGTGAACACCCTAAATTAACTTTGCATCATACCAGTCTGAGGAGAATAGCTCATCTGTGCTATTTTTTCCTAAATTCCAAGCTTGTGTCCGTGTGCTTGGTGGGAGACTATTTTGCACAAATGTTTCTCTGAGAAATGAGTTAAAATCTAAAGAGTGGAGTTTTTTGTAAGTACAAACGTGGCGTTTTAGAGCCCAGTCATCATCTTTGCTTTGTTCTCAATATACTGGATGCCCTTCCCATACTTTCTGTTTAGCCTCCCTAGTTGTTTCTATAGGAAGAGAGGAAGGTACTCTCTCAGTCAGAGCTGCTATTCTGTGAATGGATTTTCTTCCCCATCACATGGCATGAATTTCTGGAGAGCCTCTACAAAGTGTTTTCAATTATTCAGGTGTGCCTCTCAACCCTGAGTGATTTTAGGGCTCCTCCAGAATGGATTTACCTATATAGAAAAATGAGCAAATATGAACATAATCCAATAAATACACACTACCCCCAGAAATGGATTCCATAATATTCTCAGCATCCATTTTGTGTGTTATGTGAGACAATACTGGGCAACAGGATCTTGTGACATCCTGGCCTAGCTCATGTAACGCATGCAAACCAGCCAATTGTGACTTGTTTGTTAAAACATAGTAAAATAACCCACAGCTGACCTGGGTGCAAAGTATGAATTTAGTCTGAGCCTGCAGTACATTGCCTTTTGATTGGGAGATTTAAAAAGTGTATAAGTCATAATTGCTGGTCTCTAGCATAGACTATAAAACCTCCTATTCGGGTTGAAAACCATGGTTTTATGTGCTATTATGCCAGGAGTACTTTATTCAACAAACTTGGCTGATATGTTGCATGAAATACAGTTCTGTGTAAGCTGCTCTTTTAAAGAGAGTCTCAATCTTCATAACTTTTAAGATAAATGGACTTCAATTCCCCAAATCCCCCAGCCAGCATGGTTGGCTGAGGAATTTTGGGAGTTGTCCATATGAAAGTCGCCGAGATTGAGCAATACTGCTTCAAATTCTCTAATTTGTAAATATGTTTTAGGAAGTAGTGGTAATGGTTTCTTTAAACTCTGTAAACGGAATTCCTGCTTCTGGGAAAGAGTATATGTGATTCAAAGCATTTTGTGTGAATGTCAGTTAATCTCTGTTCATGCTCCTGATTTATCCAACATGGTGAGCCAGCCCAGATGGATGATAGCCTCCATAAAGGCTAAAAGCTTCATGCTGGTAATGAAGGCCTTATTTGAACTCTTTCTGCAATAATACTGGAAAAATCGGTGAAAAAGCAGAAGCACTTTCTGGAGAGGAAAGAGCCAACCGTGGCAGGCTCTTGCCAATATTCAAAATGGCCGCAGCAGGAAGGTTCTTGCCCTTATTTAAGATGGGGACGTGCTCATCTGTCCGTTTAACAGCTGGTTTGCCCTGACCCGCGATGGCGTTTTTCCTTCTTCCCTGCCTTTTCGACTGTGAAGCCTTTGCCAGCTTACGAAATGGCGGCACCGGCTGGCGAAGGGAACGGCCGATTGGTCTCTTTTTGAGCCCCGCCTACTTTCCCCTCCCCTTCCTTTTTTTGCCCGGAATAAATATGGTGCCACGAAACAGGATTCGAGAACCTCCAGGAGTTCGGAAGGAGGAAAGCCCCGCGTTCTCCTGGGAAGCCGTTGAAGCAACGGCCACTTCCGCCGAGCGGAGACCTCGCCAGGAGTAAAAATGGCGGGGTCGGTGCTGGAAGATGTCCGAAAGCTGCAGTCTCGGCTCACTAACGCTTCGGAACCGAAGAAGGTAAAAAAAAAAAAAAAAGGGGAGGAGGGGGACGGGACCCTGAAGGGAAAGGCAAATTGGGCGGAGAGTGGCTCTGGGGTGGCCGGATGGCGTCTGGGGTGACCCCGCGAGGGGGGCCAGCAGGGGTCCCTTTAGGAGAGCCACGGCGAGAAGTGGGAGAAATGAGGGGTGCCCGAGGGAAAGAGGGGCGCGAGCTGGGTTGGGTGGGGGCAATCGCGCATCGGGTGGGGTGGGGGGGGGGGAAGGCGAGAGGGACTCTGCTTTGGGGAGGGGGGGGTCAAAAGAAAGGGGGGCGAGCGAAGATGCAAGTGGGGCGCCCCCCATCGGCCGTTACTGGGCAAGCGAAGCCCTGCGAGTTTTTCACGCCGACCAAAAGAACCCCCGCCTCCCCTCCTCACCCCCCTCCCCATTGAAGATGTATGTTGGAGGGGGAGATCCTTTGAGAGCAGCAGGCAGCGAAATTTAATTTTAACGCATGCCCGACTAGTGTACGTTCAAAGTGACAGTAAAGTTAGTCTAAGTCCAAGGATGGCGATACTTGGGCTAGGGACGCGTACAAATCCCAGACACACACACACACACACACACATACATATATATATTGAACCGTCATCCTCCGATACCTAGATTTATAGGGGGTCTACGTGTCTGGATCGTTCAATGGGAGAAGCCGGAACCCGAGAGAACAGCTGTTTAACGGCTGAACTTTGAACTCACGAGAGAGATCCATTTCCATGTCCATTATCTGGGGGTGGGCTGGTTTTATGGGTTGTCGTTTCTGTTCCGGATTGACTACTAGGCAAAATTGTGGGGGGTCGAAGTTTCCAGAGGGCTTGTCGTGTCCCTAGAGCAAAAGTCTTCCAACTTGACAACTTTTAAGACTTGTGGACTTCAACTCCCAGAATTCCTGAGCTAATAGGACTGAAGGAGGAGGAATTCTGGGAGTTGAAGTCCACAAGTCTTAAAGCGGTCAAGTTGGAAGAGCCCTTTTCCCTAGGAGGTGGGGGGGTGGGAGTGAGGGCTTAGCCAAACAAAGGCTCTTGGGGAGTTTTATTGCTATGTGTGTTTTTAATAAAAATTAAATCTAAAAACAGTATTGTAGTCATTATCAAGTGGGCTGTACAGTAGTCGCCAAAGGCTTGTGGAAATGTGTGAGTCTCAAAAGTAGGGGACTGTGCATGTTGCCCACCTTTTATTCCAAATATCAGGGAGGGACATAAGAAGATGCTGGCAATACTATTTGAATAACCTGTGGTGTGTGTGTGTGGGGTTTTTTTTTGGACATCACTAATGTAGTGCAGGATCTCTGCTGTTTGCTTCAACTTTACATAGACAACTGCTGAAAGAAACCTCTCCTGCAATCCTGAATATCTTTAATTATGCTAAATAACCTGCAAAGAAAACAATCAGAAGTTAGAATCTGCAAAGGAGTAACTGCTAAGTGATTTTCTTTGTGTCCTAAAGATGTAAGAAGCCGATACTGAGATATAGGCTCTTTGAATAACATTTGAAAGGATGAAGGACTGGGATTTCTTTTTCTTCTGGTTCAGTGGATTTCTCCTCCACCTTGCAGATGAGCATCCATTGAATAGTTTATAGTTGTTGTTTTTTCATTGAAAGGACCTGACGTAAGGATAGAAAAGAAGGCAGGGATATGATAGACTAAGCACTGGGCAAAACTAATTCTGGAGTATATTCTTGCATTTTAAATCATCAAGCAAAGAGATGTTACTTCTAAAAGCACTTCATGGAAATGATGGCTTGAACATTTTGTGTTTTTTTTTCAGGAGCAATCTGAGGTCTTTACTTGAAAAAACAAATGCAAATAGGTCATTCCTGATATTTGGGAGTTTTAAGAACTTATTGAGATGTGTACTTAAAATACTTTGGACATGGTTTGAATCCTTTTAAAGTGCAAATCTGAGGGGTCACTTAGGAATATATTCTCTGCAAACATTCCATTGAAAATGTTGCTAGTACCATACTTGCTGCTATTTATTGAAGGACAAAAATCAATTATGAAAGGAAGGAAAAGTACAGCTTGTCCGCTACTTTTGCCTTTTCATTTAGTGCCTGTCCATAAGTATGCTTTCACTTATGTGTATTTGGGAGAGAGGCTTATTTACTCTGGAAAATCTCAGTTTTTGCTTAAAGTGTGAAGTGAACTTCTAGCCCATTATTGAGATGAATGCAGGTTGTGTTTTTTTTACCTTTTGGGAGAATTTTTCATAAAGATAGTGCGATTTTGGAGATATTGGGGATAATCTGTAATGGAGTGGAACATAGAGAAGAGACAGTTTCCTTTTCTTGTTTTCCTGGCTTTTGGGCTAAGGACAGATTGGTTGGCAAACTTGTTGCTGTGGTTAACTATGCCAGTTGGTTAAAGGGCTCTCTGTGTTCTTCGCTATTTCTGAAGAATTGTGAAGAGTTGTTTCCCTGGCTGGTTTCTAAACTTTCTCCGGTAATTTCCAAACTCTGTGTGCAAATTTTATTGTGGCCTTCAATAATCCCTCCTTCCCCTCACTGTCCTGATTTTGTATTGCACGTCTCTGCCATCCACCTTCATGTGTGTTGTAGAAAAGAGGAAGGAGAAAATTTATTTTGCAACTGTAACCCCTCTTGATTCATAAATTTTCCGATGGAAGAACCTGCAGGGATAAAGCATGTCAGGCTGCATGTGTGTGCCAGACTATGTTGTCATAGCAAATCAGAGAGATTTGGTCCCCCTCTAATTCTATCCCCACCTCATCTATACCTTTATGTACCCTCTATGGAATTCAGGTATGGATCTAGTCTATGATCAGTAGGTGGCGGTCTTGTGCTCTCCAAAATTCCTCTCTCCTGTCTGATTTTTGTTCTTGCACCTTTTGTTTTACATTTATTTAATTTTATTCCACCTTTATTATTTTTATAAATAACTCAAGGCAGCCAGCATAGCTAATATTCCTTCCTTCCTCCTAATTTCTCCACAATAACTTTATTAGGTGGCCTGGGCTGAGAATGAATTGAGTTCAACAGGCAACTCCAACAGCAGGGAGATTGGTATGTTGACAACCCAAATACCAGAGTAGAGTAAAGGAAATCTCGATTCGGAGGTTAGGACAAATGATGGAAATTGTTTGAAGCAAATTCTCAGAAACATTGGCTCTTAAAATTCGGCAAATCAAGACATTCATTTCACCAGTTATAAACGTATGGCTTAAGAAATTAGATTACTCAAGTATCTTGGTGAAATATTTTTGCCCCCAAAATATCATATTCATTAAACAAGCAAATCATCTCTTGATCCATCTTTCTGAAGTCTGTCCTCCTTTTATTATTGCATTTGAACCTGTCTTTAGAAGATGAAAAATAAATTTCCGTATTTTAAGTAGATGTAAAAAGTGATGGGGGAGAGAAAATGTCTTTTTCCCCCACTCCTAAAAAGCAAGCTATGCCTGAACACAAATTTTCTTTTCTTGAGCATCTTTTTTTTTTTTAAAAAAAGTCAGACTGAACACATATAAAAAATGCTTCAGATTTGAAAAAGCTGTTGGAATGGAAGAAAGCATATTCAGCCTTTTTGGGGTTAGATGTTTAAATTTCTAGCCTAGAAGAATAAAGGTGCCAGAAAACTGGAGTACGAATTTTAGAGATCAAAAATGTTTCTGTGTGGATGTAAGCCTATCCTGGAAGTTTGATCAATTGTATTGGATGGTGTGGGAGATGGAAGGATAGTCAACTGTTCTTCAACTGTCATTAACGGTCCTTACATCTCCCACACCATCCCATACAACTGATGAAGCTTCCAGAGTAGGAAGCAAAACCTCTTCTTTTTACTTAAAAAAAAATAGTCCAGTTGCCCTTTCAAAAGTAAAAACCACTTTTGATACCCACCTGTTATTGTCCAGAAATTTTACAGTTGGGACTCCCAACTGTTGGTCATGTTGATTGAGGACTAAAAATGGTCAGGGGTGGCATTCAAATTTTTTAACAACCAGTTCTGTGGGCCTGGCTAGGTGGACATGGCCATGTGACTGGGTGGGTGTGGCTTCTTTTTTGCAAGCCCCCTCCCGTTTTTTTGTTTTTTGTTTTGCTTCCTGGGCCTCAGGCATGCCACCTGGGGGAGGGGGGGTTGCTCCCAGGAAGCTTCCTCGGGACCCAGGAAAGCAAAAAACAGAGCATGGGGGTAGCGTGCAGGTTTTTGGCCCTACGCTCCGTTTTTGGGCCTCAGGCAAGTCTTCTGAGGGGCGTTTCTGCTCCCAGGAAGCTTCCTTGGGGCCCAGGAAATTAAAAAAACAGAGCATAGGGGCCCCGCAGGTCCCTTTTTTGTCTCCTGGGCTTTGGGGAAGCCTTCTGGGCGAAGCAGTAAGACAGCGAGCGAGATCCCAGAACAGCTGATCATCGGAACAGCTGATTCTCGGGAGGGGGAAAATACCTTAAGGAGTGACTGGGCGGGGCAGAACGCAGTCAGCGATGTCGGGCATGTGCAATAAGGATGGACTGGGAGGGGAGGGCCAGCCGGGGGTACGATTTGCCGATCCTCCAAACTGCGCAGAATCATAAGAAAGCGGTCCTATCCGGTAGAATCCGACCCCTGGAAATGGTCCCCTTAACCTGCTGCATGGTTCCAGGTTGGGGGACGCTGCCTTTAAAAGAAAATGTATTACAATTTGGAAGGCTGCCATTTGATGGATGTTGTATTCCATTGGTTAAGTTTCCTGGTTGCTGTTATAATGGAAGACAAGAGTGGGTTTCTCCTCCCCCCTTATTATGGAACATTTCTGTCGATCAGCAATGTTACACCAAGGCTTAGCTATCACAGGAAGAAGGTGGATGAGGCAGGTATATGGGAAGCCTTTCCCCAAATTCTTCAAACTACTAAAGGTATGCAGAAATATTCTCCTCGGGAGAGACCTGCCTCTAATCCAACTGGATTTTCTGTTACTTTTGATTCACACGAGGATGGGCCTCTGAATAGAACCTGCTAGCAGCTCTAGATCCCTCTGGTTAAACCTACAATCCCTGTTTTGGTGGGATTGCTGCAACCGTAAGATTTTAGCCCTGTTTCATTTGCCTGTTCCTTCTGTGGCATCTTAGCAGCTCTGTGGGTTTTTTGTTTTTTTTTGAACTTCCTGACTACTGTGGAAGAAAAAGCTCTCCATTACAGAGTGAAGATCTCAACCCTTTTCTGTTCTCCTCTGCAGCTGATGAAGAGCTTGAAGAGACTTGCTGAACTGCCAATCACAATTGAAATTCTTCTGGTAAGTTATTTCGTAGGACCATTTCTTGCACTTGGAAACTTAGTCCTGTTGGAGATTCCAAGTATTGCTGCCCAGGATGGAGGTTCTGCGGAGTGAAAAGTTGCAAATCTGGATAAAAAAGGGTAACCTCTCTGAAGATGGATTGATTGTTTATTTAAAAGGGTTGATGGCATGGCGTCTCACAACAGCAGTAAAATCCAATAATGACAAAACATAGTGATCTCCCTCCCTCTCCCTCCCCCCATACACACACACACTCCCATAATCATCTCTTTGGATGAACTTTGCATTGTTGAGGCAAAGAATTCTTCTGAGGATGTGGACTTGACTGTTTACTGGGGAGCAATAAAGGGTCACTGGAGCCTGGTGGTTCCAGTCTGGCATAGTATCCTTTGAATCATCTAAGCCAGGGTTGGGCTAAAACTGTCCTGCTGTGATGGCTCTACCCTTATTACAAATGGAAATGCTCAGACAGACACTTCAAAATACACAAACATGTTTTATTGCTCCACATATATATCCTGCTAAGCCATAACTGCGCTTTGAATAAGTCACAATTGGGCTTGCATTCAGCCCCAATTTGTTTATTTGTTTTAGGCTTAGCATGTTGTATGTCCTTGTCAAAGCTGTTTTTCTACATCCTTTCCACAGGAGACTGGTGTCGGAAAGACTGTGAACAGTTTACGAAAACTAGAACACGTTGGAGAATTTGCCAAGAACTTGGTGGCAAAATGGAAGAAGCTTGTGCCAGTTCCACAGGAAACAGAGCGGTGAGTTGGGCTTTTATAATATCTCTTCTTAACAGACAATGTCCTTGTGTAGTTCATCTGCCCTCAAAAACAATTTGAAGCTCTGTTTCCTGATGTAGCTCCACTGCCTGATGGAAAGTGCCAAATGTCCCCTTAAAGCTTTAATAGCCGGGGAGAATATAAACAATGAAAGATCAAGATAGTTTGATAAAATAATGTGAAAGAAAAAAAAGTGTAAGCTCTATAGATAATATGTGAAGAACAGTTGCAGGATTTGGGTATAGTTAATCTAGAGAAGGACTAGGGGTGACATGATAGCAGTATTTCAATATTTGAGGGCTAGGCAAGGCAAGAAACAATGGATGGGAACTAATCAAGGAGAGAAGCAACCTAGAACTAAGGAGAAACTTCCTAACAGGGAGGACAATTAACCAGTGGAACAGCTTGCCTCCAGAAATTGTGGGTGCTTCGGGACTTCCGGTTTGAGCCTCTTCACGGACAGACCAAAACCGAGATCATGCGCGGTTTCAATCCGTGCTCGCCACTGGAGCGCCCCGAGCCGGTTGGTTTCAGGGCTAAGCCACCCCGGAGAGGTGGTGAAGAGGGGGGAGACTGCCAGCAGGGTTGAGGAGAGCCGCATCTCTCCTCAGCAGGCCATTACTCCCTTTCCCGAAGGCGGTTGCAGCGTTGGTCAGAAATGGCCACCTCAAAGAAGAACTCAACCAGAAAAGGAAGTGCAGGAGGAAGATAAAAAGAGAAAGTCTTGTTTGACCAGGTTAAACTGCAAAAGCAACGACTAAGGTACCCTGGAATTTAAACTATAAAAAAAAAAGTAACATTCCCAAATAAGACTTTGAAGCAGCGAAGGAGAGAGAAAAGGGAAAGGATTTGGTTTTTTCTTCTTCTCTCCCTTTCCCTATACGGACAGCTGAGAGATTTAAGCAAGAAATTGGAAAAAAAAATCCACTTTGACATCAATAGGCATTTAAGCTGAAAATAAAATGTCAAAGGGATAATAAAGATTTCTGGATACTTAAAAGCTTTTAAAAGCAGGAAAGGAGAGAAAAAGAATAAAAGGGCAGGATCTGGAAAAAAGGGAGGAGACTGCCTTGAATTAAAAGGAATTTACAGTAAAACTTCAACAAGACTTCTAAAAGATACATTTTAACTGAAACTTGGCAACAAAATAGTAGAACCCCAGGAAGAGAAAGTGGAAAAAAGAAGCAAAAAGAAACAGTTTGGGAGTATTTGATTACTTGGTCTTCTCTGGATTTTTGGCTATTGCATTTGAATGACTAAAATCAATCGGGTGGTTGTTTAAAAGTGTTTAAAATGGCACCACTTTTAGAAGAATTGAGAATGCAACTTAAAAAACAGAAAGAAGATGCACAAGAAGGAAGAGGTTCTTTTGGCTTCATATTTCAATTTTTAGAAATGGAGATTTGGAATTATGAGAAACAACAAGAAATGCCTGTAGAACAAGAAGATTGGGACAAAGAAGAAGCCATCTTTAATGAACAAGTAATTTTATGTGGGGAAAAAAGGAAAGGTGGGGGGGAGAGAATGAAAAGTTTAAGATTTGGAAAAACAGCCCCCAAAAAAGAAAAATAGTTTGAAAAATAAGTATAATATTAGAAAGCAACAGAAGAAGGGAATACAGAAGAGATAATTAGAAGTAGAGAGACAAGGGGGTAAAAAGGGGAGGGAGAAGAAGAGAGGGAAGAAGGAAAGGAAAATAAGTTACAAAGGACAGAAACAAGATATAGAGAAACGGCCTATTTAGAGATAATGGGTGAAAATTTAATTGAAAAAGGGATTCTGCAAAGATACATAAGATAGTATTGTTATATTAGAAATAAAAATAATTTTAGAAAATTTGAAACAATGTATGATTAAAATGATGGATAGAATAGTTATTGTAATCCAGTGAAATGTTTGTTAATAAATAAATGAAATAAAACGAATGACAGAATTGAATTAGGAAAGGATGGGAACATTTTAATTATTTAATGTTTTATAAAATATAAGTGAAGAGGAATAGGGGGAAAAAATAATTGTGGAAAGCTTATAAGTGTTCCCAAGGAAGTATGATATTTAATTGAAAAGAAATTTTAAAGGTTAAGATTTTAATGAATATTAATAATGATAGAACTGAATTGGAATGGAATGTTTTAATTGCATATATTTATAATTTCTTTTTAAGAATACAGTGTGTATTTTAGGAATGTACCAAGCAGAATTCGATTGAAAGTTATGTATTATATTGAACGTTATAACCTTAAGGTACACATTGAAGCTTAAATAAGAGTTGAATGGATAAAACTAAAAGATATAAAGGTGTCATACTCCAATTAGTAACTACAGGAGAAAATTTGTTTAAGGAGAAAAGATAATATGAAATTGAAACAGGACAGACAAAAGTATAAATATAATGATTTGAATTGAGATGAGATAATCAAAACAGAATTGAGAAAATTAAAAGAGGGGGGAAAACTATATAGAAAATGTAGAACAGTAATAAGATATGGAACAGAACATAAAAATGAGTATGAAATTGAGTTTGTGTCTGTATGAAGAAGTGTAACCCGGGACCATGCTACTTTCAAAAAAAGATGTTTTATTTGTATTATGTGGTGTTTTTTTTTGTGAAAACCCAAATAAAATTCTCTCTCTGAAAAAAAAGTTGTGGGTGCTCCAACACGGGAGGCTTTTAAGAAGAGATTGGACTGCCACTTGTCTGCAACGGTATAGGGTCTCCTGCTTGAGCAAGTGGTTGGACTAGAAGACCTCCAGGGTCCCTTCCAGCTGTAACCTATTCTAAATTCTAATCCAAGAAAGTAGAAGTTGGCTGCATTCTGTTTTGGTGTTAAGAAGAAGACGGGACTAGGCAATTGTAGCTTTAGCTTAGGTTTTCAGTCATCTTTGATTAGATTCAGTAATCCAATCCTTTCCCTGTTTTTCCTTTTTTTAAGGCATACTCTTGAACCTACGGAACAGGGTTATGACCGAAACATCTCGAGGAAACGACAGCGAGACCTGTTGCCCAAAGAGGACAAAGAGGTCTACTCAGAGACACATCAGCCTTCTTGCAGCCAGTCATACGAGTCGGATTGTGGAACTAAAAAAGTCAAGAGGTATTCAGACCCAGAAAAATCCCACCATGATGTAAGCTATGATATTCCACAAGACAGGTCATGGAGGAGAGGGTCTTCTGACCAGGAATGTTCTGACTATGGACACGCCGTCTCATCGGAGCTCAGCGAAAGTCCTCAGGAACTATATATGGACCTCCATCATGCTGAGGAACAAGAGAGGGAGCAAAAATCCTTTTCCCGAAAGGGGTTTAAAAGCCACCAGTTTCACGACAGAGAAGAAGTTACTCATAGGAATTTCAGTGACTCTCAAGAAAAAGCGAGTTCAAGTCGGAGCAAAGAGTCTAAACCTTCTCACAAAGAGAGGCAGCGGCCAGAAGCCAAGGGGAAAGAGAAGGCACCTGTATTTGGCTCCGAGAGACTGCCAAAGGGTTCTTCGATCCATGACGCTTCCTTATCAGTCAGTAGCAAGGAGAAGCTGAAACCCCCGGACAGCCTCAAGCGAGACAAGAAAAAAGAGGGCAGCAGCACCAAGAAACAGAAGGCCCACTTTGATTTGAACGATAGCTTGAACGAACATAGGAAGAGACAAAAAACTCATGACCCCCCAGAAAGGGCCAAATCAGAAAAGGCGAAATTTTGCATGGAAACCGTATATGGAGATCAGGAGAAACCGAAACCTGAGGGAGATCTGCCTAATAAGAACAAGGAGAAGAAGACTTCCAGCAGCTTTAAAACTTCCGAGGGCAAATCCAGAGTCCTTGAATCCAACAAAAGACCTGCCAATTTCTCGCCTCCCGGAATGGGAGAGGTGGAGGACGAGTATGAACAGCCCACCATGTCCTTCGAGTCCTACCTGAGTTATGACCAGCCTCAGAAAAAGAAAAGGAAGCTGGCCAAGCCTACGACAGCTCCGGTCCCAGAGAAAGGACATAGCAGCAAGCAGAACGGTTCCAAATCAAGTGCCAAGAGCTCAGACGCAAGCCGGAAAGCTCCCAAGCAGCCGAGCGAGAAGAAGCCCGTGGAGGCATCTGCATCTAAAGCAAAAAAAGTAAGGGCTTTCACGGGGGGATTATTGGGGGGATATGGTCAGGTGCACCTAGCCATCGTAATTTGTAAGTCATCGCTTATCATTAGGCCCAGTGTTGAAACTCAAGCAGATGGTGGTTCCTTCAGCAAATTGGTCAAGCAAATCAGGGCCTGCCTGCACCCAGGATATTTTAGCACCTGGAAGTGAATGCCAGACAAAGGTTCTGCAGGTTTCAAAGGCAGCTTGCGCTTCTAAGAGTTTGGGCCCGTTAAATAACTATGCCTGTGGGATTTTTCAGATGTGCTCTAACCCAATATCCACCATACCCATGCTGGTTTAGCACTTGTAGAACCATCCTTTTGGAAGAGGCCAGATTGGAAAAGGCTGAGTTTATATGAATCCTATTTGAATTTTCCAGACTGAACATTGAAATTTCCCCCCTCTATTTATGGAACACACCCCTCTTTAATATTGTCCATTTTTTTACAGACATCTTTGCCCTTTTAATTTGTTTCTCCTCGAGAATGATGCACGCAATATTTATCTGTAACTGTTATTAGGAGGTTATGTTCACGTGTTAAAGGTATTGGGCTGCCCCGCAATATTTCTGAACAGAATGATAAAAGAGTTAGTAGCACACAGGCACGTGCTTTTTTTTTTTTAAAGTGCTATGGGTAATTTTTTTTACTATTTTATTAACTTTATATGTATGCTGTCTATTCCCAAAGTCTTTTCCGTAAGGTTGAAGGTATATAATACCTCATAAATGATCTGTTATGCAGTGGAATGGGCTTATCTATTAACTTACAGGGATAAAACATGGAGCTCCGTCCTTTCCAAAACCTCTTGCTGAGTAAGCTAGCTTGGGTGCAGTTTTCTCTCCAATGGAAATGAAAAGAGTCCTTGGTGCTCACTGTGCTTGGCTGTTTGTTTGTAGATGTTTCATTCCCCAATCAGGTAACATAAGTGCAAGTGAGTGGGATTTGCCCTCTGCCAGTATAATATTACCTGCCAAAGAAATATTTAGCTACATCTTTTCCATTGTTTGTAACGGAATATATAAATATTTAAAATAATGTTTTAACATTGCTCCCTAGACCAATTTTCTATAGGTTGGTAGGTAGGCAGGACTCGGCACTGAAAAAGGTTGAAGAGGCAAGAGGATTTGTTCTTTGAATTCCCCATCGTTCCTAATGACAAAATATTCAACATGTTTGAGTTTACCTCTGTTGAAGTACAGCCTTCTCAGAATGTTAAGTGAACAGTTTTGTCATGAGTCTGTTTGGTTCCAAGGATGATCCCCTCCCCCCGCTCCACAGTAAATTCGGACTTTCGTAAAGCTGTCTTAACCAAACACGGGCTTTCTCCCTTCCAGATACTCATTGATGTGGTGCCGATGCTCCCCGACATTCCATTGCCTGCAATCCAGGCAAATTATCGTCCTCTTCCTTCACTTGACACGATCTCATTCGCCCAACCAAAGAGGAAAGGTAAAGTCGGAGCGGAATCTTTTCATTTACTGTTTCTGAATGTGGTGGTTGGAGACAGATTGGGTGATACAAGAAAAAAAATCATGTTGAAGTTCTGAATTTTTCTTTATCTTTTATTTACTTGCCTAGGCCTTCTTCCTCCTAGGAAAGTGGGGGGAAGACCGCTATACAAATATAACACGAATAGATGCCAATTTGGATTCAGGGAAATAGTTGAATAGCTCAGTTGGTAGTTGATAATTTATCTGATGCTTTCCGAAAAGGAAAGGAATGTGATTGTGGCTTTGCTTCCAAGCACATTGCATCTTAGCTGTTTGATCATGAAGATTTTCCTTGTGCAGTGAGGAATCATCTGCATAAAAAGCACAAATATATCTTCTTTTTCAAAGCACAAAATTACCTATGTCCACTGTTCCCAAGTTGGATTTATTCTCTTGAATTAGAAGCAGTAGTTTTCCATGCAAGCCACCCAGAATAGTCCCAGAGCGAGATAGGCAGCAAATAAGCTTAACAAATACATTAATAATGGAAGGGCCTTCACAAGCTACAGGTGTGTATGTATGTAAACTTGCTATGTAAAAGACGTGTTTGGTAGCTGTAAACGAGGTATTTAGTGCAACCTCTGTGAACTTTCCAGCATCATCTGGTGGGGTTGGAGTATGTTTTTGGTCTTCTGAGACCTCCATGCTGGCCTCTAATGAGTCTTTTACCATCCCCTGGCCTTGCAGCCCTCTCCTCCCCGACTGAAGAGGATGAGGCGGGTTTCACAGGACGTCGGTTGAATTCCAAGATGCAGGTGTACTCGGGCTCCAAGTCGGCTTATCTTCCGAAGATGATGACCCTCCACGAGCAGTGCATCCGGGTTCTCAGCAATAATATTGACTGTGAGTCCGAGAGGTTGTCGGACTGTGGCCTGTGAAGGGGAAGGAGTTTGACAGATTGGGATATTTACTTATTTAATAAGTAGGTTTATATGGTTGCCCAATTCACGGCAACACACATGCAGCTTTTGATTCCTTGCATTGAATACAGGGAGTCCTTGACTTACGACCATTCAGTTTAAGGACTGTTTGAAGTTGGAAAAAAGGGAGTTACAGCTGATCCTCACACTTATAACCATCAATAGCATCTCCACAGCCATGTGATCAGAATTTGGGCCCTTGGCATGTATTCATAACAGTTGTAGCATCCTGGGGGGGGTCATGTGATTGCTACTTGCATCCTTCCCAGGAAGTAAAGTCAGTGGGGGGAGCTGGATTTGCTTAAGGACCCCATGATTCACTTAGCAACCCTGGCAAAAGGGTCTTTAAATCAGGGATAACTCACTAGACTGTCTTGATTAGTGATGAAATTTTGATCCCAATTGTGGCCATAAGTCGAGGACTACTTGCATATCTGTCATACAAACATTTGCATTAGAGGGTTGCTTAATTCATTACCCCTCCATCCAGCTGACCAGTTCTCTTTCAAAGCTCCTTTTCTTTTACAATCATGTTAATTTCTGATTTGCGGGGGGAGAGAGCTGGGATTGGCATGAAACGATCCACGAAAGAATAGTTAAGCAAATGGGCTAAACTGACAGTAGTAATGGCTTATTTAACTTGGTTTAGTCCTAAAGCAATCAGCCATTCTGTTGTTCCTTGCCTTTCTTTCTAGTTGGTTGGGGAAACTTGATTTGGGCAACATCTAGTTATATATTTTGCACCCGTGACATTATTGGGAGACCATGTGTGACATAGAAAACATTCTGGTCCTTCTATCCATACTTAGCTGATTTGAAGCCTCCTGGATTTCAGAAGATGCTTCCATGTCCTGTAACACATATAAAACCAAATACCTGTTTCCTGCTTGGAAAGTGTGCCCTGAAAATGAAGAAAGATCTATCTGCTTTTTTCTCCTAGCCATCTACGAAGTGGGTGGCGTCCCATATTCTGTACTTGAGCCTGTTTTGGAACGCTGCACTCCAGAGCAGTTGTATCGCATCGAGGAGTACAATCACGTGAGTGTTACTAGATAAGAGGAGTGTTACTAGATAAGGGGTGTGTTGATCAGTGATGATTCTTCTTCACCATTTGTTGTAAGACCAATAGATGGTTCAGATATACAGTGTGATTTAATCTTCAAGGATTGTGTTTGCTCCAGGGCTTAAAATTAGACATTGCTCCAGGTTGTAGTGCCTCCAGAAAGGACAGTGGGTAAATTTCTCAACCTGACAGTAGAAGCTGCCAACTTGAGAAACACAGCTGTACAGGTAAATTAATTTTGACCTGCTCTGCAAGGTTGAATGGATGTCTCTGAAGTCCTTGGCAGAAATTTTACATGCTGCCATATTTTACATGATACCAGTACTACCAAATGACAAATTGGCATTTGGCATTGGGAGGTGATGAAGATACTGGGATTGCATTGTAAAGCCCCCCCTCCCAGTGAATCTTGGGACTTGGCTATTAGCTAATGAAGCTAATGGACACGTTTCCTTCTATAGCAGCCTCTCACATAAAGGGTATGGTAATAGGTAGCTCAAAAAACCTGCTCTTAATTACCCTGTGATATTTCCAAGTATATTTGGCAGAGGGAATTCAACTGGACCTTGAAGTTGTTACATGTATGTTACCAGCTGCTGTTCTCCTTAAGTATTCCTCTAAGGAACAAATAAAGATCAAGTAAGATAGAGTGACTTTAGAGGAGGTTAGCATCTGTACCCCTTAATTTTCTCAAACCCCACGAGGATGAACAGCAGCAAAATGACTAAGGGGCAGGTGATAAAAGAAGTCCCTTAGGAAGAGCCAAAGAGGTTCTGTGCACCCGGAAGGCTGTTATGTAAGCCTTGACATTGCTTCCTTTACCACTAGTCCAAATAGCAGAGAGGACAGAATTTTCCAAAATTGTCCTTGTTGACAAAAGTGATTCCATTTCTCTCCAGTGAATGATCCTAAAGGAAAAGATTTTTACAGGTAATTCTCAGCTTAAGACTGCAGTTTGGTCAGAATTTTAGTCGTAAATTGTGAGGCATTTACGTGACTGGACTCGATTTTACAACTTGGGGTTTTATAATATTTCCCTGGGCTTTTTTTGAAATCTGATAATATATCTTCTAGTAAATTTGCATCTCAGACAACTAGATCTTGCTTCATAAAGGTTTTGAATTTGCACACTTTCAGGATAATTCTCTTATTTATTTTTTCGGAGATACTCCAACCATAGGCTCAATCTTCCTTTGCCTCTTGGCTTCCAGGTTTTAACTGAAGACACAGATCAGTTGTGGCACAATCATTGCCAGCGTGATTTCAAGAAGGAGAAGCCAGTTGAATTTGAGAGCTGGAGGGAAATGTACCTACGGCTGCATGATGCTCGAGAGCAGCGACTTCTGATGCTAACTCAAAACATCCGTTCAGCTCATGCCAATAAACCCAAAGGTACTGAGCCGGCATGGAGATAAGAAGAGCAGGGGGAAAAAGGCTAGGAAACCATTTTTTTAATCTGAAAGGATTGTGGCCAAAACAAAGTGGGTTGTCCTTTTCTTTTGTAAGTCTTTGCAAAGGAAAGGAAACAGTTTTTCCCTCTGAAATTTGATTGTCCTGGCATAAGGACAGGATAAATAACACAAAATTGCTACTTCTGCATGCTACTACAGGTATCCCTAAACTTACGACCATTCATTTAATGATAGTTTAATGGCCAGTTGTGACCTTTCCAGTCATCTTCCAACAAGCAAGTTGAATGTGGGAAGCCAGAGTCACTTAGCAATTATTCACTTAACGATAAAAATTCTGGTCTCAGTTTTGATTGTAAGTTGAAGGCTGTCTGTACATAAGTCTTAAAAAGCTATGACTCTAGAAAGTGTCTGCAGTAATGTGTGGGAAATTAAAATTGTCTTAAATTTTATTTGAACAACCCTTTAGATGGCCTTTAACATTACTGGTTGCTAGTTGAAAATTGGTCTAGCCTGTTCTGGAGGGTTTAAAGCCAATGTTTTCCATGGCACGAACTGAAACATTGCCTGCACATCTCTGTACATGGCACCCTCACCTTCTAGCATCCTCTAGGCATATTGGATGTTGACTCCCATCATTACTTTGGCTGTGCTGTCTTGGAATGAAGGGAATTGAAGTCCCACAAGTCTAGAAGGGGCCAGATCTTGGATGGGCTGCTAGAAATCAGCTCATGGTGAATAGATGTGCAGCCTTTTGAATAATTGGCAACCGCGCCCGGCTTGCCACATTGACTTGGGCACATTCTGGGGAGTTCTCTATTCCTTTAACTCAGAGGATGATGAAGGTTCTAGTGAATGTTTAGGGAGATTTTCAGTCATTGAGATCATGGTTGTCCCAAAGGTGCTTCCAAAAGACAACTGGACTTCCTTGTTTTTCCCCCCATTAAATTAGAACTGAAGGAGCTTCTTGGATGAAGGGGAAAAAGCCAGAAAGTCCTCTTTTCTTTTGGAAAAGCACTTTTGGGAGCTCCAGTGAATGGTGATACCCATTTATGAGATTGCAGATCTGACTTGATATGCTCTTGTGCTGAAACTATCCTATAAAAAGCCTGCATGCTGGAAACAAGAGTGATCATAGGAATCATCATGTCTTAGGCGGGAAAGAAGATTTCCACCAAAGAGGAGGCATGCTTCTTGTTAGCCATCCTCCCCTACCAGTTCTCAGAGGGGTTTTCTTTCTGGGCTGACCTCTCTTCCTTGGTTTTGTTCCTCTTTTAGCCAGAGTAGCTAAGATGGCATTTGTCAACTCAATGGTCAAGCCACCCCGGGAAGTGAGGAGAAGACAAGAAAAATTTGGGACTGGGGGAGCAGCTGTCCCAGAGAAGATCAAGTACGTTTTCTATGAAGGCTTCCAGTTTATCTTCTTCTTGAGGGGTGGGGGAACAGGGGCAAGTTGTGGGGAAAAGAAATATGGGAGGCTGTGCCTATCCTGCCTGTAAGCATCCATTTTGGGAGGAGACGCAATATCTCGAGTGATTATGCTATGGCTAACTTTAAATACCTATTTTAAATACCAGCTTAGGCATCACCTGTGCTTCCAGCATTGTTTTAATACAGCAGCTGTCATCCCTCTTATGACTGTACTTGAATTACTTTGTTTTGAAAGAAGGAATTGTTAACCTTTTTTAAAAAGGTGATGACAGGCCACTAAGAAAGTGTAAAATGGCCCTAAATAATGGGGACAGAAGTAAAATTTATTTTTTCCAGATCCAAATTCCCGATGCTCGAATGAAGAGGGAGTAATTGATCTCCAGCAACTCCAGTTGTTCCTGGATGACACCTTTTCTGTGTCTATTACAGTCCAGGCTCCGCTACAGAGATTGCCTCGACAAGCACATTTGTTGAATATGCAGCGGACCATTCCTTACACTCACCGTCTTCTTCTTCTTCTTCTTCTTCTTCTTCTTCTTCTTCTTCTTCTTCTTCCTCAGAATCAAACCTGTATTCTTCACCGCAACTAAAAGTAGCAGTGTTCACACAGAAGAGGAACAGGCTTACGACAGGCCCAGTACCAGCACCGGCCTCTCAGGTTCATCCCTGGGCAGCAGCACTTCGTCAGTGATCTATGACCCAAGGAAGCCCGCGGTGAAGAGTAAGTGAGCCGATGCCTCCACCCTGCAAAAAGATGGAGGGTTTTCATGAAAAAATACTTGACATTAATCTCAAATGGGATTAAAAAATTATTTTTTTACAATGGTTCCATGCATAAACATTTTTGAATTGTGTCCATTTTAACATTTGATATAGTAACGACTGATAAACACAACACACTATCAAAATAAAAGCTCTTTTCAGGGGCAGCAGATTCTCCATCATTTTTAAAATAGGAAGCAGTGAGGCAAAAAACTGAAGAAGTGCTGTTTTTCACCTGTCAGGCAGTTCTTCCCCGCCTGCCATAAAAGGCTTATTCAGAGGCCTGGTTTGGTGGGCAAAATGTCTGGTTCAGCACAGTTGCAACACTATAGCCAAAATGAGAGAGGTACATAAATTAATGGGAACTATGTAAAGCCTTAGGCCCCTAGAGAAAGAAATCACTGGCAACTAAATACGTGCCTTGCAAAGATTTTTTCCCCCTACCTATAAAATAGAATTGTCTTACTTCATTATATTTCTAACTCTGAAGATTGGAAACCTTTTCCTTCAAATGCAAATCCAGATTTATATTCTGTATATATCTGTGTATCTTAATGTAACAGCTTATATGTCATAACCTCTCTTTTCTCTTCTTGTTTTGCAGAAATTGCACCTATGATGGCAAAGACTATCAAAGCTTTCAAAAACAGATTTTCTCGAAGATAAAGAAACTGTCAGGCTCCAGTGAATGCGAAGGAAAAAAAATCTTATGGAAGCAGTGCTTAAAGGAAAAGGGAGGAGAAGTTGCTGGGCAGTCTCTGAGTCCCCCAAAGCCCCTGTTTAAGACCAACTGCACAGTATTGTTCAAAACCACCTTTTAGTTTCTTCCCTTTGTCCCCGAAATTTTTGTTTTATCTGCCAAGCATTTTGCAAATATGAAGTCTTGGCACCTGGCTGAGACACGAAGGTCCACAAACTATAGCGCTTTCTTCGGTCTCTTTTTTTCTGGACTCCAGAGTGGAAAGAGAAACAAATGCCTTCCACCAACCACCTGCAGTGTTTGTTCGTTTATTTGACTCCCCTCGGCCAGTTGTAAGACTTCAGATCTGCTCTTCTAGTGTCTACTGTGAAAGACCATCTATTTTGCAGATACTGTTCATAATTAGCAACCTCTTTTAAAGGATCTTTTAGGACTTTTACCATCTTGGTCAACCTTCTGGCAAACGATTTCCCCAAACATCATTTCCTCTTCCTTTCTGTTTTTCAGTTGCAGCTCTTAAGTGTTCATCTCATGCCTAAAACCCATTGTGCCAGATACAAGCTGATTGGCCTTTCTATACGGGGACATCTGGAGGTGCCACTGTCGTTATGTTTACTTGGCAAAGGGGAAAAAAAAAATAAAAGTAAGAAATGGGTACGTGTTATTTTAAACTCGTAGGGAAAAAAAAGCAGCACAACTCAGGAAGCAAAGAATAAGTCACTTTGTACAAATCTGGATTTAAAGCATTCATCTGAGGTTTTTTTATTTTAAAAATGTATAGTGATGATAAGGGGTATGAGTTCTCCCCTTCCCATTTTAAATTGAAAGCAAGGACTTATATTAGATTTTCCTCTTCAATTCCTCTGGTTTTAACAACAGAGCGGGCACTTTAATTCACTGTTTCCCTTTAAAGAGCTCCATTGACAAAACTTCACTCATCTAGGAGTTTCGTTATGTCCCAGAACAGATAAGATGCCATGCCAAGTGGGCAGGTTTTGGTCTGGAGTGACAGCGTCTGTTATGGAATAATCTACAAGAACATTTCATACATCGAACAAGCCAGGCGGGGGAAAAGGTCTGAAAGTGGTCTATCTGTCTCGATGCTTTATTGGCTGCTGCTGTTTTAGTCCTGGAGAGGACACTGAGCTGATGATCTTAACTATAGGTGTGTGTTGTAGAGGGGAAAAAACAGACCTGGTATTGGAAGGCTTGATGGTATGTTTCCTTAGTGCTACGGTTGAATGAAGGTTGACGTCCACGTGTTTTATGAGGAATCTGGCCTTTTCCTGATGACACGGATAGAGGAATAAGAGGCTCCCCCACTGGCCTCCTAGTGTGCCACCATTCTGAACTCTGTGGCCTTTGGGTTTTCTGCTGATACCCAGGTCGTCATGAGAGTGGTAGTCACAAAAGCCCTACTTTGAAAACCAGTAATTCTTACATAAATGTAAAGCTGGAGGGGATATGTAGTGTGTGCCATGTGGGATAAGAAAACACTCTTGATGAACTCTGTCCAGTCCAACAAACAATATCATCTGAAGTTCCAATACATAAGAAAAAACCATCATATAATTAAAATTTTATATGCTATGTATTTTGTGTATGTTTATATGCACATACATATACAATACACAAAAGAGGTATGTATACATAACACCCACACAAAATGCATATAAAATTGTAATTATGGTATATGCATTTTGCGTATGCATGTATGTGTATATGTATGTATGCATACATATTTACGTATGCATATATATGTGTATAGAGATAGATAGATATATAGATAATATAGAGTTAAAGATATATATGCATATATGCATACATAAATATGTATGTGTACATACACATACACACTACATGCATATAAAATGCACATAACAATTTAAATGTATGATGGCTTTTTAAAAAGGCACTGATTCCTCCATGCAGGTTTGGAGCAGATTTTAAATCCTCAGCATGTGGTGTATTTTCTCCTTTTTGTTGTTGGATTTGGTGGTAAGAGGAGAGCCCAGGAACCACAGAAGGGAAAAGAACAAGTGTCTTGTTGGTCCAACCGTTAGCTATAAACATTGATGGATCGTTTTCCCCAACCGCGTTTTTCCCATTCCAGAAAATATCTGGAGAACTTAAAATAATCAACTGGCTGGCTGGAGCCCCTTTCTTGGCAGTGTCACATTTTTGTTTCGCAATGGCCTTACTTTGGGACACCATTCCCAACCTGAGATGGTGCTTCCCAGTTGGGCAGGATTTGAGTCCCCATTAACCCCTGCTGACCACAAGTTATGGGGTTTCCTATCCAATATATCTGGAGAAGGCAGGTGGTAGAGAAGGTTGGCTAATGCCATTGTGACAACTTTTCATAGCACAAACCTGTTACCAGATGGACTGATAGCAGTAGTGAAGAGTGGCTTTTCAAAGCTTGTGTCAACTACAGGTATTATGGGCTCATCCCCTTTAAATGCTGTTTTTGTGGCCTTAATGGTCAAGAAGAACACTTGTAGATTAACCACTGCACTGTTGGTACTGTTAATGAGTGAAACCATTGGCTAAATTCCACTATAATACTTTGGACTAATTGATTACCTTATCTGATTAACATCAGAGCTCAAATTATGTACTGCAAGCTTACCCAAGCAGGCTTGTTCCAGATGTTTTAATCATTTTCCACATTCTTTCCCAGTGGTCTCTAGGGGGGATTCTGGGAATTGAAGTGACAACATCTCAAGTCGGGTTAGAAATCATTTTCACGGAAAGAATTGTAGGAACCTCCAGTTCACTTGTCCCTCTTTAATGTGGAAGGTATTTTTATTTTATTTAATGTTTTAAATTTAGGTTAACGTTACATGAATTGGCTTTTAACTTCATTTTGGAACCTTTTTAACGGGTGGGAATACACAAAAGATTCATTTTGAATCTGAATTATGACAACTCGGCTTCTGATTCTTGTTGGGGATCCCACATATTTTAAAGTGGGTGCGATTTTCGGTTGCACGCTACATGCAAAAGAGCCATAGGAAAATGTGGCCCCCTGCTGCTGCTCCCCCCTCCCTGTGTATACTACAGAGAAAAGGTAATACATTTGTCTGTTGATTCCACCCTTGTAAATAATTTTCTATTTTACTTTTTTGGTGGTAACTATCGAGATAAATATTTTAATTAGATAACTTATAAGAAATGAATTACATTGTGTATCAATAAAAGCCAAACACTGGAATTTGTCTCATTTTTTTCCTCCTCTCCTCTCTGCAACTGTACTCCCTGGACCCCAAAAATAAAAGTAACAATTCCTAGACTGTCCCCCAGGCTGTGCTGCCATGCCAAGAAAATGAGTGATTGAGAGTTTTAGCTAAAAACAGAGATCTGTGAGAACTTAATAGGGTTCCATGAGAGAGACTTAAGAACAACAAGGACAAAAGGTCACTTGGACCCAGGCCAGAGACTGGCCATTTTTGGAAAGGCTGGGCATGCAATATAGATGCAATTATAAAGCATAGAATTGGGGAGGCAAAAGGTATTACTTTAGTTATGAAGTACTGTATATACTGTACTATAGGCATCTCTTTAAATAGCCAAGTTCATACAGTACTTCATAAACAGAGTTCTGGATCTTTTGGCTAAAAAATTGGGATGGCCAAAACTTTTAATGGAAAACCCAGAATTAATTTCATACAATGTTCTTTCCTGTGTATTTTGATTCCCATTAGTATGACCACCTTCTTTTTGTTCTTTGTCTTATATCCAGAGAAAGTACTGGAGGTAGCTTTATTGTTCTGGATATTGTCCTAGGTTTAAGATTTGGTATTTGTTCAAAGAAGATTGTACAATTCTTCCTTCCAGCAACTTATTTGTAGAAGGTGTTTTTTGTTTGTCATGCATTAATTGTACAAAAGATCTGTCTGGAAAGAGTTATTTATCTTGAAGGAGACAGTCTTTCAGTCATGGCAATACATATGTGGAAATGTTCAGCTTTCTCTATCTGGTTCTGCCTCACAGTGGCTGAAAGTTCTGAGTTTTATAATCCTAATATATCTGGAAGGCACTGTGTTGAGGTACCATGATAAAATCCAACATTTTGGGAAAGTTCACTTTAAAATTAAAATTTTGGTATGGCTAGGACAAATATTAATATTTCCTTTAAAAGTAAATTGTATTTCACACCTGTAACTCCAATATAGTTAAATAAATATGGGGTAATACAATTCTTTGCAGTGAACTCTAAAGGGCATGTTCTGGGTTTTGAAGGATTGGAAGTCTTGTATCTCTGCCATCTGGGGAATATTTAAAAAAAGATAATTGAGAATCCACAATTAAACTCCAAAACCCATGAAAGATATGCCTTTACTCTGTAATAGAAAAGGAAAAAGGTAGCTCTTAAGACTTGGTTTCATGCATTCAACTGTCACTGGCTGAGATAAGCCAATCTACTGAACAGGGTTGGTTGGAAATCTGTGGGCTGCACTGGCACAACATGCTCAAGTTGGTTAGTTTTACTTTTTCTTTGCTTTGGCTCAGCACATTGCAGAAACCCAGCCTGTGATGTTAATTTGTAGGTCAGTGGATTGTTGCAAGCCCATGATTCATTCAGGTGCCCGAATATGTGCTGTGCAAACACTGCCTGTGGTTTGGTCTCCGTGCACTGTGTGAAGTAGTCTTTTGAGGATACAAACTACAAATCATGGCTTAGCTATTGGGCAAAGCAAGTCATCACAATTGGCAGCTTAGTGCAAGTGTTCTTGAATCACTTTTTCCCTCAGGGCCCCTTCCTTACGGAGGACCCCCAAAGAACTTGTTTGCATGGATTATATTGATCAACAGTTACTATATTAAAAATTAAAATTGACCCATGCACTGCCATTATCACTTCTCACGAGGGCCTGGTGGGATTTTAACACTGAATTGCTTTTCAACGTAGGCTGGCCAACGTTGGCTTTGAGGACCCCTGAGAAGGTCTTGGGGGACCCCAGAGATCCGAGGACCACGGTTTAAAAAACGCTGGCTTAGCGCGCTGTACGACGGCAAAAACACCTGTTCGGTTGCCTGGGCAGCGAGAAGGCAACGCCCCTCCCCACGTGACGGGATATTCCGGAAGGACGGTACTGCGCCTGCGCTCACTTTTGTTGACGTGCGCGCGTGCTGTCGGCGGCTCTTAGGTGGGGGTCCCCTCGCGCTAGACCATGTCTCACGGGCACAGCCACGGCGGGGGCAGCTGTTGCCATAGCGACGACCACGAGGAGCCTCCTGAGCGGCGAGGCCAGGCCTGGGGCCTTTACCTGCGCATCGACCGCGAGCGCCTGGAGTGCCTCAACGAGCGAACGGAAGGCAGCGGGGCGCTCGTGTTCCGCGCCTGGGAAGACCGTGGGGATAAGGAGAAGGTCGGTCTCTCCCCGGGAGCGGGCGGGGCAGTCGGGCCGTAGCTATTCACGGTTCAGGTGTTCCAAAGAGGCGCCTTTCACACAGCGCCCGCAACCTTGAGTGGAGTCGCATAATAGGACTCCTCCTCACAGCTAAGGGGTCAACGCAGTCGCCGAATGAATATTAGGCTATGTGAGGGTTTCCTCAACCTTGGCCACTTTAAGGTGGGTGCACTTCAACTTCCAGAATTCCTCAGCTGGTATGCTGGCTGGGGAATTCTGGGAGTTGAAGCCCACCCATCTGAAGTGGCTAAGTTTGGGAAACCTCGATCTATATACATGAATTATGTTAATTAAGATTGACGTCAAATCCTTAGTATAACCAAGGAAACTGCAGCTCTGGAGATGATTTGATCTTGTTGCTCAAGAAATCAAGTATTTTGAGCGTGCCAATGGCCTGTGCAGCTTGATTGGGAAGCTATGGTTACATCAAACCATGGCTAAGTATGTCTTTTCAACTACCCATTTACCCAGGAGAGGTGAATGTTGTGCTGCTTAGATCAATAAAAAACCTAAGCATATTAGAAGATTTCCTGCCATCCCCCAGATCTTCTGAAATATGGATGATAGAGCAGAGGGACAGGAAAGAGGAGAGTATAGAAATGCAGAGTATAGTTAGCTTGATGGAAATCCTAAAGCACAAATGACATGGTTTTGATAAGCATGTTTCGATATTGGCACCTGTCATTGTGCTGGTGTGGAGTCATTTGCCAAGGGTTATTGATGTTTTTTAATGACAGGATTTATAAATGGACTGAAGTATTAGGATATATTATAATCTGAATACTACTATTGCTGTTTGTAATATAATCCTTGCATTTAAAAAACATGAACCCATATTATCTAGGTACATGTAGCACATTCAGTAAACCATGTCCAAAGAAAACAGTGCTGATTACTGTCTATAAGGCAAGCTAATTTAATGGTTTTTTGACTGTACAAAAAAAGGCTCCCAACTTTCGTGCACCTTCTGATTGGAATATATATTCTATTTTGATACTATTTTGCATAGCTCCAGTCTTCTCTGTGTATTATAGGTGTTTAAGCACTTTTTCTAACAACTTGAGTTGAAAGTCCCCCATGAGGTCCTCAAGCAATCATTTTGAACATACTGGTTTTTGTGGGACAATTGTCCTTTGCAATATATATTTCAACTGAATGTAAAACTCTTGCATTAAATCCTATTCATTTTTTCCTAGTTTGTAGAAAGTGATGATGATGAAGAGCTCTTATTTAATGTTCCGTAAGTAGTCTTTTTTTTTAAAAAAAAATATTGCTGGCTTTTGATTTCCTTTTGGAGATTTTATAACATGGTTTTTGGAGGTGGGCTGATAGCAATCAAATAGAGAGAGAGCCAGTTTGTTCTAGAGATTAAGGTGCTGTCTTAAAAGCCAGGAGACTGAGTTCTATGTCTTCCTTAGGCATAAAAACCAGCTGAGTGACTTTGGACAATTCTGCTCAGCCTAATCTACATCACAGAGTTGTTGTGGGGAAAATATTGCGTATGTTTGCTAATTTGAGCTATATATTTTTAAAAGGTAGGATAAAAATCTAATAATAATAGACTATTTTTAAAATAATTGCATGGTCTTCTTTTAACTAGATTCAGCCAAGATTGGTTACTAAGACAATTTATGGTGAAAACCTCACATTGTTAGTAGAGTTGTGTAAAAGATATATGGTTATTTTGTTTCAGTCTTAACTGATGATGTAGTTTAATTCCAGAACCTCAAGTTAATGGGATTCTAGTGGCAGATAGTGAAAATAATAAGATTCCTTTCAGGCTGAACTAGTTACAGTCAACTGAACAACAACAAAAAAGAAGGATCAATGGCATTTTTTTTCTTTTTGCAGATTTACAGGCAATGTGAAATTAAAAGGAATAATTGTGATGGGAGAGGATGACGATACGCACCCCTCAGAAATGAGACTGTAAGTTGAAACACTGGACAGATAATTCATGTTGCAAAAGCTGCTTATTAAGATGACAGGTTTTTTTTTTACCGCAATAAATATATGAATGGTTTTAGCCTTAAATTTTGCTCTAATAATCTGGGCTGCCTTGCTGTAAAATAATGAAATGCCTTTTTGTTGATTTTCACCTGCTCTGAAATTCTGCAAGAAAAAAAAAACATTCAGTTTTCACCAGAACATGTTTATTTAGGATTCAGTTTCCCTGCATCCTTTCAATCACTTACAAATTGTGTTCTCTTCAGCAAGATTCTCTGTGATCTATTTATTGAATTCCTACTTTTCTTTAGCTGTTTTTGTTTTAGTAGTGATTTCCTGAACTTGTTATTTATTTCAGTCTGTGAATAAATAAAAGACTAGGAAAATAATTTCTGGAATTATAATAATGATTCTTTCTTAATCTCAAGGAATTCTTATAGATCTGTTTACCAGCCTTGGCTTGAAAGTATAGATGTCTTTTCATGGCTGAGAGTCCTGAGAGCCAAACAGCTACTAAAAGAATCTGTTTGGAGTGTCCTTGTATTATCACTGCTTTTTAGTTTTAATTTCTTTCCATATTGTAAGTTTTAATACATGTGCTGAAATAACTTCACTTTTAGAACTGCAGTATGATATTGTTGATGGCTTTGCCTGACAACCAAATTTCCATTTGTCATTTGCTATTCTTAGTGGCTGGTTTATTTATACATTTATTATGAAACTTTATATGCCTCACTATCTCTAAGGACTCAGAGTGATTTATAATAACAGTAAAAGGAGAGCCAGTTTGGTCTAGTGGTTAATCACCAAGCTAGAAATGAAGAAGCTGTGAGTTTAGGCATCAAAGCCGGCCGGGTAACTTTTGGCTGGTTACACACACTCAGCACATCCTACCTCAGTGGGTTGTTGTGGGGAATATAGGAGGAGGAAGGAGTACAGTGTATAGTGTACAGAAGTACAGTGTGTTTTTGCCACCTTATCTATAAAAATAATAAAGGCAGCATAAAAAATCTTCAATAAAAATAGCTACCAAAGCAGAGTTATAGTAGCATTCCAGTTCCACCTTCTGTGCCAAAGAATTCTTCGAAAAATCTTTTGTACTTGCCCTACAAAAAGTAAGTAAAGTAGTGAGGGTTTCCCTGTACCTCAAGGAACATTGAAGTTGCTGCTAGTAGGTAATTATCTGGGGCCTTGTTACTTGTTCCCCAATGAGCTGAGCACACAAGATAGACTAAATCTGTCAGGAGAAATTGTCCTATATCTTTACTTGTGCTGAGCCATATAGGACTTCCTAGGTTAAAAATAATATCTTCAACAGAACCTAGAAGCTCAATGGCAACCAGTGCACAGCCTTGCTCTTGGTTATTAATTTCGGGTGCTATACCATTCTGATATTTGAATTTGTAGATTTTTTAAAAGGGAAATTTGTAATGAGTGTAGAGTATGACTGAAGTCCTTAACTATAAAATTAATAATTTAATATATCATTGTTGACTTTTATACTTAGTTACTTATAGGCCTGTAAATTATAAGTATATTATTATTTGGTGGAGTACAATGTTCTAAATAACTGAAAGTGAACTTTTTCAACATTGCTTTTTTGATCATCACTTTTGTGTTATACTAAGAACTAGTTTGAGTGTTTCTCCATTTTCCAGTCCAGATGACTACAGTGGTTAGCTGTTGAAAACATCAGGTAACATTTGTATGAGCTGACCCTTGCCTTTTTCTAGGTTTAAGAATATTCCTCATATGTCCTTTGATGATACTGCCCGAGAACCAGATCAGATCTTCAGCCTGAATCGTGATGTTTTAGGAGAACTGGAATATCCTACAAAGTATGTCATGGCTTATTCAGTCTTTATTCAAGGTATCCAGTATTTGAGCTCCAAATTCAAGAACACAAGCCTTGGGCTCTAATAATTGAGGGTACCAAGATGGAGAAGTTTTTCCTCCCCCAGTTCTTTTTTGTGGAGAATGTAGCAGACTGTAGAGGAAACCACAGCAGTAAAAACTGTGGCTCTGCTTCAGGTGTGGGAGGGACTCCAAAGAGAAGAACAAGTGCTGCTAAACCATTTCATAATCTGTGTATTTTAAAATGTTAACTCCTAAAATTAGTTAGCTGCCATATGACAGCATTCCCTCCAGTAGTGTTGGAACTGAAATTCCAATCCCAGCATGTTTGCCTACTACTAACTGGCTGCCCTCTAGCAACAGCTCTCAGGGGCAATAAACAGGAATCGCACAGCTAAAATTCAAAAAAATGACGTTATTTCTTAGTGAATGAATTATATGGTGAACCATTGCCATTGCACCGGGGAGGAAAAACGGTAGTGGGGTCCTCATGGAATGAACAGTTGAGGGACTGTGTGTAGTTAGGGGAATTTAAAGTCTTAGACTTTGGGGAAATTTGCATTGAAGTAAGCTAATTTCTTATGTCCCCTCCCCTGCTCTTCCCAGAAGATGGGGAAAGTACAGAATATATTACATTTTGTTGTCCAGTCAGGATTTCAGAAAGGGCGATCAGAAAGAAATAAAATGAAAGTTGCCATAAAGAGGTCTGGAAAATATTAGGGTAATACTTCAGGTCACTAAAACTGGTTAGTGCTGCAAAAACAGCAAAATGAGAGGGGTCCTGGTGTGAATCACCCTTAAAAGGGAACATCTGAGGGAAGAACCTTTAAAAATGCATATTTAGATTGGTTTATTATGGGATTCTACCAGCACTGGGAACAAAGACTTGTGTGCCCCACTCTTTTTGCTGAGATAGCACAAATTCTTCCCAACAGTTACTGCAATGCAGAGCTGAGGTTGCTTTTTCTTTCAGCCTTTTTTAGCTTCTGTGAATGTTTCTTGATTTTAGGCAGGTAGAAATTCTGGTCCTGCTAAACTATAGTGAAAAGTTTTACTAGTATTGCTTATCCTGAAAGGGAACGGTATGATTGGGGAAGAGGGCTGTGTGTGTATGTTGTATAAATGGATGTTCTGGCACAAAGTGTCCCTGCTTGGTTGCTGTACTTGTTGGGAAGTACTAAATGATGATGGAAACCTCTATCTTTCTAACCAACCAATCAGTGCTGTGCTATACAGGCTGGTTAGCCCTGCTTGGCTTGTTCTTTCTTTTACATGCCAAAACTGTTGGCCAGGGGCTTTTAATGTTTTTTAAAGAATGAAGAACCTAGGAATCTTGGTTTAGACATGAAATCAAACAAAGATACAGACAGTGGCTTTGTGGTTTGTTGAGTTGATGTGGCTGGCAGGAAGATCCAAAAAGAGCAATCTACTTGCTCAAGCTGAATGCTATAATATACATTATTTGCAGAATTAAAATTTGTGTGGGGGAAAAAACTTGGCTTTGATACTACTGTTTAGTTCTAGAGGTCAAAATGTAAAAACTTGTCCTATATGTTACAATTGTAAATGCAGAATTTTTTCCTTTTCCAGAATTGCTCGCTTCTCAAATGTTTATCATCTCTCCATCCACTTCTCCAAGAACTTTGGTGCTGACACAACAAAAATCTTTTACATAGGCCTAAGGGGAGAATGGACAGAAGTAAGTGTGGGGATGGAGATAACAGATGAAAACACTAAATAAATAGATGTGGGGTATAGAAGCTTTTGTGACCTCAAAATGTTCTTATTAACAGATTCATGAGCAGGAGTCTCTGAGACTCTGGCATAATGTTCATACTTAAGAGAAGGTAACTGTTGTTTTATAATGTCTTTCCAGGCTAACCTTGCTCATCATGGCATCCTTCAGTTACCTTGGACTGCATGCCTTTAAAATTTGTGTTGGTTGGGAGTTCTGGGAGTGGTTGTCTTAACAAATCCGGATCATGTCAGCAAACCCCATGTTCCACCCTTAAACTTCCTGTTTCTATTTGGGTTGGATGATGAGTCTGAAGGAAACCTCTTTGAAAGTTACTTAAGTATCCCCCCTCCCAGGTTTTTGCCTGTCTGAATCACTGCTAGTCAAATATAGCACATCATAAAAGGCCTGTTTTCTTCATTAAATAAACTTCCCTGCTACCTCACTGGTTGGTTATTATCATGCCTCAAGAAATAACTGAATGAGTGTTATTTTAAGCCTGAATATGTCCTTCCAACTGCCATTTTCATGCACTTACAAATGGATTGGCATGAAGGTGCCTCAAGGTTTCCTGTTTTTAGATAAACCAGGATTTATTTTTCTATGTTGAGCTGGGAGATAAAGTGAAGAGTCTGAAGTAATTGTTAGAGTCTTCTGTTTTTTTCTAGCCTTGTCCCTTTTGCTGTTTCCTAGCCCAGTGCGTTTCAAGCTAAGCAGCCATTGGCAGGTGTTGACTCAAATTCTGCCATGTTGAGTAAATGTGTGAAAACATTTCAGTCAAGGAAGGTCCCATTCTGTCCTTGGAACGGCTGTTCTGATTTCACTGGAAATGTTCCAAGGTCAGAATGATTTATTCTGACTCATCAGAAGTGTTTTGTTCTTGAAAAGGATTTCTCTCCTGGGAAGACCAAGGTCACAATAGCTCATTTAGGCCCAGAATATGTTCAAAACGTGATCTTTGGGGATTGCACATCCCTAATTTTTAACCTGTGCAGACAACGCAGTGTGAAGGAATGACGTGTTATGAATTTAGGTGGGAGGGTTAAAAAGAGACAAGTTGCAAATTTCTCAAAAGAAGTACAAGTTATTCAGAATGTACGTGTAATGTATGTGTTTGTAAGAGTAGATGTAATGGTGGTTGGTCTCAGTGGAGAGGAAAATCAAATGATTGCTCTAGCTGTCCAAGATATACAAAGAGACCTCTGAAGAAATGTTCAAATTGTTTCTCTGCAGCCTCATCGACACGAAGTGACCATCTGTAACTATGAAGCAGCAGCAAACCCGGCTGATCACAAACTTGATCAGATCACACCACAGACACACTTCATTTCCTAACTGGGAAGGCTTGTGCAACGACAGAACACTGAGTAGACTTACAAAGATGTTGAACAGTTGAAGCTAAAAAGGATGGCGTGGCAGTTACTCTTTTTGCGATGTATGCATGTGGTTTTGGAAGCATTTGGTATCAAATGCTTGGCAGATAGGTACAAAATTACACTGTTGCGAAGGTCAATTGTGAAAGTTGATCTTAAAATCATTAACTCTTCCTGGACCTTCACCATGACTGTCTTAGCAATATCTTCTTGGCCCAGAATGTTTCTAAGATAGTGAATTTTTTGTTTAGTTGCTGCTATTTTTCTTGCTGGCATACATAAAGAGTGAGACTATCAGGTGGTGGCCCAATCTCTAGGACTTTCTTCTGGTTTTTGAATATAGTTTTGATATACGAAAATTAAATGTTCCTGGTGGGATCTTGGCTAATTTCCAGTGTATGTGATTTCTCCAGCATAATAGTGACATAATAGTGACCAAAGTGCTACAGGAATTGCCATAAGCATAATTTAATAGCTATCTTGCTGATGCATAACAATGTTGTCAGTTTAAAGCCTAGAAAATATAAAGATCTATGAATTTATCTTGTCTAAAATGCAACTTTTTGTAAATAAACATGGCAAAGAATCCCTTGAGTACTTCTTTAAAAAAAATCTGAGCTGAACCTTTTTTTAATGTTGAGATACATCATTGGTACAAAATAAATGTGGTAAAGTCAAAATGGTATAAAAAATAAAATTATTGTGGAATGCTCCCAAGAATAGGAGCATTTTGATCTGTAGTCTCTTAATTTTGTTCAATAAAAAAATCAGATTTGTGGACTATCAGGAGCTGTCCTTTCAAGACCAACCCCTAAACTATTAGGTAAATCTATTTAAATGGGTGGCCTTGCATATTGCTTAGCATGTGATTTGATTGGTTTCTGTCTATCATGTTCTGTTAATCTAGTTCAGAGTTTTTCAACAAACTAGTTGATAACTGTGCCCACTAAATTACCAGTATTAGTATTTCTGTTCTTGCCTTACCCCTTATGTTAGAGTGGTAACACTTTATAATATCCTAGAGCTGATTTCCAAAGTTCCCAAAGTATTAACTATCTCATTTTGTATTTTTAAAAGAAATACTTGCTGCAGTCTTCTTCAGCTAATGTTGGAAGTGGTTTATGAATATATACTTAATTGTTTTCATTTTAAACAAAGATGAAAAATCTTCCATGAAATTTAGCCAAGAGAGATAGAAGCTTCCTGCTACACACTTTTCTTTGAATTGTCCATATAGAGCAGGGTATTTCAACCTTGGCAACTTTTAAGACTTTAAGGAGTTAAAAGGCCACCCATCTTAAAGTTGCAGAACCGAAGGCTGAACCCTACTTGCCAACTTCATCAGTTATTAGACAAATGCCACCAGGGATTGATTACAAAACAGGACATCCTGTTCTCCCCACAGTGCACCATTTATGTGGATGTTGTGATTAAGTCTGACAAACATAGCCAGAGGCGTTTCCAGTTGAATTGCAAAAATAACAACCATGCCAACCTTGCTGTTTACCAGCCAGTGATGAACACTCAGTCAAAACCAGTTATTAACCTCTACGATCCATTACCAACTCGGGGGAGAGGGGGCAGAATCCCAAACTCTGTCTTTCGTGATGACAGTGGGACACGATACTGAAAGAACAAAAGCATCCCCAAAACGGAAGAAACCCTGGAGCAGGTAGACCAGGAGGAAGAGTACGGCCACAGAAAAAACGGCCGCAAGATGGCTGCGCCCTTAGCGGCCCCTTTTTCCGCTTTCCGTACAAGCCTAGGCAGAGCGTCACAATCTCTTTCCGGCCGGGCTGCTAAGGTCCCCGCCCACTTGTCTAGCGCGGGATTTGGTGGTGGCGGAAGTTCCGGAGGGAGGAGGAGGGAGGGGGGAAGTGAGGGAAAGAAGGAGCGCGCGAGAGCTCGAGCCTGACTGAGTCCTCAGTCAGAAAGCCGGGTCGGAAGAGTCGGAGCCCAGAAGAAAAGAGGTGAGGGCGGGGAAGGTCAAGGCGGGAGGCGGGCGGAGGTTCGGCATGGGGCCGGGCTTCTCTTGGGTCCGAAACTGAGGAGGGAAGGAAGGAAATATTGGGAAGGGGGCGGGGCAGGCTGCCCCCAAGGGCCGTGTGTGGCGGTTGGGAAGGCGGGGGGAAGAGCGGCCTGAGGGGGATGAGGGCAGAGGCGTCACCGGATCCCGGAAAGGGCCCCGAGGAGGCCTGGCGCGGAAACGGGAGAGCAGCCCGGGTCCTTGATGCTCCCGGGGTGGGAGGAGATGGGGGTGGGGATGGGCGGGGTGATGCCTTTATTCGGGCCGACCGAACCCGGACAGGTAAGAGGTGTGCAAGCTTTCGAGCTCCCCGATTCTCTCTAGTCAGGTGAGACGCCGGCGAGCCTGAGGAAAAGGGAAGAAAGAGTGTCTGAGGGTGTTGGGGAAACTGAGGAAGGAGCCGGTGGGGGTGGGGGAATATCCTGAGTTTATCCCGGGTCGCGTATGAACAGAGGCTGCCCTGTCCATTCGGCTTGGCTTTTAAGGGAAGGTTTTTTGTTTTTGTTTTTTTAATTCGGCGCATAAACCGGGAACGGGGGGTTTGTTCGTTCCGCAACAAGGAGAAAGCGCGCGGATGGATGAGGAAGGTCTAAAGAGTGTCCGAGAGGGCAAAAGACGGATATTTGGGGGAGCCGGGCACTGGAGAGGCAAGGCAGGCCACACATCAGGGTGGGTTCTTGGGTTGCTGAGAGTCGGGTAGGAGGAGGAGGAGGAGGATCTCCGGAATTTGCAAGAGGTTTTTCTCCAAACTCTCACTTGCTCCGTTAAAAACTTTGCTTCGGAAATGGAACAAAGCAGGTGAGGCAGCTCTGGGCTTCCTTCTTGCAGCTGGGGAGGTGAAAAGGAACAAGAAATATTCAGCTGAAAGTCAGTGGTTTTCTAAGTTCTCATCGTGGCACTTGAGTGGCTAATGTATGTCTTGAATGAAGCGATTGTGATGCCTAATGGGCAGTGCGGGGGTTTTGTTATCTGATGCTATAAAACAGATATTTAATCACAGGAGCAGTTTTAAAGTTGTGGGGCTATAGGAAGGGCTTTTCAGAAAAAAAAAACATAGAGCAGATTTCCAGGAGATTACTAGGCCATCACAAAAGGTATGATGATCGTATTTGACATCTCCAAATTTCATGAGGTATAAAAATAAAGGCTAGTCATAGATTGTGTGTAAATGTAACAACCAGTCTCTGTAATAAGAGGAATAAAATTATCTTATGTTTTATCTTTTTCTTAAAATCAGTTTATATTTAACAAACATATAACCTGTTTGAATGCCCAACAATGCTTGCAGCTAAGGAATGTGTGTGTGTGTGTGTATGTGTAGGGTAAACATTTGAATCCATCTGGTGTTCTTGTAATAAAGATAGTAATAGTTTTGGTTTTAAGTTATTTATAAATATAGATATTTAACTCATTGAATGTATCAAATCAAAACTTTCTGAACTTCCTAGTTTGGTGCTTTTGTCATGGTTATTATATGTGAGACTAGCCTTTAATGAAAATCATGTTATTTATAATATAGTTTATGATTTTGCTCATACATGTTTTTTTCATAAAGGTTGTATAGAAATATCCTTAGGACATGGGAACAAGATCTCTTTAGATTGGCATTGTAATTTTCATAGCAGTCATATGCTTCTAAAACATATATACAGGATGTGTACACTTTTTTGTCTGTTGCTATCATCTGATATTTGATTACAGATGTTCCCCATCTTGTGTAACACAATCTAATTTGAACTCAATTTTACAAAAAATGTTTCAATTTAAAAAAAAGGAAAATAACAAGTACATGTAGATTTCTATTCCATGTTTTAGGGGCAGTTGGCTGAATTTCAGCTTCAGCAGAAATTTGATTACATAAAGCCTGGATTATATAAGTTCATAAATACCTAATCCTGTATCTAAATATGGGGCATTGTCCAACTGGAATTTCTGTGACTGATAATGGTTATTGGTTTTGCCTTCCATGACTTTGAGCAGTTCTCTTTCCAAATTTGTAATTTGGGCATTAGCCATTTATTCCCACCTAAGGCTAATAGCTCTTTATTAAGAAATATTTTATACATTATGTTGAACAGGCAAAAGATTGATAATAGTAAGGTGTGGGGAAAGTTTAAGAGGAACTGTTCCTCTTTCCATTTCCCAAATAACAAAATTGGTGAATCAAACCATTTATGGTATCATTTGATTTGTGGTACCCCATTTATTGTATATGAAACAATTTGCAATTTGTTGACTTCTGTATTAGTGATTTTTTACATTAAAAGGACCAAAGGAAGAGAAATCAATTTTAAAATTATCTTTGATTATAATTAAGAAAATTAGCATCAGCTTATTTTCAAGAGGAGTTTTATCTTACCATAATTTCAAGGAAATCTTCTCGATGTCACCTTTGGATGAATAAAAATGATTATATATTTGCAGCCTAAAAATATAATAGCTTGTTGGCGGATAAATATCAGTAACATAGTACCATCGGTAACATAGCCACGAAAAAATATCATAAACTGATGAATTGACTTTCAGGTTCTTTGGAAGTTTGCTCACTCTGTGCTAGATCTAAGATCTAATGAAGAAGCTAATTGTTTTAGAATTTCTTGGATTAGGAGTTCATTGGGGCCTTGCAGCAAACTCATCTCTGAGAGCTGTCATTTCTGAGCAAGCTTTATTAATATTAGTTTCCTTTTGTTAACAGGCCATGTAGTTGAAATTTTGTTCACAATTGTGAACTGCTTCACTTTTCATGCAAAGTTGGGTAAAGAACTATAATGGTTTTTTAACTCATTTCATTCTCATTCTAATAAAGGAAGGTACTACGGAAGAACCATGCAGTGTTCATGCCAAGTTCCTTTTCCAGGTTTTTTGTTTTTAACTACTGTATGGCTAACAAACTTGCTCCAGAATCAAACTGACTATGAGGGAAATTCTTTACTGCCTTTGAACATGAATTTATCTGATCTCTTTAAAAAGCCAAGCCAATTAGTGACTGATGCTTCAGTTTGTGGTAACAAATTTCAGAAGCTTAATTAAAAAATATTTTGTCAAGTTCTCTTTCTTGTGTTTCCAAAGAGATGTCTACCTTCTCCATTTACATCTTTTCTGTTTTTTTAGCAAATGGTCTTAACCTTTTTTTGACTATGTTTTTTGTGACTTAAATATAAATCTGTATCCAGCCTTTCCACCAGTGATTCTGATCAGGAATTTATTTATTTGAATTTATAGTCAAGGACTGGAAGGAAAAGAGAATGGTAGTAATTCAATCTGGTGGATAGAGATTGCAGCAAATATTCAGAGTTCTCGTAACTTTGATTCTTGATATATAGGTGTCTTGGAATCTGGAGGTTTTTTTCTGACTTGTCAAAAGGATAATTATTAAACTTGTTGCCTCCTGGACTTTCTTTTGTTAATCAGACAATGGCATGAAATAGAAACTAGAAAAATATGGTTCTATCTCTATGAGATTGTGAACATACCTGCAATTTTGTACCCCAGTCTTCTCAGCTTCTTGTCATCCATTATTTGACATACTAGGCTAATTACCCTGTATAAAGTCAGGCATAATTAAATTCTTTGTTTCACAGCAGAATTAAGTGTACCTAGCACGTAAAGTTTTTCCTTGATTGAGTTCATAATAACTTTCTTTTTAATTTGCAACTAGGCTTCAGAAATACTATGGTTGGTCATACAGTTAGTTAGATGTTTAGATTGCATTAGGCATTTTTAACCAGCTATGAAAACCTTCCCAAGGGCCTGGGATAAGCAGATATTACTATTCAACAATATTAAGATCTTTGCAGGATGTAAGCTATTCCAAGTAACACTGCCTTTTTCAATTGCCTAATGGTGGTTTTGTCAATACTCTGATGGTGTTCTAGTGGTACTCCAGATGTTTTAAAATTATACCAAAGGGGCCTATTATTATTGGTACTACTTTTGTTTCTTCTGCCACAAATAGTTTTGCTTTTATTTGCAGATCTTTATATTTTATTATTTTCTCCAGTTATTTCTCTTCTCTTTTGCTATCTCCAGATGTAAGACTGTCCAAACTTTTTTTTTGTCTTGGTCCCAATAGTTCTTGCTTGGGGGCAAGAAGTATTTCTTGCAAGTATTCCAATGCATCTTTACTCTTACATTGTTATTCCATTGTTTGTAATCAGCTTGTAGAATTTTCTTGCATCAGCTAACTCGGTGGTTCACTGTTTCTTCAGCTTCTTTGCAAACATGGCATTTGCTGGGTATCTTCTCAATGCTGGATTTATGCATTTGTTTTTAAGGCTTGGTCTTGTGCAACCAGAATTAGTCTCTCTTGTCTCTTTCTTCAACGTTCCTGTTTCCAGCCATTGCCAGGTCTTGCTGTTATCTACTTTACCTGCTCTTTTTAATGTACCGGTCATAGAATATTTTGTCATCTGTTGTATCTCATGGGCAGTTTTGTTTCTTTGTGTTCAGTAAAGTCTTCATGTTGTACTAGATTCAGTGCACCTTCTTCACTGCCCTTCAGCTATTCCAGTGCCCTTTTTTTATTCAACTGGTGTATTTGCAACATTACACGCCTACCTGTGCTCCTTGGAAAGTACAAGTGAACATTGCTGCACAGATGAAGGGCATGATTCATTATCATTATTTTTCCGGTCCTTCTATCCAGTGCTTCTAGTTCAGCTTGAAGCAGTCCCCTATTCCAGTTGTGTATCTAATGAGTAAAATTGCTCAGGTTTTAATTGTGATGATAGCATTTCCTCCACTGAGATTGAATTTTAAGATCCAAAGATTTTCCACCATTTCTGCAGTTATTACAAGTTGCTTTTGAAATCTCACCTTCCAAAGGATGTTCAACAATATGTGAATTGCTTGGCATGCATATTTTTGATACCTACTTTGAGATTAGTAATTAGAACTTCAAATCAGAATAGACCTAGCCAAGGGACCATTTAGTGAATCTCTCACAATCCCTGTTACCACACCATTCATATTACAGTTAGAAGAGCATTTTATTGTATTGTGTTGGAGTTGGGTGGAAATTGGAAATATGAACAAGTTGCCTAAGAAGTGACTTGTCCCTTAAAAATGTTTTAATTTGAGTTGCTTGTGGGTCTATACCAATGATGGGAAATTAATTTTTCCAAGGGGCACATGAGAAACTGGGACTGTTATGGAGGACGAACCAATAAAGCTATGAAGGCACACAGGCCTGCATGCATGCACATATGTAAATTTTTTAAAAAATTGAAGTCACCTTCAAAATAAAAGCAATCCACATGAGCCAGATAGGGAGAGCCAAAGGGCCCAATATGGTCTATGGACTGTAAAATGCCCAGGCCTGGTTTATACTGTAATAAGAGAAAGATTTGGGCTTATAATAAAGGTAAGGAACATTGGAAGGGGAAGCTGGCTGGTAAAGAATGTCACCAGTGCTTTGCATTGTAGAGAAAACTGAAACTGGGATTTCTTCTGCAGACCTAGAAGACTAGTTCTTTTATTTTATTTATCCTGGAAAAAGTGATTTTCAGATAGATTGTCCAGTTTCGGAGTTTTCCTTTCCAGTGTTGTTTTCCTGGCTGTGATATTTTTCTCTTCTTCTGACTGTGTCATCAGCAATAGAACCAGAATGTAGTATGATTGCATTGCAAGAGACAAGTCACAGAAGACTTTCCCATGGCAGAAAGAAAATGGCCTTTCTGATCAAGCCGTATGCTGTAGATAATATCTGCGGTAGTTACTGTTTTTTCTTCATTAGCTACATCAGTAGTAGTGCTGTGGTGATAAGGAAAATACATTTGAGTTCTTCCTGCGCCTGGATTGTTATCCGCATTTATATAAACAGCTGGGCCCTTTACTTGGTGGGCATGAGAGAAAATTTTGTTTTAATCTTTCAGTCGTTGGGGTATATGTAACTTTGTTTAAATGAACAGTCCTTAAACTGTCCTAAATAAATAACTTCCTCTTGTGTTGTTTCTCAGGGTTCTGTATGGGATAAGAGCCTCTCTTCAAAGTGGGTAAAACCTAAGTTTGGAAGTGACAAGTGAGTTAAAGGATGGAGTAGCGCCTAGTTTGCTACTGGTTAGTAGCGCCTAGTTTGCTACTGGTTTCAGAGTGAGAAAAGCTTTTCACAATGATGGCAAGGTCATTGAGATGCAATACTCCAAAAGTGAAAGCATTATAGAGAATTGTACATTCATGTTTTGCCAATAGAAGCTTCTTAGCAATATCCTTATTGCTCTGAAAGAAGCTGAGGCTGTTGAGGAAGGTGCTAATTTATTTTCCTTCGTACTGAATATATAAAATTATTGCTCAATTCACTTGACTAATAATCATTTATTACTTCCTTAAGTGTTATGTGAGGGGGGAGAGTTCCTATCCGAGACAAAATGTTGCTGGAACTCTGATCATTATCATTTGAAGATTCATTTATCATTTATATTTTCTATTAGTTTTCCTTTTTTAAATTATTATTTTAGCTGCGGACAAATGTAACTTTCTCCAGCTCCAATCAAAGTCTACGGTTGAGTGGCTCCCTTAGCTTATTCATCAACTAGATTTTCTGATTATTATTGCTAGCTAAAGGCAGGTTCACAGAATTGGTGAAAAATAAATTACTGCATGTTGGTTTTCTTTCTTTAAACGGTGGTCAGTGCTTAGTTTAGGGGTAGAAGGCTTTGGAATATGGGCCACTTGGATTGTTATTTTTTGCCAGGAAGTCACACTACAGTGGTTAGACTTTTACAAGACAACAGATTGTTCACTATAATGGGTAACTTAGCTAAAAATCTGGAAATGGCACTTATGGTGAATTTTCCATTGTAATTCCTGATTCTTTGGGGAGCATTAGAAGTAAATGCTGCCTGAAGGCTGGCTCTTTACAGATTATATTTTACACAAGGAATGAAGTGTGTGTGTTTTAGTCCTGCCATAGGCATGAAAGCTAGCTGGGTGATTTTGGATCAGTCCCTCTCTTTCAGCCCAACCCGTCTCACAGGATTGTTATTGTGGGGAAAATCAAAGGCAGATGTATTTGGTACATGTGCTGCTTATTGTAGCAAAAACCATGGCTTGCAGAACTTGGGTAATATCTTCTTATTGTTATTGACTCAGGATCCCTCCCCCACCCCATTTTACATTTTGCATTTGTGTCTTATTGGTCTGAGATAATGAGGAAAATGAAATGAAATTAGTCAACTTAGATTTCAGTGGGGTTTTTTTACCTCCTAGCATACTGTTCTCCTTTTCCTGTTTATCTCCCATTAAAATAAAAGGCTGTTCTTTCTGTTTGTAATACTCTATGAGGTTTTTACAGCTACAAATGAAATAAGCTAAAGAATAGTTGAAAACATTTGGAAGTAGTTTGTGTTTCTAAGATAAATCTGGAAAGAGGGAAGCAATAGCTAACACTTGGCAATCAATTCTTAGTACATTCTCATGTACACACGCACAGGCACAGAGTCTTATATATTCTAAACATATATTTCTTAGTGTAACTATGTCTAAATTTTTCTTTTGCAACAGCAGTTTCATTTAGTGTTCATTCTGTGTATACCTAATTTACAATTTATAGATATATACAAGAAGTGGGAAAATAACCTTTAATAAAATACTTTTAAAAATTCTTGAGAGCAATTCAGCAAATGAATTACTTGTCTAAAAAAATGTTTCCCAATCTGAAACTGCCAGTTGGCCTTCAACACACAATTCTCAACCAGCATGCTGGCAAGTGTACTAATATAAGAAAGCTAATCTAAATATACAGAACATGTAATGTTTAATACCTATGACTTATCTTAATCCCAGCATGTAGGTAGGTCATTGTCCAGTTGCTGAGAAAATTAAGACACCTTAGAGTCCTTTTCCCATTATTTTTAATATTCCTATACAAAGTAAAGCTGTTGTTGCCCCAGCTGAGTGGGGTTTTAAAATATTTACTGGTTTGAGCATCAGGTGCAAATTTTGCTCCTAGTTTTAGGTAGCACAATTCTGTTTTAGCATATAAAACAACTTTTAAGTTAAAAAGAGTTTTAAGAGTATCCTTGTGAAATTGTTAAAACATGCTGTTATGAGATATAAAGAATAAAATATAAAGTATTTTTAATACTTTAAAAATACGGAGTTGGATTTTGGTATGAACTATGTTAAGGCTTTGTGAAGCACATTTTCTAGAAAAGCGCTGTCTTCAGAATAATTGACTACAGCTTATTTTTTTCTGATCTAATAGCCAAAGACAGTCTTTAAACATGAATGTTCTGGGTTACAGATGTTACTCAAAAATGCTGATTTCATTAAAAATGAAAAAAATAAAAATAACTTTAAAAGAGCAAACCCCCTGTTCTTCATTGTTTATGAACTAAGAGAAAACAGAAGGAGTTTGAGAGTGAACTTGCAGGGATTTGATGGGAAGGTATGAATCTTCTGGATCTTAAAGTGGTTTACTTACTTACAGCTCTGCTATCAGTTCCTAAAAAGTAAAAGCTGTGGAGTATTTCTTACATTGAAATTTACAGGAAAATTGTTTAGAATAGACATTTCACTTTCAAAATTCCCAACCATCCCCAGAAGTCATCCAGCTCTAGGAGGTTGATTTAAATAGATTAATTGGTTGTGTGTTTCTCATCCTCTGCAGGTGTGAATTGTATAGTTGTATGTGCGGTAACAACATGTCTGTCCCCCTCCTTGCTGATGCTGTGACCATTTCAGGGACAGAGCGGGAGACTGCAGCGGTAAGGGCAAGATGTTTTGGGCTTACCATCTGTTGGCATCCAGAAAGCTTAGGGAATTAATGGTTTTTTCTCCTTTAGCCCATCCTCTCTGCTGATACTGAAGGCAAAGGGATTGTTCTCCCCATAATGGGGAGGCTATTTCCAAGAAAGGAATGCTGCCGGTGGTAAGAATTGGTACGCTTTTCTGGAGGCTGGGGGACTACAGAAGGAGATCAGATCAATTTCCTCCCTTTCCAATAAATTGTAAAATGTTGTTTGTAGGACCTCTGCAAAATCCACCCCGTTACCTCTGGCAGGTAATTAGTCCAATTGTATCCTACTGTGTTGCCCTCAGTGCTGTTCTCTTGCACTAATTAGGTAATAATTGACTAAAACCTGCTTCCTCCCCTCCCCCTCCAGTTGTGGGGCTGGTGTGGTGAATTATTGTAGTAGGTAACACTGTACTGTGGCACTGAACCAATGCTACAAAACTCCAAAACTACTTTAATTTTCAGTCCCATTGTTGGCCTTGCCTGCACTTGTGCCATCCTAACTCACTGAAAATGTATTGCTTGCAGTGTGGAAGAGAGAATTTTGCTTTCCCTTTTCCCAAGATTTAAAGTCTAAAAGTCAGCTAGAACAGTAGTAAACACCCAATATGTTCGCCAAGATTAGCTTATTTTATATAATTCTGCTTCCACAATATAACCTGAGGAGTGTGTGAATAGGAACATAGCAAGTCTTGGCACTGAAATTGTGTCTTCCTGACTATTGTTAGTACTATCGAATCTGCAGAGTCTTCCTTTTCATTTTTCAGCATCTTAAAATTTGGCCTCTCCAAAACACTCCAAGATGCACATATAGTAAACCATGTATACTGTGTGTCATATTCTGCTCTTGTATAACTATTGCGCAGATTCCACAAATTTGTGAATCATGAGTGACTACAAATTCAGCAGTACAATTCCAGCACTGGGACCATATCCTTTTTCTAGAATATTATTTAAATCTACATAACACACTTAAAATGAAGTTATAACTTTGATTTATTGAGGGAATGGGTATGAATTTTTGGAGTGTTCTCTCGCTATTGGAACTCATGGGATTTTAAATGATCAAAATGCCAACTTCCATCTACTGTGGAATTCCATTGAGAAATGTTAAAATATTGAAATGCTTTCTTCAAATATGTATTGATCGATATCAAAGATGGGAGGGAAAATGATTATAGAATTTGAAGTATCTTTGGCAAACAACAGCAGTAAGAGAAGGAGTGGATTATATGAAGAATAAAACTCAGGCAGTAAATGATTTTCTACCCCAGAGATTTGTGACCAAGAATGGGGAGAAGGACCCCATAAAATACAAACGTTTCTGCTCTTCTGCCACAATATTAGAATCCACAAAAATTTCCATTAAAAAAAGGTGATCACACTCAAAAGTGATTGAACCAAACTAGATCCCAAGATCTGTGCTGTGAGTAAAACTTGATAACTCTCTGTGGGTTCCTGGAAATGGCTCCTTTGCCTTCTGGGATTTCATCAGGCACTGCCTACTGCTTCTACTTCTACTTCCCCGGTCTTTAGAGAACTTATTCTCTATAGTAATAGAAGCTTCACTTATCAGGAAGCTGAATTCTGTGCTCCTGCTCTGGTAGAATCACTTTATATCTTGCTTTGGTGGAAAATAAGAATTGAACTAGGAAGGAATCAGGAAGAAACCGGCAATGGCAACCTGTCAGATTAACTCAAAGATGGCAAGAGCTTTGGCCCAGCTGGCGCCATATAAGGAGAAAGCTTTCTTAGTTAGGCATGAAAATTCCAAATGAAGGAACTTTGCTCAGTTAGTGAAATGTAATATTGACAGATATATTTGCATATTTTTTTCCCAGTGAATCATCTTGTTGAGGGGAAGACATGATAGGATGGTAACTTGGTCACAAATGGATTCAGTCACACACATCTTCTTTTTCATCATTTTCTAACTACCTTAGGTTGAGTGATTCCTGCTTCTTCCCTTCTGCGTAATCTGTTTTTGTTTTGCAACTAATTAACCTCACAGAATGCTTCCTGATTACAGTAGCTTTGCTAGACTTTCTCACTTGCTGAGCTGGGTAATGTGCTTATTTTCTACTTGACTTTGCAGGTCATTTTTTTGCACGGGCTTGGTGACACGGGGTGAGTATTGGGGGAAGCCTGGGCTGTATACCTGTGCTGGTACTGGGAGTTGGGGAGGCAAAACCCCCTCTGCATTCATAAACCTGGATTGGGAAATCAGGAGCTGAAGGTAAATGTGAAATGTTGGGATTGTTGCCAACATAAGGAGCAGAATATTAAAGGATTGCAATGAGAATATGGTGACTTTGGAGTTGAAAACCTAGTTTTTGCATAGAATAGAACCTAGAAAGCTGTTGGCCCATCTAGTGTAGGAGTTAGCAACTGTAGGCCAATGCAGCTCCCCAACAATTAATTTGATTTAAAAATGGACAAATTTTGTGGCATTTTTCTTTGTTGGCTTGTTTAAAAATTAAGGGTGAAGAGCAGGAGTCTCATGGGAGATAGAGCAATCCCATTTCCTCATTTACATCAGTTTAACTACAAAAACTCCTACTCACGTAGCAGTCTCCTGTCCATCTAGCAGTTTGAAAGCATGCAAACGTGAACAGATAAATAGGTACCACTTTGGTGTAAAGGTAACTGCATTCTGTGCACCTGTGCATACAGTCATGCTGGCCACACAACTACAGAAAGATCTTCAGACAATCCTGGCTCCCTCGGTTAAGAAACTGCGGTGAGCACAGCTCCCTAAAGTCAGATACAAGAAGACAATGGAAACCTTTACCTTTACTTTTAACCGCAAAAAAATTGATGAGAGGAACTGCACAGATTGGGAAAGTATGCGGAGAGTGTGAGAGGAGTGGGTTGGGAAGGGTGTACAAGAGGTGCTGCATGGGTCAAGGAGGGTTGAAACTATGCAAAGGTGAAAGAGGGTATACGAGAAGTGCCATGTGGTTGTGGAAGGGTACGCAGGGGTGCGTGAGAGGCACTGCTTGAGTTGGTGAGGGTGTATGAGTGGCTGGGGCAAGTACACAAGGGCTGCGGGAGAGTGGAAACTTACTCCAGGGACTTGTGATATTCCCCGCTGGCTTCCTCGTGACTTTCTGGGGATGCTGGCATAGAAGGCTGCTAATGGCAGTCATGTGATCGCGGGGTACTTGGCAAGCAACTGATAGTGCAAAAGGCTTGCCAAGCACCCGTATCACAGTCATGTGGCTGGGGGCGGGTGCTAGGATGGCTGGAACTCTGAATACCATTTATTCAGCGCCAATGTAACTTTGAAGAGTCTGAACAAATGGTCATAAGTCAAGAACTACTTGTATATCTGAATGTTGCCCTGATATTGGGATATGATCTTCTCTCCCAAGCTGTCCTCACCGATGCAATGTTTGAGTAATATATTGAATCTTTGGCACAGATCCTTATCGCAGCTGGCAGATATGAGCATATTCCCAACTGCCTTTTTTTTTTAAGAAAATTGAGCCTCTGAGATGAGGCAGTGAAAAAATATTTGCCTTTTCATGTTTATGTTGGGTGGTGATGGGACCTGCTTTCTTTTGCCCTTCCCCTTCAGGCACAGCTGGGCTGATGCTCTGTCTTCTATCCGGCTCCCTTACGTGAAATACATCTGCCCTCATGCGTAAGTATCACTGTTCTGTCTTTAAAATGCAGGTTGAAAAGCACTGAACTTCATTTCCAATTTGCTGGTTTTCCTTCAGGGGTGAAAACATTAAAGCACTTGTTCTATGATATTAATGCTGTCACTGGCCATACCTCTTGTATCTTTTGGGCAGGGCAGAGGGATGAAATGTGGCTACTGCACTGAAAAGAGTTTCCTACCATTGCTCTTCAGTAAAAAAAATTCCGCCCTTCATTCCATGGCTTTCAGGACAGTGTACAATCAACATAACCACCATTACAAAAAACACAATAACCTAGTATTGCCCACAAAGAGTGACTCTATAACAATAACGTGCTTGGATTCTCAAATATTGGATTCTGAAATATTCTGCCTAATACATTAGGGCATCCTGGGAAGAACTTGATGCAAATGAAGGCAAGCACTTGCTAAAGACGTGGCAGATGCCACTTCACATTGTTATGTATATAGTGATAATAATACCTTCAAACCTGCCTATTCCAGGTTCTTTTATCCACCAATAGGTGGATAAAAATGCCAAATGCAGTCTAAACATCTGGCTGATTGTGCAACCAACCATAACAGTAATAATAGATATTTGTAGCCACCACTATCTTAAAACAGTAAAAGACCAAGAGACTTATTCACCATAATCTTGTGGTACACCAGGACTTAATCCAAAGATAGAAAGCTTGATAATGGACATGGCTAGAGGTTGCTATTTGAAAAGAGGGTTGTAAAATCAGGAGAGAATAGTATCAGCAAGGGAGAGAACCGCAGGTTGCAAGCAAAGTATAATAAGCCAAGGTGTTACATGGCTTAGAAACTGGCATATACTTGTGATATCTGCTTTATTGAATGTCACTCTATCAGGCTTTCCCATGCTTCCCAACTTCTCAAAATGTGTAGTTCTTACAAGCCTGGAAACTTACGATTAAAATACTGAGCTATAGCTATTTTCCCTTTGACCCTATTGCCTTTTTCTACAACTTCCATTTTTTTTCACTCTTCTTTAATAGACAGAAAAAAACAGACCTATTCTGACCTCTTTTAGGCTTGAGTTCACTGGCTGGAAGTATGTGCAAGGGGTGACATAATTTGTGCCAAGAAGTTTCATTAATAATTTATCCTGATTATGTATGCTTAGGCATTGTGTTCTTCCTATTAAGAGCTACTAGGGATCCGGAATTTGGACCATCACAAAGCCCCAGCTGAGCCCCATAGCCATGTACAGAATTCCAAATGTGAGACCCTGGTAGCAACTGAGGTTGAGACTCATCCACTGAAATAGACAGGAAGTTGATACACCAAATAATGAGCAGGAATGCATTTCCCACCTGAATATCTCCAAATCCTGAACAGGCAAACATCAAGGCCAGAATGAGTTGGGGCCTTCAAAGGGACTGCACAGTTCTGCTTCATCCTCACATACACATAGTAAATAGGAGAGATGATATCGGAAAGTATGCAGAACTGTGCCTGAACCTACCACCAACCCTCTTGCCCTTCTCGATGTTCATCTCTTACCTTAGAACATTATCCCGGTGATTTTTGCAGCACATTCTGTGGCTGATTCTATGCTATCTTGCTGTCAATCCTGTTGCTTGAGCTTCTGTGATGGGCAGTAGGCAGATAGTCCCCAGTTCCAAAGCCAGTTTTGCTGAGGGCAGAATCAATATACAAAGAAATGGCGGAGTGTTTCTAAGCTGCTTCCTAGCAAAAGCAGCAAGCCCAGGATCAAGTCAGTCCCCTAATGGTCAGATCCCAGGATAGTTTACTAGGCAACCACATCAAACACTGCTTGGTTGAGCAGGGACTCTAAATGAAATAAAGATGGGAGAAGGAGAGCAGCTTTGCTTTCTCTTGCTTTACAAACCTGATCTGCCTGCAAAATGGCTTCCCAACTGCCAGTTTTATGGGAAAGGTCTAGACTGTAGCATTGATCTAAGCCGCTCTTGTTGACTTAGTGCACTTGAAGAATTCCAAGAGTGTTGGTGTTATTTTTTTAAACAGTATATTTTCATATTTCTCTATCATTTTTAATTCCTTATCCTTTTTACCTGTGGTCCTACTAGAATTATACCCCATCTTCCGTCTCTCTTTGCAGACCCAGGATCCCTGTCACTCTCAACATGAAGATGGTTATGCCCTCCTGGTTAGTATTAAATAATATTCCGTGGATTATTAGCAGCCAAATTCATCTTCTGCCCTATTTTCAGTTTCGTGTGCAGCTGGAATTGCCCTAGGAGCATTGGGAAAAGACCTCGGAGAAGTGGTGAGGGAAAAGATAGTAGACTAATGGGTTGGTGCAAGTTTGGAGAGAATACATGGGGTTTACTCATGGAAGTATTCATTTAGTAACATTAAGTATGTGGTGTAAATATAGTCTTCTTACACAGCCTTATTATAATCTTAGCAGAGTTGTATTTATTTTCACTTGTTCTTTTTGGCCTTTTTTCAAATTGCTGCCTGCTACAAAGATTCAAATTAAGCTTTCTCCAAACCGCTACCCTCCAGATATGACATAAATATCATGACATGCCCAGCTGTGGGGAGCTGCAGTCCTAATGTTTTCGATCAAAAATTGTTGTAGCTATTAGTTTCAATTCTGGGCAGTGACATGGACACTATTCTCACTCACATATCAGATGAATCCTGATTTTAGACCTGTAATCCGGCATGCCTTCACCCAAAAGTGGAACGGAGTCGGTCATTTTATGCCTCTTAAGGTCTGGTGGAATGGGAGTCAGATGGAAGATGCTGAGGGGTAGACAGAATTTTGCCCCTATTCCCAAATGCTGCTGCTGGAGTTCCATATAGCCAAGTTACCACTGCACCATACTGCTATTATGACTCACGGCTTTCACGTGTCTTAGAAGATCATGACAGTGATGGTCTTTCCTTTTTTCTCCCCATTTCAGGTTTGATTTAATGGGGCTAAGTCCGGATGCACCAGAAGATGAAAATGGCATTAAAAAAGCTGCTGAGAACAGTAAGAGAGGTGTTTCCTTGGGCATCTTCCGAGTCGGCCCACGTTTCTCTTAATCAAAATTTCCAGTGGTTGGAAACCAAGAAAGGCGGGTTGGGGTCATTTCCTAAGCCTAAAAAGAACTCTGAACAGTTTCTGCTTTTGCAGTTACTGCCTAATTCACACAAAAAGTAAAGCCAGCAAAATGGCCTAGAAAATTTAATTCCTTGTACATAGCAGAAGCCAGGTGTCGAGATTCTCCAGCTGGGTGAACACTGGGCCTCCTCTGCAGGCTACTTTTTGAAGAACATAAACAGTCCTTGGGAATGTGCAGACATGCAAGTCATAAATCTGAATAGAAAAAACAAAATAAATCTTTGGGGCTTGAGGGGGATCCAATTTGCCTTGGTGCATATATAACCTTTCTTTTGGGGAAAAAAAAATGCCTTTATTAAAATGTCAGACCCATATCTCAAATAATTTACATCAAGGTTGGGCAATTCAGATGATCCTGGTGAACACACACGGTCTCCTTTTTGTGGCCTGTGCGTCACTGACAGATTATTCTGATTAAATTCAATATTGCAATTGTTTTTGTTTGGGGCTATGCATATGGAATTAAGCTGCACTTCATGAGCTGACTTCATTTAAAAAAAAAAGATGAATTCCATTAGAGCCCCTTCCTAAGGAAAGAGCCAATGCTGTGGCAATAATATACAGAGTGGAATTACAGTATCTTCCACTGTTCTTGGAGCCCAGGAAAAAAAAAAAATTGTAGAAGGTTGCAATTCCTGACTGCCAAAAACATTGCCTGCCACGTGGTATCTGTGGCTCTTTAAAGCAGTCTGCCTCTACCCTGCTGCCTCTTTGTCTGTGGGCCATACGTTCTGGGAAGTGCACATACCTGGAGGGCCCCAGGTTGGGGAAAGGCTTCTCCTAACTGGAAACTCTCCCAGATCTAAGACAGAGATAAGGGGACAGAATCTGGGCTATTCTCCAAGAGATCATGTCATTTCCCCCTGAGCTGCAGCCCTTCTTTGATCAATGGAAAGGTTAACGGTGGCAGGAAAGAGAGGATCAAGGAAGCCTCGAATTGCACACCTGGCACTTTCCCAATCTCTGCTTATTTCATGTGTTCGTATAAAGGGGGGGGGGGGCAAGCAGGCATCCCTCTACTGTTTACGTTGCTCACTGCAACAAACCAGAATTTATATGCTGCATCGTAATAATAACTAAGGAAAAGAAGAGTTATCCAATAGGCAAGTAAGAGGAACTAAAGTAAAAACATTGAATGAAATATATGTAGTCTATGAAAGAAATGCCTTTCTAAAAAAAGGGCTTCTCCAGCTGGCAAATTGCTGTCTGAGGAAATCACACAGCCTCCCAGGGAGTTCTAAAATTCATTGTGGCCAGAGAGTAGTTCCTTTCTTCAAGGCTGGCTGAAGAAGAGAGTCACAGTTCTGCCCTGTGTGGTCATTTGAAACCGCTTCCTTCCTAAGGCAAATTCCAGAGCTGTTTTGCAAAACCAAAGCAGTTGTAATGCTGTGGACTTTTGCACCCGCCCTCACCATCTCCCATGGTTTCTTACAGCATACTCCCCGTTTACTTGCACCTCTGTTCTTTGAGCGCTGATTCTGTAGCTCCTTCGGCTTGAGTTTTTAAAAAGGGGGCATTTCTAACAGAGCGAACCATGTTATGAATCCATATTAGCAGACCTGTTTGCTTCATGACCACTTCCAACTCTGTGCTAACTTGCTGCCAAACTGAATGTCTCTTTTCTCTTTCTGCATTCCAGTTAAAGCTGTAATTGACCATGAAGTAAAAAATGGGATCCCAGCCAACCGAATCATCTTGGCAGGCTTTTCACAGGTGGGAACTGATGGGGCACGGAGGAGGCAGTTCTCTATGCAGACTAAGAGTAGGTCTGGTTTCTGGGGCACCTGCAAAGCCCCCTTGACAGGGAATGGAGATGACTAGCTTCCTTTAGGACAGTATTTCTCAGGCTGGCTGGGGAATTCTGGGAGTTGAAGTCCACATATCTTAAAGTTGCCAAGATTAAGAAACACTACTTTAGGATGTCCATCTTGACCACATAGCTGCACCAAAAATGGAAGAAAGCAGGGTATTTTTTTTGGAAGCCCAAACTTGCTCCAGAAGGCGTTATTTTGAGTCCTGCTGCTTATTGGAAAAAACACATGTGCAGCTTTGTTAGGCCAAGTGTCAACCATGCTGCAAAAAGAGGCAGGATCATGTGGGGGGAAAAAGAGAACTGCTCAAAAATTAAATTATTGTGATGTAATAGTCATGTTAATTAAAGAATTGGAGTGGCACGGTGGCTCAGCTGTTAAGACACTGGGCTTGTCAGCTGGAAAGCCAGCAGCCCAGTTTTGAGACCAGGCTACAGGGTGAGATCCTGTCCTCGCCCCAGCTGCTGCCAACCAAGTAGTTGGAAAGCATAAAAATGCAAGTAGGAAGGGAAGGTAACAGTGCTCCATGACATCATGTTGGCCAAATGAGTGCAGAAATATCTTCAGACAATGCTAGCTCAATGGCCTTGAAACGAAGATGAGCATCATATTGCCAGCAATAACTAGCAGAGTAAAATCGGCAGGACTCCTTTCCTTTTATCTTAATTAAAGAATTGAGTTGTTTGATTACAGAGCCGTAAAAAGGGAGTTCTAATACAAGCATAGCACTTCATAGTTTATACTTCAAAGAGGTTGGAAGGGAATGTCAAGCTGTATTTATATCTCTTGAATAGTCCATGGATCTCAGAAAAAAAGATAAAATAAGCTTCTAATTCTTAAGATTCTGGGAAACATGCATTCACACTTTGCAATAATGTCTGCCAAGCTCCTCTAAGGTAGATAGAGTTGGACATTTAGAATGGATTTTTAGCACTCTGTTTATTTGTTTTCTGTTTCCTTTTGGGGCAAACAGTCTCTTGTCAAATACTCTCATTCAACTTCCCCATAGAATGGTTCAACTTGCTGACAGCTAAGGATTTTTTCACGTGTGAGATTCTGATAAGCAATTAATTTGAAGGGAAGGGTTTCTCGAGGCCTGCATTAGGGGAATGGCATTCTTTGCTGTGAAATGGGGGGAGCACCAGAGGAGGAGATTGGTTTGGGGAAGGACGTTTGACCCTTACTGGAATAAATTCCGACCAGTTTCTCTGATGTCGTTGTACTTCAGGGGGGCGCCCTCTCCCTCTACACAGCGCTCACTTGCTCTCACCAGTTGGCTGGCATTGTGGCCCTCAGCTGTTGGCTCCCCCTGCACAGGACCTTCCCTCAAGTAGGTGGCTTAACCTCTCTTTTGGAACTGGGGTGGGGGGAGGGGGGGAGAGTTGCATGCTGGGCCAAGGTCAGTTGGATGGAACCACTCCTTTGCAACGACCATGCCAAGATACCAACCTCTGTTCGTGGATGATTCACAGCTTACCCTGCTGCTGCTGTTTTTCCCCCTGATGACTGCAGGCAGCAAGTAATGGTGTGAACAAAGATATCGCCATTCTCCAGTGCCACGGTGAGATGGACCCAATGATCCCAGTGCGCTTTGGAGCTCTCACTGCAGAGAAGCTGAAGGGGGTGGTGAATCCTAGTAGAATCCAGTTCAGAACCTACCCAAGAATGATGCACAACTCTTGCCCTCAGGTTGGTTGGCAGCCATACCGTTTCTCATAGCTGGGGCCTGATTGCAAAAGGTTCATGCTGAGATAAAGGTACTTTACGTTGCCCGGCAAGCTCTGTCACTAGATCTTGAAACTCTTCTGAATCTCAGCTGGCAGCAGCTGGAAATGGATCCCTTTTTTGTGGAGCTCTCCCTTAATAAGGACGCCTTCGTTACGTAATACACACTACCGCTTTCTAAGAAAGCCACATCTCTCAGTGCCCTGTAGGCTGAACTTGCTGGACTGCTGTCCATGTCTGCAGAAAATTATGATCACGGGTACATGTGTATTTAGTTTCTGAATTGATAATATTTGGGGTATGCTAAGACTCGGGGTGGGGGGCAGGAAGGGAGGTATCAGTGCTAGTTTTGTGGGTCCCTCTCTCTAGCGTGGCATCAAGAAGTATAATAATAATTTTCCCTCCTCTTCCATCTGTGCAGGAGATGATGGCCGTGAAAGACTTCATTGAGAAGCTGTTGCCCAGGATTTAAGCCGAGCTAGTCAAGACTGTTCCAGGGAGAGGAGGCAGAGGTCACCAGCTTTGATCTTGAACCCTTGACCTGTTGGCTGCAATTGGAAGCCATGGCAATCCACCTCCTCACCAGTCACTCGTCTCCTTTCTTGAGCCTTCCCCTCCTGCCTGTGCTGTCCCCCCTCCTGTGCAAAGGGAGGGGAGAGGGCCCTTCTCTCTCGCAGGGCGGGTGAAGGTACCAAGTGGTTTTAAGGTACAGCTGAGATCCTAATCTTGCAGATTATTATTTCAGTCGCCTTTCAGTATTTCCCTATTCTCTCCTCTCTCCTGTTCCGTCTATCCCTACTCCCCCCAACCCCCAACCCCCAAAAACCAAATCTAAACATAAACTGCCTGCTGTGGCAAAGAACTGTGTGGTAGCCAGAGGCTTAAAGCAAAAGGTATTAAGAGATGGTATTCTGGCTATTACAGTACTTTCAAAGGAGTTTCACAGTTCAGTCTTCTGAACAGTCCATCGAGCATCCTTCCCCTCATGATTCTCAGCCCGTCCCACTTCATATTTCACTGGAACCATTTTAGCGATGCAGGCAGGCTCAACTTTCTCAGGCCTGCCTGGCAAGGCAGGAAATCTTGTTTCTGCTCTGCGCAGGCTATCGGCTTGCCACTCTGTGTACCACGCGTTCTCCTCCAAACTTCCCTCAGCAAAAAAAGGGGAAGAGTTGTGTTGTGTCGAAGGCCCACGGCCGGTTGGTCCCCCAGAGGCAGCTTGTAACACTGGCAGCTGCTCCACCAGTCCCTACCCTGATTGGAGTGATAAGGTGGTGGAGAGGACCCACTGCACCAGGAATCACTCCACTTTGTGTGTTATGGACTGTTTTGTATTGTGTTCTCTGATCCACGCTACCTTTATCCTGACCCCCGGGCTCCTTTTTGTTTTTGTTGGGATCAAGAGAAGATGGCGATTCCGGGGAGCGGACTCAAGATGGCTCTGGCCAGTAGGCCTCTCTAGGGTACGGTCTCTGACAATTCCACTTAAAGTCTGGGCAGTGCTCAGACAATGGCTGTTCTAGCCTGCTATGCCAGCTTGTGTTCCTGCCCAGTCACACCAAGCCAAGTGCAAGCTGGGTTTTGGTGTGTGCCACGTTGCCAGAATTGTGCTCCTGCCTCACCACCCCTCCTTTCCTGTGTGGTTCCCTGAGTCCATAGTCTCTCGTTTCCCCCCTGAGATCCGGCTTGTGCCTCAGAGCAGGGTGCTGTTGAACAGCAGCAGTGTTTCTTTTCCTTCTCTCCCTTGCTCCAGTGAGTCCTCCCTGTGGGCTTATAGGACTTGCAGCCAGGGATAAGAGGCAACTTCAAAAGGAACTCCCCCCCCCCCGCCCCCTTTCTTTGGTTTTGGCGAAGGGCTAGTCTTGTGTGTCACCTCTCCACCTGTTCTGTGTGCGGACTTTGCGCCCTTCCTTCTCCCTGTCCTATGCAGTCCTTTTCACTGGGCAACAGCAATAAGAAGACACGGGACTAGGGCATGTCTGTCCTTTCCCCTCCTGACTTTGGTGATGGGATAGAGACAGGCTTACCCAACAAGCCATTGAAGTTCCACTGCATTTTGGGGGAAGCTGAATCAAGATGCTTGTGAAACCGCAGGCTCCCTCTCATGCCCCGTGCTTGGTAATCCAACCAGCGTTGCCAATGCCCTCTGCAAAATTGGCTCCTGTTCTCAGAAGATGGACTTGTGGAGATGGCATGAGTGTGGCTCTTGTGTGGCAAAGGCAAAGCAAGACCATCCAGTGAAAGGGATACACGGTTTGGGCAGAGGAAGAGGCCTGGCCTCTTTGTGCACCCCCCTCCCCACCAGCAAAGGTTCCCCGGATTGCAGGGGCACCTCAGTCAGGGCAGCTCCTGTTCACACAGGTAATATAAGTGGTAGTGGAAAAGGAGAATGTCTTGAGCCTCCTATTTTTTTTGGCCAGGAAAACAAAATATTCCTCTCCAGCTCATTTGTGTTTCCCCCGTTTCAAGGGAAGGGCTCCTGCAGCTGTCTGACCTGCACCTTGGGAGTGCGAATGGGTAGGAAAAACGCTCATGCCCAGTCTTGCCACTGAATATCACCAGACAGTAATGGTCAGATTCTGAGATGGTAAAATGAGCTGTACCACCTACGGACTACAAGTGTGTGCAGATATCATTCTTAATGTTTCCATTAAAAAAAAAAGACTTTGCAAATAAAACATAACAACATATAAAGGGAATCCTGGCTCACCGTTTCCCCCCCCGCTCTGCTTATTTTTTTAAAGAATGTGGTTTGTTTTGATAAATTAGATTCTGCACACATTTGTAGTCAGAAGGGTTGCCGCCTACTTCACCATCTCCATGTTCTAAAGCATTTCAGCTTCCTTCTACACCAAATAACATGCAAGGGGCTATATGGGGACAGGTCGGTTGTCTGTTGCCACCACTCAGCCCCTCTCAGGCCACTGAGTTGCAAGTGGAGAGATCTCTGCTCTGGTTTCTGCTGGCCCAGTTTCCTCATTGGGCCTTCCCCAAACTCTTGTCAACATGGCCTGCAAGGTATAGAAGGGATGGGAACGAATACAGAAGCCCAAGGAAGAAGATGGCTTCTCTCTGTTCCTGCAAGGGGATCTCAACAATCTCTTCTCCTTTTCCCTTTGTCTTCCTTGTATGTCATTTTAATTTTTGTGTTCTTCAAGATTAAACAGAAACCACCATTGGTGCCTCACCTTTTGGTTTGTTAAAGTCTAGTTGCAGGGCGTCACCTTTTCCTGCAGGGAGGGTTTTAAGTGTTTAACAGCTCTTACGAACATGTGAAACTTGGGGTGATCTGGACTTGACTGCCTGTGAGATGCTCGATAACCAGAGAAAGAGCCGTTCCAAAGGTGCTTTTCAAAAGGCAATGGAGCGCTCAGTTTTTTCCTTGAAAGTATTTAGCTTCTCATCCAAGGAGTTTCTTCAGAAACTAAAAAAGCTTCTTGGATGGAGAAACGAAATGTTTTCACGAAAAAAATGAATCTCCAGTTTGGGACAATCATGGCCTGGATGATTGAGAATCTCCGTAGACGGAGAAAGAGCTTTTTACTTCTTCTGGGCTCTGCCTCTCTATTCGAATATGCGTATATAGCAGCTTTCGCCATGCTGGCCTAGTATGTTGAGTAAAGTCAGCCTTGGGTGAGGTGATCCACCTTTGGGCAATTGTCTGCACCCAAGGATTGGTCTGGAATTCCATACAAAGGGCATTGAACCTCTGTGTGCGAGATAGAAGGGAGTAGTCATCTCCAGGAGGATTGATTTTATTTTTCTTTCTTGCTCTGTTCTCCGTTCTGCTTCGCAAGGTTTTCCTCCAGTGTTTCTCTGAGCATTGTTATTTGACCCTTGTTTCAGATTTGGGGCATTCTGAATGCAAGCAGGAACTTTCCCTCTGAGCATCCAGCCTCTCTTCCCTCCTGTAACTCCCAGCAAAAATCAGAAATTTCACTGTGGTTGCATTTTATGTGAAGTACTCACTCCCTATGGGAAATTGTCTTCTGAGAGCCTCTCTTCAGGTTCTGCAAATCCTGCCAGGCAGAATCAAGGCCATCCCACCCACCAGTCAGCAGAGTTGCTTTACCACATGAATGTGCTCATTTGCATAGCAACCAAGCCAGGCTTTCCATCAGAACAAGACCTTGAGGGTTGTCACGGGCAAAAGTGGCTCTAAAGTAGTTTTGAACAGGCTTTCATTTCTTCCCCTCCTGTTTTTTTTTTTAAGAGAGTTTAATAGTGATTTTGATTATACCTTCAAATTGCTGTCATCTCCTAGCAATGTGGTCCTAGCAACCACATAGATGTTTTCCATGATGATCTGTCCTTAATTTGGTCCTTCAGGTCTTTAAAGCCTAAAGGTTAACCAGAAAGACTAATCTGGTTGCTGCTGGTTGTCCCCCTTCTAATCTTTCCCAACCTCAGAGCCTTCTCCAGAGAGATGGGTCTTCAAATCATGTCCAAAGAAGCATAATTTGAGCCTGATCACCTAATATACTAATTTTTAATGATGTGTACAGTAAAAGACATTGTGGGAATCCAGCCAGAGCCCTTTATAAACCACTTTTAGCAATTATAGTTTATTCAACCCATAACAAAACATCTTGCATCTGTGCAGCCAGCGAATACTGCAAATTCATTACTTATTTAGATGCCGCTGCAACCAACAACCAATTCATATTACCACCTCAAAAGTAAATAATGTATTACAGCAATAATATAATTTATTCAAAGCATTTATTCTTGATATCACTTTTTCTCCCTAAGTATTTCTGGGATATTGTTATCAAGTTGCTTGTTAGCATTTCCCATGTTTCTTATATCTGATTCAGATTTTCAGTAAGTTTGATTTTAGGGAGCAGGCAAAGCTTTTAGGGAAACTTTGGCTTCCTTTAAAGAGGGTTACCTTTTATAGCATATTTACTGTTGTAGGGATCTCTTAAAATCTGTACTGAAATGCTTCTTGTACCACTTAAGAATATCTGAAAAGTATTTAAGAATAGCTCACAGTTGAACTGTAGAGTTCTTGATGCTCTCCAAGTTTGGTTGTTTGCTTGCAGATGTTTAATTACCTGACTAAGTAGCTCAATCAGTTTTAGTGAGATTGAAATCGGCTCTCTATATAATAGTTTCTCCTGCCACTGTTGGTGGATGTGTGATTTTTCTCCTTGGTTGCTCCTTAATTATAGTTTTCTAGATTGTTTGTCTGGTGTTGATCCCTGTTTATCTGATATAGGTTGCTGGAAAGGATGTGTTCTAATCTTTTTGTTTCCTTCTTAGCTTTTTATTGTTTCTTTTGAATGGTGTGCAAATGTGGTTTATCTCTGTGTCTATTGATGGCTGATTTATCTGAATGCTAAGCTTCCAGGAATTCTCTAGCATTTTTAGATTTGACTTGATCTGGAATGCTCATTGTTTCCTAAAAATGAAACTATGGTAGATCTGTCCATGTGTTGTGAGTTTTAGGAGTTTTCATTGTGTCATCCGACTACTAGTTGGCGTTCATGAATGTGCTCTCCTAATCTTATACTTCTCTGACTCAGACATGTTGTAGATGGGTCTTTTGGTTTTCTTAAGAGGTTTTGGAGAGCTTTGGTTGATTTGTGTGCCTTGTAGTTGTAATAGTCTGTTGGTTGTTTGTGAGAGGTTTTTGATATTTGGCAGTGCTGTCCTTTTCATGGCTTATGTTGGTTGTACTATAGTAGGTTGAGTGGCTAGTCATTTTTCTGATAATGGTGCAAATCTGTAACCCTGCCTTTGGGATGGGGGAGTTGTTTGTGGCATTTTTTATTCTTGCTGTTTTTTTTTTCCTAACTCTGCACAGTTCACCAACGTCCATCCTCTCTGGCCTGAGAAAGAGCAATTCTAAGTGTTGTCAGCAAAGATTGGGGAAGGGAGGCTGTTGAATAAATAATGTGCGTGCTTTAGTAAAACACAATTATCTTTTTTAAAAAATAGGATTCCCTCCTTTCCTAGGAATATTACTACATCACCACCTTCAAGCCCTTGAAGCAATTTTTATTTTTAAGTGAAACTCACATGGCTACAAAAAGGTTGCCCATTCCTACGCTTGAAGCATCCAAAAAGGGTTTTTTTAATGTATGTGCACATTAATATTAATTATATAACATTGATGTCCCGAGCCTTGAAATCCATTTAAATCACTTTCAAGAGTTGTTCTCCAAATGATAAGGCTGACATTAGGGGAAAAAAAGTGGGATTTCAAAAACCACTTGTTAATTACTGGCCAGGGAGTGGGCAGAAGTACTCGATTCTGTATAATAATCTGAAAGGTAGAACACAACCATAAAGGTTAAAGAATAAGTCCATACTTGCTAATGCTAAATCAAAGTAGCTTCTAAGGGAGGAATGGAACAGGAATGCAAAAGAAGATAATTTATGGCCAAGCAGATAGAGCTGTTCCTTCTTGCCCCTTGCAGATTCCACAAGTGTCTGTCATTTGCTCTTCTGGGTTAACACAAAAAGACTGGATATTCAAGAATGTTTGGGTTGGAAGGAACCCTGAAGGCAATCTAATCACTTCTCTAGTGGATAATCATGATCATCATACCAGGATTTTGACCAGGTGGTTTGCAGTATGAAAATTAGAACAAAATTTGCTTTTAAGCTGTAAACTCAAATTGGCATAAGAAGCTAAAACAAAAATGCTAACCAGACGGAGCTAGATTCCTTATGCTGCACAAAATGCTGTTTGTAAACAGATGGTCATTGATCCAGAGCCTAAAATAGTGGCTTCCATTGGAAACAAGAAATGCAGTGATGGGATTTAAAAGTTTTTTTTACTACCGGTTCTGTGGGCATGGCTTGGTTGGGCATGGCAGGGGAAGGATACTGTAAAATCTCCAGATTTTGCTGGTTCTCCAAACTGCTCAAAATTTCTGCTACCGGTTCTCCAGAAGTGGTCAGAACCTGCTGAATACCACCTCTGAAGAGATGGGAGACTGATTTAGGTTATTTTCAGTGTATCAAAACAAGCCTGTATTGGGCTTCAACCTGAATAATGAAGTCATTTATACAGCCAAGGAAAGAGGTAGTGATTTGCATTAGAAGCACACTGGTGGTCTCTACATCAAAAAATGGAAGTGGGCAAAAGCAATTCTACTGCAAATATTTTAAAGAGCACGCCAGTCTAGTCTTATATTTGCAACATGAGCAGATACTTTCACAGCAGTGAGCACCGGAATTATCTTGTATTTCCGACCTGGATTTGAAGTTATGGTGGTTAAGTCTGTCCTTCCCCCAGTCATGTGACTGTACTTCAGGTGCTCAGCAACTGGGCCACATTTACGGCTGCCTGCAACGTCCCTAGGTCACACAGCCTCATTTCATGATGGCTTTCAGGAAAACTGCCCATAGTGAACTACTGGTCCACCTAAGGACCACAATATTTACTTAATAACCACAAAAGTAATAAAATTGATGCTTTATGACTGTCAGAAATTACTACTATGATGAGAAGCTCCATTATGGTCACAACTGGAGGACTATACTGTTTACCTACATTGCTGTCAGACTATTATGCTCTTCTGCTTTTTCTCAATTTACAATCTTAAAGCTATTGGTGGGAGCATCTCTTTTCAAGATGTTAGAAACTTCATTGCATGCAGTACCTTTAGTTATATCACTATCCAGAAGAATTGAAAACTTCACTAAGAATCTGTGATGTCTGTTTTAGAGATCAACAAGCCCAACAGGTTTTGGATTATAGTCTGATCAATGTTAAAATTTACAGTGTGCAACTTAAAAGAGATACTTCCATTATTATTTTGCTCAAAAAAAAAGTACAGTTTATAATTTATAAAAAGAAATGGAGATAATGACAAAACCCACTTTACCCGCCTCAGGCTTAGTTTTTTTACCCTGGCTCTTCCGCTCAAATGAAAGAACCAGGTCTCTGAAATCTTGCACTCTTAACCCCAAGCAGCTCTCATCTCTTGAAGCCAAAAAACCCAAAGAGTTGTGGATTAAGTTCCCCTAAAACCAACCAGGCTTCTAGGGAAACATTTAGATTTTGTCCTCCTGTGACATCCAGCTAGGTGTCCCGTTGCTCCTCATTCAGTAAAAAAGACGTTGCCTCAGTCGGTAAAAAGGCTCTTGAGTTTCTGGCAGAGAGATGGGATGAAGAGAAGAGAACCAGGCCACTTAAGAGGGCAATGGCATCCTCTTCTGGCGTGGTGAGTCGGCTCCAAAAAGGAAAGAAGAAATGAGCATGGACCATCTTCCTTTTTCAAAACTGGTCAGCCCTTGGGTCTTCACCAATGTGCTAGTGGTTGCATGAGAAGAACAGGCAACATCTTCCATCTCCTAGTTCTTGCTGAAACCGGTGGGATTCTGTGACTGCCACCGCCATAAGTCCTCACCTGAAAACAAGAGGAAGAGGAAGGAGAGTAGAGAGAGGAACAGTGAGGGTCCAGCAGCTTGCCTTTAGGTAGGTATCAAAACGTACCGGGAAGGGTAGATGGCCATTTTGTTCTTGGGGGGGGGGAAGGAGGAGCGCAAAATGTTCCTTGAAAGATGAGCAGCAAGCAGAAAGTTTCTACTTACACATTTTGTCCAGGCCAAAGATAGCTTTCCAAGCCAGCTCCTGCTCAGCTAAACCAGGGTTTGCATAACAAGAGGCTACGTCCCCTTCTCGGCGTTCAACAATCTTGTAGTTTATCTAAAATAAATAAATAGCCTGCCTTTACATTTCTGGGAAATGAGTTGGATACGGTTGCTAAGATGCCAAGTGAGAGACTGCTTGAGGTTAGGTCCCAGGCTGATCATAAAACCTAGCAGAGCGGATGGCGGATTTTTAAGTCTTGGCGTAGGAGACCCCCATATTGGCTGTCAGCCTACCTGTCTCCCAGATGCCTTCTCCATGGCTTTGACCATCTGCAAGACCGAGTAGCCAACACCAGTCCCAAGGTTGTAAATCTGTAAGAATGCAATTTTTTTTTGCTCATATTATTCTATGCTCCTTTGTTAGAGGGGGAGGAGACCTTAAATACGTGATACACCAACTTATTTTCAGTGTGGATCTAGCAGGCGGATGCAGAGGGTGCATCTGATTTAAAGCTATCAAGTTTGGTATCCTCCTGCGTTGTAAGATCATTCAGAAATGAAATAAAGAAAAATAATGACTACGAAGAAGCCCTTTGACCTAAGCAGGGCATTCTCCTTTTCAAAGGATGGACACTTTTATAAAGAACATCCTTACCTTGCATCCACAGTTCTCCTTGAGCTTCTGCAAGGCTGCAATATGGCCCTTTGCCAGATCAGTTACATGGATATAATCCCGAATGCCTGTCAAGAGGACAGTCTGTCAATGTTCTGTTCACCCAGCTGGTGCACATGTATTTCCACAACTTTAGAAGATGTGCATTCAAATACACACAATACAATATAACAGAAGACATTTTGCACATTTGGCCAGGGGTGGCATTAATAGTGTCTCTTTTCCAAGCCATTTAGGGATTCTGCTCAACCAGAACTGCTGGTCTATTTCTTGAGGCCTGGAGGGGCTGTGTAGTAAGTCTCAGTTCCCAGCAAAGAAAATCAGTATTTGAGACCCAGGAGGTGAATATACCTAGTTCCATTTTAATCCAGCCCATGTACATTTCATTGTCCCTTTAACTAGTAGTTTACCATCAAGTAATTCTACCAGGAAAGTGTTTTACACTTTCCTAAAATGTTGCCATAAATGACACTCGCAACCATTCAACCCCAAATAAATTTACTTTTATAAAGCACTTGAAATTTTGTGGGATTGTTAAATCTTCTGGTATTAAGTCCTGGAATGTCTCAGAAGGTGATAACGGAATCTTGAGTCTTGGGTTATTAAGATTATGTTTTTAAAAATATGTATATGAAGCAGAGATGCCTGACTTCCTAGAGGTGCTTAGCCCTGGTTTAAGATGGCAAGAAAGTAAGTACTGGTTTCAGAAGAATTGGTGGACAATAGATTCACATCTTCCTTGGGGGAAAGTTCCAGATTGTAACTTGCTATGCTTCTTTTTTCCATTGAGCTTCTCCACTCAGCCTTTTTCTTTTTTGTTTTTGAAGTGGGGGTCTTCATTTTATAGTTTGGATGATACTGAGCCCCACGCACCTGTCCCATCCACTGTGTCATAATCATTCCCAAAGACGTTCAGATGCTCTCTGCGCCCCACAGCTACCTGGAACAGGCAGAAGATGGGAGGGAAAATGAAAAAGTAAACTCAGAAAATCTTAGTGCAGCTGATGGAGCAGCACAAACTCTTTTAAGATCTGTATACCTGGGCAACGTAAGGCATCAGGTTGTTTGGGATGCCCTGGGGGTCTTCTCCAATTTTTCCGGACTTGTGAGCTCCAATAGGGTTAAAATATCGCAAGAGAACAGCGTTCCAGTCCTAGGATGAAAAAAGAACAATCCTAGGATGAAAAAATCTGGTGGGACAGAGCAGACTAAAAGGAAATTAAGGTGCACTGTTGATCTCTTACTGGTTCCGCCTTGCACAAATCTTGAATAATCTCTTCAATGAAATACTTGGATTTGCCGTAGGGGTTGGTGCAGCTGCCGACCGGGTGCTTCTCATCAAGAGGGAGGTAAACAGGGTCGCCATAGACTGTGGCTGAACTGCTGAACACGATGTTCCTGACTCCGTGGGCTTTCATGGTCTAAGAGGCAAAAGAAAAGGACAGATGAGCTAGATTCTGAATTGGGTCAGGGGCAGCAGATAAATCTGGCAACGGGGACAATATTCCTTGCCCTTGCTGTATCCAGGCCAGCATGACTGGATGAAGACTGGTGAAACTGACGTTCCCATCCCAGTGCTTAATGAGAGGATACTTTATGCTATGGTTTTGGGGTATGGGGTCTTGTGTTAGCATCCAAGATGGCCTTAAAAGGGCATATACTAGTTGATCCCCAACTGGACAGCTTCTAGATGTCTTGGAAGCCATTTCCCACATTCTTCAGCCGTGTACTACTTGTCTAAAGAAGCTGAAGTCCAACAAATTTGGAGAATTTGGGAAGGCTCTGCTAAACACTTTCAAGATGCTGCTGTATAGCGCGCTAACAGTTTCAGGATTTCAACTTCAGATCAAGAGATTCTGGCCTATCAACATTTGAGCCCAAGATGGTCTGATCTGCAGATTGGTAAAAATGGCCACCCAAACCCTAGTATAAATTCTGATTTATTTATTTATTTTGCTCTTCTCAGATACATTTGCTGGTGGCTGAGTGGGAGCCCCTTCCCCACAACCATCTTCTATTGACTCTCTATAGCTAAACGTTCATTATAATCTTGCATAACGGAAACTCACCTCTAACAACCGGATGGTCCCTGTCAGATTCACCTTGTAATATTCCAGTGGCATCTGGACTGATTCTCCAACGGCCTTAAGACCCGCAAAATGTATCACTGCAGAAAAGTGATGCTGGAAATGGAAGGAGGACCAAAATGATGTTACTGTTGTTACTCGGATCAAAGTTCACCTTCATTGTGGGTTTCTTTTTTCTCATTAATGGATATTTAACTTTTAAGCCCACTTTTCCATTAAATTACTTTAGGGTGGTCTAAACTGAGAAGGCAAACATGTGAAGCCTGGATCAGAATGATTATTGAATACGTGGCCTATATGGTGACTACATTCCATCTCCAAAGAATCACCAAAACAACCCCACAACATTATCTGAGGCTACTGTTTTTCAAGAGTTTGGAAGTATTTGTGTCTCATTGGTTTTTCTGCTCCCATGCCCATCTTTAAAAGTCTCACAAAGGAAAAAAGAAACTCGAGACGGAAGAAAACATTCTACAAATGAGAAGCATTCATTTTCCTGCTGAATTTCAGAAGTACAATTTTGAACTCCAGGGCCACCAACATTGTGCCTACGAATCTGTGTGACCCACAGACTGCCCATTCCATTCTGATGGCTGCTCACAGAGCACAAAAACACACTGGAGTCTTTGCCCCTTTGTCTTTGCCCGTTTTTTGGGAAAAGGCCAATTCAGATGACTCAACTGAATTGACGATGCAAAAATCACTTATAAAATTCTTCATACGGTTACAAGCCAAAGCTTTAACCTCCATGTCCTCAGAGCAGAGATATCCCCCCAACAAGAATGGACTGAGAGTTTTTTCCTGCAGTTTTTCAGCACAACCAGGTATACTAGAAGTCAATATAGTCATGATAAAATTGATGCACCATTGATGCAGAATTCTGGAGAATTTGCAGAATTTCCTTGGGCAGTACCAAATCTCTCCCAAGATCAAGACTCTTCAAACTTGGCAGCTTTAAGACTTGTGGACTTCAACTCTCAGAATTCCTGAGCTAACATGACTGGAGGAAGGGGGATTCTGGGAGTTGAAGTCCACAAGTCTTAAAAGCTGCCAAGTTTGAAGGAACCCTGCCCAAGATTGATGGGGTGAGGAACCAAAAAGGGAGGGAGGCAACCGGATAGGAAAAGGCAGATGAGCCTTCTCCTTAGGCAAAGTTGGTGATGCTGCTCAGTAGCAAAAACTCAGCTTACTTGCAGAAGCTGAGCCAGTTTCATAATTGGTACAGTGAAAAGGGAAAGTGAAACCATCAGATTAGAGATATCTTACCTTTTTGAAGAGCTCCTGAAGGGCTCCCTCATCAAGAACATCCAGTTCTTGGAATGGGATCTCCTTTCCCACAATCTCCATCACACGCTGAATACTCTCTGGCACCCTATTTTCTCCTGCAGAGTGAATTAGTGTTTTTGACACGATGCCGGATGGACTCGGCCTCATGCCAGTCTGTTGCTGCCCTCTTTAGGGAGAAGAGGGTAAGAAAGCCTCCCCTCCCCAAGCCCTTAGCCTGGAAGGATGCTCCTTTGGACCTTAGGGCTGTTCTCGCTTTTGACTGAAAACATTCTGATCTCCATCATTCCTGCTTCCCATCACATAAGCCAAACATCTCCCACCCCGCCCTGGGAACAGCCAGATATGCCTTTTCTCTCTTCCATTTACTCAGAAATGCTTTGGTACTGTCAAGGCCTTTAAGAAAAGCAAACTCAAGAAACAATCCTCTGTATTTCTGAAGGATCTTCAGTGCTTATTTGTAAGAGAACCTTGAAAGCCCACCACAGCAATCGTCCAGCTCAACTTATAACCAGCATAACCAAGATGGAGTCTCTTGTTTGCATTCACTTTCCTCCCCCTGAACTTGACTTTTGCAATGGTCCTCCATCTTCCTGTAATATCTTTCACTTTTCCCAGGACTGTTAAGTCATTCCATCATAAATACTCCCTCCACTTTCATCCCAGTGGCTATCTGAGTAGGAAATGAGAGCAGGACTAGAACCTGGGCCTTTCTGACAGTATTTTAAGAGGTCAGTAAAGGATATTAAGATGAGGGTTTGGCCGATGTTTCAGTGCCACCCTGAGGCGAAAGTGAAATAGCGCTTTGCCTATGAGAATCAGTGGGGAAGGCAACATTGTTGGCTCCTCACTCCAACTAAGCCACATTTATTTAGCTTAGTTGATAGACCCAGCCATAATTTGCAAGATGGATGCAACTTACACACTGGGGTTTATTTGATTCTGGTGTAGTGTGTGTTATAAAACCACTTGTTTATAAAACCATGGTTTATGACTAACTTATTATCTGTAAAGTAACCCATGATGATAAACATGGCTTAGAATAAGGCCTGAATTGAGTCACTGGTTCAAGCAAGCAGTTGTTGGAACAGTCTGCCTACAAAACCAGGCATTTCACCATAACTTTAAGACTTGTGGACTTCAACTCCCAGAATTCCGCAGCCCAGCATAGTCTTAAAGTTACCAAGTCTGGAGACCTCTGTGCTAAGTGGAAAACAACAGCCTTGGATGCAAATTTTGCATCAATCAGCTCCTGGATACCGCCCTTACCTCGGATGGCATTGTGGAAGTTATCGATAACTACTGGGGTATAGCCAGCCTCAACCAGTTCCAGAACACAGTGGCTCCCTATATAGCCAGCTCCACCAGTCACAAGGATCTTTTCCGACATGGTCTTCTGAAGAGAAACAGAAAAATCTTTGGATGAAGAGAAGAACTGGTTTTTTTCTGGGAAGAACAAGTGTATTATGAAGAACTGCGGCCAGGATGCACAATTCATTTTCCCAAGAGACCACATGAGAAACTAGGACTGTTATGGAGACCTGAGCCAATAGGACTATGAAGGTACATAGGCAAGCATGCATGCAACATATATAAATTGAAGAAAAAATAACAGCTTCAAAATAAAAGCAACCCATGCAGGCCGGATAAGGACAGCCAAAGGGCTAAATGTGGCCCAGGGCCCATAAAATGCCCAGGTCTGATTTAGGCCAACCTGGAACACTCCAGATGTTTGGGGAACGCAGAATGAACATTCCAAATCTCTAGATTGGTTTTCTGGGGTGTGTGGTTTCAACAAGTCCGGAGGGCACTAAAATGGGTAGAAGCAACAATGCCTGTTTCCAGCATCTATTTTCTTGGTCAGATTCGGTGCCAATAGAAACCTTCCTGAGAGAAGTCACTCAAAACTAAAAGGCTAAGCATTCTGTCAGAATTCACAAATGTTGATCCTAGGCTAAAGGCAGGTAAAAAACTGGACCAAGGCAGTCTGGAAAATGGGGGTGGTGCCTGGAGACAGTTTAGTAGTGAGCAAGGCGGGTTTACATGGAAGCAAAAGGATTGGGCAGCCTGAGTAGCAGGAATACCAAAGAGATCGCAAGGGCCCTAGCTCTGCAGAAGTGAGAATTACATGTTTACTAAGCTCTGAACAGTCTCTGTCAAATATACACTGCTCAAAAAATAAATACAGGGAACATTTAAACAACACAATGTAACTCCAAGTCAGTCACACTTCTGTGAAATCAAACTGTCCACTTAGGTAGCAACGCTGATTGACAATCAATTTCACATGCTGTTGTGCAAATGGAATAGACAGCAGGTGGAAAGCATAGGCAGTTAGCAAGACATCCCCAATAAAGGATGGTTCTGCAGGTCGTGACCGCAGACCACTTCTCAGTTCCTATGCTTTCTGGCTGATGGTTTGGTCGCTTTTGAATGCTGGCGGTGCTTTCACTCTAGTGGTAGCATGAGACGGAGTCTACAACCCACACAAGTGGCTCAGGTAGGGCAGCTCATCCAGAATGGCACATCAATGCGAGCTGTGGCAAGAAGGTTTGCTGTGTCTGTCAGCGTAGTGTCCAGAGCACAGAGGCGCTACCAGGAGACAGGCCAGTACATCAGGAGACGTGGAGGAGGCCATAGGAGGGCAACAACCCAGCATCAGGACCGCTACCTCTGCCTTTGTGCAAGGAGGGACAGGAGGAGCACTGCCAGAGCCCTGCAAAATGACCTCCAGCGGGCCACAAATGTGCATGTGGCTGCTCAAACAATCAGAAACAGACGCCATGAGGGTGGTATGAGGGCCCGACGTCCACAGGTAGGGGTTGTGCTTACAGCCCAACACCGTGCAGGATGTTTGGCATTTGCCAGAGAACACCAAGATTGGCAAATTCGCCACTGGCGCCCTGTGCTCTTCACAGATGAAAGCAGGTTCACACTGAGCACATGTGACAGATGTGACAGGGTCTGGAGACACCGTGGAGAACGTTCTGCTGCCTGCAACATCCTCCAGCATGACCGGTTTGGCAGTGGGTCAGTAATGGTGTGGGGTGGCACTTCTTTAGGGGGCTGCACAGCCCTCCATGTGCTTGCCAGAGGTAGCCTGACTGCCATTAGGTACCAAGATGAGATCCTCAGACCCCTTGTGAGACCATAAGCTGGTGCGGTTGGCCCTGGGTTCCTTCTAATGCAAGACAATGCTAGACCTCATGTGGCTGGAGTGTGTCAGCAGTTCCTGCAAGATGAAGGCATTGATGCAATGGACTGGCCCGCCCGTTCCCCAGACCTGAATCCAATTGAGCACATCTGGGACATCATGTCTCGCTCCATCCACCAACGCCACGTTGCACCACAGACTGTCCAGGAGTTGGGGGATGCTTTAGTTTAGGTATGGGAGTTGATCCCACAGGAGACCATCTGCCACCTCATCAGGAGCATGCCCAGGCGTTGTAGGGAGGTCATACAGGCATGTGGAGGCTACACACACACACTACTGAGCGTCATTTTGACTTGTTTTAAGGACATTACATCAAAGTTGGATCAGCCTGTAGTGTTTTTTTCCACTTTAATTTTGAGTGTAACTCCAAATCCAGACCTCCATGGGTTGCTAAATTTGATTTCCATTGATAATTTTTGTGTGATTGTTGTCAGCACATTCAACTATGTAATGAACAAAGTATTTAATAAGAATATTTCATTCATTCAGATCTAGGATGTCTTATTTTTGTGTTCCCTTTATTTTTTTGAGCAGTGTATTTGTTTCCACCTTGCAAAGCTGTTGTGAAACTACCAAATCAAATTTGAAGCATTTTAACAGCATAGGAAGCCCCTTTTATATACCCTCCATTCCTACATTTCTTCCTCAAAAAGAAATGACACCTCTATATCTTCTAAGAGTCATGGTGGCCCAGTGGTTAGAATGCAGTATTGCAGGCTAACTCACTGCTCACTCTAGTAGTTCGATCCTGACTGGCTCAAGGCTGAGTCAGCCTTACATCCTTCCGAGGTCGGTAAAAACAGAGACCCACATAGTTGGGGGCAAGATGCTGACTCAGTAAACCACTTAGAGAGGGCTGTAAAACAGTACGAAGAAGTATACAAAATTAAGGGCTATTGCTATAATCATTTTTACCCTCAAAGTTTGCGGAATCAATATTGATCTTGGTTGGAAAAAGAAAGAAAAATGTGGTTTATGCAAGTAATATAAGCTGCCCAAGAATAAGCTTTCTATAATAGAATCCTTCCCTCTTTGTCATCAATCAGACTTAATAAGTATTTCCTTGCGCTGGAGTTCTTGGCAAAAAGTAAGCCAACCACTGAGCATGAATTAAATTCCCCACCCTGTCTAATTAATGTCAGTCTCCATAAAAGTCCTGCTTGCCAGATGTTCATAAGCATTTATAGAGCTCATCTAACAAACTGGTATTGTTTGCATTTGCACAATTCAACATAAGCAGTTACAGATCTACTGGCTACATTCGTACAACATGCTTTATCTTGGTTAGCCTTTTTTTTTTTGAGTTCAGAACCCACTGTGAGCCTAGCCCATTTGATTACAGACCCAGAAAATGGGTTAATTCAGTAACCAAGATATGTTTTGTTATGAGACTGTGATAAATAAGAAAAAAGGAATAGAAACAGACAACTCTTCCACCCACCGATCTCCTTCCCATTTTTTTCATTTGGTGTCCTTATTGCCAGGGAAGGAAATTGCCACAGCCCATGATTCAGACACCAGATCACTTAAGTGTTCTGGGATAGATATTTCCTGACAGTTAGAACAATTAATCAGCAGAACAATTTGCCTCCAGAGGTTGTGAATGCTCCAACACTGGAAGTTTTAAAGAAGAGACTGGACAACCATTTGTCTGAATAGGGCAGGAGTCCTGCAACCTCCAGGCTGTGGCATGCCAGAAACTGGGTTGCACGAACAAGCGAAGCCCCATCAGTGGGATGCAGGCAGCACACAAAACCACGCCTCCTCCAGTCCACGGAAAAGCCTCTCTCCGTGGAACCAGTCCCTGGTACCCCAAAGGTTGGGGACCGCTGGTATAAGGTCTCCTGCTTGAGCAGCAGGTTGGACTACAAGACCCTCCACGACCCTTCCAACTCTCTTATCCTGTAAAAATATTTTCAGGAGAAACCAGGGAGATCTAATCCTTCTGTAAACACCAGTGTCCTTTCTGTTGTCATATTTTTTTAAAGTTTTAATTTCCTGGTCTGGCTTCTGATCTTTCACACTGACATCCCTCCCTCCCTAGCAGATATGTAGCAGGCGGAGAGTTGCTTGTGTTCCAGAATTTAGACTGAGAACTCAAATCCAGCTTATCTAAATATCTCTGGGGGAGCAGGAGAAAGCTGACGCTTCTCAGACTGGGTTGTCAAAATCACACTTAACCTAGGAATGTTGTAGTTCTTTCCCTAAAACCATGTCTTTGCCAGCTTCTCCTCCCTTCCATGCTCAGTCATGGACAGAGCCACTCTCTTTACACAGAAAAGTTTCTGTCTTTCTGTTCCAGGAGCCTATTGCTATTTATTTTCCAGTCCCTGAAAATATAATATTTTGTGAAAACAGACGCACTTCAGTCTGAAAATGACGAGGTTGAGGTTTTGACAGGAAGAGAAGAACTGGACTCAGAAGAGCTGCTGAGAAGCGGGAGTGGAGGGCCACCTGGACAGAACTGCCCACCCCAAAGGGCAATGAAGAGAGAGTCTGTGTGCCCAGAGCCACAAGGAAGACATTCATCTTGAAACACCCACCCACCGTTTGAATGCCGGTCAAAGTTTTAGGCTTGATCCTGGTTTCAGACTCAGACTCAACTTCAACTATCTGAAACACCCAGTATATCTCAGCAGCCAGAGGTGGCTGATCCGTTTTCCCTAACATCTTAGTTTGCCTATCTATAAAATATACTTGTTTGTGGGATCCAGCCTCAGCTCCTCATTCTTGCTTTCAAGAGTCTCCCGTAGCTTTCCCGCTCCTTATTTCTTAACTCTCAATTTCTCATTAATACTCTCCCTCTGACTTTTGCTCCTTCAACTCTACTTAGCTGTCCAAAGGCCATTAACAAGAACTCAAACACAGCTTCAGATCATTCTTGCAGCAAAGAATGATCTGAAGCTGCGTCAAAGCTCCTCTCTTCTTCCGACTCAAAGGTTGGCGCAATTTCCAGTACAAAAAACGGTACCAAGCACAACTGTTTCTCTGCATGCAGAACCAGATTGAGGCCTCATCCTTCCAGTGCTTCTTTCACTCACTTTTAACTACTCAAATCAGTGGCCCCCAACCTTTTGGGCACTAGGAACTGGTTCCATGGAGAGAGGTTTTTCTGTGGATCGGAGGAGACGTGGTTTTGCGTGCTGCCTGCATCCCATGAATGGGGTTTCGCTTATTTGCGCGGATCGGTTTCCGGCATGCCATGACCCACTGCCGGTCCATGGACCGGGTGTTGTTGACACCCGAGGTAGACTGCAGGCTGAAAGGAATGGAGGGTAGGATACCATTTCCTTCTTCTAGAACAGAGGCCCCTAAACTTGGCAACTTTAAGACTTGTGGACTTCAACACCCAGAATTCCTCATCCAGCTATGCTGGTTGGAGAATTCTGGGAGTTGGAAGTCCACAAGTCTTAAAATTGCCAAGTTTGGAGACCTTTGCTCTAGAACAGTGTTTCTCCGCCTTGGTCACTTTAAGACGTATGGACTTCAACTCCCAGAATTCCCTGGCCAGCATGCAGCACTTGAAGTCCAGGCATTTTAAAGTGGTCAAGGTTGAGGCCTTGGCCAAAACAGAAGCTCGGAGCACTATTTGCAGTTGCAGTGCTTTCCTTTTCTGCCTTTTCTCAAGAGGAACAAGCCATCTGTCTGGCTCTCACTTGCTCCTCCACCCATCAACACACTTTGGCTGGGCCAAAATCATGCTGTCACTCCAATTTTGCTTGCTTTAGATCTGCTGCCTCTGGCAAATAAACCTGTCTTCGAGGAGAAAGCGGAGAGTGTGAGTCCTCCTGGAAACGGCTGCGTCTTCCTTGTCCTCATTCTTAAAAAATATTTTGATTCCCTGGTTTGGTTTCTGTCACCCTTTCACACTGGTCTCCCTTGCAAATCTTTAGCAAGTGGAACTAGCAGGAGTGGGAGGGTTGGGGAATCTAAGGTCCAATCTTTAGTTCCAGCTTGTCAGGTATTTATGAAATGTGTTCGTTTAGAGCAGGGGGTCCCCAAACTTGGCAACTTTAAGACTTGTGGACTTCAACTCCAAAGCTGGCTGAGGAATTCTGGGAGTTGAAGTCCACAAGTCTTAAAGTTGCCAAGTTTGGAGACCTCTGGATTAGAGCAAAAAATAAAAAATAAATCCTGGCTATTTGGCTCCCATGCTGCTAGCAAGGTATAGAAGGGATTTTTTAAAAAAGGATCTGCAGCAGTTCACTTTCTTCCTTCATCGCCAACCTTTTACTTGGCTAAAAGCCAACCTGGTTCAGGATGTAGTGATTATTCACTATTTACTCAGAGATATTAAAAACCAGGAAGCTGAACACTTGGTATGACTGGTGCAATGGGGTGACAAAAACGTTCACCCACTGGGAGAAGAGATCTGAGCTGGGCTGCACTTCCTGCAGCCAGTTCCACGTGGGCAGAACAGGCCAACCCATAATCAAGCATGCAGTTGCAGAGCCAAGTTGGCAACACCTTGTCCACACCTGGGCCATTTGCCTGAATCAGAATACCTTAGCAAAGGGGCAGGATGACGTTGCTTCTTTGTTTTATCCATCAAAGCTGAGACCTGCCCAACCGGAACTGGTACAGAACAAATTCCTTAATACGCAAGGAGACCTTATAATAGGATTGGCTCACCTGTAGTCCAATGTATCAGGTGAAGCAAGTTAGTCTATTTTTAAAGCAAGTTTTAAAGCAAGCTTGATAGTGAATCTGGCCGACAGTGGCTTGTTCACAAACCATAGTTAAAACAACTATCATTCAACACAGGGATTCAGATTTTTTTTTTTTTTTTTGGAACAAATTTGTAGTATCCGTTTGAACATTGCTGAGAACTATTCTCCAAAAAGTAGTAAGATGGGTCCAAAATGAAATTTGATTGCATTTCATTGATAGTGAAGTTAAATAGAGGACTTATTACTATTCCATCAATTTAAAAACATTTCTCCAGTTTGTCACTCTATAATGTAACAATCCTGGGGAATCCATGAGGGACTTTAGAGCCAAAGCAACTTTGATACTTCTGCTTAGGTAAATGCATGAACCCAAGTGCAAGAAATTAGCAACCAGGAATTGGTGATGGAGGATCAAGAAATCTTCCACTTGCCAAATTTTCCTTCCTTATGATTTTTAGCTTTGGGCATATTAACTACAATTGTCATTTTGCTGTGGCTCTTTTTCAACAATATGTGACAAATGTTTGCCCCTTTATCAGGTCAATCCACATGAATAAGTGTGCAAAACATACCATTTTATATCTAAAATAATTTCACACACACAAAAGTATCTTGCTGAAAACAAGACCTCCCACATTTCACATGCAACAGTTTGAGCAGGGACATTTTGCGCACTCTCGCAAGTCGGTAGCATTTCTATTGGACCTATAGGGGTGCATTGCTCGACTCAGCCCATTATGGGATTCACTTGGTTTTCACTTAACCCAGGGTTGGGCAGCTTCCCCACAACTAAGCTACAACTGTCTCCCACAAGCGGCTCGAGATTTGCAGGTGAAATTGCTAAACAGGGAGGGACATGTTAACTCGTAAAGCATTCCTGGCTGGCTATCGAGTTGCCATGGGAAGGAGAGGGGGGAGAGAGGGGGATGGGGGGAGAACTGGTGAAGCAGCATTAAGGCCAGAGGCACATTCCATGCATACCTTTCTCAAGGCTGTATTCCAGAGGCGTGATCTCTACAGCCCTCAAAGGTGCTCCGTTGGAGAATGTGATTTATGACACACCCTGGGGGGAGGGGGGAAACAGGGTCATAGTTGAGCCATAAATAGTGAGGCAAAGCTGACTTCACTTGGGTACCTGCAGACATGTTGCTCCTAATAAATAACTGTATTTCTTTTGAAAATTGGCTCTAGGCTCATGGTTTAATTAGGGTATCCGTCAGAACCCTGACACGATGGTTATTTATCTCTTCTGACTCGTCTTTCAGGTTTTTAAGAGTGAGAATGGGACTGCCTCCCTACACCCTCAAATACATTTGCTGAGAAACTGGCTGATTTCTGGCTGCATCATTTGGTTGGTGAAGGGGAGGAATTTAGGGAGGGGATTAATAGTGGAATTGGAGTAGTTTCCCTCCAGAGCCTCCCACTGCAATATTTATCCTTACTGCAACAAAAATAAATTGTACTAAACATTAGCCCTTCACTTGAATAAGGGGAGGATGGGATGCGGTGATCTCCCTATGTGCTACAGACTGCCTATTCTTAACACATTAGGTGAACCTTACAAATCATGGTCCATTTAGATAACAATCATGTCAACCAAAAGCAATTTACAATACGTGAAGTTTGTTGGAATACAACATTTACTGGAAAAAGTGGTATCTACTAATATGCAACTGAAATTTAAGCAGCTGGAACTTTCTGCCAACTGTGTATTCTTCCCTCCCAGTCTATTTATAAATGACAACTAATGGCAAGCTGATTCACTCAAAACATTGCAGGGCCATACTGCTTTTCAAATTAATTGCACCCAATCAAATATTGCTTTTTCCATCGTTTTCTTTTTATGCTTTATAGTGAGTTTTTTTTTTCTCAGTAGACTGCTTTTATTGCAGACAGTTATACTGAATAAAATTTTTATTACAGCCTTTGGCCAATCAACAGATTGTTATATTGTTCTTTTTTTCTGTGCGGTGCTCTTCAGGAATGCAAGAGCTCTACTGAGAAAAGTAAACCACAATAAATCGTATCCTACTGCATCCCCTCAAACAGAGCAGAGTGCCAAATCAACCTGCTGAGCTCTCTTCATACTGAAACGGTCAAATGATCAATGGGGGCTATTCAAGACATTGCTCAAAAGACAATTTCTTTACATTTTCTCCATGTAAAATAACAGCTTCCATTCAGTCCTTCCAAGAGAAAAACAAATCACTGTTGAGATTACTATCTGTCCTCTTCCTCCAGTACCGAATAGATTGTCTATGGAGATTCTCAGTCATCCAGGTCAAAGTTGTCCCAAAAGTGCTTTTTTTTCCCCCAAAAAGACAACTGGACTCTGTTTTCCTTGAAGATGCTTCGCTTCTCATCCAAGAAACTTTAGTCCTCATTCAAGAAGGTTCTTCAGTTCAGTACTGAAGAAAGTTCTTTGAGAAGTGAAACATCTTTAAGGAAAAACCAAGTCCAGCTGTCTTGAAAAAAACAAAAAAAAACAAACCAGCGTTGGGACATTGGATAGCCTGATTGCTCAGACTTGGAACAGATTTCAGGCAGGTAGTAGTAGACATGTACCATGAATTCACAGAACTGCCAAAATGTCGATAGGAGGGTCAAAATGATAGAAGCATCTTTGCACCATAAGCTCTGCCCTGCCTGAGTGTCTGCTTGGACACTCCAAGTAGTGAGACGGGGTGGAGCTGTTGTTGTAGGTCCAATAGATATATCACCGACTTATAAGAATGTGCAGAATGTCCCATCTCAAACTGGCATTTGAAATGTGGAAAGTCCTGTTTTCAGCAAGAAGCTTTTTGTATGTGTGTGTGTGTGAAACTATTTCAGCTATGAAATGGCCCATGCCTGGGCTGGGAAATTATATATATATATATATATACAGAAGGTGTCTATAACAGGGAAACTCTTAGGCATTATTGCCAAGACAAGCATACATTCTCATAATCCCCAGCGGTTGATCTCGATTTAAAAAAAACCAAAACAAAACTTTGCTTTTTAGGAATTTGAACAAGCAAACTTTTGCACTTCCTCAAACTTCATCTAGTTTCTGCCTGCCTACCAGGCTAAAGATGCTGCATTTTCCTTCTTCCTTCTAGACTAGAGCAGTCTTTCTCCACCTTTTCAGATGAACATGGGGAACGTCAACTCCCAGAATCCCCTAGCATGAGTATGCTAGGCTACGGTACGCTGGGAATTCTGGGAGTTGAAATCCACCCATGTTCAAGCTGCCAAGCAAGAGAAACACTTGTTCTGGGGATACAAGGTGCAGGAAGTTTTCTCCAAAGCCAAAGAAATCCATCGTCAGCCCTTCCCCTTCTGGTTGAAATACCTGCCTCCCAGCCAAGGCAGGGTGGTCGATGCTGGGTGGGAGAGGGAGAACTCCTCGCTTCCCTGAAAAGAGCCAGGCAGATCTTCCCTGGAGCTGAAGAGCCGTCTAGACTAGGGGTCTCCAACCTTGGTCACTTTAAGCCTGGAGGACTTCAACTCCCAGAATTCCCCAGCCAGCAAAGCTGGCTGGGGAATTCTGGGAGTTGAAGTCCTCCAGGCTTAAAGTGGCCAAGGTTGGAGACCCTGGTACTCTAGAAGGGCAACGGGGCAACCTTCTTGCCCGTTTTCCGACCCACCTTTGCCAGCCAAGGCGGAGACCCGCACGGCCTCCCCGCACCCCTGCCACCGTCTCCCTTCTTAGCCGGGCGGCAGGATTTCTGCGGGCAACCCCACCGCACTGCAACCCAACCGGTGGCGCCATTCATACGTTCAGCCGCACTCTCGCTGCCCCGCCACTCAGTCCGCACCACCACCACCCTCCTCCTCCTCCTCCTCACCTGCATCTCCCGCTCTGAGTCCTCCGAAGCAGCGAGGTCGCCGCCCCTTTATGGGCTTCTCCCGGACCCCGCTCCCTCCTCTCCCCTTTAGGCCACGCCCCCGCGGGTTGCGCGCCTGCGTACCGCTGCCTCCCCATGGAAACGTGTCCCATTTGGTCCCGCCTTGTTCCCACCCCCTCCTTGGTACGGAACGTGGCGAGAGCCAAAAAGGTGCCCCATTTGCCACGCATCCTTTGATTGGAGCTACCGGGAGTTCCGGAAAGTGCTGTAGTGTCTTTGTATCCTGTTTTAGGAAGAGGGTTTCCCCCGCCCCCCAACCGGAGGTTGCAAATGGGGATTCTCAGCCCGGAAGAAAACAGCAAAGTTCTGAGTTGCGATATGTGGTTTTATAGTTCAAGGCAACAGAGTGGTGCATGCCTGGAATGCACTACCTGAATCTGTGGTTTCTTCCCCAAAACTTTAGCCTTAGAGCAGAGGTCTTCCAACTTGACAGCTTTAAGACTTGTGGACTTCAACTCCCAGAATTCCTCCTCCAGTCATGTTAGCTCAGGAATTCTGGGAGTTGAAGTCCACAGGAGTCTTAAACTTGCCCAAGTTTGAAGACCCTTGCCTTACTGTCTACTGTTGACCTCACCCCATTCCTAAGAGGTCTGTAAGGAGCATGCATAAGCATAGGCGTACTGTCCCTGTCCAAACATTCCCTTTTATTTGCACCCATTTCATGTATTAATAATCAAGTTTATACTTACATCTGTCAACACATGCTTGACATAATAAATAAATATAAATAAATTAAATAAGGCATTCAGTTTCCCATTCAGTTTTGGGAAACCCCGCATGAATGAGAAAGAGAAAGTTAATCTTTTTGTGGGAATCAAGTGTTCAGCGCAGTAATAGCATGAGTGGGAAAAAAACTGTCCCTATATCTAGTTGTTTTGGCATGCAATAAGAGCCATAAACATATGAAAGGAAGAATCATAATAAACTATCCATAAACTTCATCCTACAGTAGTCCTCGGTTTACATCCACAATCAGGGCCTGAATTTCTGCATGGTGGCTGAAGTGAGTTGCATCTGATTCTATGAACTTTTTTGTGAAGGGATGTTAAGAGAATCTGACTTTTGCTTCATAAAAACCATTTGGGAAAGTTGTAAATGGTAATTACATGACCCTGGGATGCTGCAACGATCATGAATACATGCCAGATACAAAGCACTCGAATTCTGATCACATGATTGTGAACGGTTGTAAATGCAAGTACTGATTGTAAATAACATTTTTCAGTCCTATTGGATCTTCAGATGATGACTAAATGAATGGTTGTAAGTGGTTGTACTGGTAACTATGTAGAGACTGCTTATCAGCAATGCAATTATTTTCAATAACCTTTTTTCAAAAATTCAACACATAACAAAAGTACAAATGTATACTATCCATTCTGTATACTGTACTATACATTTGGTACTTATGCATAATGAAAGTATCTGAAGATATGATAAAGTATCTTAATCATTTTTGCACAGCTGTTTTGAGAATGATAACCATTATTTTTCCTATGTCACAACAGGATGGAAAAACCCTTCAGGTGCAATGCTTTGACTGTGGACAGGGCCAAAGCTAGGTAGTCTTCCACTCCAGGAATTTCTCCCAAGATCTCTGAACCTTGCCAAAGTGTGTGACTTCTGAGCAAGCAGCAAGATGCTGAACTTTCCAGCAAGGTTTGATCATGACTGTGGATACTCAGCAGAGAGGTTTTACAGAAACGCTACTGCCATGGTGACACAGTGGTTAGAATGCAGTATTGCAGGCTGCTGACTGTCAGCAGTTCAATTCTGGGCTGCTCAAGGTTGACTTCAGCCTTCTATCCTTCCGAGGTCGGTAAAATGAGGACTCAGATTGTTGGGGAAATATGCTGACTTTGTAAACTGTCTAGAGAAGGCTGTAAAACTCTGTGAAGCTGTATATAAGTCTAAGTGCTATTGCTATTGTTACTCTCTTGGTAAATAATCCCAGCATTGTGTATTGTGACACTTGGAATCTAGTTATTTATAATCTGGGCTTGTTAAGTAACCACAACCTTGTAACTCCCTTATTGGCATTGTAATCAATCCTAAATCTTTGACTTCACTTCAGACTGCTTGACTTGGAAAGTTCATTGTCCAGAGAAGTCTTATTTACAATTAATTGCTGTTTCAGTACCTTGTTTCGATTTGTAGAAGCATGTTTTTTCCTACATATGACTACAAACTGGGCTCTGAAAGAGTGTTTAAAACAAGCCAGGATGCAAAATGTGGCTTTATTTTGGCTCTAGAACTGTTGTATTAACCTTTTAATACCTCAGCATTTTAGACAAACATTCCCTAAGTTCATATATCAACACGACCAGTATTTCGGAGCAATACAATAACAATTACTTTATCTCCACAAAGGAGTTAAGTATAAATTTTTTTTTGAAATAACCTGCCCTAATTTAAATGTTTTGTTATTTAAATAACCTAAATGTATTTGGATAGGTTCAAATCAGCAGTGAACTTTTGGAGTATACTGCCGTCTAGTGGCCAGCTCTGTATTGTTGACAGCTAGTTCTTGACTTACAACCGTTTGTTTAGTGACCATTTGAAGTTACAGCGGTACTAAAAAAGAGGCTTATTTACTATTGTTGCAGCATCCCCATAATCAGATAATCAGAATTTGGGTTCTTGGCAAGCGGCATGCATTTGGGACAGTTGCAGTGTCCCAAGAGTATATGATCACCGTTTGTAACTTTCCCCAGCTGGCTACCGACAAGCAAAGTCGATAGAGAAGCTAGCTGGAATTTAGAATGGCTGGGACAGAAAAATGTGGGAGAAGAGAGGAAAACAATTTATTCTTGCTTAACTTGTGGCAAAGCAAGTGATATACCATCAGCGGCTGTCAAGGGTGTCCAGCCTTGACTACTTTTAAGGCCTGTGGACTTCAACTCCCAGAATTCCCCAGCTAGTGTTCTGACCCAAACCTTGTTCCAAGGAAACAAACATGAAACAGAGGTAACAGCAAAACTGTTTAATGATTCTTTACGAATTCTGTTCCTTCACGGTTAAAAGGCTGTTTCAAACTAATTGTCTCTGATAAGAACGAGCCTTACCAAGGTTGTGCAAGGTTGCCAAGAACACAAGATAAAGTTACTAAGAAATATTTCAAACACAAAGAGTCTCCAAACACCAACCAAGATACTCCAAACGTGCACCAGGCTTGAGTGCAAAAACTTCTTTGCTTCCTGCAAAGAACTCCAGTTTCTCAGCTGGCTTTTATCTCCTCAGGGAGGGGCCATTACCTTGCAGCCTTACTCCTGAGTCGCCCGTGCTGCTGCAGCTGCTCTTTCCTTTGAGCAGCCCTGCGTGCACATGCAGTGGGCACAGGCTCCTTGGGGACCTCTTCATCACTGCTGCCAGCCTCCACAATCTCCGAAGGCAGCACTCCACTCCCTGATGGTCCTGGCCCCATCCCTGCATCACACGCAGGCCCCTCATCTGAGTCCTCTCTCTCCGAGACCTCAGCTGTCCATACCTGCAGCCGGCGAACTACATCAGCTAACATGGCCAAGGTTGGACACCTTTGGGCTAAGTATAATATCCAGCTCAGACAAGGAAATGGGGGTCAAACATCCAGAAGCACCCCACACCCAGTCACAGAGCTTCAGTCTGGGACCTTATTTATCTTCATCTGTGGGACCTAAGCTGGGCCCCAAGATCGATCCCCCCAAAAGTAGCGCTAAAGTGCAAAGCTCAGTGACAGTAGCAGCCCCAAACTGCAAGGTTGAAAGTCCAGCAACAAGTTAATCAGTGCCAAGCAAATCCAACATGCGCTTGGTCGGTTGGTCATAAGTGGACAGACCATTTGCAAAATCGCTTAAAACATTTGCAAACATCAGTCCTGTCACTCAGAAAATTGAACCACAGTTGCTAAGTGAATCACTGCAGTTGTTAATTTAGTAACTTGGTTATAAAGCGAATCTGGCTTCCCAAAAATCTGACTTTGACAAAAGATCACATGACCCTGGGATACGGGCAACCGTCATAAATTCATGCCAGTTACCAAGCGTCTGAATTTTGAACAGGGATGCTGCAATGGTCATAAATGTGAAAAATGGTCATAAGCCACTTTTTCAGTGCCATTCTAACTTTGGTCATGAAATGAATGGTTCTAAGTTAAGGACTATTTCAAGTTTGGTTCCATTGTGCAGAACATTGGAGGAAAATCAAATGGCACAAATAACATTCAATCCAGAGTAAAAATGTGTTTTATTTGGAAAGAAATCCCAACATACATTTTTCTGTTTCAAGGCTTGACGAGGCAAATCCTGTAGATCTCAACTTTGGACACTTTTAAATTGTGTGGACTTCAATGCCTTTGCCCCTTAAGACAATTGCAACCTCCATCTTCAAACACATCCAACACGTTTGCTAGGGAGCTCTGGCGTCCTACATTCTTTTAACGTCTTCTTCCTTTTAGTGTAAAATCCAGCTGTTTCATCTTCTGGTCTTTTAATTCTGAGTCATTGGATAGTGCTTAAATACAGTGAGGGGAACAAATGCTAGCACGGCAGTTTCCAGACTGCCATAGAGTTTTGATTCCCAGCAAGTCCAGGAAAGGCACTGATCTACCTCACAGTTTGCAGGTGGCCTGTGCAACTTTTGAACTGGTCTTCCGGTTCAGCATCTTGCAGATGAAAGTGCCTGCTTCAAGGAGCTTTGATAGATCCACACCCTTTGGTAGGTTAAAAAAGAGGAGAAAAAAGGACAGCTGTTTATTTTGCATTCACGAAGCTACAAGGCAGTCCTCAAGTTACAACCACAATTGAACTCAAAGTTTCTGTTGCGAAGCAAGACGGTTAAGTGAATAAGTGCCCCAGTTTATGACCTTTCTTGCCACGGTTGTTAAGTGAATCACTGCAGCTGTTAAGTTAGCAACATGTGAATTAAGTGAATCCCCATTTACTTGGTCAGAATGTCACAAAAGGTGATCATGTGACCCTGGGACACCGCAACCACCATCAACATGAACCACTTGCCAAGAATCTGAATTTTAACCAACTGACCACAGAGATGCTGCAACAGTTGTAAGCATGAAAAAGGGACATAAAGTTAGTTTTCGAGTGCCAGTGTAACTTTGAGTGGTCACCAGGGGTGGGATTCAAATTTTTTAACAACTAGTTCTGTGGGCGTGGCTTAGTTGGTGGGCGTGGCTTGGTCATGTTATTGGCTGGGCGTGGCCAACTCAACATCACTCACATCGAGGCACGTATCTCCTCGCCTGGCCTTTCATAACTGTGGGGATGCTGCAACAGTCGTAAGTGTGAAAAACGGTCATAAGTCACTTTTTTCAGTGCCACTGTAACTTTGAATGGTCACTCCACACAAGCAAAGTACCAGCAAAGGAGGGAAAAAAAACTCCAGAGATGTTCCTGAGACAGGAAGTCTAGTCCTGCCAAGAATGTAGTAAGGGTTAATGGAGAGGCAGTTTCTGTAAGCAACACCAGAATGTTTCTTTCCTGCTTTCCTTACAGGATTAGGCCAGTAATTTCTTCTAACAACCGGTTCTCCGAACTGCTTAGAATGTTAACAACCGGTTCTAGCGAATAGGTGCAAACTGGTAGAATCCCACCCCTGGTGGTCACTAAATGAACTATTGTAAATCAAGGACGATCTGTATGATATTTTGCCAGGCTTCTGTTTCCTGTGGGTTGGGAACATTTACAGAAACATGCAAAAGACTCAAGTGCAGAATCTTTTGAGGACAGTAGTCTAAAATTTCTTTTCATACTCTTTAAAGAGCAGATGTGGGTTAGAAGCCTTTCATGTGTGAAACAACACTTGGTTAAGATATGCTGGGAACAAAAGAGCTACAAGCTTTAATTGGGAGATTTATTTACTGACTCTTTAAAGTGTAGCTGTAGTTGATTAATATAGAGTATTTTAAACAAACATTAAATTCTAAATTCTGGGGATTATTTAGTTTTGGTCTTATTTTACAGAATTAAAAATAATAAAGTCAAACCAGGGGAATAGTAAATTGTGTTTTACTTTACAAAGGAGCAGCAACTTTATTAAATGCAGGAGCAAACAAACACTTTTCTCTTATGGGCCATCTGCTCTCAGAAGCAATGTATGTTTGTCTCATGCAATGGATACGACCACTCGCTAGATTCATACAATACACTCACTAAATTTAGCTATAAACCTACAGCTACATTCACACATCTTAAGCATGTATTAAGTTTGGGAAGCACTTTTGTTCTGTGCCTTGTATGAATTAAGAGCAATTGACTTTTTGCACAATAGTGGAGAACTTAGGCTAAAGCCAGTTTGGTATAGTACTTAAGGCACCCAGGCTCAAAAGCAGGAGGCTGTGAATTGTAGTCCCAACTTGGCCATCAAAGCCAGGTGGACAACTTTGGGCCAGTCACTTTCTCTCTGTCCAGTTCACCCAACAGGGGATTGTTGCAGGGAAAACAAGAGGAGGAAGAAATATTGGCTATGCTCACCAATTTGTGTTGCTTATAAAAAAAATTATAAAGGAGGGATATAAATAAAAAGGCTGCTAAGCTATCCCACTAATTAATTTTTCGTACTTTTAGCATTTCGAGATCCAATGAAAGCTTGGTAACCTATAGGTTTAGTTTATCTGCTGAGGCCTACCTCCGATAGCCAGCTAAGGAGAGAGAACTAAAGCAGTTTCCCACTTACTGTGTGAATCCCAAGGCCGTGCAGCATGTACACCATGTCTTCTGTTGCCACATTTCCCGATGCTCCCTGAGCATAAGGACAGCCTCCAAGGCCAGCAACTGATGAATCGACCACATTCACACCCATCTGCAAACAGAAACAGAACCCTCAAAGAACCGTTTGCAATAGTTATAATAAATCATGAGAAATTACAGGAAGCTTTTGAAGATCCAAATAAGGTTTCTCTTCTCTTTTTTTTTTTTGTGAAAAATATGTATTACTAGCTTGATACCCATACTTTACTACGAAACTATGTGGTCGGGCTTAGTTTTTGGGGAGGAAAATAAGGATGGAAGGCTGAGTCAACCTTGAGCTGTTCAAGAGCAAACTCAACGCTGTAGGCAGAGTTTGCCTGCAATACTACATTATCTTCCATATACATATGCCTCCTTTACCGATATTCTCATTCACAGGACCTGTCTAATGCTCAGATTTGATTTAGAGAAGGTAGATGGTGAGCAAGCTGCTTTCGTTCTATTACAGGTACATATGACCGTAATGCTCAGATTATTGTTAGCAGTGATAAAATGCAGTCATGACTATGGCTGCAAATGGAGTTTTGTTGTTGAGCATCAGAAGTTCAGTCACATGATTGCAGTGGGGGGGGGCGTCACTGCTGGAACTTTGAATCCATGTTCGTAGAAGTTCACCCGGGTGAGCCTAAGGGAGGGGTCAAATGCGTCATCAATCTTGGGCCCCTTCATGCCCAAGTCCATCCCTCCTTGAATTCTTTTCTATTCTTATCTCCCATTAAATTTCCTTTAACAGTTAATAGTTCAGATTCTTGTAGAGAGCACACGCTTGCAATAAACCTTGAACTGCCTGGACTTCTGATTTTCCACCCTGACGTCATTTTTTGTGTCAGTCATAAGTCAAGGACTACGTCTAAACAGGGATGTTAAACTGGTGGCCCGTAAGCTGGATGCGTTATGCGCAAGCCATGCTCACCCCGGCTCGGCAAAGGCAAAAAACTCTGCAATATGTCGTGTGACACAATTGAGTTTGTCACCCATGGTCTAAAGCAGGGGTCTCCAACCTTGGCAACTTTAAGAGTTGTGGACTTCAACTCCCAGAGTTCCTCAGCCAGTAAACTGTCCACAAGTCCATTTATGAACCCACAAGTCCACTTATGAAGTCCACAAGTCCACTTATGAACTCTGGGAGTTGAAGTCCACAAGTCCACTTATGAAGTCCACAAGTCCACTTATGAAGTCCACATGTCCACTTATGAACTCTGGGAGTTGAAGTCCACAAGTCCACTTTATGAACTCTGGGAGTTGAAGTCCACAAGTCCACTTTATGAACTCTGGGAGTTGAAGTCCACAAGTCCACTTTATGAGCTCTGGGAGTTGAAGTCCACAAATCTTAAAGTCGCCAAGGTTGGGAACCCCTGGTCTAAAGGTTGCTTCGAAGACTAAATGAAAACTCACCTGTAGTGCTACTAGTGTATTGGCAAGAGCTTGTCCATAAGTGTCGTGGCAGTGAACTGCAAGGGCTTCAACGGGCACCTCCTTCATGACTGCAGACAGCATCTCCTTCATGTTGCCTGGGGTGCCCACACCAATGGTGTCGCCGAGGGAAATCTCATAGCACCCCATCGCATACATTTTCTTTGACACCTGTCGCAAAGAAGATTTTTTTTTTAATGTAGCTTCTTATTGGTTTTTCTTCTTTTGCAAATTCAACAGACAACTGTAATAATTAGGATGGATTCATCTTCAGGATTTTCTTTTCCTGGAACTGGCGCTCAGTCCAGTTTGCCCAATTTTTCTTGCCACAGCTGCAAATGGCAGGTAAATAAACTTCAGGTTGAGCCAAAGTTGTTTTTTTTTTTTTTTTGCCAAAAGACAACTGGACTTCCTTGGCGTTTTCTTTGAAAATATTTTGCTTCTCATCCAAAGTGCTTCTTCAGTTCTTGGATGTGAATCAACCTGTTTTCCAAGAAAACACCAAGAAAGTCCAGTTGCCTTTTGGAAAAAAACACCTTTGGGACAACCATGACCTGGATGATTGGGAATCTCCATAGACTCCCCCAGGTTGGGCTTCTCAGGTGAGACTGAGAGCACAATCCGTGGAATCTTCCTTGCGGAATCCATAGGAAAAGTACGGTTTAGATCAGGGGTGTCCAACCTTGGCAACTTTAAGACTTGTGGACTTCAACTCCCAGAATTCCTCAGCCAGCTTTGCTGGCTGAGGAATTCTGGGAGTTGAAGTCCACAAGTCTTAAAGTTGCCAAGGTTGGACACCCCTGGTTTAGATCATGAAGATTCCAAGTCATAAAAACTGCCCTAGCCATCTATGCCACCCAAACCAAGCTTTCCATCTTTATCCAGAAACCTACATCTACTTGTTCACACAATCAATTTCCTTTAGATGGGAAATCTTCTTGTCCTCAACCCAGATTCCTCCGTGATCTGAATTTTACAGCAATCCATGACTGTTAGTTTATAAAAAAAAATACTTCAATATTAAAGCAATGGATAACATGGGCACACAACTCTTAAAATCAAAAATATTCATAACAGGTCATCCTCACTTAATGACCAGTCACTTAGCAACTGTTTGAAGTTATGACAACCCTCCCAAAAGCTACATAAAACCCAAATTCTCAAATTCCAGCTGCACACACACACACACACACACACAAACTCCCCACAGCCACAGGAACACATTTGAGCATTTGGCAACTAGCTCAACTTTACAGCTAGTTGCAGTGGTGTTTTCTTAACAACCATGGCATTTGCTCAACCACAAAAAACTTGTAAAATTGGTTCTAGGCACATGAAAGCCTTGGCTTAGAACTATTATGATGTATGACATAAATTCTGGACTCCATGACAGGTGTCATTATGGTCATTCCATCCTTCCAAGGTGGGTAAAATGAGGACCCAGATTGTTGGGGGCAACATGCTGACTTTGTAAAACCGCTTAGAGAGAGCTTTATAGCACTATAAAGCGGTATATAAGTCTAAGTGCCATTGCTATTGCTATTAGTTGAGGACTACCTGTATAAAATAACCTTAGTTCTTCAGGGAAAAGCCAGCTTTCAGAGTTTCAACCTCTGGGATTTCAATTTGCATCACTCAAACTGAACTCTAACACATCGTAAAAGCAACGGGGTGAAAAGGGGAATGCGCTCAATTTATCCCACGCAGAGGTGCCGTGTGTGTTTTTCCTCATTCACTGACAGCTGCTGGTCAGAGGGTTGGATATTTATGAGCCTCACTCCAAGTCAAGAGGTTTATTCGCATCTAATTCAGTGTTGTTTATGGTGAGTTAAAGCAGCTCACCAAGGCCCAGCTAAGTACAAACAAACAACCTGTCCGGAGATACTGTAGGATGCCGAAATAGAACATGGAACTTTCTCCATACAGATCGATCCTCCGACCCAGGGGTCTCCAACCTTGGCCACTTTAAGCCTGGCGGACTTCAACTCCCAGAATTCCCCAGCCAGCTTTGCTTGAAGTCCCGCCAGGCTTAAAGTGGCCACGGTTGGAGAGCTCTGGTCTAACCTGTGCTCTCTCTCCTGTCCTTGCAATGAAATCGGAACAGAAGGCAAATCCTACTCAGTCAGTAGGACAATACATGCGTGGTGAGATTTAACACTCTTCTCAAAGGCTCGTCTTAGGGGGTTTTTTGTAGAAAAGTGGGAGTTTACCAGAAAGAACACTTCTTCTGAACAGGCCCACGTCACAAACTCACCTCTGCCACTTTAGCAGGAGAAATCTTTCCTTCATAAGGGCAGCCAAGAACGCAGGAGACGTAGCTGCATGGAGGAGGGAAGAGAAATGCAACGCTGTTATGTAAAGTCATGGAAGCCGGTTAATGAAAAATAGCAGCCCCTGCCTCCCTTGGTTTCGTTCACAAGATATCGATCCATCACGTAATATCTTTTGATGGGGGGAACAGGTGCAATGCAACCTCTTCCCCAGGTAACTTCCCCAGGTCACGTAGGGTTTTTAAAAACATCTACAGAGGAGGAGGAGGAGACTGTTTATTAGAATAGAATAGAATAGAATAGAATAGAATAGAATAGAATAGAATAGAAAATACAGAATAGAATAGGAATAGAATAGAATAGAAAGAATAGAATAGAATAGAATAGAATAGAATAGAATAGAATAAAATAGAATAGAATAGTAGAATAGAATAGAAAATACAGAATAGAATAGAATAGAAAATATAGAATAGTAGAATAGAATAGAATAGAAAATACAGAATAGAATAGAATAGAAAATACAGAATATAATAGAATAGAATAGAATAGAATAGAAAATATAGAATAGAATAGAACAGAACAGAACAGAACAGAATTCTTTTATTGGCCAAGTGTGATTGGACACACAAGGAATTTGTCTTGGTGCAAATGCTCTCAGTGCACATAAAAGAAACAATACATTAGTCAAGAGTCAAGAATCATCAGGTACAAGACTTAATAATACTCATAGGGTGCAATAAGCAAACAAATCATACTAGGAAACAGTCAATATAAATCGTAAGGATACAAGCGACAAAGTTACAGTCATACAGTCACAGATGGAAGGGGATGGGTGATAAGGAGTGATGAGAAGATTAATGGTAATAGTAATGCAGACTTTGTAAATAGTTGGACAGTATTGAGGGAATTATTTGTTTAGCAGAGTGATGGCTTTCAGGAAAAAACTCCCCTTGTGTCTAGTTGTTCTGGTGTGCAGGGCTCTATAGCGTCGTTTTGAGGGAAGGAGTTAAAACAGTTCATGTCCGGGATGTGATGGGTCTGTAAATATTTTCACAGCCATCATGAGGACTAACTGCTAAACAGAATTCCAAGACAGCCTGAAAATCTGGGAGTTGCAGGCTAAACACATTTGAAGAGTGCTAGATTGGGAAGATGGAGCTAAGAGGAACATTTTTGTGTTTTCTGGAAAGGATGCTGGATAGTTTCCTGCTTAGATCCTTCTTTCGTCCACGTCTCAGCCTTCCTTCCTCCTTCTCATGGGCTACACATAAGGATTCTTGTTCCTCACCCAAATCAGCATGCAGTGCTAATATTTACCCTCGGACTGGAATACTGGCTTCTTTGGATGCCTGCAGAACATCACTAAATCTTTGCAGACTCTCCTCTATGGAACAGTTGATGTTCTTTCTTGTGAAGAGTTCCGAAGCTGCTCCAAAGATTGACACTTCCTTGGCTCCGGCTGCCACCTACCAACAACACAAAAAAGAGCTTAGATATTATATATTTCTCTGTTCAGAAAAGCCTAGCACTTGTTCCTCCCCTTGTGATGACTTTATCCATTATGTACTTATTAGATTGTTATCCCACCTTTATTACTTTATAAGTATCAGGCACAAGGAATCAGAACGACTCTGTGAGCGAATAAAAGTTTCTTCTTTGTTGTCGCAATGTCTATTTACAAGAATCTTGCCAGATTCTCTTGGGATGAGTAAGATAAGGCTTCTCCTGCTTCCTGCAGTGCAAGGACTCTAAACTTAGCCCCCTCTTCACTCCTCCCCTCATGCTACCACAAGATGACAAACATACCTAATATTCCCTCCTCCTGTTTCTCCCACAGCACCAACTCTCTGAGCGAGATAGGCTGGGAGTGTAACTGGCCAAGGTCACCAAGCCAACCTGCTGGGACACAAGGTCTTCCGGACAACCACGTCCGCAAGACACAGGGAAGCAGAAACTCTGGATGAGAAACCAGAAGGGCAGTGCCAAAGCAACGAATGGGAGAGCCAGCTGTAGCTCTTCAGTTCAGGCTAGTGATCTGCCTGGGTGAAGATATGGATCTGCTTTTTCAGCTGAGATAGACAAGACAGATAAGTATTTCTCGACTTATGACTAGTTGCTTGGTGACCATTTGAACTTCTGATGGACTGAACTGGGAGGTACTTTTTACCTGGATTCAAAGTTCTGATAGTTTGGGGCGGGGGGGTGTCCCCCAGGGTCATATAACTGCATTTTGGGTGCTTGGCAACCAGGCCGTATTTACAGCCATTTGCAGGCCCTGTGGTCACATGAGCTCAATTTAAGACAGTTTTGTTGAAAACCGGCACTTTTACTTCCCATTTTCAGTAAAACTGGCCCATAGCAAACCATGGATTCACTTGTCACAACTTACGACCGTAATGGGAAGGCTCCATTGTGGTCATAACTTGAGGACTTCCTGTACCTATCAAAGAGCAGTACAAAAGAGTGCCACGGGTTTTATAGCTCCACTCATTAGTACCTTCCTCACTAGTGCAAAGACCTAGGAGCTTTTTGACTGCAGATTTCTTACCGCTGCTTCAAATCCCTTGAGATTGGGCGTCAGAACAGGGTAGCTGACCCCAGAGACCTTTCTGATGCCTTGCATAACTTCGGTGTGGTCAGCCATCTAGGTACCAAAATGAAAAACAAACAGGTTTAAATTCCTCGGAGATAATCCTGCCACATGCTGTACTAAATTGAGAGGACTAATCACCCTTTGTAAGTGTAGAACAGGAATATCCAACCTTGGCAACTTGAAGACTTGTGCACTTCAATTCCCAGAATTCTGGGTGGTGAAGTCCACAAGTCTTAAAGTTGCTAAGATTGGACACCCCTGATGCACCTCCAGCCCTTAGATCTTGCATTTACTGCGATTAGCAGGAAAACATAAAATTGTGCCTCTCATTATGAAGGAAACCAAGCTGAGACATTCATTTATACCAAAGACGAAGCCAAAATTTGCTTTAATTAAGCTATGTTGAATAAGCCGAAGGAGCTTATTGCAAAGGAGCAAAGTAATTGTAGCTTGTGTAGACAACTTCTTTGCGTTCTTTTCCATACTGACCTGTGGTACCCATTTTGGAGAGACAAAACTGGTGGCTTCTATAACGGAGAGACCAGTCTCTGACAACATGTTGATTAAGTCAATTTTCACCTGGGTGGGAACAATATTCTGAAAAGAGAGAGATAATTCCCCTTATAATAGCAATTCTATAATTGTATTTCCTTATCGACATTTAGCTGTTGGCTGAATTACTACATTCTATAATATTTCCCATTTTTTGCTCCTTTATACTATATTTCCCTAACTGTAGATTTTTAAAATGGAGCCCACAAACAAACAGCCACACAGAAACAACATACCTATTATAATAAACAGAAACACATTTGCCGGATTTAATTTTGTTGACTTTGTGACATCAATCAGATTTGTAAACACTTCCTTTTCTCAGGTTTGCCGATGCCAGATGGACTTTGAGACTGACCCAAACGTTTACCCATTGCAAATAAAGCTCCATTCTTGTGATTCTGCATACAGGTAAGTCCTCAACATATGACCACCCATTTAGCAACTGTGCAAAGTTAGAACAGTGCTGAAATTAGGGACTTATGACTGGTCTTTGTATTTATAACCACTGCAGCATTCCCTGATTGCAATTTGGATGCTTGGCAGTCGGCATGACAAAGGCTGCGGTGTCCCAGGTCATGCGATCAACATTTACTTCCCAGTTGGCTTCCAAAAACAAAGTCAAAGAGTGAAGCCAGATTTGATTAACAACCACAACAAAAGCAGTTGTAAAATCAGGCACAGTCATGTGTAAACTCACTTAACAACCTCATTGCTTACAACTAGTGCTCAACTTACAAACCATAATTGGGACTGGAATTTCAGTCATTTGACCACTTTTAGGGTGGTCATTAAGCAAATCACACGGTCATGTCCAAATCCACTCTCCCAAATGGGCATTTTTGGTAAACACTGATTTATTGGCACATTCCAGCATATTTCAAGTAATTAAACTAATAGGAATTCTGGGAACACAGAGTGAGGGTTGAGTTTTTAAGCTATGCCAATGTTTTACCTAGGAGAAAAATCACAACAGCAATGATGTCAAAACATTCATTTCACAAGCATAAAACCACCAAAGCCACTTATTCCAGATTTCAGCTACAAGCCAAATATAGCTTAGCAGAGGTCACTTGCCTTTTCATTCTGCAAGCCATCCCGTGGACCGACCTCCACTATTTTCACATGCTTGGGAAATGTTCCAGCGGCTGATAAACTGAACTGTAAAACAAGGGAAAGAAAAAAAATGCCAATTCAGTAGACCATCTATAGTATCCTGGGTATATCAAATGTAAGAAACATTACTCTGCTCCTGCTGTGATTCTGCAAGAGATGCCATTTTGTTAGCGATAGATATGTTAATATTCGTTAACCTTTCAATCTCCAGATATGTCAGATTATAACCCCTTGAGAATCATGGGATTGCAGTTTGTCTTTAGAAGAAATCAGGTCCAGGAAGATCTTATTAACACAGGCTGGCATTTATAATTTCAACCATTTTTTTTCCTCCAATTTACTTTTATTCCTGAAGTAGTATAAAAAAAAAAATATCTTGCCATCCCAACAAAGTACAAAGCAGCTAAGGCTATTTCATGTCTACACCTTTGGAATACAGCTTCCATTCCAACTAATTTTGTTTGCAAAACGACTGTACAGGATTGGCATCCAATTACAAATGCTCCATTCAGTAGCACTGGCCAGCCTCAAGTCTCACCTTTAGAAGATAAGAAGTGCCTTGGCACAGCGATAGAGAATCCATTCTGAAGCACAAGGTCTCCGAGGCAGTCTTGGCACATCCAGACAGGGCTGGGAAAGACCTTTTAGAAACCACGGACCATCACTGCCCCAGATTTCAATGCTAAACTAGAGGATCCCAAATCAAGAAGCTTTCTATCTCCCTTAGGATGGCTCAGCAAGAAACTCCTGCCTTGCTTTCTAACTACTGTGATTTGACTCAGTTTCTCCTTTTATATTGCTTCATTTGGGGTGTAATTCAGCACTGTCGTAAGACATCCCTGCATGCAGATACTATATACTGTACACTTCTTCAATGCAGAATGCAGTACACTTCTTCAAACATTTTTGAAAACCACTGTGTTCTAGGGAACATTTTTGAAAACCACTGTGTTCTAGGGAACTCTATGCTGCAGGAAACCGCAAAATTAAAAGTTCATTGTAAAACTTATGGTATAAAGGAACTAAAACACAGGGGTATTTTAGAAGACATTATATACAGGAGTCTCTGTGGTTAAACTGGGAGAAGATTAAAAGATAATGTTATTTGAAAATTCCAGTCTGGCTATCGACTATTGAAGCATTTTCTTATCCTATAATATACAAAAAGGAACAAACAGATATGGTGAAATATTGAATGAAAAGGGTGAACTTAAATCTATAAAAAAACTAGAGGAACAAGGTATAAAAATGAATTGGTTTTCATACGCACAAATACATTCAAGGTATGATAAAGATTCTAAAACAGAAGGTTTCTATGATAAACTGACTGACTTAGATAAGATTTTGACAGGTACTGATCAAAAGGTGATTAAAAAATTGTATGGATATTTATTAGAAATTAAACTAGAAGAAGAACAAGTTAAAGAAACTATTATTGCTTGGGGGAAGAATTTTGGATATGGGATTGATCTAGAGAAATGGCAAAAATTGTGGTCTCAAAATTATAAAATGACAATGCCAACAGCATATAAAGAAAATTTGTACAAGATGTTTTACAGGTGGCATTTTCCCCGACAAGAATAGCAAGAATGTTCAAGAATAAATCCGAAAAATGTTGGAAATGTCATCAGACACCTGGCTCATATTACCATATGTGGTGGACCTGTGCGGATGCTAAAAAATACTGGACTAAAATCCACACGTGGTTGGAAAAAAATGACAAAAAAACATATAGATTTGAAACCAGAGATATTTTTATTGGGAATTTTACCTGAAATATATAGTAAAGACTTGAAATACCTGATTGTAAATGTATTAACAGCAGCTAGGATTGTATTTGCTAAAAACTTGAAAAATGAGAAAACACCATCACAGGAGGAAATCATTAAGAAAATATTGGAATGTGCTGAAATGAGTAGATTGACATTTGAAATTAGAGAACAAGACGATAAACAATTTTATAAAATTTGGGATCTATTCTATCAATAGTTAGACAATAAAATATAGTAATGAAATATGTAGACTTTTAGAAAATAATAAATATATAAAGATGTATTCTTTTCTTATTATATCTACAAAATGATTCTAGGATAGATTTGGGATGATAATATGAACTGTCATAAAACAAATTAAGTAAAATATGATTATTTCATAAAACATGGATGAATAAAAGTATGGTCAAATGATTGATAATGATATTAATGTATTTAATATTTGATTGACAATACGAGATTGTATACAATGTAATTGTAATTGAAGACTACGAAATGGAAGCACAAAACAATTTGTAAACCAACTGGCACGCTGTATGTATATATATATATATATATGGAAGATGGCTTGATGTTTTTATGTTTTGTTTGTTTATGTTTGTTTTAAAAACCAATAATTTTTTTTTAAAAAAAGTTCATTGTAAAACTGTAGTAGTTAACCAATCTGCCCACATGTCAATGTTTATCAGCTGTCCTTCCTGGCTACCTATCATCTTCTGATACGCAGTTTTAGATAAGATCATAAATATATTCTAGGAAGCTTTCTTCATTTAAGACAGGAGTAGGCAACCTGAGGCTCCATAGCTATCTTTGGCTCCCAAGCCGTGATTTAGTGGCTTCTGATCCTTTCCCCAACTACTTAAAAACAAGCTATGTTTCTGCATATTTTCAGGTGTTGAAGACACAAAAAAAAATAAAACTTCATGAAGCTTATGGGTACAAACAATACACACCTCCACAAAGCACTGAGGCAGCCATGTCTGCCAGAAAGCTCAATGCTGCTGTTCCAAGGCCATTCCCAAGTTGTACGCTCATGAATGTAAAAAGGCAGCTGCCTGGAGAGGCAACCTGGGAATGCCCTTGAGGCAGCATTAGTAAGTTATCCAGCGAATGAGGCTCAAAGGTTTGAGTGCTACTGAAGGAGGAATATTTAAATCAGGGGTGTCCAACCTTGGCAACTTTAAGACTTGTGGACTTCAACTCCCAGAATTACCTGGCTGACCTAGCTTTGCTGGCTGAGGAATTCTGGGAGTTGAAGTCCACAAGTCTTAAAGTTGCCAAGGCTGGACACCCCTGATTTAAATCATCTCCACCCACATAAAAGTCCTAGCAGAAAGTCCTAACCCTGCATATACAGGTAGTTCTCAGCTTACAATAATTCATTTAGTGACTGTTCAAAGTTAAAACAGCACTGAAAAAGTGGCTTACAGCATTTTTCACACCTACAACAGTTGCAGCATCCCAACGATCATGTGATGAAAATTCAGACACTTGGCAATATATAATAAATAATAAACAGTTGCAGTATCCCAGGGTCATATGGTCACCTTTTGCAACCTTCTGACCAGCAAAGTCAGTGGGGAAGTCAGATTCACTTCACAAAACATGTTACTAACAACTGCAACGATTCACTTGATATCTGTGGCAAAGGTCGGAACATGGGGCAAAACTCAGCGGTATTGCTTAGCAACAGTTGAGCTCAGTTGTGGTCATGTCAAGGACTACCTGTATATGCTACATCATGTTCTTTCCTTGTTCTTGCCCCCCCAAAAGGCACAGCGCCACATAGTAAAAAGGGAGCCATGCTTAGCTTAGGATAAGAATGACTCCCCACCCCCCACCCCCCAAAAAGACCAGCCACCAAGCAAATTGGAGTGCATCCTAAGTCCTTGGAAAAGTTAAAGCTACTATTCTTATCCCGCACATGTTGCAGCCACAGATCAGAGTTGTGCATGGAGACTTCACCTCTCCCCAGGACTCCCAGCCAGGGTCGAAGAAGGCTCAAAGCCACAGCTCCCTACTCCAGACATACACCCATGTAGTAAGGAGAGGTGCAAACGTTCTGCCCATATTGTTTTGTTGAGCAGACTTAACTTTATCACAAACTTCTCAAAACACTTTAGGACTCGTGGAACCCACGTCACGGCCCACTTGTTCTGATTCCCGAGTGAAAATCTCTCTCTCTCTCTCTCTCTCTCTCTCTCTCACACACACACACACACACACGCTCAGGCGATGCTTGGGAGTTTTTCAAATGGTTTGCATTGGCAAAGGACTGAAGCAGGTGGCGTTCTCCCAACACAAAGAAGCCAACAGCCAACCTTAACCTTAATCCAAGTCAGTATCTGAAGCGAATGCAGCCACGGGTTTTCAAGCTAAGAAACCCAGGCAAGGAAAGCGCCCTCCAGATTTTTGGAGGGACTGCAACTCCCAGAATCCTCTGCCATTCACCCTCTACGCCAGAGTTGCTGGAAACTGTAGTCCCGAGCGCGCGGAAGGCGCCCGAAGGTCCAGCTAGGGCAGCGCCCGAGGCCACCTTGCAAAAAGGCCCAAGTGGAGCCGCCCCACTGGGCTTGGTCGCTCACCGGCCGCAGCGAAGCCACCAGACGCGGCAGCCCGCGCTTCAGTGCCACCATCCCGCCGCGTCGTCTCACTCCGGAGGCGGAGGAGGGTCACGTGATAGGCCCCTTTTTGCCGCGTCACGTGACCGCCCTGGACCACGTGGCCGCGGATCAGTTCTGAGAGCCTGGGACAGGGGTCTTCAAACGTGACCGCTTTAAGGCTTGTGGACTTCAACTCCCAGAATTCCCTCCTCCAGTCCTATTAGCTCAGGAATTCTGGGAGTTGAAGTCCACAAGCCTTAAACTTGCCAAGTTTGAAGACCCTTGCCCTGGGTGGTCTCTCTCCCCTGGCATCCTCTGAGCATCGAGCTACAAGTCCCATCATCCCCGGCCAGCAAGATTTATGGGCGATGTCTTGGGAGGTTCTTATCATCCAGGGCCCCAGTTGTCTCAAATTTAATTGAAAAAGCACCTTTTGAGACGGTTATGGGATATGGAGTCCAAACTTCTGGGGAACCTCCAGTCACCCCGGGCTTCCCTGTGAGCAGTGGAGGCGGCCGAGCTTCACACCTACCTAACTCCTGCCCGTTACAAAGAGAAGCAGGGAAATGCGTGCAGAAGATGTGCTGCTGGCGAGGTTCAGCTTACTCCAGACCTTAACTGAACCTTCCTACCTTTGAGGCTTTGTGTGGTTTACTCCTTCCTTGCTCTCTGCTGCAAACCTTTCGTCCTCCAACCTGACAGCTCCCCTACTCTGGCTTCTATTCCTTTACAACAGCACCATACTGGTGTGGATTTTTCTGTCACTATGAATTGAATTGCCTACTTATCTTCCAACAGAGGAAACTGCCAATTCCAGTATTTACATTGTCAATGGCTCTCCAGGATTTGGGGAGGAGTTTCTTCAGCATCAAACCTGGGATTTCCTAGATGCAAAGCAGGTATCCTCTGTATTACCTGTGCTTCCAGCCTACCCGGTATTCCTATAGGACGGTGATCATCACTCTTAAACATATTATGCTATCTGTCTCGACTCTTAAAATTAACCTTTGCCGGGAAACACCTTCTCAGCCTACCTATTTCCATTCCCCTTAAATGAAGTTTCAGTCATAAGCATATTGTAATCATTACCCCTGAGGACTTAAGTTTTGAATAACTATATTTGAGGTTTAATTACATTCACGGCCCAGCCAAAGTTTGCTGCTCCTTAAACAGCTATGCTGGATTAAACCTGTCTGGTAAGGAACTCTAGGAATTGAAAGTTCATATATATGGAAAGTGCCTAAATTGGGAAATTGTATAGAACTGTGGTTTGATATTATGGTTAAATGCACTGATCTAGGAAAGACAAAGAGTTTTAGGCCTCCCTTAGGCACAAAAAAACAGTTGGATGATTTGGGGTCAGTCCATGCACTCTCAAATGAAAACTCCTGAATTGTTGCCAAGAAAACTACATGAACTATCCATGTAATCATTAGGAGTCAAGATTGATATCGGATTAAAAAGTTATATCATTTATTTAAAAGTCTTTCTTGAATCCAAGGTGGACTTTCATTTTGCTGCGACTTTTTATGTAATTGAATTTAATTAACGCCATTCATAAACCTTTGTAACTGTAAATTCTCTTTTGCTTGGAACATTTCTGGTTAAACCAAACCCCTTAGAACCTGATTCTATGCAGAGTTGTTAAAAAAAACTCCCACTAAATCCCATGGGGATTACCCTTATCCTAGCATGTGCACAAGAGGGTGCATATTAACTGAAATCTAAGAATCATACCATTTTTCTTTGTTGCATCTTATACCCGTTGCAGCAATTTAGATAATTCTACTCTCATTTTGGTATTTGGGGCAAAAAAATAAATGTCACATACCTGCCCTATCAAGCTTCCTCTCCGTAAAGGCCCCATTTGGCACTCTGGTGCTTCCTGCTCAGGCAGAGGTGCAGCTTGTGCTGTAGACCTGGAGAAGTGTCCTAAGCACATTTATACCATTAAATCAACAAGAGAAGATGGCTTGGGAACAGACCCAGTGTTTGTTTTGGCTCTTGCAAGCAATCGTCCCTTCCACCTGGTAAAATGAAGAGATGCGTATCCCTTATTCTCTCCCCCCAGGGTTCAACAATATTTGTGCTGCGTTGCCAAGGCCACATCCTTCACTTGTACACAAGGCACGTGTCAACACCGTGGCTCTTCACTGTGGTGCAAGGGGCAATCCATGCCAAGCCCCATTTGCCAGCCTGAACTACGGTAGTCTTGGATTCCACAGATCCCATAAGGCCGGTTGAGAGCAATGACATCAATTTTGTCTCTTGATCTTTCGGCTGGAATGGATTCCAACCCGACCGTCTATTTTGCAGGCCGTTCTTGCATAACCCGGCATTTAGTGACGTTCATTGGCAGTCACCTTTATTTGGAGCAAGTGGACCCTGGCTCTTTCCCCCTGGAGGCATTAAGAAATCACTTATCCAAACTGATCCAAAGTAATGAAAGGGGTGTCTTTGGATCAGGGGAAAGAGCTTACAATGTCAACCGCCCCGCTGGCCTGTACAGCAAAAGAAACACCTGGGACGTTGGTTCAATTACCAAGAGTAGAAATTTACGGAGAGATCCATACAGGCATAGAAGAAAAACCAGTTCTGAGGTTTTGGCGGGAAGCGCAGTATAATGAAACCCCTTTTACTTCCCCCTCCCCAGGCCGCCCAGTGTCCATTGTCCACCAATCCAGGTCAAGCATTTTATTTTGGGAAAACAGTCTGCACCTTTTCAAAAGTCCTCAGTTCGTGACCTTGAGGTTGTGAGATTTTCTCAAGCTGCAAATGGCGCACTTGAATTCTTTCTCCCTTCCCGGCTTCCCACACGTTCCCTTCATACCCTCCCTCGTTTCTTTGTCAAGCTGAGAGCAGAGAGTGGTGTTTTGCAAGTCAACTTTGACGTACTATAGCTATAGTTTGAACGTAAAGTTGCTTTAAAATTTAGTCCTTGACTTGTTAAAATTGGGACCAGAACTCCTGTTGCTAAGCAAGGTGCTTATTGAGTGAAATATGCCCAATTTCACAATACTTTTGCCAGTTAAAGGTAGTCTTCGCGTTACGACCACACCTGGGCCCAACATTTATGTTGCTAAGTGAAACATTCGTTAATCCAAAATCAGGTTAAATTCTTCTTTTAGTTGAAATGTGTTTTAGAGGTAGTTTTACAAAAATGTGTGCTCCTGCAGAACAGAATTAAGAAGATCCCCCAAAAACATTCTAATGATCTTGCCAAAAGTAATATTTCTACTCAAATTTGTTCCACGGAGTGCTGCGCCATAAAGCAAGACCAATGCAAACATTTATTTGTATTTCAATATTTATTTATTTTTCTAAAGGCGATAGAAAAAAATAAAGGCACCGTGATTGATACATTGCAGAAATCTAAATCAGAATAATCTCTTGAAATCTTATCCAGGTGGTCTGTGACTTATGACCACACCTGAGACTAAAAATTGTGTTATTAACTGAGACATTTATGAAGTGAATTTTGCCCTATTTTACAACATTTCTTGTCTCAGTTATAATCACTGCAGTTGATAAATTAGTAATCCAGTTGTTAAGTGAATCTGGCTTCCCCGTTGACTTTGCTCGTCAGGAGGTTGCAAAAGGTGATCACACAACCTGGAACACCGCAACCGTCATAAATATGAACCAGTTGTCAAACATCTGAATTTTGATCACATGATCATGGGATGCTGGAAAGGTCATAAACTATAAAAAAACCGGTTATTTTTCAGTGCTATAATTTTGAATGGTCAATAAACTATTGTAAATCAAGGACTACCTGTACAGTCTACATGTTGCTATATCCCCCCCCCCAATTTACCAGCATTGATTTAATTTATGCATGCAAAAGGCTATTCTTTTTGGAAATTTGATTCTAGATATTCTCCCAGTTTCTCATTCGCTGTCTTATCTGACCGTTGGTATGACACATCATTGGAATGGGAAGAATTGCAAAACACAAACCATACAATACTTAAACCTCTTTACATTGGCTAATTCATTGCTCTGTTCCCTTCTCCTAATCTGGAGATTGTGGAGAGGTGACAATATTCCACACACTGCATCACACTGCTCCACATCTCTCTTAAGGTCATTATTTCAGGCAAAAAACTGTCAAAGAACACCTGATTGCGAGAGCATCAGGCCAGCTCCTGGATCCTTACCATCTGGGTTACATTAATTTGCAAGGGGAAAATCAGTTTATTGGGAAAAGGTGCTCTCATCTTATCTTAGTGTCTAAATGAGAAACATCAGTTTAGACTCCACTGCTCCATCTTGTGACTAAATACTTTTTCTTTCCTGAACAAGGATATGACTGGTTTGCATTTAGAAAACCAGAACCATCCTTGAGGGATGGAACAGAAGTGTATTTCATCACCTATATCCTAGTCTATTAAAAAAACAAAATCAAAAGGGAAGGTAGTAGCAAAGGAAGATTGCATGAGAAGCCCGCGAGGAAAGTAGATGTAGACCAATAGAGAACCATTGGCTGAAACCTATGGCTGAAAGGGGCTTAGTAAATATGCAGTTTATTTTTATTTATTTATTTGATTTGTCAATTGCTTACAAGATAATAGGTATAAGAATAAACATGGGTACGAACACAAGAAATAGGTACGAATAAATGGGGGCAATAGGACAGGGACGGCAGGCACAATTGTGCACTTATGCACGCCCCTTACAGACCTCTTAGGAAAGGGGTGAGGTCAATAGTGGATAGTTTGAGGTTAAAGGAGTTGGGGGTTACAGGATGTAACAACAGAGTCAGGTAGTGCATTCCAGGTATTGACCACTCTGTTGCTGAAACCGTACTTTCTGCAATCAAATTGTTTCAACTGGATCTTTTGAGCTACCAAATCTTGCCTGGATGCAAGAATGACCAACAAAAGACTAAAAAGTAAGAAAGGACTATATCTGTCACCTCCACAGATGGAACCAGTAGATAGGATTTCTTTTTTAAATGTAACTTTCATGAAAACAAACATAGCATTAGACCCTATTCCAGGAGAGCTCTCTGCCTTGGCCGATATTGAAATCCCCAAAAACAAAACCGCGTATCATAATACTCTGCTTTCCAAGAATGACATTATTTTTCTTCTCAAGTCATTTCATCATTTCAGTACACCTGGCATATCGTTCTCTATTGCCCCATAATGGGATCTATTATTAGTGGTTTGCTATTAGCAGTCCCAGATCATTCAGCGTTCCCTTATCCCCTGCTTATTTTTAAGCGTAGCTTCAAGGCTTCTCTGTTCCGCCTCAAGCAGAACGTCTGTGGAGGCTTTTGAAGTCACCTTCTGAAGTTAACCTCATATAATTTTTTTCATCCAGGACTAACTGAGTGAAGTAGATTTGCATTTCAAAACCAGCTCCTGGGAAAAATGGCATTTCAAGGCCTCTTCCACAGCCAATTTTGCATCAGAAAATGTAGACATTTTTCTTTTCACTGAAGCAAAGTTTCGATGTTTCTCAGCCCAATTTTGGCTTTCTGTGTTACATCGAGATTAACTCAAGCTGGATCTCTTAATTTACAACCATCCTTTTGAAAATGGTAAGCACAAGGATGGCCAGCCTGGAAATGCTAAAGCATTCTTTTATGTGGAACTTCTTCCAGATTTGTTCAGGCTCTCTTAATTACCAGGTTTAAGCACGAGATAAAAAGGATGGACAGTCATTCTGCGATTTGTTTCCCATTAGGATACTCCAAGTAGTTTCACAACCCAGCCGTTGTTGATTGGGAGAAGCCAACGACTTTCTGAGGACAAGAAGACCTGCAATTCTTGTTGTGGTGATGACTGCCATTTTAAAGGCTTGAAGAATCCCAACATTGTGATCTGCCAAGGATAAGAAACAAAAGGTAAAACACTTCCTTCAGTTGGGCTCAGCTGCTAGAGACTCTATGCATAAATAAGGCTTTTTTTGACAACAATATTTTTATCTATTGCTCTGTCTGTCCATCCATCCACCCCCCACATTTAGAAACCACCCATCTCCCTCACAAAGTGACTCTGAGTGGTGTACAAATAAGTTATAAATACATAAAAGCTATATATAAATACTTCATTAGCAGACAGTTAAAACAATAAGAGAATTAAAAATTTAAAAGCAGAGAGGTTTCCAAGGTGCTAGCCAGCCTCCTGGAGTGGAGAGTTGGTCTGACAGAAAGCCACTTGAAGAGACTAGAAGCATTTGAAATGTGGATTTACAGAAGGCTGTTACCTACAAGCTGGGTTGACAAAATCAGAAATGAGGCTGCCTGGGAAAGCCAAGGGAAATCATCAAAACCATAAAAAAGTGAAAGTTAGAATATTTCGGACATGTGATGCAACACCCTGAAAAATACGGCATATTTCACTTAATCCTCCAGGGAAAGATTGAAAGCAAATGAGGTCCAGGCAGAAGAACATCAGGGCTCCAAAATCTATGGGGCTGGTTTGGACAGAACTCAGCAGCACTTTTTCGGGCGGCTGTTTGATAAAAATAGGATTGCCAACATGATCACCAACGTCCGATGACGGATGTGTCAGAAGAAGAACTAGTGTCTAACTTTTAACAATGGGGAGCTGCATTATGACCTATTTTAAATGCCAACAGCCATAAAACAGCATATCTTTCTTTCCCAAGGGCTGAACATAGTCTAATTGTATCCCTTGATGGTATGTTAGCATTAGACCAGGGGTCTCCAAGCTTAGCAACTTTAAGATTTGTGGACTTCAACTCCCAGAATTCCTCAGCCAGCAAAGGAATTCTGGGAGTTGAAGTCCACAAATCTTAAAAGTTGCTAAGCTTGGAGACTCCTGCATTAGACAATTAAAAATTAATGTGAGCAATAGGTACACCGCAGTTGCAACACAGATGAACCACCAGATGAAAGAATTTAACAAGGTGAATTCTGCAAGCTTTAAGTCATTTCATTTCCTGCCTATTACAGGAACAGTCTGGCATCCATCCGGCTAGTAAGAGAGTTTCCTCTAATTGATTGAGAAATAGAATTTTCAAGTTCTTACAGTAACTATAATCCACTTATTTTTAATTAAAAATCTTAGAACATGAATCTAAAATTTGACAGACTTGGAGAATTTCAAGACTGCTTTCTTCTGTAGATGTTCTTCCTCCCGTAGTTACGTTTTAACAGCTGAGCCTTACAGGTAGCCCTCAACTTACTATCATAATTGAGCCCAACATTTCTATTAAGTGAAATATCTGTTAAGTGAATTTTGCCCCATTTTATGACCTTTCGTGCTACAGTTGTTAAGTGAATCCTAGTAGTTGTTAACTTAGTGTCATGGTTGTTACGTTGAATCTGGCTTTCCTGTTGACTTTGCTTATAAGAAACTCAAAAGGAGATCACATGACCCCAGGATACTGCAACCGTCAAAGTATGAGTCGGTTGCTAACCATTTGAATTTTGACCACGTGACCATGGAGATGCTGCAATGGTCGTAAGTGTGAAAAACAGTCATAAGTCGCTTTTTTCAGTGCCGTTGTAACTTTGAACGGTCACTAATTGAACTAATATAACTCGAAGATTACTTGTACGAGATTTCTTGGCTAGCTGAAACCCAAGAAAATGCAAGTCGCAGCCAGGCTGACAGTCATAGAATGGCCTCTCGACAGAGATACGTTAAATGGCCAAATAAACTTCCTGTGCATTCAGTAAAATCGCATCATCTTCCTTCTGGTGGCAAGAGTCACCTGGGGTTCTGGATTAAATACCCCAAAGTGCTCCAGAGCATGTAATACCCCAATTGCCAATCTCTGCAATGCTTTTGTAGGGGAATATTAATAAGGGTATACTAAATAAAAGTAGAATATACTGTAGCATTGGTGGGGACTTGTTATTCAAGCATTTACTTGACATTCGTTATGTGCTATGTAACCTCCTGCAACCCTCTTCTATCCTTCCTGCATCCAGGCATGCCAGACAAATGGTTGTTATCTGAATCCATCCTAAATCCATAAATCCTTTTCCTGTCACCCCTATTCCTGAGGAACTGGCACGTAATATATCTCAAGCTCTCCGGGCAAAACACACACACCTTTGACCTGAGCATGTTAGTTCCGTTTAGCAGCAGGGAACCAAGTGGCTAATTTGACTAATTAGGACAACAAGGAAATTCCCCAAGCTTAAGATAACATTGAAAGCATCCTTTTGCAGGAGGTTAGGAGGCTGGAGTTCGAGAATAAGACAATGATAGTTTCAGGGTATAAAAGCAAACCATACTTTCTCCAAGGTGCGGCGCGCATTGCATCTATATATCCTGGATAGAGTACATCCAGATCTTTATTTCCGGCCATAAATAAAATCTGTTTCTTTTTACAAGCCTCGTCTGGAGTCTCACTGTTTTTGGCATTTTAAGTGACTCGGGGAAACTGCTGGGATCTTACACTTTAAAGCAGCTGCATCTTTTCCCAGGATGATACAGCAACAGTGGAAAGCAGCCATACAATTCTGGAAAAAATTGCACCTATTTAAAGAGGAGAAATAGAATATTTGTAGCTCAGGGTTGAACTCTGCGGTCCTGAGTGTTCTCTAAGCTGACTTGTTTTTGTTGAAGATGTTTCATTATCCAATTAGGTAACATCTTCCATGTGATGCATTCAAGAGTTGCAGACAGGAGTTGTATTCATGTTGCAGAGTATTTTTCCCAAATTATTTTTGAAGTGTGGTGTGTGGGTATTCATTTGGTTAAAACAGTTTTATGTTCTGCTTTTTTTAAAAAAAAAATTGCATTTATCAGCAATGTTTTGGTTGGGGAGAATGTTGGGCTTTTTGGTGTTTCGGTGTTATTAATCTTGTTTTAGATATCCTGCAGATTTGGCTTTCCTCTGTGCATAATTGTTGTGAGAGACTTTTGTGTTGTTGTGGAAAAGAAACTGACTTAGTTTACGAAACAAATTAGATTTCCCAAACATCACAATGTGCTACTCCAGATGATTTCCAAACCGCCTTTTATTTTTCATGTTGCTTACTTGAGTACTTGCAGACACAACAGGTGATGAAAGAGTCAGCACATTGTCTTCTGGCCACACCAAGAAAATAGCATAGACTGCCGGCCCTTTTGAGGTGTACCTGGAGAGGAACATAAGGCAAAACGCTTGAATTGTGGCAAACAATATGGAAGTATTGAAACAGACAGCCGCCACTGGAGATAACAGGCCTTTCATTTGTGCAAGTCCTTCCCTCGATCACTTTGAGTGGAGGTGAAGGCCAGAATACTTAGCTTTTCTCACACGCTGGGGCTGATCAGCCCTGTGTGATGAAACCCTCAGCCTCGCACACCCTCTGAACATGCAAATATTGCATTACTGTCCGTCCTTGTTTTTCAACTGCTGCCGTCAACAACATGGCAGGGAACCTGGCAAGACATGTGCGAAACTTTCCACAAACTGCCACTGCAGGGAAAGGCTCTTCTAATGTTCTCTTTGTCACCTCCAAAACTACCCTTCCTTGTTTATGACCCATCTGTCACTCCTTCACAGCTGGGCTAGAAGTTTTCATACAATTTTAGGTTTCCTTTTAAAAGGCGGAGGGGGGGTGAGGGGAAGAGATTCAGATTTGCTTTTGTTTCACAGAATAAAAACAATCCTACCGTCTTTCTCTTACTTTCCACAGATCCATCAAAACACTAGCAAGTCAACTAAAATAAACAAAGCCTTAAGTTTTAATTATTTTTGAACAAGGAGAAGGTACTAGGAAAGTCCTTTGAACAACAGTTGTAAAAGGCTGTAATCTAGCCACGTCCTGCCACTAAGTCCAAAGTAGCACAAAGCAGTAAAAAAAAAAAAAGCCAATTTTGAAAACAAATTTTCATGGACTGTGAACAATAAAAGAGGGGAGAGGGCTCTCATGCTCAGTCAACTGAATCTACACTAGTTATCTGCATTTAACCAGATTTTTCCTGCATTTTAAAAGTGCAGCATCACATGCAGCGTTTTGCAAAAGTTGCTGTCTACCACTTCAGTAAAAATAATACACATTTAAACCTTAACTGAGACGCTTGATGACTATTTCTCTCAGCTATTTTTCTGAATGTTCCTAGGGTAACCAAATAAAGAGAGGCAAAAACATGCCCACTTCTAAGGTAACAGTGCATACAGGTAGTCCTTGAGTTACGACTGGAAATAGAGCCTGCCTATCACAGTCATAACTTGGGCGGTTATAAATCAGGTCACCCACAGGATGAATCAGATTTTACAAGCTTTTCTGCAGTGGTTGTTAAATGAATTATTGCAATTGTTAAGTGAAACTGCACTCCTTAAACTGAAAACAGTAAGAAAATTCCCATTTTCACCAAAAACTCCATAAGGTATGGTCACATGAGCGCAGGATGTTGCAATTGTGGACTGGCTGCTAAATGAGGTCATGTGATTGCAGGGGAGGGGTTGGAACTTCCAATCTGGAATGTCCCGCCACCCCCACCACACACACACACACACACACACACACACAGGTCCATTATAACTTTGAAAAGTAGAAGGCTCCCTGTACTCATAACAATCTCCTGGGGAAGGCCTACTCTCCAGCCAGAAAGTTATAGAAACTTGCTCAGAACTTCAACCTTGTGACTTCTACATTTGTGTATAGCAACAGCAATAGCCATAGCACTTAGACTTATATACCGCTTCACAGTGCTTCACTGCCCTCTCTAAGCGATTTACAGAGTCAGCATATTGACCCCAACAATCTGAGTCCTCATTTTACCCACCTCAGAAGGATGGAAGGCTGAAGGAGGGAGTGAGGGAGGAAGGAAGGAAAGAAGGAATAGAAGAAGGAAAGGAAGGAAGGAAGAGCAATAAGAACTTAGACTTATATACCGCTTTGTAGTGCTTTCCAGCCCTCTCTAAGCGGTTTACAGAGTCAGCCTATTGTCCCCAGCAATCTGGCTCCTCATTTTACCCACCTCGGAAGGATGGAAGGCTGAGTCTACCTTGAGCCTCTGGTGAGGCTTGAACTGCCAAATTGCAGGCAGATGGCAGGCAGCAGAGGTAGCCTCCAGTACCTCACTCTAAGCACTGCGCCACCATGGCTTATGTTTTGTGCTCCTCTTGTTTCCAAGCAGATGCAGGCAATGCTCGACTGCACATTTTGTTGAGTGACTGTTCAAACTTAACAACAGCACTGGAAAAAAATGACTTACAACCGTTTTCCACACTTACAAGCATTGCAGCATTCCCCATGGTCATGTGATCAAAATTCAGACACTTGGCAACTGGCATGTATTTATGACGGTCTCAGTGTTTTCCGGGGTTATATGATCCCCTTTTGCAACTTTCTGAGAACTTGACAAGCAAAGTCAATGGGGAAGCCAGATTCACTTAATAATAGATTACAAAGATCACAGTTGCAATGATTCGCTTAACATCCATGGCAAGAAAGGTTGTAAAATGGTGCAGAATTCACTTAATGATGGAAATCTTGGTCTCAATTGTGGTCGTAAGTCGAGGACTATCTGCAATGCCAAATTTTTGCTCATAGGAGCGTTAGAAACAACGCAATTCAACCTAGAAATAAGGAGGAATTTCCTGACAGTGAGAACAATCCACCGATGGAACAGAAGTTGCCTTCGGAAGTTGTGGGAACTTCATCCCTGGAAGCTTCCAAGAATAGTGGACTTCCATCTGTCAGAAATGGTGTAGTAGGGTCTCCTGCTTGGCTGGGGGTGGTGGTGGAATAGATGAGATCAGTGGTCGCCAACCAGTGGGCTGGGGACCACTGGTGTCCACGAGAAAATTTTGGTGGTCACCCCCAAAGCAATTAATCCAGGCTGCGTGGAAACACAAGGCTGCAACGCCCACGTGGCCCGCGGGAACACAAGGCTTGCGTCGCTTGCATTGCAAACACCACAAAGTAGTGAGGGGAGGGGGGGAAAGGGCAGAGGGGAAACTTGCCCCACTCACTCCACGTGCCTCACCTGGCCACCGGGCTTCTTCTTTCCGCTTCTTTCTTCTTCTGCTTTTGGCTGTACACAAGGAAAGCAGCAAAAGTCTTTCTTTCTCTCCCCCAAACTCTGCCAGAAATGAGTCTTTGGGACCCTTGCAAGGCTTCCTGCTCCAGGAGGCTGTGCCGGCACGACAAGTCTCCCAAAGACTCATTTCTGCGGAATTTAGGGGAGAGAAAGAAAGACTTCTGCTGCTTTCCTTGCATAAGCCAAAAGTCTCTCTCTCTCTCTCTCTCCCCCTGAGAGAGATCTGGAGACAATATCCTGCGATCCCAAATAAAGAATGATCGATCCGTAGGAAAATGGGGTGGGGAGCAGACTTTTTGGGGCATTTTCCCAGGGTGTCTGGTCTGCAGGATTTAAAATTTATGAGTTTGGTGGTCCCTGAGGTCCAAAAGGTTGGCGACCCCTGAACTAGAAGACCCTACAAAGTCCCTTCCAACTCTGTTGTTCTGTACTGTTCAATGCAGCAGAGGGTCCGAGAACAAGCAGCCGATGTCAACAAACTTTGCCTTACCAGGTCTCCTCACTGCGGTTCTCCTTCTGCGTCCGCCAAGGCTTGGATTCATATATGGCCTCTCCGTTCACCTTCAGCCACATGCCAACAGCCAGGAGCCTCTCTTGGAAAATTGGAGCAATCAGTCCTTCTTTGGTGGGCCCCACGTTGAGAAGGTAATTTCCTCCGTAACTGACAGTACGCACCAGTTGCTATGGCGAAGCAGAAAGAGAACAAAAATCTATTTAAAACCCTTTACAGCCATGCGTTCGGTCTGGCGGCATTCCAGGCTTTGAAAACATTGGGGTATGCAGCCATGAAAGCATCTGCATAGTTCAGAACGTCGGCCAAGGTCTTTACAGTATTTTTCGCTCCATAAGACGCTCCTGACCATAAAGATGCACCTAGGCTTAGAGGAGGAAAACAAGAAAAAAAAATCTGCCTCTGCACCCTTGCCGCAAACAGCCCGGTCAGCTTCAGCATGTTATCGTAGCCCCAGCATGTGGTTCATCAGGGCTCCACTCCTTTGCGCTGACCCTCGGTCAGCTGAGCAACAGCTGGATCCCAGCCTCCCGTAGCCCTGCCAATCAATGGGCTGGCCGACTGGAAACGCCACCATTGCTGCCTCTTCCAGGTCTGCTGCCTCCACTGGGCGGCCTCCTGGAATACCGCCGATCAGCTGTTCCAGGCGCAGGGATTGCTGCCGCCGTTCACCGCTGCTGCCTGTCACCACCGCACCAACTCCCTCCCCCCAGGTATGGCAAACTGCAATGTTCACTCCATAACTAACTTTGTCATTTGTATCCTTATGATTTATATTGACTGTATGATTTGATTGTTTATTGGACCCTATAACTATTATTAAGTGTTCTACCTGATGATTCTTGACCCTTGACAAATGTATCTTTTCTTTTATGTACACTGAGAGCATTTGCACCAAGACAAATTCCTTGTGTGTCCAATCACACTTGGCCAATAAAGAATTCTATTCTATTCTATTATGAACACAGAATTATGGCTGTACGTCATGCTGTTCATTAAGCAGATCATCAACAGACTCGATTTTAGGACATTTTTAGTGGTGGCTATTAAATGAATGTGGCGGTAAGTGAGCGAACCCATTCTTGCAACAAGCATTTTTTGCTAGAACCGGAAGTAAACAATGGTGTCCAGCAAAAAGACATTGTAAACAGCGATCATGTGTCCATTACAAACCGCTGTAAATATGGGCCAGTCCCTAAGCGCCCATAATGCAATCACATGACAGTTCTGGCTCGGAACTTTGAATCTGAGTTATGTGTCTTTTGGGGTGGTCATCGAACCAACTTTTTTTTTTAAATAGATTTTATTAAAGTTTTACAATTAAAAAACCCACAAATCATGTTTAAAATTTTTGCAGTACATTGTGGCATTGGTTTTTTCCATCTTCTATTATTTATATCTATATACATATATACATTATTCATATTTACATTATATATTAGCTATTATTCCTGTTATCTATCAAAGTATATAGATTCTCCCAGACTGTATAGAATTCTCTTTTTCCCTTCTCTTGCCACTCCATAGTAAGCTTATTCATTTCCACACAATCCATAATTGTTTTAATTATGAGATTACACCCCGCTTTCCAATAAGAACCAACTTCAAATGGTCACAAAGTGACCATTAAACAAGGAACCAGTCACTAAGCAAGCAACCAGTCGTTAAGCAATGCCACCTGTAAACTACATATTCATTCATCCCAAGGGGTTTTCTAACCGGCCCTAAAAATAACAATAAATTGCATATGTGATTCACCTGAAGCTGAAGGGTACTTTATAGGAGGGGCGTCCAACCTTGGCAACTTGAAGACTTGTGCACTTCAATTCCCAGAATTCTGGGAGTTGAAGTCCACAAGTCTTAAAGTTGTCAAGGTTGGAGACCCCTGCTTTATAGTACTGATTTTGAAAAGCTTTACTCATCATCCACTGACACCACCCCCAGTGTCTTAATAATTAAGAGATAATAACTAGTATAATTAAAGATAGTTTAGTTGCATTTATGTATTCCTGGGAACCTATCTTACTTTCAAAGGCCTAACAATTGCAGGAAAGGTCCAACAATTCCTGGAAATCATTCCCGCTTTCAAAGACCTAACAAAATCCAATTTTTATATTCATTGTTGTGATCCTCTTTGTACTCTTGAGGCTGCCTGTGTAAGACGAGGTCAACACACACATCTAGCCTCCCAGTCAGCAAGTGCACACACAAAATGGAGGCCAAGGCAGCAAGCCAGCTCTAGCCAGCTGAGTGGAAAGCAACACCAGAAGGCTACAGATTATTTGGGGGAAATCTGTAGAAAATTCCTGCTCCTTGCTTTATAGCATATCAGTTGCAGGAATTGACGCTTCTCTGTCAAGCTGCCTAGGTTTGCTTGGTTGTTCATTCACCTTTTCAATTTAAGCCAGTCTGGTTTAGTGATGAAGGAACCAGGAAACAGTGAGGGCCTCAGCCCTGGAAAACTGGCTGGGTGACCCTGGGTCAGTCCCTCTCTCTCAGCCAGACCCACTACGCAGGGTGGTTGTTGAGGAGAAAAAACACGTATTACATACATTCATGGCCTGGAGTGACTTATACAATAGTAAATACAGGAGAGAAATCAACTAAACAAAAGCCTGTCCTTGAAGTGGAGGTGGGAGCTGCTATCTCACCAACTCTCTTGGATACAAATGTGGAGATTATTTTACTGCAAGTAAACTCTGCCCACAGCCTGGAGTTCAATCTTGATCGGCTCAAGATTGATTTAGCCTTCCGTCCTTCTGAGGTCGATAAAATGAGGAGCCAGATGGTTGGGTGAAATATGCTAAACTGCTTAGAGAGGACACCTTGAAGTGATATGAATAGCCCCCTTGACTTACAACAATTCATTTAGTGCCCGTTCAAACTTAGAATGGCACTGAAAAAAGTGAGTTAGGACTGCTTTTCACCATTGCGATCTTTCCAGCCTCCCTCTGATTATGTGATCAAAATCCAGGTGCTTGGCAATTGACTCATATTCATGATCACTGCTGTGTCCCAAGATCATGCGATCACCTTTTGTGACCTGCTGTTCTGACCCAAACCCTTTTCCAATACAACAAACACGGACCAAAGGGAACAGAAACCTTTTAATGATTCTTACAAATCCCCGGTTAAAAGGCTGCTGCAAACTAATTAACTTTGATAAGCACGAGCCTCGCCAAAACTGTGCGAGGCTGCCAAGAATAACAGATAAGGTTATCTAGAAATATTTTACAACACAAGAGTCTTCAAATACCAACTAAGATACTGCACTGTCCACGAGGCTTGAGTTTCAAAACGTCTTTGCTTCCTACAAAGAACGTCCGATTCACAGCTGGCTTTTATCTTCTTGAAGAAGGGGCCATTACCTTGCAGCCTTACTCCCGAGTCGCCCGTGCTGTTGTTCTGCTCTTTCCTGCGAGCAATCCTGCGCGCACGCACACTTGGCACAGGCTCCTCGGGAACCTCCTCATCACCGCTGCCAGCCCACAATCTCTGAAGGCAGCAGTCCACTCCCTGATGGTCCGGGCCCCTCATCTCAGCCACCGCTCTCCTCAGCCATCCCAACCTGCTGCCTGCTAACCACAATACCTTCTGACAAGCAAAGCCAGATTCACTTAATAACCGTGTTGCTAACTTATCAAAGTGATTCACTTAACTACTGAGGCAAGAAAGGTCATAAAGTGGGGCAAAATTCACTTAACAAATGTCTCGCTTAACAACAGACATTTTGGGCTCAACTGCGGTCATAAGTTGAGGACCACCTGTATGTAAGCCTAAGTATAATTGGTATTGTTGCAGATCCAGCGGTTCTTTGTAGGTTCCACTGAACTTGGGTATCCCTTCAGCCTTTGCTTATCCTTCCCAGGCCTTACCTGAATAATGGAAAACTCATTCATGACTTCACCAACTTGCATGTTGCTGCGATATCCCCACGACTTTTGGTCCACAGAGCTGCACATCTCCCACTTGTGGTCTGGCAGAGAGCTGGGCTCGAATTTATCCTGACAGTTGTAGTAGCCCCCATGTTTGCAGGAGCAATTGATGCCCCATCGATCGTTCACCACCACGGTATCCTGGAAAAGAGAAATCCAGAAGGGGCCTTTGAGGTTGGTGGGTTGCATTACTGTCTTTTAAGGGTAAAGCAAAGGCTTTAGGGCAGCCCTTGCCAGCCCCTCCAAAGTGGGCCGATAGTTATTCCAATGTTATTCCATCTGAGGTCAAAATCAAGGGGAAGCATCCCTTGGGGTGGGAAGGAAGCAGCCTCCATATATCAATCGATTGCAATTCTCAGCAGCCCCAGTCAAGCCTGGTGAGGGACTCTGAAAATCCCAGTTCATCCACATTAGTCTCTCCTCAATCTTAGCAACTTTAAGAGGGGTGGACAGAAAATGCTGGCTGGGGAATTCTGGGAATCTAAAACCACAATCTTATAGTTATCAAGGTGGGAAAACACCGGTCTATTTCTTGAGGGCTATAAGATGCCTAGCCCAGAATCTGTGTCAGGAAGCAACGGTTAGCGACGGTTTGCAGCTTTCTATCCACCCCCTTCCAAGAGGTAGCAACTTGCAGACGGGGAAAGTAAAAGGATGTGTACAAAGCAAAGAACATGCTTTATTTTGATCCCAGAATAAAACATCCAGTTTTCTGTTCATGAGTGTGCATGTGGTATGCTTAGCCAGACAAAGCCTTTGAATTATGGAATGTAGCTACTTTAACGCTGCAAAGTTGGTGCTCTGTTGTACCAATTCACTTGGCAAGGCACCTGAATGCATAGCTCCAATTAATAAATACTGCATAGCAGTATAAATATAGCTATAGCTCTAAAATTAATCAATACTGCATAGCTCTAATTAATAAATACTGCAAATAATTTATAATGCAGAGATACCAAGAATTGCTGCAGGCTAACTTAGACACACTTGTCTTAAGACACATTAGTTCTGCATGCTAGTGTTAATCAGACAGATTTCCTCTGCTCTCTTATCTAAATATTAAGTTTTACTACAACATAATATAGAATCAAGATGCTCCTGACTTGATCGAGAGCAAAGGCACAAGAACAGGGCGACCGATTGATAAGTCTCCCCTCCAGATTGCACTTCAAAGTTGGTTCTTCATGCTGGCACCTCCCATCGCTTTCCCTCTACAGCAGGGTTGTCAAACTCAAGGCCCACGGGGGTCAGCCTGGATATATCAAGGGACTGGCCTGTGGTAGCTCGGGTGGCTAAAGTGGGCCGTGTGCGCCCCCCTGGCGCCTAGTTTTCACCCTCCATGGCCTCCTGCAGCACTCTGCCAGCCGAAAACTGAGCCGAAACTGGGCTGAAAAACAGGCCCAAGACGGCCGAAAAATGGCCCCCAAAACGGGCCATGTGGCCCGTTTTCAGCCAGCAGAGTGCTGCAGGAGGCCATGGAGGGCAAAAACGAGGTGCGGGGGGCTGGGCGCAGATCTCCGTGCACCCTGTTTCGTCTGGCAGAGTACTGCAGGAGGCATCCGTCCCACATCCCCCTCACTGCTGCCAACCCACCGAGGGGAACTACAATGCTGATCTGGTCTTCGAAGAAATCCAGTTTTTCACCCCTGCTCTACAATCTTACACTTTGTATACATGGAGTTGGAACAACGTAAGCGTAGCTAGTTCTCTCCACATTTCTTTGTAACATGCAGGATAGGAACTTTTTTGCATTTCTGACCTCTTGAGGTACCCAACCTATGACACCAGGTTACCTGTAGAGTCCCTTGGTAGAGTCGGACTCTGAGGGAGAGGAGGAACAGCTGACAAGGAGGGGGTGTGTGGCTCCGGAGGTTGGGGAGAGGCTGGGGAAGGGCAGAGGCCGGCTAGGCAGTCAGAGGAAGAACCAGGCCCATCCCTTGTGCATCCTAGAACATGCAAGGAGGAATGGAGAAGGCAACAATTTGGCTTATGAGAGAGGAAGCGGCCATGATCCCGCTCAGTGGTTGCAGCTGGGGACAACAGTATAAAAGAGAGACAGTTAAAACACAGCATTGCAAAGCGTGTGTTATTTTGGGCTGAAGTTATCTTGGTTGGCATCCTTCCAACAGACTGTGCCTTGTTATCTCCTTGAAGCTGGTAATTACTTATCCTGGTCCGTTGTGGAAATTTCGTCATTGTAGTTTGTTTTGGTTTTTTATTTCACCTCTATCTGCTCATTAAGTTCGGACTGTATTGCTTTCTTTTGAAGACTATTTTTGAATAAGTTTTATCTCCAACTGAGAATTATTGAACAGGGGGCCAAGTTGGAGGCATTAAAGGACATTTATTTACGTTTTGGATTTTGTTACGTTTGTGTTACACTCAGGGTCATCACATTACCTCTCCCCGCAGGACCAGGAAAACGAGGCCAAAGTTTCATTTAGGATGTAACCAGGTGCAAAGGACCCAAGAATCAACCATTTTAATGGTTTCCTCCTAGTTTAAGCAAACAGGAGAACAACCTCCAAGTCGAAACACCTGCAAGTGCAGATAGATACCTTAACTGGGCTATCATTGTATAGCCAGGCAAGGAAGGAAGTTGAATTCCAATAAGTATCTGGAGCTTCCCAGTCGCCATCCGACCAAACAAGATCCGGCTTGTATCTAAAAGAGAACAAGTGATAAAATCAAAATATTTAACAGCTGCATTTTTCTTGTAGTAGTCCTTGACTTATGACCACAATTGAGCCCGAAATTTCTGTTGCTACACGAGACATTTGTTAAGTGAATTTTGCCCCATTTTACGACCTTTCTTGCCACGGTTGTTAAGTGACTCACTGTAGCTGTTAAATTACTAACACAATTGCTAAGTGAATCCAGCTTCCTTGTCAGTAGTCGCAAAAGGAGATCACATGACCCCAGGAGACTGCAACCGTCGTAAATACAAACCAGTTGCCAAGCATCCGAATTTTGATCATGTGACCACGGGGATGCTACAATGAATGCAAGTGTGAAAAATGATCATAAGTCACTTTTTCAGTGCTATTGTAACTTCAACCGACTGTTGAGGGCTATGTCAGGATTCTGGCACTTACTCCAATTAAATAATGAGCCTCGAGCCACACTCCCAAAACTTCAAAGGATTTATTAGAAGTTAACATGCTGGCATTAGCCAGCATGTAGCCAACTCTAAGATACGTAATTCACTGTCACCCTTGATCCTGCTCCCCCCCCCCCCGCCGGTGTATCATCCAACGAAACACATCCATAGCCAAGAGTCATCAATCATGCTCTCCAATTAGATTTTTTTCGTGGCAGAAGCTTCAGTCATCTAATCAGTCTTTGAAGAAAATATAAATGGAATGTACTTTCGATTCCACACTGCTGCCTGCTCTTTGAAACTCCCCCTCCCTTCTTTCAGTTGACAACTATAAAACATGTATACAAAATGTTTTATGAGTTGACAGGCTACCTGTTTTGGATCATCCTGCTAAGTTGAGTCTTTGATTTCTCCATGATGACACCATTGTAATTAATTAACGAATTATAACAGTTTTTGTTTCTACATTGTATGTACAAGAAGTTCTACTTTAGCAACTGCCTTATTAGCAGCCACTTGGTATTGCGATGGTGATGAAAAGTAATTTTTAATCCTCTGTCCTGTGAGCAACCCTGAGCGCATGCGCACTTGGCACAGGCTCCTCGGGAACCTCCTCATCACTCCTGTCAGCTCCACAATCTGTGAAGGCAGCAGTCCACTCCCTGGTGGTCCTGGTCCCTCATCTGAGTCCTTGCTCTTCTCAGCTGTCTGCACCTGCTGCCGGCCAACCACAACACTAGATGTTACCAGACCAAGTAACATCTTTAGAGTGGGTCTTGGGGTGAAATGTTTTGTTTTGTTTCTCTTCTGTTTACATAGGTCTTATGTGTTGTGCTCAGTGGGTCGCATAACTAGATGCGTGGTGTGAAATTCAGTTGGTGAGGAGGTGAACGGTTCTGTTGGATTCTTATAGGTTCATATGCTGGTTCTAAGTCAATGTGTTTATTGATGGATCCATTTGTAGAGTAAGAGGCTTCAATGAATTTGTGTGCGTAATAGGTTTTGACCTGGCTGATGACTCTGGCTTGGTCCCAAACAACTGGTGTTATTCATTGTCATTAATTCAAACAACCAGTCATGTGACTAACTGATCATGACAATACACAAGACATATACAAACAGAAGAGAAATCTACAACCTGAGCTACGGATATTCTCTACTATTTCACAGCCCAAAAATGTTTGGCTTTTACCTTAAAACAAGTTCATAGAGTTCTGGAAGAGTCTTCTCGGAGACAAAAAATTGGCTCTTGAAGCTATTACTTTTGTCCAGTAAATACAGTGGATGAAACCATTCAAAAAGGGAGTGATACAGTCCAAAGGATATGTTTCTAAGATTAAACAAAACAAAAGTTATTAGCTAATTAGTAAACCTACTTTTTTTTCTACATCAACTTGATTCCCCCTTTAAAATTAGATTGATACCTTTTTCGGACAGCCTCTCCTAGATCACCAACCAGGTCACGGTGGGGACCAGTATCCACTGAATTCCAGTTCCAGGACACGTTCGATCCCCAGTTGGTGAAGCCTTCATGATGCTTAGCAGTAAATACCACATACCTGCGGGAACCAAAGACAAAGAATTAGAAGGATTAGTATTTATAAGGTGAATGTGGGAAAAGAAGTAAGTTAAAAACATCAACATGAATAAGGATACACCAAAAATATGGAATGCTGAGGTTTTAGCCTGGTGTGCTCCACCCAACTGAGGTAACACCAGATGTAGAGATCTTTGCAAAACCTTATTCTGTACAGAACAATTGTTGCTTGGGAATAGATATATCTATTCTATCCTATGGAACATTCTGATGCTGGAGGTGAAATCTGCCTGCTCCCTTCCGGCATTCCAGAAAGACCTTAAAATATCCTGGTTTTGCCAGGTGGCTTGGGGCACCGATATTGGAATGCTTTTCAATCTTGTATCTTTTTCTCTACTGGTGTTGGTAGGAATCTGAAATTAGCTTGCTTTCTGTATCTCTGCCTCATTGTCCCGGCAGCTTTCTCACATTGCATGTCTTGTTTGTTTAACAATTTCCTTGCAATTTTGTTTACATGTATTTTTACTACCTGTCACCTTTATATATAATTTGTTGCTGTTTCCCTGAGACTGGTGGGCTCGGCCCACCTTCTCTCTTGGGTAAGCAAGCTGTATCGAGCCTATGTTAAATATAGCTAAATAGGCTACCTTATGGGTTGCCCTTGTAATTTTTTCACTGACACTTTGAAGTCCTATTTTAGACCAGAAACGTCCATCTTTGCTGCTTAATAACTATCACTCGGGCCCTAAAAATTGTGCACATTATGTATCTATGGTGGAATAACCAGCTAAAGGAGAAGGGGGAGTAAGTAAACAGGCGTGCCAGCATGGAGTCTCTCTGTGGGAGGAAACATTCATAGACCAGACTAGCGAGGCCTTATCTACTGGTTCCCATGGGAATGCAGTCGGTCTGGCCAGATTCTTGTAAAACAGGTGATCAACAATAAAGAAACTATTGTAGCCTATTGACAAAAGTTGTTCTGGTTCCTTGCATCTCACATTAATTTAGCCAGATTGGCTGCATTCTCTTGGGAACCAGTAGTTAAGGCCTAGCCTATTCTTTCTATGGCGTTTCCTCCCAGGAAACCATGCTGGTATGTCTCTTTATACTTACCTTTCTCTTTAACCACTGATCCCTCTCAGTATCACAAATCAATGCTGTGTATAGCTTTTTCTCTGAGCTTTACACAATTGTTTTTAGCCATGCCAATTATAATTTCGGGATTCACTCTTACGGATCTATTTATACAGCAATACTTCTGCCTTAATTCTTCATGGCAAGAAAAGCCAAGAGTCCTTTTTTCAATTCTCTACAGTTTCAGTGTCCGGCTGCTAGAAGAACTTTAATCGATCTTGGCAGATCTTAAAAGAAAACTAAACTAAATTAAGCAGAGCACCACAGGAGGGAGACCACCAGAAATTTCAGGATTGTAAGCGAGTCCAAATAGTGGAAAGAACATTATGGAAAAAAGCAAAACACAAGCCCCTTTCACATGAACGCCGAGAAAACTACAGGGACATAGCCATGTAGTTGCTAGAAGATGAATGTAATTGGAGGGAAGATTGAATCTCTATGAGCAGGGCTGGATTTATGGATCTCACTAGTTTATTCATACATCATGTATTATATGGATTTGATGGGCTGAGCACATCCATTCCAATTCTAAACTACTGCATGACTAATGATATGATGCATATTCAACAACTAAACAGACCTTGGCTTAGTACTTCTGTGTGAAATCAATCATTGGGACTTATTTCTAAGACATTTACATAGGAATATACAGTAAGAGGTATTTTTATGACAAGCATCCTACTGTTAATTTTTAAGAGGTGCCAATTCTATGAAGTCGAATTCTCCAACTATGAAGCATGTCTAAGGCCAATCTATATACTGTGTATATAACTTAAAAGTTTCCTTTGCTGCGGTGAAAGAATCCATGCTCATCCTTAGAAGCATTCCTTTTTATTATAGAGGCAAAATCTGCATTAAAAACAGGGTGGGGGCTCAAGCAACTCAAAGAATACCTGAGAAAAGGTAGTACATGACCCGTTTAAGTACTGGATGGACCAAAGCCAGAGTTTGAATTTCTCCTGTCTACAAACATCTGTGAATTGGGAATACCAGCAACCAGTTCACAGGGAATCAGACTGAGAGATTTCACATCTATTTGTACTTTTGGACAAAAGTCCAAAAGCCCAGGCTAGAGAAGAACCAATATACTACCTTATCCAGCATCCATCACCTGCTGTCAAGAAAGCTATGAACGCAACAAGCTATTAGTTATATGCTGTACTCTAGGATAGAGAAAATGTAGTTTGGAATGCACCAAGAGACTAAGCTGCTATCTATTTGTTATCACCGCCTTTAAAAAGAATCTAAAATTGCTGAAGGCAACCACATACATTCGGAAGTTCACAGGATATGTTTCAAATGCAAATGCTGTCCTGGCTTGTTTCCCCATGATAAGGCAGAAAAAAACTGCATAATATCATTACCTGGTATTGCAAACGCAGGATAATTTGCACAATAAATTCTCCCCTAAACAGGCCTAAAAAGGACAAAATCATTCAAGAATTCCCAAGAAAGCTTGAAAATAAACGGCAATTCGGAAAAGGGTGTACCACAATATTAATCATGCTTTGCAAATATGGCAAATAATAATAATGATAATGACTATAGTAATAATGACAATAACAATAATCAGATTTGCGGTATCCTCCACAAGCAGGCCGTGGGATTCCCTCTCCTATCCCTCACTCCCCCGAGGATCCGGCAGCTGGGAATGATGGGAGGTGGGATCCGGCACGGGAAGGCGCCAGCTACCTGGCCCCGGCGTCCTGGAAGAGCTGAGCCCAGTCCTCCGGATGGAAGTCGACGGCGGAGAAGCGCGGAGCGAAGTCGGCGTAGGAGGTCCCCGGAGGGAAGTGCAGGCGGACGAAGTGCTCGTAGTCCGGCCGGAGCTGCCCCTTCCAGTGCCACCAGAACCACTCCGAGCCCCAGGCTGGCACCGAGAAGACCCCCCAGTGCACGAAGATCCCGAACTTGGCCGCGTCGAACCAGCCGGGCAGCGGCCGCGCATCCAGGCTGGCCCAATCGGGGGAGTAGCGCGGCCCCGCGGAGCTCCGCGGGAACACCCCGCCGCAAGAGACGAGAAGCAGCAGCAGCAGCAGCAGCAGCAGCAGCAACGGCGGCAGCGCCGGCCGCAGCCGAATCCCCTCGGCAGCCATCACCGCGCAGTCGGCCTCCCGTTGGCCGCGCCGGGAAGAGCACGTGTCGCAGCTGCGGACGAGGCCTTTTTTTTTTTTCCGTTTGCTTTTCTTTTTCCCAATGGCCCCGCGAGGTAGGCCGTTCTCAGGCCGCCTCTGCCTCTGAACTAGGATCTACTCCTCTCCGAGGCTACAGCATGGAGGAGGATTACAGGCGATCCTTACAGGCTTACAACAGTCCACTTAGAGACCGTTCAAAAAAAGTGACTTACGACCATTTTTTTCACACACACGCGCGCGCGCGCGCACACACACACACACACACACACACACACACACACACACACACACACGACTGGATCCCCAGGGTCCTGTGATCAAAAGTCAGGCGCTTGGCAGCTGACTCATATTTATGACGGTTGCAGTGTCCCGGGGTCACGTGATCCCCTTTTGAGACCTTCTGAGAAGCAAAGTCTATGGGGAAGCCGGATTCATTGAACAACCACCCTGTTGTTAAACCCAGAGTGCCTGGGTTTTATAACCTTTGTTGGGATTTGAATTGGAGCTTGTATTCTGACTGGTTGTCAGACTCCCATGAGGCCATGCAGGGGCAGCTTTGTAAGCTGTCCTGAGTTCCAGGCTTGGTTGAGCCTTGCTGGATGATGATGATGCACTGAAAGGGCTTTTCAGCAATTGCTATAGCTTTACCTGGAGGTCTGTGTTATGTAAAGTATTCTGGCCCAGGCCTTAATGGCCCACCCATTAACAAAGGTGGGGGTGAGCTTCTGCTTCTGAGGTGAGTTTCTGCTCTTGAGTTTCTACTCTTTTTAGAGAAAATATTCTGCCTTTTTACTATTTCCTAGGATATTTCAATTTTCTAGGGGAGGTGTGGGTGCTAACTTCCTACTAAAGAAAGAAAGACAAAGAAAGAATAAAAATAATTAATGAAAAAGATGTTAAGATATCCCATGCTTATGTAAATCAAATAAATAACCCTGTGAGGTGTGTTGGGTTAAGTAAATGTATTTTAATGGAATTAGGAATTAGGTTAAATTAATTTTGGTTTCTGTCATGAAGATCATTTGTAACACACATAACACACACACACAAAGGGGTGGGGCATTACAGAGCGGTTGAAACCATAGTGAATTTAACCATGATTTATTAAATAAACCACAATTAGTTGATGTACACATCCATGCCAAGCTATACGGGTAGTCCCGTTTAACCAACACTTGAGTGATTATCCAAAGTTACAATGATTTTAACCTGGAGTCAGGTTAAAAGGGAAAGCTGGAAGTTTGTACTTTTAGACTAGCTTGACTACTGCCAGCCCTGTCAAGTAAACCAGGGGCAGGAAATATGACGAGATGGACTAATTCTACTTCCCTCGTAAAGACATAGTAGCAGAATCTGTTAAATTCGTACAGAGGATACGAATGTCTCGCTGTCACCTTTGCAGCCCAATGACTTAGGGAGGGTTTGTCCTGAAACTTTTCATCTGCCCTCTGTGCAACTGTGGGCTCAGCTCCCTCTTGTCTGACTGTTCCTTAGGCAGCAGGTCTTTCCCTCATTCCCCAAGGCCGCCCATACATACCATTATATTGACTTACTGTTTGTTCAGTGACCATTTGAAGTTACGGTGATGCTGAATGAAGGGGCTTAAAACTGGTCCCCAAATTACAGCAGCTGGACTGCCTTGCAGCCAAGCGGTTAAAATTCAGGGGCATTTCAATTCCTTCTACCTGCCTATCCTTTCCCCCACCTGTCCCACCTGCACTCCACGGTCCCTGCCACTCCAGCTGGCTTTCATTGCCTTGCTTCCACTGCTGAATAAGCATGCCTGGCCTTCGATAATAGTGCAGTTGCCTTGATTAAAAATATTTACTGACTATATACTGTATTTTAATAGATTCTTTGGCTGAGTACAAAGAGTTTCTTTTGGTTGTCAATCAAATAAATGTATTCCTGTTTCTTATTTATCCTAACATTGTTATGCTATATTTATTTTTCTTTAAGATATTTTATACCACTTCTGATACAAGAATATTATGTGAGCACACTTTGGGCACCCAGAAACTGGGCCCCATTTATCACAAAACACACATGACCACATTGGACAGTGGTTTTGCTGAAAACCAGCATTTATTCCCAGCTTTTAGCAAAACCAAGCCTATAGTGAACCATTGGTTCACTTAACAGCGATGCACTTGCTTAATGCTTAATTCCTGCTGATAGTTCTCAAGGTTGTTTTTTTTTAAACTGCCACTCAAGGAACTGGATGTGAATCCATTTTTTCCTAGGTACTAAGTCATTCTAATAGATGTTGTTTTGACAACCGAGTGATGTCCCCTGGAGTTTTTTTCACTAGTTGTAACATTGGGGAATGTTTGATTTCAGAGCATAACTTTTGCCTGAGGAATGGAAGTGCAAGAAGTGTGAGCCAAAATCCCTTAAACAACCCCAGAGAGCCCCACTGTGACGGAGGGGTGGGGGTGCAAGCTTTTTGCTTTTTGCATTTGGCGTGGTTTCAAGAGCAGGCAGCTGAAAGGCAAAATAGGTACCTTAAACTTTGGAGCTGCTAATGTCTCCCTTTGTTCCCTCCTTAAACCCCTCTCCCCAAAGGAATCCTAGCCCTCATAAAGTGTGAGCATACAAGTCTCATATCCTTCAGCAGAAGGAAGGGTATCCCTTCAGACATCAGAGAACAAGGACTGTGAACCCTTCTGGATATCGCTGATCTGGAATTCCCAAAGTCAATAGCGAAGAATGCTGGGAATTATAGTTCAAGGAGATGACATTGCTATGAGTTGCTTCCAAATGGAGGAACATTCCCATGTTGATGCATAGGAGCATGTGGGTTAATTTCCAACTAGGATGTATTTTTAAGAGCTTTCTGCTTCCTGGTTGCTCTCTGAATTGCCCAACACCTTCCCCAAACAAGAGCAGATTCTCCTCAGGGAAGAGCTTAGCTCCTTGCTTCGTAGGGCATAGATAGCTGGGTTCACCATTGAGTTCACCAGACAGAGGGTGATGCAAAAGGCAAATGCTACCCTGATAGAGTTGTCCATTATAGAAAAGAGGCTGTAGGCCATGAGTAGCAAGCCTGGTAGCCAACATATCACCAGGACCATCAGGACGATCGATAGCGTCTTGGCCAGCTTGATGTCAATTCTCCTCTTTGGGTTTTGTTGGCTTTCTTCCAGGTGGTGCTTCTTCATGTTCGCGGTGTGTTGGTGAGCCTTCCAAAGGACGTGCATGTATGCATAGATGATGGAAGCCAGGAGGACCATCACCAAGATGATCCAGCTTGAGAGATAGCTGTTAGCAACAAAAGGGAACAGCTGGGAGCAGGTAGACTGGGTACTACAACAGTTCCATCCCAGAAGAGGCAAGGAGGATAGGAAAAGGGCAGTAGCCCACAGCACTAACAGAGCCACCACAGCTCTTCTTCTGGTGACTAACTGCTTGTAGTGGCTGGGCCGGAGGATACATATGTACCTGTCAAATGCCATCAGGAACAGACTGCCAAGGGAAGCTGTGAAGGAGGTGTTGACTCCAGTAAGCTTTAGCAAGTATATTTCCTTGGAAGCACCTGTCCTGTTAAAAACATGGAAGCTAAGAAAGCTGCTCACAAACGTAACAGTTGCCAGTGTGTCTGCTAAGGCCAAGCTGCTAAGAAGGATGTAAGAAGGTTTCTTCCGAAGCTTTGAAGAAGAAAAGATGAGGAACAGTACCAAGAAGTTCTCTATGATGCAAAGCCCACCAATGCTGAAACACAGAACAGCAATAAAGGGTTTTTCTGATTGGTTGAGGACCATGAAGCATTTCAGGTATAGCATGGTGGAATTGCATTGAAGGTTAGTAAATATTTCGGTCGGGTTGCATTCTTCCATCCTGGTAAACTTGAGATTGCAAAGGTCTTTTTCGGGAAAGGGTTTTCTTCCTTGACAAGTTTTGTAACTGCAAAAGATGACAGCAAGGAAAATTAAATGGATCGTAGCAAATGTAACATTTTCTGCACAGCCTTGATTTATCCCAGTGTTTTTTAAACTTGGCAATTTTAAGATGTATGGACTTCAACTCTCAGAATTCCCTAGCCAGCGTGCAAGTTGGGGAATTATGGGAGTTGACGTCAGCAAAACTTAAAGTTGCTGGATTTGAAAAAACAATGATTATTCCATGCTCCACCTTATATTATATTATTACCCCACAAACATGCTCTTATGGAGAAAATTTGATCTGAGTTTCAAAACGGGATCAGATAATCTCTTGTAGGAAGATGAGGTGTTTTTCCCCCATCAACAACCCAGCTAGACTGAAAGGGGCTGGTTCCAAGTCACCCATCCAGCTTGCATGCCTAAGGGAGGACCAGAAGTCAAAATTTCCTAGTCCTGGAGACAACCGCCACATCAAATTGGCACATGGTGTGTATATGTGTATTGATTGATGAATGTATGTTTTGTGCCATGAATAGGGAACCTGTGGCCTCTCACCCTATTTCTACAGTTCCCAAAGTCATCAAGATTACTCTGACGAAATCAAGCACTGTCAACATAGGCTTTAAACATTTTTGCAGGGTTGACCATAGAGATAATTCTCAATGAGTTTTCTGACTGAGGAAGTTGGCTCTTTTTAACTTCCTGTTTTCCCAAGCATAAACACTAACCAAAACATCCTCTAAGTCTTCTTTGAGGGTATTTATCAAAGAATTTAAGTAAGATAAAATAATTGGTAGGTTTATTTCAACTCTTGATCTGAACAGTGTACAATTCTCCTTTTCATACTTTCCACATAGTTGCCTGTGTCCTTCAAAAAAAACCCCAGATGCCCCCCTTTTTTTTCAGGCCAGGTGAAAAACAGTTCCTAATGTCAAATGCATGGAATATTGGTTTGTACTTCTACATTTACTTGTTCGTTGGCAGCCCTTGACTTCCCAAGCTGAGATAATATGTCCCTCTCAAAAGTTCAAGTTCAGAAAAAGCAGAGCTATGATTTCCAGATGCTGGTTAGTAAACAAATAATAGGCAAATCATCTACTGTTTTTCCACATGGATAGGTTGGATTAAAACCCTTATAAATTTGCCCGTACTCCTAATTATACAAGTTGGAGCCTCAGACAAATAACAAGAGATCACTCTTCCTCTTAAAGGTTTTTTCCCAAATTGGTGTAGCTGTCCACAAAGAATACCAGGAGCAGAAAACCTTGATCATCGTACTTCATTCGATCTATTTAATCTCTGATAGATTGTCTTGCTTAGGCTAGAAAGCCACAGTGTATAACTATGGGCTACTGTGGAAATGAACAGCTCCAGACCCAATTCTCCATTCACAGCAAAATTACAACCAGGTTTCTTTTTCCAAGGAATTGATTTACATTCTATGTTTCTCTTCTGGGAAGCACTCATTGTGGCAAACGTTTTATAAATAAAAACAGTCTCTGCCAAGAAAAGAAGGTATTCAGATTAACCTGCACTTAAATCTCCTAACAATGAAGTGTCAAAGGAGAAGCCTTTCCACACATTTTCTACATGCTGAAAGAATAGAAGGTGGATGCATCTCCCAAAGGAGGACATTGTTTATGGCATTCCAACATTACACATTTTCCTCCAAAGAATGAAAGGGCAATGAGGATAGCAGAAAGCAGTGGGCATCAGTACCAGCTAGAAAAGGAATAATCTTCATTCCAAGGGAAAAAAGAATGTCAACAATGTCTTGGTATCTTCAGTGGCAGCTTGCCATGCAGTATTCTCATATTTAGAAGGGGTCAACTTAGCAGAATCCCAGTATGCACCCCCAACCAAGCATTTTAAAGGTTTGAGTTCGCATGTTTCCTGCACCGCAACCTGTTTTTTAATCATCTCAGAATTCATCATTTAGAATATTCTGGTTGAATATTAGGATATTTCTAACAATAAGAGCCATATAACGGTGGAATTCAGGTGGTTGAATTCAGTAGCTTCTTCCACTCTATGATATTATGCATTAAGATAAAAAATAAAGATAGGATATCAACAGGAGTGCCTGCAGGGAAGCCTCAAGCAAGGTCCTTAGAACAGAGCCCCAAACCCCAACATTTCTGAAGAGTAGTGGCTGGAACAATGTTTTTCCAACTGTTTTCTGACCATGTCCTAATTATAATATTACATGCTTCTTTGCTGGACTGGAGAACTTTATTTCAACCATATTTCTTAGTATATAAATAGAACTAATCTTATGGTGGCATCTTCTTCCTGACTTACTCCAGTTTGCAGTTAATAGAATAAACGAGTTGAAAGGACTTGTTAAGTCTTCTGTTCCAACACCCTGCTCAGGCAGAAGACTGACCCTAAACCATTTTTGACAAATGGTTGTCCTGTCCCTTCTTAAAAGCCTCCAATGTTGGAGCTCCCACAACTTCTAAAGGCGAGTTGTTCCACTGGTTGATTGTTCTTGCTGTCAGGAAGTTTCTTCTTAGTTCTAGGTTGCTTTTCTCTTTGTTCAATTTCCATCTATTGTTTTTTGTCTGTGCTTTGGAAAATAAGTTCACCACCTCTTCTTTATAGGAGTCCTTCAAATACTGGAAGACTGCTATTATGTCCCTTCTAGTTCTTCTATACATAAACCTCATTCCTGCAAACGTTCTTCATATGTTTTAGCCTTCGGCCCCCATTTCTCTTTGTTTCTCTTTTCTGCCCTCTTTCCAGAGTTTCAACTTGTTTTTTTATAATATAGTGACCAAAACTGGATGCAACATTCCATCCAGTATGCCTTGGTATGGTCATATCACTTTTTGTGATATGTCACTTCTCCTGATACTACCACTTTAGAAAACTAGTTTAGTTCCCACTCAGACAATCTTACCTTCTTTTTGGATGCCCTTCTGGAGGGACTTATCCATATCATCTTAGCCCATACCTGAGCAAGAAGTTCAAAACAGGTCATTGATTTGCCAAGATCCCTGAAATGAGGCAGAGAGTTGCATTTCTCCTGCTAGAAACAGCAAATTTCTTGTGTAGAAAAGCCAAGTTAACTAGAAACATTTTGAAAGCTGATGCAATGCAGAATGTTGCAGCTTCCTATAAGCACCGGCAGTTGCTACACATAGTCATTACTTGTGATTTTCATGATTTTTTTTATCTGCATTCTCATTTTTTCCCCAATGTACACAGTTTGTATTGTAGGATCCAAAATACTTTTTCCTTCTTACATTTAACTCTAGAAGACTGACCCAGGATTGGATGTTTCTAAGTGTAAAAAAATAATAATTATGCTTAGGACCTACCTGTGCAAGTTTCCAATGGGTTTTTTTTGTGGGGGGGTGTTTGAGGGCTTTCTGCAGGGTCCTCACCTGTGCTGAGAAAGTGGTGGGAAAGCTTTGTTAAAGTCCAACCAGCTAGAGAGCTGTGAGGTAGTAGAAAGAATTACCGGTAGTATTTGCAGAACTGAAACCTCAAAGTAGGGTCAGGTGGAAGAAGTGAAGCACAGAAGCAAAAGAAGAGTCATTATGAGTGGGAGGGCAAAACGATGGAGTGATAGGACAATGCAAGAGATATCTCCAGTGTGGTTGCCATTGGACGTTTCCAAGGGTAGGATCTGGTTTGTGATTGGGTTGCACATCCTCCAGGGCTAGACAGACTTTGTGGCAGGCGGTGGCATCCACAAGAAGGCAAGCAGAAGGAAGTGACCAGAGATAATAGAAGGTTCTCAGAAGGTTGTTCAACAAAGGTAGCTGGAGATGTTGGCTTAACATCTGGAAAATGGATTGTTGGTGTGAGGGCTAAAATGGGCCAGGTCAGAAGCAAAGGCCTTGTGTTATTGTTACCACAACAGTACACAAATGCCAATTCCTTCTCCAGGTTAAAAATAAGTGGTTCTCAATGCTACAATGGATGGGTGAGAGCAGGCATTTTGAAGCTTCCATCAGCTATGCGTATGTATTGCTTGAGTCTTACTGTTGATAGCAGCTGGCTTTCTTCATTCTTAATATATATCTATTCTAATATCTGCAATAAAACCACATTATCAAGAAGCTGGGAGAAGCTTGGTAACAGTTTTTGGGGCTGGCAAATTTTATTAAAAAGCCTAAGTTTTCATGAGCTTAGTAATGTTTCTTAATCTGAAAAGGTTAACTCCTTAAGATTCCTGGTTATCATAAACTAACTGTAATTCTCCTTGTACAATATCTAATCAGGAGTGTCCTTGAAAGCTTTCCAACCACCAAAGTCAGGTATCAACAGATGAAATTTGTGAGATGGAATTTTTTAGGCTTGTGCAACATTCAGAGACTTAAGGTTTACAACATACTTGCACAATTTGTTAGTTCCTTATTTCCCTCTTCTACTGGTAAGAAAAAGGCATTTTTCTTGTTCCCAATTGTCCATGCCTTAGTCATCTCCTTTTTGGATGATGTCAGTGTGCTCTACATGGGGCTGCCCTTGAAGACCATCCAGAAGCTACAACTGGCTGAGAATGCAACAGCAGCAGCACACACAATTTTGGATGCCCTGCAATTCAGCCAAGTAACACCAGAGCTGCTCTGGCTTCCAGTGGTTTTCTGGGTGCAAGTCAAGGTGCTGGTTATGACCTTTGAAGCTCCATGTGGCACAAAGCCAGGCTATCTGCAGAACTGATTCTCCCGGAGTATATCTGTCTATCCTATTACTAGATTATTAGGGTGGGTGCTCTCCCTTAAATGTTGCCATCTGTTGGGACCTTGGAGGCTGCCTTCTTTATGGTCCCCCTCAGTCCTTTGGAACAGCCTCCCACCAGAGATAGACGGACTCTTATCCAGGGGTGGGATTCTACCAGTTCACACCTATTCGCTAGAACTGGTTGTTAACATTCTAAGCAGTTCGGAGAACCAGTTGTTAGAAGAAATTACTGGTCTAATCCTGTAAGGAAGGCAGGAAGGAAACATTCTGGTGTTGCTTATAGAAACTACCTCTCCGTTAACCCTTATTACATTCCTGGCAGGACTAGACTTCCTGTCTCAGGAACTTCTCTGGAGTTTTTTCCACCTCCTTTGCTGGTACTTTGCTTGTGTGGAGTGTCCATTCAAAGTTACAATGGCACTGAAAAAAGTGACTTATGACCATTTTTCACACTTATGACTGTTGCAGCATCCTCACAGTCATGAGAGGCCAGGCGAGGAGATGCGTTCCTTGATGTGAGTGATATTGAGTTGGCCACGCCCAGCCAATAACATGACCACCGAGCCATGTCCACCCAGTCACATGACCACCAAGCCACACCCACCACCTAAGCCATGCCCACAGAACTGGTTGTTAAAAATTTTGTATCCCACCCCTCCTCTTACCCTTTTAGCCTTCTGGTAGGCTGTAAAGACCTTGCTCTTCCCCCATGCATTAACCTAGGATGGGGGTTGAGCTGCAAGGATACTTGGTCTGGGGCCTGAGAAGATGGTACTTTCATTTTTAGCTATGCTTTATGGCTTGTTGTCATCTACCTCCTAGAGCACTGGTGGCTAACCTTTTTTGGCTCCGGTGCTGATAATTGCGCATGCGCTCACTGGCATGTGCTTGCATGCCAGCACCTAGAAGGCAATGCGTGGTGGCCCTCCCATGCTCCCTACGCATGCATGTGCAACCCGCTGCATTGCCGTGCATCTCTGCACATGCGCACGCGATCCCCTTCATGTGTCATGTGTTTCTGTGCATGCATGTGAGACCCCTCCGCACGCTGCATGTCTCTGTGCACGTGTGTGCCTCCCGTGCACCCCCACCCTTGTGCATGCGCACCAGATACCCAACAATCAGTTGTCGGGCGGCGGCCTGCACACACATACACAGTGGGGCTCTTTTGGGCGACCTCTCACATGCCGGCAGAAATGGCTCTGCGTGCCACTTCCGACATGCATGCCATAGATTCGCCAACATGGTCCTAGAGTTTTTGTTTGAGATAGGCAACTGTGTAAGTCCTGCAAATAAATAAACAAGTAGGTAGTCTCTGTGTGAACTAAGAATGGATATTTCATCAGTTTCCAATTAATGCTGCAAATTTGGAACAAGTGATCTTTTCATTTGTGACCAGCTCTCCAAAGTACCCGAGAACAAGAAAAGAAGTAATGGATGGAGGAGACTCGATCCAACAAGGAGAGATCCAACAAGGGAATTAAGGAGAAATTTCCTGACAGCTAGAACAATTAATCAGTGGAATGGCTTGCCTTCAGAAGTTGTGGGCGCTCCATCACTGGAGGTTTCAATAAGAGTTTGGACTGCCATGTGTCCTGAATGGTATAATATAAGGTCTCCTCTTAAGTAGGGGGTTGGACTAGGAAACCTCAAAGGTCCCTTCCAACTCTGTTATCTGTCATTATCAGTTTCCCCATAAATAGGAACTCTTGACTCACTTCATTTTTTGACATCCAAGTGTCAACTCACTAGTCCTTAAAGGAGAAATGTGGCATAATGGCTACATATATCCAATAATCTAGATGCTTTAAACACAGCCATGATAAATTTGGCTGGTTTTGCCTGTTTAGTGTTCCTTACAACTTGGCTAGTAGCCACAACTATCTGCATTAACCCTCAAAAGAGAGCTGAGATGAAACAGGCATGAATCCAGTTTCAACAGACTACAGAAGGGAGCGGAAAGCCCAAGAAAAAGTTACGCTTCTGAAATTCCTTTTGCAAACCATTGCTGGCAAGACAATTATACTCAATTTGCTTTTACATATATCATTTAAAAAGTGTTTATTATATCCTTAATCCCATTTGCCTTGGGCTCCTAGCTTTGGATAAGATCCAGCCCTGCCTAGTTTGGGCCAAAGCACTCCTGACTTCAATAATTTCTTCAGTTTCATTTTACCCTGTTTTGAAATAAAACTTCTACTTATTAATTCTATTTATTTCTCTACGGTATTAGTTTTTTATCTTGCCTCTCCATTCAGGAGGGCAAGGTGGCATATGCAGTGTTCCCCCTTGTTCCTTTTTCCTCCCTAACAACAGCAACCCAGTGACAGAGAGGAACTGACCAGCCAAGTTTTCCAGAGAACCTCTGAATTTTGTAATTCAGCTTATCCTTAAATAACTACCCTAGATAAATGTTTGAAAACCTCTGAAATGGTTGGAATAGGTCAGAGCAAATAGCATCTGAACTGGTGTTTCTTAATGGTGTCAACAACTTTCTTCTATAGCAAGCAATTATATATATATATATATATATTTTCTGAGGTTCTATGGGTATTTGTATGTGGATCTTTGGTTGTTGGGTTTTTCTCCGTGTAAGATTCGAAGTATCTAGGCAAGCGTTTGATGAAGTCTCATTCATCATTTGTCTTCGGCTCTCTTCTCAAGAGCCGAGACAAAGCCTGAAGATGATGAATGAGACTCATCACGTTCTGATCTTCTGGCCAAGACAAAGCCTGAAGATGATGAATGAGACTTCATCAAATCCTAGATACTTGAATCTTACGCGGGAGAAAACCCGAACAACCAAAGATCCATATATATATATATATATATATATATAAAATTGGAGAGAAGCTGTCTTATCTAGTTTTGGGGATAAGTGGAGCAAAGTAAAACATGTCAGTTTGTAGCATTTTCTTAAAAAACTGATAACTGGGTGCTATAGAGTATAAAAGAACCAGATATACTGAGCCAATCTTCTGACAATGTATTTATTCAGTGCAGGATAGGAACTATAAGTACTTCAGGCAAAGCATAGACTGAGTGTTAAGGTGGGTCAAGTCTTTTTATAGGATACAGAAATAAATATTGCATATATTATATGTATATGGCTAGTTAAAAAGCAACAAATCAAATAATAAAAAATATTAATATGCAATAAAAAATTTATTTTGTTAAGACACAGACTTAAACTATGTTGCATTTTCTCCTTTCCCACCAGGGTTTCTTTCTTTCTTCATACTTGCAACTTTGTTTAAGGTCTTTAGAATACAGCCCTGTTTTTTCATTGCTTTTGCCTTTTGCACATTCAAGAAAATGGCTTCGGTGAAATGGTAAGGATCAAACCATGGCTTGTTTAAATGTAATTACTGAATAAGCCACCTTTGGCAGAACTCACATCTGTTATGTAGAATGGTGGGGTTTCCTAAACCTCTCAAAAGGAGGTATGGGTACCATGCTAAAATGCTAATATCACCTTTATAAAAATGCTTATAAAAAAGCCTAAAATGTAGTTCAGCCAAAGGTGGTTTATTCAATACACCACATTTAAACAAACCATGGTTTGACCCTTACCATTCCATCATCGTGGTTTGTTCTAATAATATATCACCGCCCCCCTCCAACAGGCCCCTTTCCCGACAGGCTCCTTCTTGAGAAGTTGAAACAACAACAATGACTCCTCCTTTATTTTCCTTTCCTTTCTTTGACCCGCCTTCCTTTCCGCCCCTAGCAACAGGCGGACCCGATTCCTATTGGCTGCCCGTTCGTAGGCTCCGCCCTTTCATTGGCTACCCTGGGAAAGAAGGAGGGGCGGTATTGTATGTGTTGCCCCTCCCTTTCTCTTCGGGCTCAAAGTCGGGAATTGTCGGCCATTTTGTGCGAGAGTTTTGGGGTTGTGGAGCTCGAGCGCAGCAGGAGCCGGAGGAGCGGAGCGGGTTCGGCTGCAGCTGAAGGTGGGGTCGAGCAAGGGCCGGAACTGTCCTTAGTAGCACGGAAGGGGCACGGGAGAAGGGGCACGGGGGAGAAGACCAGCTGGGCGTGGGGGGGGGGGGAAAGGGGTGTGCCGCCATGTTGTGGTGCCCCATATAAAAGCCCAAGATGGGTGCTTTCCCCCCCCCCCCAGTGTTTCAATGGGGGAAGATAAGAAAAGTGCTCCCCACTGGCAGGGGTCGGCCCTGCCTTTCTATTTATGGAGATACAACTTCCCTTCATAATACGTTGTGCGGGGGGAGGGAGAGGAGAGTTAAAGCTCCCTTTCCCCAACTTGGCACCCTTCAGAAGTTTCCACCCACTCGTATTAACCTCAAGGCCGGCCTTTATAAGGGGGGGGAGAGGCTGGATTGTGCCTGGTTGAGGGGGGCTCAAGAGAAGCGCGGGCCGAACTTAGCGATGACTTTGCTGAATAGTTCATTTGGAGTGGGGGTGGGCGGGGGTAAGCCTTCCAGGGCAGCCTTTAACAAAAACCAGACGAACTCTGAAAATACTTGCGTGGTTTGCGGGTGCTTTTTGCTGATCGAACCTCTCCTTCCATCGGAAGACTTTTCTGTGACCCCCCCAACAGTCCTCCCCCTAGTAGTTTAATAGACGCCCCCTCCCCACCTGGGGATTCAAAATCCCACATCTCGGGTAGTTTGGCAAGTTGCTTATTCGGCGAGTTGAAAGGAGTGAGATTCACTTTTTGGGGACGGCGGGGAAGGCAAGTTGGTAAAGGCTTTGTTTGGTTTCCTTCTCTCGAGGATGTGGTTTTGGAAATCTCCCCCACTGCCTCGCCCGTTGTGCGGTGCTCGGAAATTCCGTGTGTGGGTTGCCTTGTGTGGACGTGTCAGGATGACAAATGGGATCTGAGGAAAGGAATCCTGATGACAAACTCTTTCCTTGTTGGGAATGAATGGTTTTACTAGATGGGATAGAGGGGTTAACAAGGAGCCAAAGCTGCCTGGTCTGATGAAATGGATGTGCAATATTTACACTGGATTGTTTGCAGTGCAGAGTTGTGCAAATCAATTCAGGGGGTTGGGTTTCTGTGTGTGAGGACTGTCTTTCTTACAACGGTTCCTTTCTTGGCCAGTGAGAAGACTTTTTTGAGTATGTTGAGTGATAACTAACCAGTATAAATTGCCCTCCAGATGTCTTGTAGAAGAATAGACTTCGTTTTGGCTAGTTATGGCTAGTGGCAGTTGTGGACTAGTTTATCTGGGCACTGGTCTGAAGAAGGCAGTGATGGCCTTACACTGTTTTAAATACCTAAAATGCGTCCTAAGAATTTAACTTTGTTGTAAGGGTGTCCCTCAGGAATGTTTTATAAAGATTTTTTTGGTTAGCTGTCAACAGGAATTAATTTCAAGATTGGCTCCTCTTTGACATAGCTGTGCCAAAAGTGCTTCTGGATTGTGCTGTGCAAAACTTGCCATTCAGATAGAAACTTGTTTTGGGCAATGGAACAGTCATGGTTGTGAAAAGATTTGCTCTCTGGGTGTTTTTAATAGCGATGAAGCTAACAGAGAACAGAAACAATGCACTGGGATTTGCTTGGCTCAATCCCTCCGTTGCCGCTGATGGAAGACTGCAAGTCTGTATACGCTTTGGTTTAGTAGTGGTAAGAATCCTGATGAATGCAGTAAATTTGTTTAAATATAAGGAAACGTTTTCTGAAGATGTGATCTGTAAACAGTGGAAAACGTTACTCATGGAGGTTGTGAGTTCTCCCTTCTGAAAGTTTTAAGAGGCCAACATCTCATTGGTTTAATAATTGATTGCTTATATTGTAAGGGGTTGGATTATATGGTTTTTGTGGTCATCTCATGGTTCTGATTCTGTGAATAGGCATGTGCAGAATTGAGCTTTCTGTACTTGTGTGGTATTTCTGATACTCCTTGGGTCAGACAGATAATGCAATACTGTAGAAATATTGGATCTGAGTCTGGAATCTCCAACTGAAACTCAAAATTGGGTTTGGGAGCTAAGAGTTTCCAGAGTAATTCCTTATCTGATTCTGAATGGAATTGTATTGCTTTGTTTGAGAGATGGTTCATGCTCCTGCTTGAGCAACAAGTGGCAGCTCTGTCTAGGAAAGGTTTTGTGCAACTGCGTCTTGTAGACTAGATCTGGCCACTCCTGGGTCAGGAGACTGCATTCAGACATTCAGGTCTCAGTCACCTCCCACTTGATTATAATGTAGTCTGCAGAGTCCTGTCCTTGGAAAGCACCTGCCCATATTCCAACAACCTAGGCAGTGATGAATATATCTCAATATACTTGGGTGACCTCATTGTCAGGAACTGCACTGATTGGCTTTTGGACATAATTCATGATGGTAGTTGCCACCTTCAGGACTCTGGACTACCTTCTGCCTCAGTCATTTCCTTGTCTGATCAACGTAAACAGAGTAAACTTTCTTCAGGCTCCATCTGCATCAGAATGCCATCAGAGGGGACCTTGGCATTTTTGATCACTGCTCCCATAATTTGGAATTCTGCTCCTCCTTTCTGGTTTTTGGAAGGTGATTACAACGGGTTCATTGGTTATATGTTATTGGTGTGAATTTGATGGGCATGTTTTGGACATTTTCTTTTTGTATAATTTTGTATATATGTATTTGTAGGTTTACTTTTAATATTATATACATTTGTAGGGTAGGTTTATTATTTTTGAGGGTTTTTTTTCTTGATTTGGTTATCTTTCTGTTGGCTGTTCAAAGCAGACCTTGAAAACTAAAACTCAATATTTGATACAGGTAATAATGGTGAATTTGTATTTGACATAACCTGTTCAATTGCTAGATACATATTAAGCTTATGAAGCCTTGGCACTCTGCTTTCAGAAATATTCTAGGTGCCATTTCCCCCAGACTTATTAATATGTAGTATTTATACAATTTTCACATAAATTTATAGTGATGCTCCAATTTAGTCTACAAAAATAAACCACTTTTGATACCTTTTAAAATAGGGAGTGGTACAGTAATATATATTTTGTATTCAGATGGGGGTTATATTTTGCCTTTGCCAAAGTTGTTTATAAGGCACTTTTGTGGAAGCATAGCTCTGTAAACAAAATAAAAATAACTTTTTAAAAATAGAGCACTATTTGGAACTGGGAACTTTATTTGATTTTCTACTTCAAATTTCATTTTAGAGCTGGGACTTCTACCCTTGAAACCCACGTGCCGAGAATCTGATGTTGGGCTTGGCTTCGTGGCTGAAAACGGCAAACCAGCCCATGAGAACTACCATTCCTAGCCAAAAGAGATCCAATAAAAGTCAGCATCTTTTCTTTCAAGTCTGGCAGCAAGAAAGAGGACAGGAGGTGGACATTGTGGAATCTGAAAACAGAACTGAAAGGTAAATGGGAACCACATAAATTGGGAACCACATAAACCACATATCTTTGGGAAAGATTGGTGTTCCTTTATATATTGCTGTTTCTTTGGAAGGCTTATTCCTTGTGTAGGAAGTAATGAAGTTAAGGAATCTGCCTTTTCTTCTCTGGAAGCCCTTGCCCGGTGGAACACCCAACCCCTTTCATGTTTGGCAGGCTTCTACTCTCCTAGCCTTGCAAAAAGCACCTGGCTTTCCCCTAAGAGTTGAGACCAGGGGGAGGTGGTAAGAAGAGGATTTATTGAGTATGTTGGAAACTTAACTTTGATGCCAGGTTTTTAACGTCTGTGGTTTTAATAGATAAATGTATTCTGTCCTTTATTGAGGTTGTTTTGTTGAATGGGAGCTACCCAGAGTTGAATAGATGGGTGGATATATAAATGTTTTAAATAAATAAAACTGGTCCAAAAGTTATGGTTCATTTTGTACCTTAAAATTCAGTAACTTAGTTAAATACATCTTTGTTTTTTATCAGCTTATTAAAATATCTGATTGGCTGTTTCTTTTGGTTTTATTCTGCATGGAAAATTGCCATGCAGTATATATTTGACGAGACCGAGTTCTAGTTCCACATTAGGCACAAAACCCAGCCTGGTGACTTTGGGCAAGTCACTCTTTTACCTCACCTAACCCGGCTGTTTTAATAGGGAAAATAGTAGGAGGAAGGAGCATTATGTATGTCCACTGCCTTGAGTTACTTGTAAAGTAATAAAAGTGAGATTTAAAAAAAACCTAACCAATATTTAAAACTGTTGGTTTATTATACAGTGAAAGGTGCACCTTTTCTGAAATGGGAAGAGGTTGGTGTTGTTAAAAAACAAACAAACCTGATGGAATGTTTCAAAGATTTTTGTTTCAGAAAAGCTCTTTTAAGTGGCTTATTGTGCTATGTTTTCTAATCTGTTATGCTTTAACAAACCATGGTTGGAAACAAAAATCACAATTTACTATGGTATGTGAAACAAGCCAGTGTACTATGGAATTCAATTTCATAGCAATCCTAAACCTCCAGAAATATTTGTGTTGAATAAATTGTACTATTATCCAAAATATTGATGAAACCATTTTTAAGCAAAATTTGGCTTATAGTTACATCAATATGGTAGCTCAAAACCCAGCCTACATGCCAAATTTTGAAACCAGGATAATTTGAAGACTTAATAAAGCTATTTGATTCTTGCCTTTGCAATCTGAATATACTCTGGCATTGCCATTGAAGATGTTTCTTTTAAACAAAAGATTATGGTTACATCACATGCCATATTTTCTTAGGTTTTCCCTGACATGTTTTGTCTTTTCTTGTCTCTTCCCAATCCCTGGATAGGTGACATTTAACTTGAAGATGGGAGGTGGAGAAAGATTCAGTGTTCCATCTGTCCAGTCCAGAAATGCTACTAAGAGCCATCAACAACTGAATAATAGAAAAAAGAGTAAAGATCAGAATTCCCATATGAAGAAAATTCACAAGAAAGAGAGAGGACATGGCTGCAACCCATCATCTGTAGCATGGCAGGCCATGCACAATGAAGGAAAAACCTCAGTGCATTTCCAAACCAACCAGACTTGGAATCCAGCTTTATCCCACTCACTTTTCATGCCTCAAACCAATCAAAACTATGCTGGAGCAAAATTTAGTGAGCCGCCATCCCCAAGTGTTCTTCCTAAACCACCAAGCCACTGGGTAACTGTTTCATTTAACCCTGCTGATAAAGAAATCATGACTTTTCAACTTAAGACCTTACTGAAAGTACAGGCTTAAGTTCCATAGAAAATGACATTTCATAGTTTCAATTTTCAGTAAGAATCCATTTTGGAGTCCAGAATTCAAACAAAAGCACAACCTGCAGAACTAAGTCACCATGTTGGAGAGTAGTTGAATCGTGTATAATGGTGAAAGGTCACTCCTTGGAAATACTCAATTAAATAGTTCACTTTTGGGTGTTACTGTGCACTGTATCCATTTTTATGTGCTGCAGATGCATTGTTAAAATAATTTGATAGCCTAGACCAAATCTCAGTCATTGTTCTCTATACAAATTGTATTGATGTTTTCTTTCTCAAAGTGTGCTTGATGTATGTCTTTTGGGATGCAGTAATATAAGCCAGACAATTTTTTAACCACAATGGCAGTGTAATTGCAAAACGTGATTCCCTATACAATGAGATTCTGTAAGTGTTCAAAATCAGATGTTTTTGAGCTTTTACCCAAAATTGTAAAAAGGAACTTAATTTCTCCAAGTAATTCATTTTTTTTAACCACTGAACTGATGGATTGGGCAAGCATATATCCATTCAAAGGCTTGGGACTTGAAATCCAAAATTTGGATTTGAAATGCCAATCTATATATATAAACCCTTGTTTAATTGCATGCCAATTATTTTCATTATTAATCTATAGTTCTTATTCAATCCTTAAACAATGCATTGAAAATTGATACCCCAAAATGTGCCAACTTGAATGTTTGTAATGACTGGTACTGCCAAAAGCTTCTAGCATCTTTTTTCTTCAGTGAATTTCATTAAGCTGTTTTTGATAAGCATTCTGTATGTTTTGCATCATTTCCTGAAACTGAACTGCTAAGGCCAATGTGTAATAGGGTAATCTATTATGTGAACTTGTTTAAAGAATTTGACAATTGTAAAAACATCTTTTATGGAGGGGAAGGAAGAGCCATGTAAATAAATGTAAAATTTGTAGCATATGTAAATTTATTGTGGGCTTTCCTGCCAAAAAAGAACTATTTTTAGTACAAAACTGCTGAATGTAAACAAGTCCATGTTAAATACATGGCATGATTTTTATAAAAAAAAATGCTAAAAAAACCTTTTAAAAGCACATATCTATGCCATTGCACTTGAGTATCAGTGAAAGAATGTGCTCAGCCTGTGTCTGTTTAGATGAGAATTTGGATTTAACTTGGTAGAAAGTACCGTTTTAAAAGATAAAAATATCTTTTTGAAGTTAAGGGCGTAGTCCAATTTCTGCTTAATGCAGAGAAAAAAATCTTGATAATTCAGTTAAATGTTTATGCATTCTTTAGATTTCAGTCCTAATATACTTCGTTGAAAACAGCTTCATCCAAGTGTGTTTGGGACTGGGCGGTAAGGTTGCATTTCAGTGAAACCTCAACTCCTGCATACTAGAACTGTTGTGTACAGTTGTAATGTACCCTCTGATGGTTGCTTTCATTTTGGATGTATAAAGTATTTTTTAGCAGAGAAACAAAGTATTAGAAGTTCCAGTGTCCAAAATGCCAAAAACCCCCACCCTATCTTGTATTTGTCAAGATATAAAAGTGTTTTTTTTTCAAGTATTTGTTTTTAAACTATGTATTATATTATAGCACTTTTCTTAGCTGTTTTATATGCTGTCGTTTGTTAAAAGTAGTATTTCATTATATACCATAATTGTTTTTTGATTTGTTCTGAACTCTTCTTAGAAGCAGCATCTTTAGAATTTGGTAGAATTTCAGATGTGTTAGGCACTATGTATCTTGGTGAAAATAGATTATGTAAACAGAAACATACATAACAAAATGTGTAATGTTGCTAAATTTCCAACAGTAGTAATGAAACATTTAGTTGCCATGAAAGATGTTTTTTTTTTAAATTGTGAGGGGTATTTGGCTGTACATTGTTGCACATTTCAGCTACATATATATTCAAAATGTTTTAGCAACCATCAGAACATTTAAAGTATTTCCAAATAAAACAAGATCGGACAACTTTATCAAAATATTACCTTATGTCCCAAATGTATCTCAAACGTTTGAAAATCTTTGTATCCCAGATGTAATTTTGATACTCTAAATTCTATGCTTGATATACTTAGATATGAATTTGAAACAAATTTAAAATAAAAATCCTTAACCCTTTCTCCCCAACAGTGTGTTGACTTGCTACTTTATTTATATTACTCTTTTCAAACTAAAAAAGCAGATATAGTAAGCATTAAGGGACATCTTGCCCATAAAGACACACGAGGTGGAAGAGAAAAAAGCATGTGCATGAACTCTGTTTTAATATGAATAGCTGCAGATAGTTGGCAAGTAACCCAATGGTTTTCTTTCAATACGAACCTTTAGATGGAAGAATTTTTATCTGTAAAGCAGAGGCTTTAACATTGAGCTGTGAATCATGTTAAAAATGAAAAGTACAGGTGTGCTAAAATATTTGCGGTTGGGCATAAGGTGATTATGATTAGCCCTATATCTAATGACTGGGAGCAAATTCAATTTGTTCTTTATATATTACTGGATTACAGTACACTGGATATGTTGAACCAAATAAGCATAAAATGAAAATTTGACATTAAGAGCATGGTATGTTTTCAACATCTTCCTGATTGAGGAAAACTTCCATTGGCCTATTTTTTCATTTAACTTATGGATGAAATTTAATCTTTTTGTGGGAAAGCCAAACTTAGTAAAATAGTGCACAATAAATTAATGCAAGATCTCATCTTTTTGTTACTGTATTCTGGGGTTCTGAGGTTTTGTTTGTTTCTTAAGTTCACTCAGAATCACAACTGGCAAGATGAGCCGTTATACAAACCAATAAAATATTTATATAACTGCTTTAGGACTCAATCTCTGAGGCAGAATTTGTTCTGGGTAACAAAATATTTTAGACTTGTCTTTCTCATTGGCTAAGGAAGCCCTGAAATAATTACTGCTCCTGCATTGAACAAGCAGCATTGGTTTTCTCCTTTAAGTATGAATATATCCATCCTCAAAACAATACTAGTTAAAACTACAGTAGAGAATTTGTGTGTTTCTACTTCCTTTTTTTATTTGTTTGTATGCTAAATTTACAGCAAGCAAAATATAAACTGCTCCTCCTAATCAAAACAGTGATTTCTTAAAGTAGTACCAGTATTTAAAAAAACATAAAAATACCTTTTTTGGAAGCCTCTATAAGAAAGAAAATATAAAGTTTATTTCCACAAGTTTCTTCTGACCAGAGCTGCACAGTAACACAATTTTACACTTTGTTTTAAACTACATTAGGAAGAACTCTTTAAAAAAAAAGTAATAAATGATTGCATAGCAGGACATTAACTTTTAGTACTAAACAAAACTTAGGCTATCAAATATACAAAGATTCTGGAATCACTCCTTCAGCTTATTGAACAGCCAGCATTTTAAAAGGCATCTTTGATATTAAATTTTCCTGCTGCCAACTTTCATTCTCCCAACAGAAAATCTATGTTCTTAATACAATATTATCTTCCAGAGAATGTTTTTGAGATAATTCCATGGCAACTTTCCATAGTCTAAATAATATTACCAAAAGCAAAAACAACATATATTGAATAACCTTCCTGATCTGAAGAGAAAGTTAGATTGATGTATAAACTCAAAACTGTCGCTTCTATTTAGAAATACTGCTAATAAAACCCTGGGGTACTAAATAGGTAAGCCAACTACTTATAGACATTTGTGTTGAAGTTTAGTTTATACATTGTGCAATCTGAATGTTTAATTTAATGCAGCAAAAAGCCATATGGAATTTGCTCACTAAACCTCACAAAGCCCGCCACATTGCATACAAATATTTATTTAACGATTTAACTGAGTATTTTTGGAGGTTAACATATTAGGAAAAGCACCTGGATTTTGACAAATCCACAGTAAATCTTTGTGAGTAATTTCTGCTTTTTCTAATTTATTCTCAAGACCATCGCTTCAGAAGTTATCAGTATTTCAATGTCTTTAAGATGCCCAAGGAGCCAACCATTTTGGCACAAGTGTCCAAGACAAGCAAGCCTTTACAACCCTGACATTTTTAAGCTCAGTCACTACAGCAAAACTGCTCAATCTGCTGGCTGTACAGCAGATATTGTAATAGTATAAATGGTGATGATCAAGATACCATTGATATTTGAAGCATAAGACCATACTTTTTTTTTTTTTACAAAAATATACATAGAAACACAAGAATCTCAGCTGCCCAAGACATTTAACAAAGTGGACTCTATTGTGTAAGATTATCTGTATTGTATTTTTAATAGTAATAATTGCCTGCTCCAGGGATAACTAACAAAATTATTTTAAAGCAATGTTGCAACATCATAACTCAATTGTTTATCTAGATGACACATGACTAAAAAGCAAAATACACTGTTTAGTGGCCACTGGACTTGGGACTAGCCCATGATCTGGATCTGGATTTTGATCTAGATCTAGACTGCGTTCTTGACTGAGATTTGGATCTAGCTGATTCATTTTTCCTTGATTCTTTTTCATATCTTGAGCTGGACTTATAATGTGCCTTAGAATCCATTTTAGAGTTGTCTCTAGATTTAGTGCGAGATGTAGACCTAGACCGTGATTTAGCCTTCATTTCTTTTTTGGCTGGTGACTTAGATCGTGATCTTGAATTGGACTTTGACCTTGAAAAAGATGTGTTACGGTGTCTGAACCTATCAGAAAGAGGAAGATAATACATTTGAATATGGTCAGGCTCATTAGGTGTTGTATTATCTCACATTAAAATGGCTTATTGTTGCAGGCACAGGCTTTTCTGATTTTGAATGTGTTATATAAAAGAATGTTTACCTATCATTATCTGAACGACTTCTGCTACGGCGATGTCTTCCAGCAGGTCTACTGCTAAAAAGGTACATGAGAAAAAGTAAACAGTGGCATATACCTTTAGAATTACTCACACACCCCCAACTAAAGATTCTTCAGTTGCAATATTTCTTTTTTTCTTCAAGGATGCACTATTTCTCATAGTTCATGCAAGGTATAACAACTTCCATGCATGTTACTGCTAAGGTGACTTGGAATCTAGGTGTCAGACAGTCAATGAGTTTCCTCTTCATTACAGGTCAGCATAGGTCAAGGTAGTACAACACTTACTTTCTAGGACTATAAGATCTGCGATAGTTGTAATCAAAAGATCGGCTTCTTGACCGCCTTTCATAACTGCGACTTCTTGAACGCCGGTATCTATCATAATCATCATAACGAGATGAGCTATACACATTTCTTCCTTCCTTAGCTTTCATTTGGTTTGGTGCTGTAGACAAAAAATAATCAGTTTTTAATTAAACATTAATATCTAATGCAACAATACTTCATTTATTTGACTTCTATAAAGATTGGATACTGAAAGTCCAACTAGGACTGGCTTTGAACACGTTTAAGTGGGTATGATCTCTCCATTTCTTCTCAATTCAGGGACGGAATTGACAGAAAAATCAATTGAGAGCTTGAAAGCTAGCCCCTTATTTGTAAGCTAACATGCTTAATGTTCAAGCTTAGTATTTCTTATTAGATCCCAATAACTGAACACTGAGGGCAGAAGCGCTCATCTAGAACTTATTCTGCTGTTTTCGAAAGATCCATTAAAACATAGCACGTCTATTTCTTCTCTTTGCATCTATCTCCCATATCATCTTTGTCAAAAAGTATTTTCAAATCTGTCTTCTTGTATCCATATTGCTTTTCTCTCAATAAGCCCACATAACCTGCTGTGTTCCATTATTTATTGTTTTACTTTTCCATTATTTTCTTAAAACTTTAGCTCTTCATTCCCCTAAAAACTACTTGTCAGATGAAATATGGATAGTCCTCATTTAATGCCCTGTTTAGCAGTTGCAGAGTTACAATGGCCTTGAAAAAGTAACTTTTACAACCAGTCCTCACTTATGTTGCAACATCCCCAGTCACGTGATATCCATGGAGATTTGCTCCTTGATTGTAGAGAAAATAAGGCTGTAAGTTCATTGCAGTTATGCAATATCTTGCTTAATGAGCATGTTGCTTAGCAACAGTTGCCAGTCCCAATTATGGCCATTAAAAAAGGACTACCTGTATTTTAGTAATCTAATGTTTTGTTTCTTCAATAGCCAGGTGTCTACAAAACATCTGCAATAGGTCATATTAATTTACAATATATATTTAGAGGAATAATAATATGTATAAAATTTATTACAAGCAACATGCTAAGTTTTAACTATGAATTTCTCAAATCTTGTATAGGCAATCAAACTGGTGGCCATGATAGATTTGTTTTGCAAATTCTTAGTTATGTAAATTATAATTCAACAATTCAACTGTGCAATGTATTCTGTTCATCGTGCAAATCTTTCTGGGACCTTCTTTTTTCCTTGAATGAACTTTTTAACAATCATTATTAGATATTCTTAATTGCAACAACCCTCTGTAACCTGGTACTGATCACACAGGTGAAAAAATTGGGAATTAAATACCTAAATGTGAAAGAATGTTTCATTTTGTTGAAAAGTAATTAATTAAAAGTACACCAAAATCCCACCCCCCATTTTTTAAAATAATACCTCTACTAATTGCTCTATGAAGGTTTTTATGACTTCCTAGTCTAGCCAAAACCCCGGTGTTTCCTTCTGGTCTCCATTGCAAGTAATAATCAAATTAGACACTGTTTTACTTTTTTCTGAGACTAGTGAAGATTGATGCTGCCACTATATCCTATAGTCTGACAGCTTGTGATAAAAAAAGATGTTTATTAAGTGGGGCAATTTGCTGTACATAACTGCTTCATATCTCAAACCAACTTCCATGGTAGCTGAGTGACATATGACTACAATTACACTAAATGGATATAAAAAAACTAATAATGCCAGGGGAAGGACATTTTTTCCCCACTCTTATTGAGTTGTATCTATATTTAACTGGTAGGTTTTATGATTTTTTTTCATATTGGAGAAGTCCATGTAGTCCAGTTGACTGCTCATGAAAAGCATTCCCATCAATTATTTGTGCGCATCTGATCCCTCATTAATATATATTCTTGTAAAATTTGGAGGTATCATACATTCTAATCAGAATCTTGCACTATAATTTTTACCAGATCATTTAACAGTAAATAGCAAATATGACATTTTAATAATCTGTGTAGAGGAAAAATAAGTTTATGTATTAGGACTATGACAGAGTAATTCCTACAGCTCTATATGCTATGTTTCAGTATTAATTTTCTGACAAACTTTATTTAAATATAAATGCAGTACATACTTTTCCGATCTCCTTGAGCAAACTGGATTTCTATTTGGCGGCCACAAATCCATTTCCGATCCAAATTATGAAGGGCATCTTCAGCATCCCGGACATCTTCAAATGTGCTAGATGTTAAGGTACTTGGGGATTTGAAGTATTTGCAACTATGTAATTAGTAAATTGTTTTCCCATAATGCCATTACAGCCCTGCAACTAACTTGTCCTCATTTTTTGTATGTTCTGCAGCATAACTAAGATTAGCTGATATCAGTAATGTTAATTTGCATTTGCCTCAAATTCTGATTTTTTAAAAAATTGGATTTTTAATTGTCATGTTTCATCTATCAATGTTTAAAAATATCTCACTCTTAAGTATTTTTCTTAGAGAGCTTTAACATAGTAACAGTATAGCATTTTCCAGATGAAACTAATACAGGCAATTCCAGGGTTAAGCACCTGTTCTCTTTCCTAAATGTCTTCAACCCAAAATTGTTTTCAGGTTGGAATAGGCTATTGTACTTGTGCTTCTGCCTATTAGGAGTGAACATCAAGAGCAACAAAGTTGCATACAAAGTTTTGTTTTTTTTGTAAAGTTTAAAATTATGACTTTAAAATTGAGTTATGGTGAAGACAGATTTCCAGCAAGGAGAACTCAAGTCAAGGAGAATCCTCTGGAATTCAATCTCTCACTGTCCTGAACGCAAAGTGATTCACCTCAAAATGGCAGGCAGTGTTCTCCTACTGAAATTGCACAATGCTTTCAAAAACTGTTAAAAAACTGTTAAAAAAAGGTTCATGAAATCTTTTTGTAGCTTCAGCACTTTGTCAGCTCAAAGGATAACAGTTTCCGCCATTTGATGGGATCAAATTGCTAGTCAGCCATCTGCCATAAACTGTAGTAAATGTTTTTGCAACACATCTGCCATTTTGTAACAGTTAGTCCTGTTCCTCTCTAGAGGTTGTTTAAAGTTGTAATGACGAGGCAGTCGAGTTGTTTGATCATGAACAACTGAATCATGATGATCTTTATTGGAGTCTAGTCTTGCATTTATACACATTTTTAGTTATCCTCCATCATTGGTTAACTTTGGTTACTGCTTAACTTTCATTACTGTTTAGCACAGTAATTAAGACAATTATCTCTAGTTAAAGTCTAACATATGTTTACTTCCTCTCTCTAATCCTCCTTTAGATTAGTGACTTTGTTTGCCTGAGTTGTATTTGCTTAAAAACATTCTTTATCTGAGGTTTGCCATCCGAGATTAGAACATTCCTGCAATTACAACTCTACAGTTTAAGTTGGATGTTCTTAGCCCAGGGACTGCCTGTATGGATGATTTTCGTTTTCAATAATTCATTTAATAAGATCATTCCAAAATTATGTAAGATTTTACGATAAAGACATATGCTGGAAAATTAAGCTCAAGTTACATATTGCAAGCACCTAAGTGATCTTAATTGTCCCTATGTGTCAAATTACAAATACCCTATATAGCAAATGTCACCTTATTACAGATACCCTCATCTCAAATCAGTAATGATAAATTGAAATTGTACTTAATTAAATGCATAGACATCATGGTTATTACAGGGCCATAGCTAAACTAAATTAGAATAAAAAGTATTGGTTAACCACTTACACAAGCAGCAAGAGGACAGCTCTTATTCTGTAGGATACATCAGGTAAGGCTCCTTTTATCTTGGCCACCAGTCAACTTCATCTTGACCTTTAACTCTTTAAGTGCTTGTCAGAAGGACTTGAGATGCTTGGTCAAAAGTGACAGATGGCTTTATCTTTACATTTTGAAAAACAACCTTTTCCCCCATTTGTAGATAAAGCGAAGCTTTTTCTCCCATTATGGCTTGTCCTTCTTCCAGCTTTTCTTTATATTTTCTTTTCCCAAACTTTCCCTTCTCTTCAAGCCTGATCCTTAAGAGGTCTTTGGCTTGTCTACTTGCCTTAATTCTTGAATTCTACTCTAAAGGTTCTTTCATGCTTTTTCTTTGGGGTCGCCATTACTGTACAGCTTTACACTCTGAGGCAACAACAGAGGACAGTAAATTAGGGGACAATAATCAGAGCAAGAATTTTCACCTTATTTTATACAAGTCTGTTCTTGATTAAATAAACAATAAAAATCACATTTTGCTAAGCATTAAGAATATATTTACTAGAAATGCCCAATATGCTGAATTGCAATGATAAACTTTGGAGGCCGCAGCAAATGCCATTTCCATACTAAAAGCACATCTAAATATGAGGCCTGTGCTACAATAATGCAATATATTATTGACTATAGTTAAAAGTTTTCAAAGTATAAAATTTGTTAATGCATTAATCTCAAGGAATGGAACACACACAACATATTACAAATAACAGAAGAAAACAGCCTTGTCATTTAGGTTTGTTACCTCATACACAAACGTGAATTTCAAACTCCAACACCCCTCTCACCAATCAGTCATCTGAAGAAAGGATATTGAACATAAGCAAATCCCCTTGGACGGCGGGTGTAGAAATCCAGGGGTACGTATACATCAACTATTGGACCATATCGACCAAATTCCCGACGTAAGTCTTCAGACCTGAAATAAGATTTAACGTTAAGATACTTATGTGTATATATCCTGTATCCACCCATAAAGATTTGGGGGTGCAATACTATGACTTTGCTAAGTACATCCCACTAAGTACGAGCTTTCCCTTGCCATCTTGAAGCAAGAACCCAATTTTTAATAGAATATAATGAAACGAGACTTAATATGCCATTCATGCCAAATATTATTAAGAATGTAACCTTTGGAGAAAATAAATTCAAGCTTATAAATGGCTACTAGCCAGAGATATACAAAAGTTCTTGCATCAGAATAGCTGATTTCAAGGTGGTTTGTGATTAAACTGAAAAACCTGCATGACTGGTCTGGAAACATTTGATTGAAATTCCAAACCCCAACTTATTTTGTGCGCTGAACTTTTTGTGTGTGCACGCTCCTACAAGCCATAATACTGTAAGACTTCATGCACCAACTCTAATAATCAGAATCTGACCATTTACTTAGATGCAGATTAATAAAGAACATTGGGGAGGAAAATAGACTTGCTGTAGATTTCAATTAATTACTGAAGTTCTTTAGTCTTAGGAAGGGGAAGGAGAGAAGAATCTGGGAAAAATAAAACTTAATGTAAATGTCAAAACATAATCCAAATTTAAAGTAAAAAACGAAGATTTGGAACATACTAAAATTGGAATTATTATGTATCATTACCGAGGAGTCATTTTAATGAGGTTAAATTCGAATAAAGGAATCAGCGGATACAGCAAACATGCAGCAGTCTTGCAGAAAAGGAAAAAAATAGCAAAAAATGTACAAAAACAGAAGGAAAGCTGGCAGAAACGCAGGCAAGGGGAAAGAAAAAGGGGGTTAAAAATGTAAATATTCTTCCTCTCCTAATAATCTCTCAAACACAGAACTGTTTTATGATTTCACTAACTAACGCGATATTCTTGATTTTACACACGGTTCTTTCTAAGTCTCTCTTGGCGCCAAAAAGAGAAGTTAGCACACAAATGAAACGAGCCCCAAGTGGCGATCTAACGGAGACGTTCGAAGAACGGGTGAGGCGGCCACGGGGCGGGAAAACGACCAAGGAGGCCTTCTCCAAGCAGGCCTGCCCGGAGCAAAGGGGCGCCTAGTGACCACCACCCGAAGCTGCTGCAAGCGCAAGGCGGGACGCGGGAAACAGCGAGGCAACCAAGCCCCCGGTCGCGCCTCAGGCCTATCGCGGCCTTCCTTCCCCGCTTCCCTTAGTTAACACACCTGGTGTCGTCGGCCACGTTTCGCACAAATAGCGAGGTGTTGGGCGGCCGCAGGTAGCGAGACATGGTTATTCCGGGGCAAGGGAAGCGGCCCGCAGGGCTAGAGGCGAAGGGCGAGCCCAAGAAGGGTTGAAACGAGGCCGGCGCTGAGGAGAAAGAGGCACACACACAACAAGAGAACGACTCGGGGCAACCGCCTTGTAGCGAAATCTCGCGAGAGTCAGGCCGCGCGCACCAACGGCGGGCGGGATGGCGTCTCGCGTTCTCAGCCGTCGAGCGAGGCGCCTCGCCAGCAACCGTTGTACGGAGGCAGGTCTCGCGTGATTTGGCGAGCGCTTGGGGTTCAGCGCGCCTGCGCGGTCGATTCGGGTTTTGCTTTGCCGCCTTTGGTTCCCGGGCAAATCTGGGACAGGATGAGACTTAGAATAATTTTGTTGTCACTTTGAATGTATAATCCAGAGGTCTCCAACCTTGGCGACTTTAAGCCTGGCGGACTTCAATTCCCAGAATTCTCCAGCCAGCTTTGGAAATCTGGGAATTGAAGTCCGCCAGGCTTAAAGTTGCCAAGGTTGGAGATCTCTGCACTAATCGGCCTACGATAAAATCAAATTTCGTTGCATACAGGACTGGAAGAGTCACTAACTCCAATATACACTACGTAAATACGACGAATAGTGATTCTTTGGGGGAGGGGGATGCAAAAAGAAGAGAATGTAAAATAGTTTAAAACCGTGTCTGTGGGGGAACGTCCTTGGTCATTTAGTTTGTTAGGCTGCGTTTTGTAAAAATAATGTTCTCTTTAAGACGTGGTAAAGTTGCTTGGGATTTTAGGCTTCATTGTTAGCGTTTTAAAAAAGATATTAGCACTTTTAATCTGATAAAGAGTTGTATAGGTCTCTTTTTTAACCTCAGGAAAACATGTTTGGCCATGGTAATTTTTGGTACATCAGAACTTTTCATTAAAGTTCTAAACAACAGCATATTCTGAACAGTCTTGAATGCCTGTACATTTTAAGAAAGATACCAACCCAGCTGGGAAAGAATAATGTAACCAATAAATTTGCCACTTGTAGAATGTTATTTAGAATCATTTTTTTTTGTTCAAGTCCTGCATGTAATTAATGCCTTTTTATTGTTCACTTGTTTTCTGATGTGTCACATATATCAAATGAATGTATCATTTCTGTACTCAATAAAAACATGCTTAACAAATGCTTTTTGCTTTGTCTGAATTATCTAGTGATTGGTATTTTCAGAAGCCACTTTGGTGTGGCCCACTCTTATTATCTCGTGTTTATGCACAGGGGACGTGCATAAGCACACCAGTGTGCCTACCATCCCTCTCCTATGTTCCCATTTATTCGTACTTATTCATTATGTATATACTTATACTTGTTTATGTTCATACTTGTTTTCTCATACATGCTTGACAAACTAAACTAAATAAAAATAAATAAATCTCCCTGCCAGACTCAGGGTGCCTTCGTTTGGTGGTGTAGGAAGTTGGCATCCATACCTCTCCTAGAAAATTGAAATATCCTAGGAAATATTAAAAAGGCAGAAAGATATTTCTTCCAACAGTGGTAACTAAGAGCAAAGTCATGTCAGTCTGTGGCAGTATTTCTCCAACCATGGCCACTTTAAGATGGGTGTAATGCTCGGAGCTGCAGTCCACAGTCTGGCTAATAAAGCTTTCATGGAAATTGACTTGTGAGTGGGTATGAGGGTTGCTCCAAGCCTTGAAGGGTGCTCTTAAATCATGGTTAGATCCCATTAAGATCAATGAATTGTTTTGCCTCTAATTTTCCCTTTCTGGGGAGGGTGGTTGAGAAGGTAATTGCACTGCAGCTCCGGAGGATCCTGAAGGAAATGGATAATGTGGACCCCTTTCAATTAGGATTCTGGCCTGGATGTAGGTTGAAAATGGTGGGACTGTTGGAAGAAATGTCCATCTGGGTTCAGTTCCAAGTGGGGAGAAAGATACTGGAAACATGGAGGCTATTTGGAAAGATGGTTTATTGGAGGACAGGACCACATGGTTTTGAGGTCCTAGGCAAAATGGAGCACGTGGGTGAGAGAGGGAAAGAGAGATATAACCTCTGTTGGGCTTTGAACTTGCTTCCTGTTCCTGTGGCAAAAAATGTATCCTGACTGGTTGTCAGACTCCCAGGGGACCAAGCAGCCTGATCCCAGGTTACATCTCTTCGTGGAGACACAAATTCAAGTTCATGCTCATTTTTATATTCCATTCCATATCTTATTATCATTCTACATTTTCTATATAAGTTCTCCCCTCTTTCGACTTCCTTAATTTTATTTTATTTATTTCATCTCAATTCAAATCATCATACTTATATTCTTTGTCCTGTTTCAGCTGTCTATTATCTTTTCTCATTAAGCAAAATTTCTCCTGTGATCACTAATTGGAGTATGACGCCTTTATATCTTTCCCCTAAAATTAAAACACTTAATATAATACATAACTTCCGTTCGGATTCTGCTTGGTACATTCTAAAACTACACAATGTATTTTAAAAAAAGAAAAAATTGTAAATATATAACATAATTAAAACAACAATCCATACCAATTCAATTCTATCATTAATATTAATATTCATTTAAATCTTGAACATTTTACACATTACTTTTCAAATAAGTATCATACTTCTATGGGAACACTTATAAACTTTCCATAAATACTTATAAGTTCCATCTTCTTTAACCCAGTTATCAGCAAAAGGTCTATGCAAAGATGTAGCATTTTAACAATAATTAATGTATATAACACTCAACATTCCACATCTGAACTTGTAGTTGCAAGAAAATCCATTTAAAAGGCCTGATAGGGTTCCAATATTTCAATGTAACTAAAATAAAGAAAACTCAGGTTTAATATTACCATTTCTCCTTTACAAAAAGCAAGCTTTAATAAAACCAAAGTTTTTCCTATTTTAAATACAATTCCAAAGAAATCCCACTCCTAATTCTATATGGCTTATAGCTGAGGGTATCAAATGCTTCTTTATTTAGGTAGCAGCTTTATATATGCATACGCAGCCAACAGAAAGAAGAGACTTGTGAAATTATGAAATTATTCAGATTATGATTGAGATAAATCCTTTATTGGTTAGTGGCTAATAAGCTTCTTGGTTCATAGATAGGTATTTAAGTGCTGTTCTAAATGACATTGTGAACTCCTTTCCAGATCTTTCTTATACCAGGAGCCCCACCACTGCACCAGTAGTTGCTATCCCAGCGTTAGCTGCAACAGAAAGGCCTGCCGCCCCTAGAGTGAAAAACAAAAATAGGTAATACAATTAGGAAGATGAAAAACAAATTATCAAATGTTCTACAAGTGTCTGAAAACAATAATGTGATATTTTAGAAAGTTAAAAGTCAGATATAATGCAAATTGAGCTAGGGAAAATAAGCTACACATATACACAGAAGTACCGTAAATGTAAAAAGTACAATTAAGCATTGATGTTGTTTATTGTCTGCTTAAGTACTCAGTTAACTGCACCCTGGGAGTTCCTACAGATTTTGAGATTCAGAATGTGTGTGTGTGTGTGTTAGTTAAGTGCTTTATTTTCAAGACTGAAACTTCACATTCAGCAGGATAAAAACAGCTCAACTCAGCATCACTTAATTATTGTTATGCATTTTTTCAAAGGTTTGGCACTGATATCTTGGTTTGGGATAGCTGATTGATTATCGTTCAATCTTGCACCGTGTAAAGTTCATTCTCTTGCACTCTTTTGTTCAGAACACATTTTAAAATCTAAACGATTTTATGTTCATCTGTTAAAATACAATCATATAGTCATATGGTCTATTCATCCTTGAGCATTGTTGATGCAATATATACTATATGTAACCCAAAAGCTAATTTATACTTGGTGATTTGACCTGTATATTCTCTGTTCCAATATAACTTCAAAAGTGCATGTCCTATAATTGCTTGGAGTACTAGTAGTACTACCGGTGTATACTACTTTGGAGGATTAAATGAGTAGCTGTGTAAAGAGAAATATTTGGGTGGAGTCTCTATTTTGAGTAATTTATTTTTTTGTCCTCCCATCTTCCTCCAAATGCTCAGGTAGAAATTGATCAGGTGGAAACTGCCATTTGTTTTTCTTTCAAGAAAAATGGAAAAAGTAAATGCAGGCATATCTTTAAACACTGGATGGATAGAAACAATCCAATTAGGTTTAGGAGACAACAAGGAAGAGGTCTATTTGAACATATTTTTTTAAAAAAGTAGTTTTCTCATAGAATCAGTTTAATATTTTCTGCATGGATGTCCATCTGGTCTCAAGGAGGTAATTAGATTTATCTAATTATGTAGGTATCTAATTTAAAGTCAGATAAGAAAAAACTGCAGAGCTTCAATATGTGGCCATCATCTTGATCTTTGGGACTACACCCTTCAAAAACCCCTGGAAGTAATGGATTTTTGAAAGGGATGTGTCTTGTGAGAAATCACAAACACAAACCCAGCCTATCTCTCATCGCATCCTTTCAATAGAAAAACATCTGTTATTCCAAAGAAAAAGGGAAACCCTGGTGCTAATGCTACAGTACCAGATTTGGACAAAAACCACTAGATGGCAACAAAGCTATATATTGGCAAAGGAGGGGTCTACTAAAATGACATAAACATTCTTGTTCTTGAGCCATTTCAAGTGCAAGTGGGATATAATACTTAATGCACCAAGGCAGAAATTAGGTTCTAATCCTTCTTTAAATCTTTGGGCCAGTCGTTCTCTTAGCTCTAGGAAAAATGCAGCCATGGCAAATCACTTAAAAAAAAAATCTGTTTGTTTATTGCCTTTTTAAACTGGCCTTTTTCCTCACAGAGGGCTGCTGGGCAGTGTACAATAAAATATTAAAACATTAAAAAAAAAAACACATAAAAGTTAAAAATTTAAAAGAGGCAACTTGAAACACAACTAAAAATAATTAGAAGATGAAGGGAGGGCTCTCAGGATGCCAATCAGCCTGCTGATTGCATGCTCCTCTGGGCTCTCGATACAAGACCACAGGGACTGGGGGCATATTCCGCAGGGCGGGAATCATGACCAGAGAAGACGCTCTTCTTACCCCTTGCCAATTGGAATTCTTGAACTGACAGTCTGCAATATACCTTTCCTGCCGGACCAGGTGGGGCAGGCACATGTAATGGGAGGAGACTGTTTTGTAGGTGGTCTGGCCTCATGCCATGAAGGGCTTTAAAGGTAATAACTGACCCTTTCAATGGTACCAGGAAGGAAACTGGCACCACATGCAGTTCCTGGAGCAAAGGTGTCAGCCTGCCTGTCACATTCTGCACCAGCTGAAGCTTCCACCTACTTTCAAGGGTAGCCCCGTGGACAGCGCACTGCAATAGTCCAAAGGGAAGATGACCAGAGGAGATTTAAGTGAGAATTAAGCAGAGAGCCTCCCTATCCAGGAAACACCCCCTGGCAATTTTTGGTACTTGCTGATAAATTTGCCTAGAAAACTGCAGGGACTTGGCAGGTAGTCAGGACTGATTTGAAGGCAGAGATCAACCCGCCAGTTGCCATTTTAGGACTTCCATTAGAGTTTCCCACTATGGAACAATAAGACACTGTTGTCCACTTATGCCGATTACACAAAGTCTCCACAAAGTGTGTTGGGGGGAGGGTGTCCACACATGGTCCTGGGAAAACAGGTTGCCCATCCAGAGAGAGGGAAAGACATGTTGCAGGCTGACATTTCCTTTTATTAAAACCATTTAAAGCAATGAGATTCAGTTTCTATCAGTGGTGGGATTCAAAAGTTTCCCGCCACCGGTTCTGTGGGCGTGGCTTGGAGGGCATGGCTGCAGGGGTGGGATTGCGTGACTTGCATGCATGCCAAATGTGCGCTTTGCGCACACCTTAAAACAGTAAAAACTAAGCTACTGTGTCTCTCAGCTGTTTAGCGCAGCAATCCGCTCTGCCGTGCCAAACAACTGAGAGGTTAAAGAGGACCTAGGAGCAGGGGTGGGTGGGTGGGGGGCCCAACTGCAGAGTGTCGGAGAGGCTCGGAGTGAACCGGTTCTCTGCCAGCTGATCTTCAGCGCTACCGGTAAGCTAGAACCGGGCCAAACTGGTAGAATACCACCACTGGTTTTTATTTTCCCATTGGCACCTTCCCACAAGTATGTAGATACCATTTTTCCCCTCCCAAAATCACAACTTGGACCTTTGAGGAAATGGGACAATCATCTGCAAAACACTATGGCATAATAAATGGCTGGGTCACTACAGGTTTTGTTGCAAGAGAGCCAAAAAATGAAAAGGGATACTAACCAGCTGCTTGCGCAAGGGCAACAAGGCTTCCAGCGGCCACACCACCACCGTTGGCTATGGCTGCGGCTGACATCATCTTCGCTGCCAGTGTGCCGGCAGCAATGCCAGCTGCCGTGAACCCCACGGCACTTAGTGCTAGTGGCGCACCGACCACACCGCCTGAAAAGTAGGATGTTAGTTACAGCTGCAGAGACATAATCTAGATCTGAAGTAAATTCACATTACTTGTTTGTGGGCTGCATTTTCTATCCATTTTCCCTCTCCGCACCTTATTTCTCACCAGAGTAATTCGAGCAGCTTCATGGTCATTGACTGTATGTATGTCTCCACACCAATGTGCTTACCGTCTCTGTTCTAATGTTCCCTTTTATTCGTACCCATTTCATGTATTAATAACCATGCTTATACTTCTATCTGTTATCTAATACATGCTTGACAAACAAATGAACAAATAAATAAATAAAAATTAACCACTACATTGTGTCAACCCTGAAGCTGGCCTGGCCAAAGCCATCCTGGAGCTTCAGTGCTGCTACAGTGGAGGCTCGGGAGGGGGGAAAACGGGCCTCCCAGAAATTCCAGAAGTCCAGAAACGGACCTGGTTCCGGCTTCCGGAGAGTCTCCGGAGCCCGGGGAGGCAGTTTTTGGCTTCCTAGAGGCTCAAAGAAAGCTTCCAGAGCCTGGGCAAGGCGAAAAACAGGCCTCCCAGAAGGTCCCACCATGGCCACGCCTACCCAGCAACCGGCCAGAGAACAGTTTAATTATGTGAAAACCGCAGGGCCCTTCAGTGTTGGTTTTCACCAGGTATGTGCCAATATGATATTTCCAATAAACCTATTCTACCGGCCTTGGAGTTTTGCTTGATATGGATCTATTACTTGGAACCCTGACACATTGGCGTTCTAAACAGAAACAGCTACAACCGCTATCCCAGGAGGGGTTTTACGCAGCAAGAAGGCAGCAAGCTAATCCCTTCAGCTCAAAACAAGCTGCTTCTAATGTGCTCTGTAAACATGAACGACACGCAGACTGCCATTACATTGTGTAGAATACAGGAATCTATCGGGATAAAAAGGACAGGCAATCCTTGACTTACAACTATTGGTTTAATGATCGTTTGAAGTTACAACAGCTATGAAAAAAGTGACTTATGACCATTTTCCACACTTACGACCATTGCAACATTCCTATGATCAAAATTCAGGCACTTGGCATCTGGCATGCATTTAGGACAGTTGCACTGGGCTGAAGTCGTGTGATTCACCATTTGCAACCTTCCCAGCTGGCTCCCAACGAAGTTAATAGGGGAAGAAGCCAGATATGCTTAACGACTGCATGATTCATTTAACAACTAAGGTGATTTGCTTGAGAACAGTAGCAAAACAGTCATTGAATGTGGCAAAACTTACTTAACTGTCTTGCTCAGCAATTTTGGACTCGACTGCGGTCATAAGCTGAGGACTACAGGTAGTTCTTGACTTACAACAGTTCATTTAATGACCGTTCAAAGTTATAACAATACTGAAAAAAGTGACATTTTTCCATTTTTCACACTTGTGACCCTTTGCAGCATCCCCATGATCACGTGATCAAAATTCAGCTGCTGGCAAGTGATTCATACTTATGACAGTTGCATTGTCCCAGGGTTGTGGGATCCCCTTTTGCAACTTGGACAAGCATAATAATGGGGAAGCCAGATTCAGTTAACAACCATGTTACTAGCTTAAGAACCACAGTGATTCATGTGGCAAGAAGTGTCGTAAAATGGGGCAAAACTCAACAAATGTCTCAGTTAACAACATAAATTTTGAACTCAGTTGTGGCCGTAAGTCGAGGACTACCCGTACCTGTAAAGATTTTTAATAAACCATTTTTTATACAAGGTATTATTAAGTGATCTTCATACTTGTAAGCTCATGAAGGGTGAATATTGTGGCATGAAATTTGGACTACATAGAAAGCTCCCATTCCTTCTACCAACTCTACAGGTAGTTCTTGTTACCAGCTGTAACAGAGACTGGAAATTATGTTGCTAAATGATGCTGCTAGGTGACTACGAGACCATAGTGCCTGGTGGTCAGATGGTTGCCATTTGTGACCTGCTGGCTCCCACATCAATTTTGTTTGTAGGAAGCCAGCAGTGAAAGTTACCAATGGCGATCATGTGACCATGGGGATGCCGCAACAGCTGTAACTTTGAGGACCCGTCATAAGTAGCCCTCATTCAATGTCATTGTAAGTTTGAATGGCTGCTGAACAAGTGGTCGTTCAGCATGTACTCCCTGGTAGGGAGGACCTGAGGCAATCCTTTCATTCTGCTGCTGATGTCTCTTATCTGCAGAATGGAAATTAATAATTTCATTTTCATGATTTAAAAAGCTCAGAAACTGATAAGGTACAGCAGCAATTCACTTAAAAATGGCAATTATAAGCAGCAGGCCCTGATTGTCTGCTGTGAGGCAATTCTGGCCCCTTTACACCTGGCTCAGGAATTCTGGGAGTTGAAGTCCACAGGTCTTAAAGGGCCAAAAGAGATGCCCACCCTGGTACAGATTGAAAACTGCACCTACTTCTGAAGCTTTTAACTTCCCTATGGATGCTCAAATCATTTTTTGTCAATTTTAACAAAGATTATTTGAGCATTACAAAGTCTTGGTGCATATCCTTCTTAAAAGCTAGAAAAATATAAAGGAAAAGGATTGTCATGTTCCATCTGCACTAGGAAGATTTCTGGTCCAAAATTGCCTACAGTTCTCTTTTTTGCAAATGAGACATCTGGCTTGCACTGAGAACTGCTCCTCTAATGCAAAACTCCTCTCCCATTGTTTAGAGATACAGCAAAACAACTTACCCACACCGAGTACAGCTGCTAGGAGTAGACCTAAGGAAATAGATATGTGCCAGTCACATTTTTGACATATATAGTAAGCTTCAAGTTCCACTGCCAAGGAAAGTCAAATTCCACGCTTCCCAGTGTTATAAAAGAAACATTGAATTTTTCTGTGAACAATGTGGGTAAAAAGAAGCTGGACTTTGATGACTTGTATGCAGTCACCAATCTCTCTCTCCCTCCCTCTCCCTCTCTCCCTCCCTCCTTCTCTCTCTTCACACGCTTCTCACATTCAGACACCCCACCTCTGATGTGAAGTACTAATAATGGTATTTTCCCACCTTGCATGGCCAAGTGAACCAAGTCACTGTAACTACATCACACAAAGTTGACAACATCTTCATTAGCAGAAAATTAAATGTCTTAGTTCTTACCCATATTTCTATTGATGGACCTGCAAGTAAAAAATAGAAACTCTGGTAAGAAAATACATTCTACAGCTAAGAACTTCTGACTGCTGATCCAATGCCTTGAAGTCCATCCAACCATTATCCCCAGAACTGAAGCTTCCAACCAGTACTGTTTGCTAGCCAGCCTAGGTGCAAAAGCTGAACATATTTTCCCCAAGCCACCTGAGAACTACTGACTTCCCACACAATGCTTAAAAAGTTATATAACCCCAAAATAAATGGCTAAAACCTAAGTTGCCCGGTACCTCACAGACCAGTAGTAGCAGTGGTGGGCTACTGGGTGGTCGGCAGGGTTCAGGTGAAGTTGTTATCTCTGGTTGAGCTGGCCACTTGTCCTTGTGCTATGCTTTCCCTAAATAACTAACTTTTCCCCTGCTCAGGCTGCCCAGGCGAGTTCCGCGCCGCCTGTGCTGTATTCACTGGAGCTGCCTGAGTCGATTAGTAACCTGTTTGAAACTGCGTTTCAGCCCCAAAGTGCGCTCATGATCAGCAAACCCCTTGCCAACCCCTCTGAGTAGTAGAAGAAACAAAAGCAGCTTATCCTTACTAAAGCAAGTTGATATTCTTGTTGAAGGACTTAACACTCGAGGGGTTCTGTGTACACTGACCATCCCTGGGGCTTAAAAACTGTCCACAGTGGGCATGGCTAATGACAGATAGCCAATAGTATTGCAGTAGAACTGCCTTGGTTGCCATGATGCACCTTCCAGTTATTTAATATTGACCCAGCCCCCAAATCTTATTTTTAGGTTTCAATTTCCCAAGTAACATTTTAGTTTCGATTTCCCAGCAAAAGAAAAGAATCAAGGACTTCCTTGTGGGTTGATGGAAACCCATGAGAGCTTTCCCAACATTGCAATAATATTCACATCCTGACAATTTCTTTATCTTTATCTGCCATGGGGCTGTTTGGTTTATATCATGCTGAATTGCAAAGTTACATAAATAGAGCAGATTTTTAAGATTGTTACTGTTTGCAAGATTTTATTCTGGATGTCCAGATAGCAACTAGCTGAGGTTTGCAAGAAACAGAAACTTTATATAATGCCGATCACATGGGCACGATTCAGAAGGACAGTGGGGTATGGATAGTTGTTTAACAATCAGCAACGTGGCATCATTATCCCCCAAACAGCTGGTTGGCATACTGGGTCTTATGACATAGTTCTGCTCTCAAGTGACCAGTCCAGAAAATTTCACAATTAGCTCTTACAAGCTGGTGCAAGTTGGCTGCAGATGACCACTGGACATACATGTTCTTTGAGCTTTACAACTTGTTGGACGAACTCTGAGATACCTTAAACCTATTAAAGAAACCCTCGGAATCTTATAAATCTGATCAATCAAGAAATAAAATGCCAGAAGCAACCTCTGGAGGGCTGTGGGAGAAAGACTGAGTCTAACCAAAGACAAGTAAGAGACCATATTCAGGCCTATGTTGTAGATATTATGGACTTTTGCCTACACTGATAGATAGTGTTGAAAGGCTGGAAAATGCCTTTCCTTTGAGGATTCGGTTTTCCGGCTGGGAGGGCTCCAGTGCAAGGACACAGACAACTACTTGGAAGCTGGTTTATTCTTCAGGAAGGCAAGAGATAGCAAGAAGTCTGCGTTCCTGGGGCTAGCCATCTTTGTATAATAAACTCCTGATTTTTATACCTTTTCTCCTTTTGTGTGTGAGTGCTTGTGTTTGTATTTCTTAATGTTTTAAATCCTGTCAGGGGGTTGTCTTCATTTCCGCCAGAGGGTAAACTCTGCAGGGTGGTTTGATTGGATTATCAGTTTCATCCTAATGTTTTCTTATATTTGTTTGGTGGCAATCTCCTGTCTGCTCGTGTCTTTTGTCTATTTGTTTTGCTGATTTGGCATGGCCTTTTGTTTGTAAGGGATTTCTTTTTCTTGTTTCCCTAGCTTTCTTAATTACTTGGCTTTTGTCTAGGGGGCTTCTTTCAATACCTTTTATTAAATCTCTTTTCCTATGCAAGTTTGTTTTATAGCTGGCCTGATGTTCCCTTTGGGCTTTTCCTGCTTGGGTATCACCACTGTCCTCATGAAGTTCCCTTTCCACAATAGAATGCGCAGCCAGAACCGAGAATCGCACAACCATCCCTAAATCCAACATTTCCCTCCCTTAGTTGCCTGCCATCATTGCCAACCCATCCCTGACCATCACGTTCAAGATGTTTTGAGAATGGTTACTTCAAGTGTAGGTTGGCATGCAGCAGCAGCATTCTTCTCTCAGCTGGGTGGTCATGAAACAGGGTTCAGGGGAGCTACAGCAAGCAGCTGGGGGGGCGGGGGGGGGAGGATACAAAATTTCCTTCTGCTTTCCCCAAACAACAGTCAGTTTTGCTTTCCCCTCCCCGCTCCTCCATAGTTCATAGCAGATTTTCATCACATGGCATCGAAGCACAAGCGGAGAGTGAGGCAGCAGCTGACAGTGGTGTTTTGTAAAGCTAAATTTTGGCTTTAATGTGTTCTGTATTCTGACATGCTATCTAATCCCATGAGAGCCAAGGAAACAAGGTAGTTTAAAGCATTATTCCTCTTGCCAGTGAACCAGTAAAATCATAGAACTGATGATGTTTCACACGGTAGGCTTTGCTTTTTCAACTATCCTTTATTGAAGAAGTCATAGGGGCTTGCATCTTACACAATGCTTGAACCATGAGCTGTGGTTTAAAAATAAAAATAGCTGGTATTACATAATATGCTTAGCCCAAACTGTGTACACACACACACACACACACACACACACACACACACACACACTCACACTATAGTTAACAGCAGAGAAAAGTTGGTGGGGAGACAAATGATTAAGTCCTTAATCATTTGTCTCCCCACTAACTTTTCTTTCCTGTTTGGTTTTGAAATGTTTTGCTACTTATCTGGCTGTACTTTTTGGTCTGAAATGTTTGCTGCTTATCTGACTGTAGTTTCTTCAGTGTAACCAAAGAAGTTGCTTGGACAAACTGCAAAACGTTTTGCTGGGAGAATTTCCTTGGGTTCCTTCCGTCCGAGCCTAGAGGCAAACAAGATATGAAGGCTAGCTGTTTTTGAAAAGGAGGTTTCTTTTAATTACCTAAAATAATTCTTCTTAAAAACCTCCAGTGATGGAGCACCCACAATTTTTGAAGGCAAGCTGTTCCATTGGTTAATTGTCCTCACTGTTAGGAAGTTTCTCCTTAATTCCAGGTTGCTTCTACCCTTGATTAGTTTCCATCCATTGTTTCTTGTCCTGCCTTCTGGTGCTTTCGAAAATAGGTTAACCCCCTCTTCTTTGTGGCAGCTTCTCAAATATTGGAACACTACTATCATGTCGCCTCTAACTCTCCTTTATCTTAGACTAGTCAGACCCAAAACCTGAAGCCATTCTTCGTATGTTTGATCATCTTACTTGTTCTTCTCTGAACTTTTCCCAAGGTCTCAACATCTTTTTTGTAGTAATGTTGCCTGGGATTTTAAGCTTCATGGTTAGCATTTTAAAAGGGGATATTAGTACTTTGAACCTGGTAGAGAGATATAGGTCTCTTCCCCTCTCCCGTTGGCCAAGGGTGCTGGAGGAAATGGATAACGTGGGTCCCGTTTGGGATTCTGGCCTGGATGTAGGATAGAAATGGTGGGGTATAGAAAAAGGGCTTCTCTCTGATGACTCCCTCTTTTTGGAACACCATTCCCTCAGAGATGAAGTTGGCTCCCATCTTGTTGCTTTTCCACAAGGCCTTGAAAACTGTCTGTCTGCCCATCCATCCATCCAATGTATTGGTTGGCCATCTTACCTCAAGGTAATTCTGAGCAGCTTACAGTGGCTTTGTCAGCAGGCTTGAGCCTATCAAGTTGCTTGTCTTATAGAATTATTGCCACCATGGGATGGGTGAAAAATTGTGGCTTTTTAACTGAATTTTTAATGCATTTTGCCTGGAGTCATTGTGTGTGAATTGGGCAGCTATATAAGTTTAAATAATTATTTAATAAATAGGGAAATCAAATAAGTAACATCTTTAATCCAGTTATCAGCGAAAAGTCTATGCAGAGCTCTAGGATTTTGTCAATAATCAACATATATAACACAGCATTTCACATCCAGTGGTGGGATTCTACCGGTTTGGCCTGACTGAGCGAACCGGTCGTAAAAAGCTGAACTGGCATTTCTTTTTTTCCCCTCCTGACGATCAGCTGTTCTGACGATCAGCTGTGCCGGGATCCCCCTCGCTGTCTTGCTGCTTTGCCCAGGAGGCAAAAAAAAAAAATGGAGCAGGGGGTGCTGCACAAAAAAAAGAAGCCACGCCCATCCAGGCACGTGGCCACGCCCACCTAGCCACTCCCACCTAGCCACGCCCACAGAACTGGTAGTGAAAATATTTGCATCCCCCCCTTTGTTCCCATCTTAACTCTTAATTGCAACAAAATCCATTTAAAAGTCCTGAGAGGGTCCCAGTATCCCAATGTAAATAAACCGCAACATAACCAACTATTTCTCCTTTACAAAAAGCAAGTCCAATACACCAAATTTTTCCTATTTCAAATATCTACAATTCCAGAAAAGAACCCCACCCTTAACTACAGTTGAGAGTGTCAAATACTTCTTTGTTTAAGTGCTAGAAGCTCTGCGTATGTACTAGTTGGATACCTGTGCTTCGTGACAAAACTTTGTGATCGGGCTATGAAGGAGAAATTTGGTTCAGTCAGTTGGCTCAGTGGTGGTCGGTGATTGAAACACATAAGGGAATATCGCTCCTGTCGCTTTGAGCCCGGAAGCAGTTCCATAGGTGGAAGGCATAGACATTTTGGTGAGGAACCCCTTTCCTAAGAGGTCTGTAGGCGGCGTGCATAAGCGCACCAACGTGCCTACCGTCCCTGTCCTATTGTTTCTTTTATTTTTCTTATATGTACCCATTTCATGTATTCATAACTATGTATATACTTATACCTATTATCTTGTAAACAATTGACAAATTGAAATAAATAAATAAAAATAAAAAATAAATAAAAATAAATAAGTACTGTAAGGAGCCCCAGACACTCCTGAGTGAAGGAGTGGAACGTCTGCCAGTTTGAACTGAGGTAATGGAATGTGAGGCAACTGGCAGTTGGAACAGATTTCTTTTCAGAGCGTGTTAATAATAACTTTATAGGAAATACTAATGCTCTGATGGTCATTTTGAAAAATCCTTTCTTAGTGAGCATCTAGAAGCCAAGAGGAACATACTTCCCAATTTCAAGTTTGTAGGCTTTACGGTTCTGGAGATTTTGTGATGATGCGTGAGTGGTATTTCGCTTTTATATATATATAGATAATCAGCGAACAGAAAGAAGAGACTTGTGAAATTATTTTATTCAGAGTATGATTGACATAAATCAATTATTGGTTAGTAGCAATTAAGCTTATTAGTTCACAAATATGTATTTAAATGCTAGTCTTCTTAAAGATAGCGTGAACTTTCCAGACATCTCTTACAGCAGGAGCCCCACCACTACACCAGTGGCTGTTATCGCAGCTTTGGTAGCGACAGAAAGGCCTGCCATCCCTAGGGTGAAAAACAAAAATGTAACATAATTAGGAAGATGAAAAACAAATGATCAAATGTTCTACAAATGTCTGGAAAAAAAAGAATTTGATGTCTTGGAAACTTAAAAGTCAGATCTTATGCAAATTGAGCTAGGAAAAATAAGCAGAAGTACTGTAAATGTATAAATAGTACATCAGTCAATAATACATCAGTCTTGTTTATTGTCCATTTAAGTACTCATGTAAATGCACCCAGGAAATAATTGTTTGCTATAGATTTGGGGATTTAGAAATATACACACGCATAGACACATACACTAAGTGCTTTATTTTCAAGGCGCTCTGAAACTTCACATTCAGCAGGATAAATGTGGCTAAACTTAGTATCTCTTAATTATTGTTATGCTTTTTTTTTTTCAAAGGTTTGGCACTGATACCTTGGTTTTGGATAGCTATTTGACTATCGTTCAATCTTGGGCTGTGTAAAGTTCATTCTCTTGCACCCTTTTGTTGTTCCGAACACATTTTAAAATGCAAATGATTTTATGTTCACCTGTTAAAATACAGTCATATGGACATATGATCTATTCATCCTGGAGCACTGTTGATGCAGTAGGTGCTATATTTAACCCCAAATCTACTTTGCACTTCGCGATTTGATCTGTATATTCTCTGTTCCAGTATATCTTCAAGAATGCTTATCCTACAATTACATATTGTTTGGAATACTATTAATATATATTCTACATCAAAGGATTAAATGGGTAGCTGGGCAAAGAGTTTGATATTTCCAGGCCCCACCCTTCTGAGTAACTTTTTCTTGTCCTTCCACCTCCCTCCGAATGTTCATTCGATCAAGGAGAAACTGCCAATTGTTTTGTTTTCAGGAAAAAACAATAGAAAAAGTAAATGCAGGCAGATCTTTAAATACTGGGATGGAGAGAAACAATCCAATTAGGTTTAGGAGAAAACAAGAGAGAGGTATATTTGAAAATATTTGTTTAAAAGATACCCTTCTCATAAAATCAATGTAATATTTTCTGCAAGGATGTCCATTTGGCTTCAAGCGACCAGTTAGGTTGTTCTTCAAAACCAGATATACACACACAAAAAAAACAAAACCCCATGCAGAGCTTCGTGTATACCAGTGTGACCCTCAATACACCCTTCAAAAACTCCTGGAAGTAATTGATTTTTGAAAGGAATGTGCTGTGAGGAATCACAAACACAAAGCCATCCTATCTCTCATTGCATCCTTTCAATAAGAACATCTGTTCTTCCAAATAAAAAGGGAACCCTGGTGCTAATGCTACAGTACAGGTAGTCCTCGACTTACAACAACTCGTTTAGTGACTGTTCAAAGTTACAATGGCAATGAAAAATGTGACTTATGACCATTTCTCACACTTACAGCCATTGCAAACATCTCCATGGTCACATGATTAAAAATTCAGATGCTTGGCAACTGACTCATATTTAAGACAATTCATCTTTTTGCAAGATTCTGACAAGTAACAAGAATAAGGAAATTCTTAGCTATGTTACTAACTTAACAACTGCAGTAATTCAATTAACTGGCAAAAAAGGTCATCAAATAGGGCAAAACTCACTTAACAAATGTTTCATTTAGCAACCAATTTTGGGCTCAATTGTGGTAAGTTGAGGATTCCCTGTACCAGGTATGGACAACAACCACTAGAGTTTTTGTTTACTTTTTAATGAATGAATGTATTATTTATTATTTTTATATTTTATTATCTTGTTTTTCATGTCTATGAGATGTTTGTCCCAAGCATGTTTAAAACTCAGTCAATTGTCTTTTATATCCTGGTACTGCTATCAGGGCTCTGAATCTCAGTTCTTTTCCTTGGCCAAAATACTCCAAAATATTTTTGGTTTGTTTTGGTTGTTATATGAGACGTCTGGCTTTGTTTCTGCCCAATTATGGCTGGCATGGAGCAGGTTGACAGAACTCCCATAGCTCAGTCTTTTGTTCTGAGTTGTAATAGAAAACTTCCTCTGTTTTGCACAAATTGTTATTTGAAAGTTGCATACTGGAGAAGGGTGGACCTACCAAAATGGCTGGCTAGGAACCTGGGGTCTTTGGTTCTTGAACCATTTAGAGAGCCAGTGGGGTTATAATAGTTAAGGTACCGAGATGGAAATTGGGGACTCTTGATTTAAATCTTTGGGCCAATCCCACCGATCAATCCATCAGTTGGCATTTTTTAGAATAGAATAGAATTCTTTATTGGCCAAGTATGATTGGACACCCAAGGATTTGTCTTGGTTTTAATTTTAGGACTTATATTAGGGTTTCCCACCATGGAACAATAAAACACTATTGTCCACTAATGCCAATTATGCAAAGTCAGCTAAGCCTCCACAAAGAGTACTTTTGGGGGGTTGGGTCACACATGGTCCTGGTAAAAAAGGTTGCCTATCCATGAGAGAAAAGGGCCTAGAGGTGGAACTCTCACCTCACAATCAGGAGACTGTGAGTTTGATCCTAGATAGAGGCAGATATTTCTCTCTCTGGGCTCAATGGGAATATATATGCTGAACAAAACTCCGCATTGGCAACAGGAAAGGCATCTGGCCATTAAATACTCTGCTAGCTCCATTCAGTTGCTCAGACGTCACCCCGCAAAGGATTATGGAGTCGTTAAAAGAAGATGATGATGCACGAGAGAAAAAGGCATGTTGTAACATTCCAGGCTGACTTTTCCTCTTATTTAAACCATCCAAAGCAATAAAATTCAGTTTCTATGTTCCTGTTGGCACCTTCCCACAAGTATATAAGTATCCCTTTTTTCAAAATCACAACTTAGGCATTTGAGGAAATGGGACAATCATCTGCAAAATGCTATGGCATAATAAATGGCTTGGCCACTACAGATTCTGCTGCAACAGCAAAAAATAGAAAAGCGATACTGACCAGCTGATTGCCCGAGGGCAACGATGCTCCCAGCAGCCACACCACCACCGTTGGCTATGGCTGCGGCTGACATCATCTTCGCTGCCAGTGACCCGGCAGCAATGCCAGCAGCTGTGAACCCCACGGCACTTAGTGCCAGTGGAACACCCACGACACCACCTGAAAAGCATGCTGTTAGTTACATAACTAACTAGATCTGAAGTAAATTCATATCACTTGTTCATTTACTGCATTTTCTAGCAATTTTTCTCTCCACACCTTATTTCTCACCAGAGTCATTCAATCAGCTGCACAGTGAAAGTGAATGCATGTCTCCTTAAAGCAATCCAGCATTTTAACCAATAAATTGGCTTTCTAAATTACTTCCCCTGCCTGTATTCCCCTTGAAGTCTTAACAGAAACAGCTACAAGCTAACCCAGTAGTGGCTTTACTCACGGAAGGCAGCAAACTAATATTTCAACAAAAACGCTGCTTCTCGTTGTGCTCTGTGAACATTAACAACATGCTGACTATATCCCACTTGTGATGACCCATGGCGTGGCACAAAAGCAACAAAGTAGGTAAAGTCCCTAAAATACCTCCAACTTGGCCCATAATGTCCATTTCTCATTGGCTGGAGAAAAAAACTCTCCCAAGAACAGTTTTTAAAGGGAAGAAATTCAGTCGAACCCAAAGTATATCTAAATTATAAATAAAAACCAACACAAACCACATTGCAGCAATTAACGAGACAGGGCAGGATAAGGAATTGAAGACTTCAAAAGATAACGAAACACCCACAGTTGAGAGGACTCCGGAACCCAGATAAGACTTGACAGACCAAAATAATTCATGCTTTGCTTCCAGCAAGGAGCTGTGCGCAAACACCCTCTTTATCCTGTTTTCCCAGCTGCAACTAATGAAGGGAATCAGGGACTTTTTCTCCCCCATAACCCACGTTGTTCCTTCTCCATTCCTCCCTGCGTGCCATACGATGAAGAGGGGGTAAGCCAGGGTCTTCCTCTGAATGCCCAGCTGGACTGTTCCCTTCCCCAGTTTCCTCCACAGCCACCGGAGCCACACTCCCACTCCCTGTCAGCTGTTCCACCTCTCCCTCGGAATCAGATTCCAACAGGGGCATGACACTACTGCATAGAATACAGGAATCCATCTGTGTAAAATGGAACCTACAGGCAGCCTTTGACTTACAATCATTTGTTAGTGACCATTCAGAATTAAAATGGCAATGAAAAAAGTGACACGACCATTTCCCACACTTTTATGACTATTTCAACTGTTGCCCATCTCTGATACAGATTGGAAGACTGCACTTGTCACCAAAGCTTTGAACCTCCCTATGGATCCTCAAATCATTTTTGTTAAAACAAAAATGACTTGGGCATCACCCAAGTGGTGCACGAGCTTCTTAAAAGCTAGGAAAAATAATGGAAGAACATTCTTAAGTTCCATCCGCACTAGGAAGAGTCCCAAAATCTGGAGTTCTTTTTTCTCCAAACTAAACCTCTTATTTGAACTGGGAACTCCTCTAATGCAAAACTCTCCCAGCCACCAATATGACAATCCATAAAGAAACAACTTACCAAGCCCGATGGCAACCCCAGTTAGCAATCCTAAGGAAATAGATATGTGCCAGTCAGATATTTGAATTTATATTGCTGCCCATTCGTCCATGGTGACTATATACATACATGGATATAGAAATGGATACGAATAAAAAAGAACATTAGGCAGGGACAGTAGGCACATTGGTGCGCTTATGCACGCCCCTTAACTCTGGTAAGAAAATACATTCTACAGCTAAGAACTTTTGACTGCTGACCCAATGCCTTGAAGTCCATCCAACCATTATCCCCAGAACTGAAGCTTCCAACCAGTAGTTTTCTAGCCAACCTAGGTGCAAAAGCTGAACGTATTTTCCCCAAGCCACCTGAGAACTACTGAATTCCCACATAATGCTTAAAAAGTTATATAAACCCAAAATAAATGGCTAAAACCTAAATTGCCCGGTACCTCATAGACCAGTAGTAGCAGTGGTAGGCTACTGGGTGGTCAGCAGGGTTCCCCCCCACTTGCATCCTCATCTAGAGTGCCCCATGGGCAGCCTCGCCACCAGCCGCTCCTAACGGGTGATCATGGCGAAGCGCAGAGAGCTCCCTACTCCCACCAAACACCTTTGCTGCAGACCCAAGACCTTTGGCACCCACTGCTGTTGCTTTCCCTTCTGCCCATTCTGCTGCCACGTTTGGAGCTGCCGCTTCCGTGTTTGGAGTGCCGCTGCCATTTGGAGTGCTGCCGCCATTTGGAACACCGCTGTCATATTTGGAGCTGCCACCGTGTTTGGAGTGGTGGCGGTGCTCCAAATGGCAGTGGTGCTCCAAACAGCGGCAGTGCTCCAAACGTGGAAGCGGCAGCTCCAAACGCAGCGGCAGCTCCAAATGCGGACATGGCAACTCCAAACAGCGGCAGTGCTCCAAACAGCGGTGGGGTTCCAAACGCGGAAGCGGCAGTTCCAAATGCGGTGGCAGCTCCAAATGCAGAAACGGCAGCTCCAAACAGCAGCAGTGCTCCACACAGCGGCAGCACTCCAAACGTGGAAGCAGCAGCTCCAAATGCGGTGGTGGCATCGGCAGAAGGGAAATCAACAGCGGCGGGCACTGAAGGTCTTGGGTCTGCCGCAAAGATGCTTGGCAGGAGTAGATGCTCTCTGCGCTCTGCCATGATCACCCATTAGGGGCAGGTGGTGGCGAGGAATTGTTGCCTGCGGGGCGCTCCTAACGGCAAGTCCCCCTGCCCTTCCCCCCATTTCGCATGTTTTAAAATAGGCATAAATTTGGGGGGGGAGGGGCTTAATTTCATTTTATGCCTAGAAAACATGCTGGGTCTTCCTATTGGGAGAGGTCGTATTGTTGGAGAAACACGGTACACAGACACACACACACACGCACACACACACACACACAGAGCTTCAAGTAAGAGACTTGTATTACCAGGGGAACTCAAGTTTAACACTTCCCAATGTTGTAAAGGAAAGACTGTATTTTTGGGAAACTGCTTCTGTCTGAGGTGGGAAAAAAATGAAATTTTGATTAATAGGATTTAGGTTGTTATAGAAATGGCTAGTTTATATTACTATGTAAAAGTAAACAGTTGAGGTTTGATATTATTATCTTATTCTACTGCATCAAAGGGAATCAGAAGCCAACACGCTTTCTTTCTCTTTTTCCAACATTTTCCCCTTCCCTTTTTCCTCCATGGTTGGGCAATGCTGACGTGTATACAATTGCCGTTCTCATTCCCTCTCCCTCCCTCTCTTTCTCTCTCTCTCACACACACTTCTTGCACTCAAACACTCCTACCTAGGATGCCTCTAATATGGTGTTAAAAATAGTATTTATCTCTTTTATATGGCCAAGTGAACCCAGCTGTTGTAACTCATATCATATATCATACAAGGTTGACAACATGTTTAGGACTAGAAAATTAATTAATTAAAAATTAAATCAATTGGTCTTATTTCTCACCCATTGTTGCTGTGAATGCACCTGTAAGTAAAAAACAGAAACTTTATTTATTTATTTATTTTGTCAAGTATGTATTAGATAACATGTATAAGTATAAACATGATTATGAGTACATGAAATGGATACAAATAAAAAGGAACATTAGGGCAGGGACGGTAGGCACATTGGTGCGCTTATGCACGCCCCTTAACTCTGGTAAGAAAATACATTCTACAGCTAAGAACTTCTGACTGCTGACCCAATGCCTTGAAGTCCATCCAACCATTATCCCCAGAACTGAAGTTTCCAACCAGTACTGTTTTCTAGCCAGCCCAGGTACCAAATCTGAACATATTTCCCCCAAGCCAACCGAGAACTACTGATATCCCACACTATGCTCAAAAAGTTCTGTAACCCAAAAGGAAATGATTAAAATCCAAACTACCTGGTACCTTGTAAACCAGTAGAGGAAACGAAATAAGGTTATTGTTATTAAATGAAGCTAGTATGCGGCCTCTTAAAGGACTCCCCAAAACTTTCCTGAGCTGGCTTTAAAAAAAGTCCACAGTGGGAGTGGCAAATGACAGATATCCAATATCATTGCAGATAGTTCTGCCTTCATTTCCATGATACACATTCCAGCTATTAAATATTGACCCAGTCCTTTATATCTTATTTTTAGGTTTCAGTTTCCCAAGCTGCATTTCCATTTCCCAGTGGAGGAAAAGAATGAAGGACCTCCCTGTGGGCTGATGGCAACCCAGGAAGCCCTTCCCAGCATTGCAATAATATTCGCATCCTGACAATTTGCTGACAATTCATCTTCATCTGTCACAGGGCTGTTTGGTTTATGTCATGCTGAACTGCAAAGCTGAGATAACAAGCAGGAAATAAACAGATCTGATTTTTAGGTTTCCTATGGTTTGTAAACCTTTTTAGATGTTCATACAGCAATTGGGTGAAGCTTACAATAAACAGAAACCTTATGTAAAATGCCAGTTGTGTGGGCACAATTCAGAAGGACAAATACAGTAGTGTATGGATCATTGTGCTGCACCACTAGCTGCCAAATGAGGACAATTGAGCCCAAAATTTATGTTGCTAAGTGAAACATTTGTCAAGTGAGTTTTGCCCCAGTTTCTTATTAAGCGAACCATTACAGTTGTTAAGTTAGTAACGTTGTTAAGTGAATCTGGATTCCCCATTGACTTTGCTTATCAGAAGGTCACAAAAGCTGATCACATGACCCAGGGACACTGCAACCATCGTAAATATGAGTTAGTTGCCAGTGTCTGAATTTTAATCATGTGACCATGAGAATGCTGCAACAGTTGTAAGTGTGAAAAATGGTCATAAGTCACTTTTTTCCAATGCTGTTGTAACTTTGAATGATCACTAAATGAACCTAACTCTTCTCTTCTCTTCTCTTCTCTTCTCTTCTCTTCTCTTCTCTTCTCTTCTCTTCTCTTCTCTTCTTGGTTTCAAATGTTTCACTGTTTATCTGACTGTAGCTTCTTCAGTCTGACCAAAGGAACTGCTTGAATAAGCAGCAAGATGTTTCAAGCCAAACAGAAAAGGAATGCAGTTGCCATGGCACATTCCAGAAAACTCCATATGAAGGACGGATAATCTTTATCAATATACTCCCAGAGTAATTGGAAGTTTTGTGTTGAGACATGCCTTGTTTATTGTTTATTTATTTATTTGTATTTGTATTTATCTGCCCAATAGTCAGGCAGTCTTGTTGCAACTGATGGGGAAGCCTTGAATTCAATTCAATTTCGATTAGCATCTGTCCTTATAAAACGTGACATTAGTATTTATGTACTGGACCAGACGGAAAAAAAAAGTTTCTTATTGCTCTTATCATCTAGCCCACGGGTGTCAAACCTATGGCATCATGTTGCTGTCATGTGATATTTCGTGATGTTTTTCCCATTCACGGAGCTGGGTTGGGTATGGCCTACGTCTGACGCATCCGGCTGTTCTGACCCAGCCTTCATGAGCCCCACTCAACAGCTTACTTGTGAAGAGAAACCCCTTTTTATTTAGAAAGGCAGGAATACATGGCATTCACTGACAAAGCTCCAGGTCACACTTCCTTAGGTGATTCACACAACAGTTTCAAGGAGCCTCAATTAGCATTTCAATCCCAACACAAAGAGTCCTGATTGACCTGGTTAGTGGCAAGGAAATCCTAGCAAAGAATGTGCTGGAGGGAACTTTTCTGGAGCATGAACAGTTGTCTCCAACAAGCTTGCCTCACACACCCTTCCTCCTTATATCCCAGCCAGGAAGGGCCTTGTTAACATCTTCTTTTCCTGGATAGTTGGCCCTCAGCCCTGCGTTTCTCTCCTCTCTGTACTTCTCTGTGCATAGGCGCATTTGGGACAGGGCCCAGCTGTTCCTCCTCCTCACTCAGCTCAGGCCCTGAAAACAGTTGTGCCATTACTCATGCCCTGGTCACCTCAGGAGGCTGTTATACAATAGGGAAGCTGGTATAATAGCAACAATTCCAATTGGTCCCTTCAACCCAATGAATGAACCACTTCTTATATGCAGCAAGCCATGGAGCTGAAAGTCTTAAGAATGAAGTCTTCAGAGATTCTTGAATAACAGTGATCATACCCCCAGCCCTGCCTGAATTCTCAGCTGTTGCCACACCACAAACATAGCCGGGCACGTTTCCAAAAGTGGAAACCCCTGTCACTTCTGGACCCAGGCAGGTCCCAATAAGACATCAAATCACAGATGAAGGAGGCCTTATGCATGCCAACCCAGCATTTCGTAGCCTCAGCTGGAAGCCAAGGCTTGTAAAAGTCTGCTGGTCAGGTACGTGGGTTGAGATCAGGGCGATGGAATGCAAAACCAGGATAAGACACTGGACAGAGGTGCCTTCTTCAAGAACTTCTGGAGGTTTTTCTACTTGCTTAGAAATGAGTAAAGGACCAGATGTGAATTTTCTAATGCAACTGCCCCATTTGAAATTTCTTGTGTGAAATTAACTGTGTCTCTAAACTTGCTTGTATATGCATTCGCATGGGAACATCAATATATGTGTCCTTGTGTATCTGACCAAGACCAAGATGCTGGAGATCCATAATTATATTTGGGAGATTCCTAATCTGTGTCCTGAATGAATAGAGGAATGGACCTGAACCTCAGGTGGTAGAGAAAGGAGAAGGATGCTGGGGCTTTTCTGACAAGGAAGTCACCAGGATGCTAATATGCTTATTCAAGTGGAATAAGGCTCAAGTGGGGACGGGTTTGTTCCAGAAGGACCCTCAAAGTCTGACCAAGAAGGTGAAGCTGCCATGATGCCATCAAAGTTCCACCTTCTTCCCTGTTAAACCATAACCTGGCTAGTTGTGTGGCAAATAATTTCTGGACCATCTGCAGCGCAAAGGGAAAGGAAAAGGTGGACACGCATGTGAGGATAACATTCTCCAAATGCCGCAATTTACATATGTACACATGATGTTGGCATTTGTATGATGATCTCACAACTTTGTGGAAGGTCCTTTTTTGTGCCATTGTGGTTTGCTACAGATGTTGCTACCTCTCACCTGCCCTCCAGTTCTGAGGCTGGTGGCCGTATCAATCATTTAAACATGTAAACAAATGGATTATTTAATAAAATGATAAATACATAAATAAATACACATTTACTACTTTTTCTTCTGTAATTGTATCAAAATGAATAAAATAATAATAATAATAATAAATTGTCCCAGCCTTTTTCTACTTTTTCTTCAATATTGTGTAGGAAGTTAGCACCCACCCCTCTCCTAGAAAATTGAAATATCCTGGGAAATATTAAAAAGGCAGAATATTTCCTCTAAAAAGAGTAGAAACTCAGAAGCAGAAACTCACCCCCACCTTTGTTAATGGATGCCCACCCATTAAGGCCTGGGGCAGAATGCTTTACATAACAAAGATCTCCAGGTAAAGCTATAGCAATTGCTGAAAAGCCCTTTCAGTGCATCATCATCCAGCAAGGCTCAACCAAGCCTGGAACTCAGGACAGCTTACAAAGCTGCCCCTGCATGGCCTCATGGGAGTCTGACAACCAGTCAGAATACAAGCTCCAATTCAAATCCCAACAAAGGTTATAAAACCCAGGCCCTCTCAGCCCCTCAGCCCTTTTCGTGATCTCTTCCTTCACATTGAAGCATGTGATAATCCTTCCTTTTCACTCTTGGAGCTCCAGGCCACGTGGTCCTGTTCACCATTAAACCTTCCAAACAGCCTCCATGTTTCCAGTGTCTTTTTCCCCACTTGGAACTGAACCCAGAAGGATAATTCTTTCAACAATTGTCTAAAAATGAATAAAAGGAAATGCTTGGTTGTCCTAAAATCTGTTGTTTTTGAATAAAAGGAAACGTGAACTGATATGGACAGTGGTTTCTATTTATTTATTTATTTATCTATTTCTCATGTACAAAAGCACCTACAAAAAATAATAAAGTTATCTCCCTTTTTGTTTAAATCTTCTTGCTCCTTCGGGTGAATGTGGCTGAGCCGCAGGAAATAGTCTGTGGGAGAAAAGTGAAGATATGGGCTTTTGAAATTAAAATGACTTTTAATTAGCCAATGTGAATAAAGCTTCTGTAGGCATGACAAAATATATTTCAACACAAGTATAGCTCTTTAAAATTGCAGCAGGCAAGAACTAGGAGGAAAATGAATATATCTTTGAATCAATGGCATTTGAAAAGATGAGGAACTGCACTGGTTGATAAAACACAGGAATTTTATTTATTTAAGAATTTACTTTAAAAAGCCCTTCTTTTTACATCAAACAACCGTAGATGCTAAAAATCTTTGCTTTTGTTTCTTTCTCTTTTTAACAGAGTAACAGAGTTGGCAGGTACCTTAGAGGTCTTCTAGTCCAACCCCGGGTTAAAGAGGAGACCCTATCCCATTTCAGACAAATGGCTGTCCAATCTCTTTTTAAAAATCCTCCTGTCATGGTGTACCCACAACTTTTGGAGGCAAGCTGTTCCACTGATTAATTGTCAATAAATTTCTCCTCATTTCTAGGTTGGTTCTTCTCTCCTTAATTAGTTTCCACTATTTTTTGTGCCCCTCCCCTTTTACTTTTGAACACTCCTTTTACCTATCTTAGAGGTTGTCTTGAATTTACTAAAAGAAAAAAAAAGAAGATTGTCACCTGTATAGGTGGTTGCAATTTACAAGTAATTGTGGTCGTTTTATAGCTAGTAAACCCCTTTAAGTTGACCTCAACTCCTGATGCCTATGTGAATACACTATGCAGTTTTCTTGCATGCTTGAGTGTAGAGAATAAGGAAGTTGACTTTGCTGGGAAAATGCAAAAAACATTGCCCAAGCAAAAGGGAGGGGAACATTGCTAAATTCAGAAAAACAACATTATGGTACAAGTGACTCTTCCCTATTTCATTAAAATGAAAGAAGGCAGAGATAGAATAGACTTGTAAAATTCTGTTATCCTAGCCAATGTCCATGCAGGTAATTTTAGCCTTCCTGATCTGGTCTGTCTGGGGAGGCAGGCTGACAGAGAGTATCTAGCCATTTTTTCAATTGCCTTTGATTTTTTTCAACATCATGATCAACAATGACTCTTTCACTTGTATTATGTATCTGTAACATCTAAGCCAGAGTTTCCCAACCATGGCAAACTTTAAGACCTGTGGACTGCAACTCCCATAATTCCTAAGCCAGCATAGCTGGCTGGGGAATTCTGGGAGATGAAGTCCACAGGTCCTAAAGTTGCCATGGTGAGAAACTGTGATTTAAGCATTAGCTTTATAAGTTGTGCTTCCAATGAACAATCAGGGTTGACTTCATTCTTCCTGCAGACTCAGGAGAGTGACACCGTTGTTTTCCAGCATATTTCAGCCTAGTGTGTGATAAAACCTCAGCTTGTATATCATACAGACTGAGGAAACTGAGTTAACTGAGGAAACAGGGATTCCATATTCTCTAGGGCTGTGGTCAGTGAACCACAGCCTCTTGAATCAACTTCTTACCATATCTTCCTGGGTGAAATTAAATTTTTATTCTTCCTGTCCATTAAACTACGAACATTGACTTACCTCCACCATTTCATTGCCTACAATTTCTTGCTCGTGGATGAATTTGTCTGACTTGGCTATTAATTTTCCATCCTCAAGATTTACTGTGCACTGTAAAACAATAAAACCATTACTGAACATAGATCAAACAGCCATGTTCCAAGCCACCAGAAAATGTAAAGATAATATTATAAAAATATCAATGTTTGGGGAAAAAAAAGAAAATAGTGCTAAAGTTACAACCTTGAGTTAATAAAATGCAGAGATGTTTTGCCATAGATTGCAGTAGAAAAGGTTTCCTGCAGTTGTCCCAAAAGTGCTTTTCCAAAAGGCAACTGAACTTTCTTGATTTTTTTCCTTTGAAATGTTTTGCTTCACATCCAAGAAATTTCTTCAGTTCTAACTTGGATGAGAAGCAAAATATTTTCAAAGGAAAAAAGCAAGAAAGTACAGGTATTTTTTGGAAAGAGCACCTTTGGGACAACCATGACCTGGATGGTTGAGTATCTCCATAGGTGTTCCCTATTGTCTGTCCAGAAAATTATAAAAAAAACCCTAAGATGGGCAGTTCCAGGATTGGAGTCTCCATAACTAACCTCAAGATTTTCAAGTCAAGGAGACCATTCATTCATATATTCATTCATTCATTCATTCATTGAACTTTTCATATTTTTGGACTGCCCATCTCTCTTAGAGAGGGACTCTAGGCAGTGTACAATAAAATGTCACATAGTTGAGTATGACTCACCTTGACTTTTTTCCCATCCATGGTGGTCATTTCTGCTTCTTTTCCCAACGTGAATGTGTTCGTAACAGATTTGTTGGGGGTTTTCGATGTGATCACAAAAGTATTCCCAGTCTGATGGATTTCAGTTATGGGCTTGATGTTTTTGGCGATTTTAATGATATCATCTGATAGAGCTGAGGCAGATGGGAGAGAAGATGATAGAACCCAGAATTCCACAGCCAGCCAAGTCTACACATCTTAAAGTTGCCAAGGTCGAGAAACACTATCTAGCAACAGATAAGGACCATTCCTTGAGCTTGAGTAACCTCATAGTAGGTTGCTTAGCTTTCCAGTTGTCCTTTTACCCAGAGGATACTATGCTCAAGATGGAATCAGGTCTCCAGTAAAAATCTCAGAATTTGCTTCAGAGATCCTGTTCATTTTTTGGGGGTGGGGTGGGGGGGATTTCCTGTAGCTTACCAATTGCTTTCAGGAAGTCTTCATACTTCTCTTGGGTGTAGACTTGCCAGGTACCATCAAACGCCATATTGGCAACACTGCTGGATGCTTCCTATTGGGAGAGACCAGTGGGGCATCTCCTGGCAATAGCTGCCTTTATACAGAGGGCCAAATCTGATCTGTGCCCTTTCGAGCCATCAATCATTAATCTTCTGTTTGTACATTGTGAGAATAACCTCTCGTTCATCATGCCAGAAAAAGCCTTGGCTGACTCCATAGAAGAATATTATTTGCTAAATTCCATGGCCAAGTTCAGGGAATCATCCGTAAGGAAAAAAAAAACCCTCTTATTTTTACTTCTAAATTTTATATTTGAAAACTACATCAGTCTATTTTTATTTCTGATTGAAGCTTACCCATAGTTCTCTTCATGGCTATATCAACATAGTGTAGATAATGTGTGAACTTATCTACTATAGAAAAAAGGGTTACTACCAAGCAATATATCCTGGATGGGATTATTTCACTCACACTGTAATTTTCCTATAGTCACACAACATACTTACACTGAACCCTTACTTACACAATACTAGGTTTGTTTTGTTTTAACTTCAGTGTATTTTTTTCTGCTGAAGAGTGTTGTATGAACCCAACCTACCCGGTTAACGACAAGCATCATGCAAAACGGAAAATGGATTAAACTGGTAATGTGAAGCCTGTTGTATAAACACCATAGAAAACTGAGAAGTCATATTGACATCTCACTGCCTTCATTCCAGCTGTCTGACCTGGCTCTAAAGTTAGCTCCCTCCTCAATTTAGAACAGGAGTGCCTAACCTTGGCAACTTATGGATTTCAACTTGCCAACGTGGCTGGAGAATTCTGAAGTCCACAAAGCTTAAAATTGCCAAGGTTGGGCACCTCTGCTTTAGGATAACTGACTCCATCAAAGAGAACCACTAGTTGTCTAGGACATAGGTCCCCACTCCCTGCAAAACCACGCTCCCTCTAGTCTGCAGAAAAACCTCTCCATGGACCCGATCTCTGGTCTAGGACACAAAGCTTTATCTTCCAACAGAAGAACAACTCAGACAGATGATCTCTTTCATCCTTCTTAGGAATAATCATCCAGCAGGCTCAAGGAGCATTTAACCCTTGTTCAGCTGTACCTTTGTGAGAACTATACCAAACCGGTACAGTATTCTTCTGGTACTGGAAGAGTATTTGAAGGGTCCACCAGAAAATCCAAGGGCTGTACCGTATTGAATTTCACTGTTGTAAAATGGGGAAAATAAATTACAGAGGACAGCAGTGCCATAGTTTCATTTTGTTGCCATGAACGCAACATGGACCTCTTTGAACTTGAGTTCAATTCACAGGAGTGCTTCATTCTTTCAATGCAGCTGTCAAGTCTGCAATTGTTGGTAGACTTATTCTAGGTAGAAGGAAAGAAAGGCACCAAAGACCTGGCAGCTGATCCTTAAGCATTCTGGCTTAGAGACAAATCATAGTGATGACTCATCAGCTAGACACAAATGTTGGGTAACTTTATCAGGACCAATATGCAAGCAACCTTATTTGACAGGACATTACTCAATTTGTACCTGGTCATAGTTGAGCCTATGATACTACTGTAAAATCAGCCAACATTCTTCTGACTTTCCATTTCTTTTATGTGAGAATATTTAGAAAACAATGAGCAATGAAGACCAAACTTTTCTTTATCAATTTCTTTATAAAATCATCTTTTTACAGGAACTGTTGTCTACATATTTGTAATGTCAGAATACAGTGCAGTTTTGCTTTTAATAGTTCCTGTGGGATACAAAGTTTGAGTTGTTTATATAAGGGAAATAGAATAATAAATTCTAGGTAGAATAGACTGTATTGGCAGGATATTCTCTTTCCACAAAGTTGATATGAAATTTATTTTTTAAAAATATTTTAGATGTTTCAAAGAAAATGTATAAAATAGGCAAAGAACAAGAACACCAACAACAACAACAAAGGAGATGAAACAGTGGTTTTCCCTAAAGCTTTTGTACCTGATGAATTACATTTAATAAACTTTTTAATTAAAGGCAATCTGATTAATGCCTACTCAGAATCTTCTCGAATTGAGTGAACTATGATTCTATGTTTTAAATAACACAGGACCAGGAATCTAATAGATATTCTTCCCTATTATAAATACAGGTAGTATTTGATATGAACAATTTGTTTAGTGTCTATTTAAAGTTACAACGGCACTGACAAAGGGACGTAAGGCTGTTTTTCACACTTAAATCCTGCATTTATATATGTATGCATGTATGTATTTATGACATTGCACTGCCTCGGGATCATGTGATCACTATTGTACACTTCCCAGTTGGCTTCAGAGAAGCAAAGTCAATGGGAGAGACTGGATTCACTTAATGACTGTGTGATTTACTTAACAACGGCAGTGATACACTTAACAACTGTGACAAGAAAGGTGATAAAGTTCACTTAACAACTGTCTTGCTTAGCAATGAAAATTGTGGACTAAATTGTGGTCATAAGTCAAGAACTACCTGTGGTCTCAATTGCTGTGAAAGTCTGGGGAGATCCTAATATGGATGCCGACAATGGTCAGGCTTATCATACATGGGATTGTCCTGCTTTTGTGCTCCAGTCTAGGTCACTGTGAAAATTGAGGGGGGAAAAAACAGTCCTGGAAAATGAGTTATACTGACCTACAAAAGGGAACAAAGTTTGACTTTCTGTCCCTGATAACAGCCTTAACCAGGACAGAAGTCTAGGGTTAGCCATTCAAATTTTTCTCCCCTTGCTTCATAAATTGAACAGGAAAAAGGGAGCTATTTTGAAAGAGTGCTTAAGCTGCCCCTCCCTGGTTTTATTTCTACAAATCTGCTGATCAGGAATTTTGCGCTGCTTTAACTGCTCAGAAAAAGGAACAAGCTACAAATGTCATATTGTCATAATTCTCAGTGGGTTCTACTAAAAGGTGTCAGAAAAATCAAGATTCAGTTTGTGATTCTGAAATTGAAGCGAGTTCCTTTGTTAGGACATTGTCACACGCTAATTTTTTAAAAGAGGGATTACTAGCTCTAGATCAGTTTTTCTCAACCTTGGCAACTGTCAGATGTTTGCCCCTAAGCCCTGGGGGATCCTGGGAGTTGAAGTCCACATATCTGACAGTTGCCAAAGTTGAGAAACATTAGTCAAGGCACTTGCTTGTCCAACTTTTTTCTGGATCTTCCCTGAGGATGATAAGGACAGACTTTCTTTCTACCCCTTCTATTTTTTTTTTAGTCTGTTTTATCTGATGCTTTCTTGTTGTATAAGTAATATAACTTGTAAACCTTTCAAACCGTTGTGCAGGGAGGATGATAACAGAGGACATTCACCCTGCAGATGGGTTTAAATTTGATGCCTTAAGATTTGCTAAAAATCCCCCAAATAAAATGTTCGTGTTTGTGTGAGATACGTCTTTCTAAATGCGTAAGTTAAACAAATCTAGTTTATACATCACCAAAGCTAGGCTATGTGTAGCAGAGCCTGGGGGTGGAGTCAAGAAAGGAATCAACCTGGAGTCCTTATGTTCCCACAACTGGGATAAGTCCAATTCCTCTTGAATTTTGTTAACTCTTATCCAGCATTAATTTAGTACCGACTATTAGCTGATCAGATTCTGGTGTATAGGCATAAGCAACAAATCAGCTTAATTTGTGGTTCTGATTCTTCATACCTGACACTTCTCTATCTTAGAGAAAAAATCAGAGTTAATTCGCAACTTGAACTCTTTTTAGGTGTTTAAAAAGGTTAAGTGGCTCTCTCTTTCTTTGATTTTGCCATCAGTGCTGCTCACCCTGGCAAAGATTCAGAGAGCAATCTTGCCTACTTCCTTTGCACGTCTTGAAGTCTGAGTTTGCAAACATGCTAGACTAAGTTAAAATGGGGTGGAGTAATTTGAGTCTCATAGGAAGAGAAACCTAGATGTTCTGCAGGATGAGTGGAAATTTGCCTGGTATTTATTTACAGCTTTGACACCCCTGCAGATTGAAGGTCTGGTGGCTTATTAGATAATCAATAAAGAATTAGATGATATGGGGATGAAAGGCTAAAACATATAAAGATTGGTTGCTGGAACTGGATATGTCTAGTAATATGAAAAGAAGGACTAGGGGAGACATGATAGCAGTGTTCCAATATCTCAGGGGCTGCCACAAAGAAGAGGGTGGCGGGGTCAAGCTATTTTCCAAAGCACCTGAGGGCAGGACAAGAAACAATGGGTGGAAACTAATCAAGGAGAAAAGCAACTTAGAACTAAGGAGAAATTTCCTGACCATTAGAACAATTAATCAGTGAAACAACCTGCCTCCAGAAGTTGTAAATGCTCCAACACTGAAAGTTTTTAAGAAGAGATTGGACAACTATTTGTCTGAAGTGGTGTAGGGTTTCCTGCCTAGGCAGGGAGTTGGACTAGAAGACCTCCAAGGTCCCTTCCAACTCTCTTATTTTAAATTAGAGGCTTTTGTAAGCTATGAATTCCTGTTACTGGAATCAAAGAAAGTGACACGTTATTTAGCCAAAGCAGCAGCAAGAGGCGAGACAAAGATTCAGGAGTAAGCAAAATTTATCTTTAGTACTATAAAAAAACATATCCAAAGGTAATCAACTTGTATGATAGTACAATAGAATTAAATAATTAATGGAGTATGCAGATGCCTTTTCTTTGAATGGATGTGTGACTGTCATGGAACTTTGTAACCAATCAGCAATTTTCTTATGGTATTTTTATTTCCTGTAGTGAATTTTACAAAAATAACTGTGCCTGATTTCTCTTTGGGTATGAAACCCAGAGGAGACCTTTTCTTCTTCTGTACAGAAATAAGAGTTTTGTCTTTCTTCAATCCTGTGTGGACATTGTGTTTTTCACACTGGGTTCCCTTACATAACCAACAATTCCCTTAGTATAATAAGTGAATGAGACCCTCAATGTTTAGTGCTGAATCAATTTATTGGAGCATCTAGTGGGACCACGAAAAAGGGCCTTCTTGGAGATGGCCCCTTCTTTAGAGAATATTATTTCTCCAGAGGTATCGTTGCTCCCATCCTGTTTCTGTTGTGGTTAGCCGGCAGCAGGTGCAGATGGCTGAGGAGAGCGAGGACTCTGATGAAGGGCCAGGACCTTCAGGGAGTGGACTGCTGCCTTCCAGGGATTGTGGGGGCTGGCAGCAGTGATGAGGAGGTTCCTGAGGAGCCTGTGCCAAGTGCATGTGCACGAAGGATTACTCGGAGGAAAGAACAATTACAGCAGCACAGGTGACTCGGGAGTAAGGCTGCAAGGTAATGGCCCCTCCCTCCCTCAAGAGGATAAAAGCCAGGTTTGGAAAAGCATTCTTTGCAGACAGCAAAGAAACTCTGAAGTTCAACTTGTGGACATCTTAGTTCATGTTTGGAGAATTTGTTCTTATCTGGGTTTTTGGCAGCCTTGACAAACAACTTGGCAAGGCTCTTTCTTGTCGGAGCTAATTGTTGGAAAGCAGCTTTTTATCTGTAAAGGAACAGAATTGTGATTAAACCTTAAATGGTGGGGGCTGCTGCCTTTGTCTGTGTTTGCTTTTTGGGAACCCGGTTGGGTCAGGACAGTTCCTTTTGTGAAAGGCCCTAAAATTGTGGTTTTGTTATTGGGTCCAGGGACTATGGCAATGACGTGGCTGATTTGATTGTGTTGTTGCTGCCATGGGAGAGGGTCAATATTTTTAAAAAATGTTATAAGCCACCTGGAGTCACCTTTGTATGAGTTGGGCAGCTGTATAAATTTGCTAAGCAAACAAAAGAACGAACAAATACATTCATTCATTCATTCATTCATTCATTCATTCATTCATTCAATCTTCTTGTGCAAACACAATTGTGGTCCATTAATTCAGATTTATGCTTTGTCATGGGGGATCCTTTCTGGATATTTCTTCTGTGACAGCAAATACTCTGGCTTGAGCTGTAATGGGACACATTGAATTGAAACGCCAAAAAGTTCAGTGACTTTCAGCCCCTTTTGCTCAATACGACTGCTTCATCCTGTCCTGACCTTGGGAAGCTAAAATTTAAGCTGACCTCTTCAAAGATCTGCTGTGTGCACAGAATGGGCAGAGAGGGGGCACCAATGTGCACACCTCCTGTTCTTGCAGGAGATCAGGGTCTTGGGAACCTCCCTACACCCAGTAGTCACAATTTGGATTGTCTCACTGAAGAAAACAGGTGCCACTGCAAAATACCATCATTATTTATTTCTGCTCTTTCGTAAGCTGCCCAGTGGCACAGTGTTGGAGCTGAGCAACCGTGTATATTTCTGAAATAAACACAATCGTAATCATACTCTCCAAATCCAACTATTTATTTAGCAAATGGTAGAGCAAGTCAGCAAAGATATAGTAGCACCAGGAGATCATTGAATCTAAGCCTGAAAAAAAAATCTGTGAATATTTGCAGTCGAGGCCTGAGTGATTCCATTCACACATCATCCTAAGCTATGATTTATTTCCATTGTGTTCTCATAAATGAAGGCAAATATATGTCTTTCAGGATAATGTTGCAGGATCCAATCTGGATTGGTCATTTGGACCAAGAGGTTTAATCTTCCAAGGTTTTGGACTCATCTTGAAGTCCATAATATTTAGCCCAAAGCACCATATTCTGATAGAGAGAAGTTCCCTGAGGATGGGCTCAAGCAAGAGTCCAAAGTTCGGAATCGGAAGACTAAACCGCTGGTCCCAGTGACCAACCCAGATTGGATCCTGCAATATTATCCTGGGAGATGTACGTATATTTGCCTTCATTCAGGAGTTTGGATCCATTATATTCTGCTGAATAAGCTACAGTGGTTGGGTTTGCTCATAGAGCTGAGCCATAAACCATGGTTTATAAATCACAGTCTTTGGTTTTATGACACATGGAGATGGCAAGCAGCAGCCACATAAACATTTCGTATTGATTTAGAATCTGACATGAACCTAATTATTGTGGTTTGTAAGTCATAATTTATGGTGGCTTTGATTTGAGCCCTTGGGCCCCCATGAACCCGTGGGAAGCTTGGGGGTGACTCCCAGAATTTCCCCGCAGTAATTAGCACCTTGTAACATTTCCGGAAAGTAAAGGGAAATAGATGGAATATTAACTGGAAACTAATCATTTGGACTGCCGTATATTTAACTTTAATTCAATGTTGTTCAATGTGAAATAGAGCCCAATTTAACTGTTCACCTGGTCCCACCCATTGGGTTGAAGAATGTGAATCACACTCCAAAATATGCACTTTATCCTGTTTAATAGTGTAGTATCACACAGCACGGGAGTCCTCCTACTGTGGCTCCCAGGCAGTCCACGAATTACAACCACAGTTGAGATCAGAACTTCTGTGGCTAAGGAAAGTGGTTGTTCAGTGTGTCCAATTTTATGATATATTTTTTTTGGCCACGGTTGTTAAGGGAATACAGCCAGCTGTTCAGTGCATGACGATGTGGTTGTTAAAGGGATCTGGCTTCCCTCACTGATTTTTCTTTCCTGAAACCAGCTGGGAAAGTGGCGAAGAGCAATCCCATGACCCCAGGGTGTTGTAGCTGTGATTAATATATACAGGTAGTCCTCGACAGTTCATTTAGTGACCCTTCAAAGTTACAAGGGCACTGAAAAAAAGTGACTTATGGCCGTTTGTCAAAGTTACGACCGTTGCAGCATCCCCAGGGTCATGTAATCAAAATTCAGATGCTTGGAAATTGGTTCCTACTTATGAGGGTTGCAATGCCCCAAGATCATGGGATCCCTTTTGCAACCATTTGGCTAACTTAACAAATGCAATGATTCACTTAACAACTCTGGCAAGAAAAGTTGTAAAACAGGGCAAACCCACTTAACAAATGTTTCAGTTAGCAACATACATTTTGGGCTCAATTGTGGTCATAGCTCGAGGGCTACCTGTATCAGGTGGCCGGGGCCTGAATTTTGATCACATAGCCAGTGAGGATGCTGCCACGGTTTGCAGATGTGAGGATCAATCATGTGTCTCTTTTTTCAGCGCCATTGCAACTTCAAACCGTTGCTAAATTAATGGCTGTAGGTTGAGGACTGCCTGTATTCCACAAAATGGTGGGTGGGTGGGGGGAAATTACCTGGCTTACTGAAATGTATGAACTCATCATTAGTCTTTTGAGCTAAAACCAGTAACGGCTGTATCTTCACCAACTCTTGACTTTCTTTAAGAGCCGCGGTGGTTAGAGTGCAGTGCTGCAGGCTCCTTCTGCTGACTGCTGGCTGCCAGCGGTTTGGCAGTTCAAGTCTCACCTCGCTCAAGCCTTCGGTCCTTCCGAGGTGGGTAAAATGAGGACCCAGATTGTTGGGGGTGGGGCGGGCAAGAGGCTGACTCTGTAAACCACTTAGAGGGCTGTAAAAGCTCTGTGAAGCGGTATGTAAGTCTATTTATGAATATATATGTTTGAAAGCACGGAAAAACACTGAGCGAGACCTGATGAGGCTGGAGGTTGACTTTTATAAATATCATAAGCCAAGGAGTCTGCTCAGAAAGCAGTGAGGGTAGGGTAGGGGATGGGGAGGTGGGTCTTTCCTTGCAATGAATAAGGACCATCCTCCTCTACTGGACCAGACCCATCCCTTAGAACCGAACCTGGTCTCAGGCAGAGGAGGGCTCCTCTTTCAGCTCCTTAGGTTCTTCCCCCTGCTTGTAGACGCTGACCGTCACCTTCCCAGTTTCAGAGCCCCACTTGTTCTTCACAAGGATGCTGAACCTCCCAGTGTCCTCACTGCTGACGTTCTCGATGGTTATTGTGATCACGGTCCCCTTCACTTCCATCTTGTACCGATCTTTGAAGGTAATGGCCTTCTCGTTCTTGTACCAGGTGATTTCTGGGTAAGGGTCTCCGGAGATGATGCAGGTCAAGCACAAAGTCTATTTTGGAAAGCAAAGAAAGGAGTCATTGTAGGACTTCAGATTGGACAGGGAAAGGCAATATAATTGGGCAAGGCAGATACACAGGCAGGGCAGGGTCCATTGGTCCCTGTCAGGTCTGCCATCAAAGGCTAGGAGGGAGGAGGGAGACATGGGTGGGTGGGTGGGAGAAACAAATGGGCAATCGACCTGCATGTATATGTGATGGGAAATTGGGAGGGGGGGAATGACAGCTTGACGAAGAACAGGGATCTCGGGACCAATTTGTGCCAATAATCAAGGCCATACACCTTGAGAAAGAATTCCTCTAAACATCGCAGTGTTCTCAAAACACCTAGGCAGACTCTTACTGGCTGAACATGGACTGGTCACGGGGAGAGGCTGGGATGGGGGAAAAAATTCTGTATTTTTTGCACGTGGTAAATTAGGTCTAGCCTGACACTACTGCAACCAATATCTTTTGGTAAAAAGCTATCACTTCAACCAAATGGAGTCCAGGGTCTTTCTTTCCTAAGAGGTTGGACTAGGGCAGGTCTGACAGTACCAATGTATGGGCAGACAGCCCTTGTATGCCCTCTAGGACCCCTCTCCCTCTTGCCCCACGCTAGGATATTCTTTTGAACCTCCAAAGGGCACCTGACATTCCCAGAAATTAAATTAAAAATAGACATTTCTTTTTAGAAAGTTTGCAATGCTACAAGATCACCATGTCAGCATTCGTGCATGAGTTTTCATGGGTCTTGTGGGAACCAAGGGGTGATTGTTGGAAACATTGAGGATCTCATACTTTGGGGAGAGAAGCCTGAAGTTGTGCAATGAATCTGGGACCTGGAAGGATTGCACAAAAGTGCACACAAAGAGAGATGGAATGTCACAACGCTTGCCTTATCAGTTGCTAATAAAAATGGTAATGCAGGGTTCCCACAGCAGTTATTCCCCACTTGCACAGCTGGAGACCATCCAAGACAATTCATTACCTTACTTTCCATGATAGTTGCAACATCTGGAAGGCCACGTACCACTTTGGCTCGGACTGCAGAGGGAGAACAGACATCATGATTCAGTTTTTAATCCTACTTTTTGGCAACAGGCAGTCCCTTCCTTCCTTCCTTCCTTCCTTCCTTCCTTCCTTCCTTCTTTCCTTCCTTCCTTCCTTCCCCTACTTTTACTATTTTCACAGATAACTCAGGGCGGCGAACATATCCAACACACCTTCCTTCTCCTATTTTCCTCACAACAACAATCCTGTGAGGTGGGTTGGGCTGAGAGAGAGTGACTGGTCCAAACTCACCCAGCCCATTTTCGTAGCTAAGGCAAGATTCATGCAATACAGTTTACCTGGTTGCTGTGAAGTTGTTTTAAAATAAATCTGCAAAAGCTGCAGGTTTGAAAACACACTTTGGATTCAAAGCAGTGGTGGGATTCAAAATTTTTTTACTACCAGTTCTGCGGGCATGGCCAGGGGAAGTGACCATGTGACTAGTTGGGCATGGTAGGTTGTATTTTTTTCTTTGCTTTTTGCAGCACCTCTGCCCCCTTTTGGGGGCCTTCTGGGCCCCAGGCAAGCCTCCTGGGGAGGGGGGGGTGTTTTTACTCCCAGAAGGCTCCCCTGGGGTCGGGAAGGAAAAAAATGGAGCATGGGGGGGGCAGCCTTCCCACACTTCATTTTGGGGCCTCCCTGGGGCCCAGGAAGGTAAAAAAAATCCCTCTGCCCCCCCCCTCCATTTTTTTTTTACCTTCCTGGGCCCCAGGGAGGCCTCCTGGGTGAAGCAGGAAGTAAGCCAGGAGAATCCTGGCACAGCTGATCATAGGAACAGCTGATTGTTGGGAGGAAAAAAAGGGACGATTGGGTGGCCTAGTGTCAGGCGGTTGGGGTGAGCGAGCATCGGGGTGAGCGAGCAGTGACCAGGCGACGGGGCCAAAGTTACTACCGGTTTGGCAACCTCACACCGGTTCGCCTGAACTGGTGCGGACTGGCTGAATATCACCACTGATTCAAAGTAAACTGAGTTCCACTGGTTGCCCTTTTAATTGTGTGCTGTCGCTGGGGTGGGTGGGCTGTTGTTTTTTGTTGTTTTTTTCCCATGTTGAGTGAGTAAGCAGCTATACACATTTTATAAACAAACAAACACACAAATAAATCTCCCAAGAACGCAACAGACCAAAAAACCTAGAAAAAGGTGCATCTTTTAATACTCACACTCCTCCACCATAGCCGCTTGCCTACGATGAAAACAAAACAAAAGGCATTTTTACGTCACATACAACGTTTAACCTAAATTTCACTGAAGAAACCACAGGATTAAATCCAAGACCCTTCTCCCAGCCCAGGAGTCACCACATTTTGGCTACACAACAATCCCAAGTACTGCATGTTTCAGGTTTCTTAAGCAAAATATCCAGCCAGCAGATCTTACATTTGGGGTCCTTAAACCCTGAGCCACAGCCCAGTTCCGGGCCGTGGCCCATACTGAACCGCCTGCCAAAGGGGATCTGCGTGCATGAGTGCTCTTATCTGCTACTTGTGCAAAACCATCTCCTCTCTCCACCTCTCCCCTCCTCCCTTGTCTGCCATTGCTACCACCGGTCCACAAAGCCGGAAATGTTGGAGACCGCGGTCTAACGCAATCGATTCTCCAAATGTGTTTGTTTTCTAAAAAAAAGGAAGCTGTTCAGAGCAAACAATAACCATAACCCCAGCCTACTTACTTCAGCCTTTGATGTTCGGCGAGCGCATCGTCGAAAGCTACAGAAAGGAAGCAAGAAAAACAAGGGTTGTCTTGAAGAAATGGTAACTACAGGAAATGGGGGAAGAACAGCTAACAAAATGTGGAATTTTAAAAGTTCTTTGGTTCTTCTCTCATCCAGATGCTTCCATTTTAAAACCTATTCTTATATATGAATGCAGTTGTAGGAATTGCCATTGGGACCCAGAATTATACCAGAAAAATAAAATATAATGGACGTATCTGCATTTGTGGAGCAGCAGAGGTAGAAGACTTGGCTCACTTACTATTTGATTGTTGTCTGTCTAAGAGGGTGAGAGACAGGTACCTTCAGTGGTGGGATTCAAATAATTTAACAACCAGTTCGCCCAGGAAGTGTGGTCCATCCCCATCCTCCAGCTCCGCTGCACGTGCGGGACGAGCTTCCCACGACAGCCAACCTGACCGTGACGGAACTGGTTGTTAAATTACACCCCCCTCCCGCTACCAAAGAGGATCCTGGGCGCTGTGCTGCAATGGAGAAATGGGCAATGGAGCGGCCGGCATGAGGGAAGGAGAAGGAGCAGGGAGAAGAAAGAGGGAAAGCGGCATTTTTCTTCCCTCGCACCGGCCATTGCCCATTTCTCAACTGCAGCGCAGTGCCCAGGATCCACTTTGATAGCGGGGCTGGGTACGTAATTTAAAAATCAGTTCGCCCAAACTGGTGCGAACCGGCTGAATGCCACCACCGGGTACCTTGTTTCATATACTAAACAAATGACCCATTTGGAACCCCATATTAAAACAACCTGTCTTCTGTGTGGTCAGAATTTGAAAACAACATTTAATATTGCACAGGACTTGAATAAAATGGTTCGGTTAAGATCGGCATATGTGGGACTCATTGGGGTAGATTGTAGGGGTGATACTGAAATATACTTTTATCTTATTTTATTTATCTCTATATTAAGTTGTACTTTATTCCAATTTCATTTTAAATTGTATTGTATTCCAAATTCATTTTAAATTGTTTTTATAGGGTTTTAGTAATAATTTGTGTTTGGAACTCTTATATTTTGATATGATCTAATCAATAAAATAAGCTACAACCATATGTAACTCAGGTGAAATGTACATTCCTAGTAAACAATGCTTGTCATTACATTTGAAATAAATGGAAAAAGCAAGGTTTCTTTTTAACACTCTCAAATAGAAGCATTCAAGTCCTCACACAAACTATTGCTGCATAGAATGGGAACTTCTCTGGGGGTTGTATTGAAAAGAAAAGGTTTCTCTAGAAATTAAAATCAAAAGTAATACAGGGAGTCCTCGACTTACGACCAAGCCCAACATTGAGCCCAACATTGCTGTTGCTAAGTTAGGCATTTGTTAACTGAATTTTGCCTCACTTTATGCCTTTTCTTGCCACAGTTGTTAAGTGAATCACTGCAATTGAGAAGTTAGTAACACAGTTGTAAATTGAATCTGTTTTCCCCATTGATTTTGTGTGTCAGAAAGTGGCAAAAGGAGATCACATGACCCCAGGACACTACAACCATCATAAATATGAGCCAGTTGCCAAGCATCCAAATTTTGATCATGTGACCATGGGGATGCTGCAATGGTCATAAGTGTAAAAAACAGTCCTGTCACTTTTTTCAGTGTCATTTTAACTTCAAACAGTCACTAAATAAACCTTAAGTAAGTCATGGATTTCCTGTAAAAAGAATGAAAGGAAACACAGTAGGGTTTAGCTATAGCTATGTAAATGGTAATCTTTTAATAACAGGTGAAAATAAATTGACTTTCTATGTAAGGAAAAGTTGGGTTTTGAAAGGCTATTGATGCTTTTGAACCTCGGTGTTGGAGAAGGCTCCTGAGAAGATCGCAGACAGCCAAGAAAACAGACAAATGGAATCTAGAACAAATCAGTCCTAATATTTTGGATGTTGCAATGCTCTCTTGAGAAGTCTATAATGTGTGGTCCTTGTGTTCTCAGCTTTGTCGTTTTCTTGAAGACGTTTCATCACCCTGCTGTGTAACATCATCAGTGGTAGAAGGAGAAGGGAGTGAGGTTTACCTTTCCCAGATAGGTCAGTTGTCAATTTGCGCATCTCTTTCCCATCAGTGAGCTCCAGGGTGTATTTGCCTCGGTCAGACTCCTTCGGATCAAGGATGTGCAACCAAACCTGGTCCATGGTTGTTCCTATTTTCAAGCGATCTCCTCCTTCTAGACGCTTGTCACTGAAGGTAAAGCAGGTGATTAAGTCGTCAGTTAATATACAGCCTCCAAACTATAATTGTCCAACCATGGCAACTTTAAGACCTGTGCACTGTATCTCTCAGAATTCCCCACATGTCTTAAAGTTGCCAAGATTGGATATCCCTGCTTAAACAACATCTCTCTTTCATTTTGTGTTCGTAGTTATGCTATAAGCATCTTAATGATGGTAGCCCTACAAAGCTGCCTACTAAGGTGCTTCCAGGTTAAAAGAATTAGCTGGTGACATCACTGTTGCCCAGGGGATGCTCGAGGGGGTTCCTTTTATGTCCCTGATTTTCCCATCAAAGTGGTACCCATTTATCTACTTGCATTTGAATGCTTTCAAACTACTAGGTGGGCAGGAGCTAGAGTGAACTGATAGGAGCTCATTTCATCATGTGGCTTGCTCTCGGGTTTTGAACTGCTGAGCTGTTGACCTCCAATGGTCTTTTGACTCAGCTTCCTAACCACATGAGCCATCGCTGTCCCAAGGCAGGACACCACGAGCCATATTTCACCTGTGCTGTAAACTTGTCAGGCTCCAAAAACAAAACAAAAAACTCCCACACTTCTAAACAATTTACTTTATTGTTCCTCACCTATAGTCATATATCTTGCCAAACTAAAGCAACTACTTATGTCATTAGAGATAGACTTTGAGCATTTCTAAGAAGGAGCAATCTTGATCCTTTCCTTCCCAACCAAACTATCTAAACTTTGCTGTCTTTTGGTACTTTGGATTGCAACCCCTCCTACCTGGGAATCCAGACAACATTCCATCACAAAACCATGGACAGACAATTTTTAGTTACTATTAGCTCTGGAGCAAAATAGGATTAAGAACCTGAATCAGTTGAAACAAATAACTTTGCAAGGCTGAGGGTTTTCTGGATGATCTACAGGATGTTGAGCAGGGAGGAGGAAAGGGATCCCACAAAAGGGAGGGTCCTGGCAAAGTTTGGGTAGGCATCCCTCTCCTTAAGCTTAGCTTATTAAGCTAAGCTCTCCTTAAGCTTAGCCTTATGCATCCTCTGTTGGGAAGGGGACAACTTGCCACAGCCAACTTGCTGCGACCAATTCACCATAGCCAACTCTCCATGGCCAATTCTCCATGGCCTACTCACCACTGGATAAGTTGCCACAGCCAACTCGCCACAAGACGACTCGCTGTGGGACAATTTAACAATTCTATTTAATTATTTAAAATAAACAAAAAATATATTCATTTTTGCTGTTCACATTTCATTCTGTCCCTCCTTTTGCATCCTTTCTTTAATGATTCTGTTCCACTATTTCTTTGGTATTAGTGTAACTCTTGTCCCGCAGCAAGCTGTCCTGTGCCGAGGTGGTCATGGCAAGTTAGCCGTGAGTTGGCCATGGTGAGTTGACCATGGTGAGTTGGCTATGGTGAGTTGGCTGTGGCAAATTGTCATAGACCCTCCTCTGTCTGCCCCATAACAACACCTTACCTTACAAACTTAGAGTCACAGGATAAAAGCACATACTTGTGGTACCAGGTGGTCTTCATGGCATCTGTGTAGTACTTTACTTCACTGTAGATCTTGATGCCTTCTACAGTTGGCTGCACTTTCAAAGGTGATGCAGAAAGAACTAATAAAAAAAGTCAGAAAAAGAGAGAGAGATACTTCAGGAAAGACAATTAGACTTTCCCTGATAAATTAAACTAATTTTAGTTCTTTATAGCAAGGACAAGAACCCAAAGGCCCTCCAAATATTTTGGCTCTATCTCCCATAATTCTTAGCTGCCTGGGATTGATGAGACTAGAAATCCAAATCTAAGCTGAAGTCCAAAGAAGAACATTTTATGGAAAGGGAATCCTATCTCCTGTGCCTTGGGTACAATAAATGGCACCAGAACAGGATCTGAAGGTCAGCAACTTACTACTGATTCTGGCCAGCTCCTTGAGGATGTCATCAAATGCTGTAAAACAGAATGCATCACATAATAGTAAAGAATAGCACCATATAGCAAGCAAGACGCTGTAGATAATGTTTAGTTTTGTCCTGGCTAAACTTGGGTTTCCTCTGACATTTATTAGTGACTGTTGAACGACAAGGAAACATTTCATTTAGATCAGGACCAGGTAGCCTTCAGCCTGAGGAATATATGTGATTCCTGACCCCAGAGGTCCTTCCAGTCACAACTTCCAAAAATCAATATCATGGTTTTCTGCTGTTTAGAACCAGATAACCCAGAAAAGGTGTAGATAAGTCTCTAAATAAAAGAACCAAAAAGAATATTTTCTTTCTACTCCACCACTGCAAACCTTTCTCAAATCCAGGTTAAAAAAAGCCAGTTCTCCCATATTTTACATCATCACATTGTTAAGAGTTAGGGCTCACGTGGTTAGGATGCTGGGCTGGAGGTTAGCAGGCCCACTTTCAAGACCTGAGTGCTGCTGTGTGGTCAGGTGAGCTCCCGTCATTCACACTAGCTCCTTGACTGGGACATGAAAGGAGCTCTTGCGAGTGTCTCCCAGCCCATGGTAATATCACCAGCTAATCCTTTTAATCCAGAAGCACCTTATGCGGGGCCTCCGACATGAATGGGATGGGATCACATTGTTCAGACATTCACAACAATCAAATGACAATCTTTGAAGGAAGGTTAAGCCAAGAGATTATCATCCTTCACTGCTAAAGGTAGTGTAGGTGCTAATGTAAGATCCCAATTTTACAAACTCCACTGACTCCCAGAAGTGATCTCACCAACACACCAGCTTCTTTGAAAGACTACTTATCCACTGCATGGTTTAATGAAAATGTTACATCAGTAAAAACTTGGCTATATCTCTGAATTCACGTGCTGTCATTCTCAGTCCTGTTCAGCTAACTGGTTGTGAACTGGAAAAATCTTAAATATTTTCCCCAGCCCTCTGTCACAACAAAATAAAGGCGTATTTTAAAATCTTTCTTCTATTTTAACTTCCTCCTTACTGATTGTCATGCAGAATTTAAATTCTTCTGCTTTCTTTTGGCCAAATTGGGTGAAAATTGCACAAAATATTGCCAAAGCATCAGATTTGGGAAGTCTGTTCTGAATGAACAAATAATATTTTGGCCAGTGAAGAAAAAAGGATTGTACCTTCCTTTGTAAGATCCAATTGGGTTGTGTCTTGTCCGCGGTCATCAGAAACCACAGCTTTGTAGACTCCTTTGTCTGCTTTGGTAATCTAGCAAAATATAGAGATGATATCTGGGTTTGCACAACACACTGAACCCTAAATCCAAGTTAGAAAAACCCAGTTGCAGCTGTGCATCCCTATTCCACAATGACCAAATAAATGAATTATGCAGTTGTTTAATGTGGTGGCCTGGCTCACACTACTTGTAAAAGACTGGCTGAGTTCCTACATTTCACACAAAGCACGAAGAGGGCCAGCCCTTTTTAGTTAGTGTAGCATGTTGTGTGAACACAGATACAGGTTAGAAAATGAAGTATCTTGAAATTGCCCAGAAAATATCAGTTGATGTGTGACGGTACCATTTTATGTTAAAAAAAACAATTAAAAATTGTTCAATATCTATAGGAACAGATGGGTCAGAGTTAATGTCAGAGTCTCATATTGCCAATCCCTATAACCGTACGATGAATAGTTGTGGGAACTAGATAGGTCTGGTCTAAGAAGGAGAAGGACTAGATGGGACAATATTTGAGGAGGGCCAGACAAAGAAGTAGCAGAGAACACTTAATCAGTGGAAAGGTGCACCATCAAGGAGAGACTGGACACATGGAAAGTATGTTCCGCTGAATCTAAAAGCAAGTATCCTAAAAAAAAAGAAACAGACCTAATTTGAGAGTGTTCCTTGCTTCTTACTCATTTTATATTTTTCCAACATTTCTTTTAATGAAGAATTCTGCAGAACTCAAAAGTTTGCACACTTTTTACTGCTATTTTGTTTAGTTCCAACAAATATATTGTCCAGTTATGGATGGTTTACCTGGTAGGTTCCACAATATGTTTTAAAAGACCTATGATAGTGGACGAAGCCACACCTTCTCCCATTTGTAGGTAACAGTAATGGGGAAATAGAATTGTCTGTGGAATTTGAGTTTCTAAACTGGTACGAAACTGGAAAAAGCTACAGTGACAAAAAACAAAACTCCAACTCTGTTCTTTCATTTATGACATTCCATTTCTTTCCTATTTTGTAGGTAATTTTATTAATTTAATCATTAACTCAGGATAAACTTACTCTTTTAATTTGTAGGGTTCCAGCTCCTGTGTTTGAATTATATTGACCATCTGAGCGGGCTTTGTTATCAAAGAACCATTGAAAAGAAGTATCCTTCTTCATGTTTGATGCCTAATGGAAGGAAGGAAGGATGGAAGGAAGGAAGGAAGGAAGGAAGGAAGGAAGGAAGGAAGGAAGGAAAGAAAGAAAGAAAGAAAGAAAGAAAGAAAGAAAGAAAGAAAGAAAGAAAGAAAGAAAGAAAGAAAGAAACTTTATTTTGATAAATACTTGCTCACTAAATTTTTGGGGACTGCATTTTAGCAGTTATAAATCTTGTTACAAAAATTTGAAGCACGTGATGTGCAGCAGATACCATTTGCAAAATGATAGCAAGTTCAGTTGCACTGCATGAAGTCATTCACCATTCCTACCTCAAAGAAGGAAGCTTAGCTTTTTCCAGTGACCTTCCCTTCTGCATTTTAACCTGGCTGAGATATTGTGGAAGTGGCTCTCTAAGGCCAAAAAAAATGCCTGAAATGGAAAACTCACTGGAGGAACACCTACATCTTGGGGAGAAAAACATAAATTTGCCCTGTGTACCATTGACCACATTGTGTTCATGACTCTGCCTCAACCCACCTCATCTCCAATTTGACATGGGCAGAACTGATATTGTAAAAATAGGACTAGCAACCATTCAAAGTTATGATGTACCTGGTGTTTACCAGCTGGATTGGAAGTTCTAATGGACACGCCCTCCGCACAGTCACATGACCAGACTTAGGGTGCTTGGTAGTGTCACATGACTGCATTTTACGAGGGTTTTGCAAAAAACCAGAATTTACTTCCAGTTGTTGGCAAAATTGCACCTTTAGTTTGTTTAATGACCTTGGTGATTCACTTAACGACTGCTGAAAATCATCTCAGTCACATGTGATCCAATTTAAGACTGTCACAAGTTGTGGCTATGATGGGCAGGCTCTATTATGGTTATAACTCAAGGACTACTGTAATATCAGTCACGTGGTTAAAGTCCTATCCATCATGGCTTCCAGCGCTTCATCAAATGAGAAAGACAGCTAAAATTGTAAAACATAGCTTTGTTTGGTGAAGTGCAACTATGGGGAAAGAAGTGTTTACCTTGCAAGTCAGCAGGACTTCACAGTCTTCGGTGACCTTCCATGCCAGTTGTTCAATAAAATGAGGACCTGTGAAAGGAGGAGAAAAAAAAAATACCAGCGCTGAACATCTTTGGATGGCTTGCCTGTGTCTTAGGATGCCATCTAGTGACCAATCTTATCCAAGCACCTTTGGGATGACCTTGTGGTGGCTCAGGACTTCAGACTTCTGCAAGTTGACATCTACCATATACAGGTAGTCATCGACTTACACCAGTTCATTTAGTGACCGTTTGAAGTTACCATGGCGCTGAAAAAATGACTTATGACTATTGCAACATCGTATGGTTAGGTGATTTACATTCAGATGCTTGACAACTGAACTCACATTTATGACAGTTAGTGTCCTGGAATTATGTGATCCTTCTTTGCGACCTTCTGACAAGCAATGGGGAAACCAGATTCACTTAACAGCTGTGTTACGAATTTAAAAACTGTAGTGATTCACTTAACAAATGTGGCGAGAAAAGTCATAGAATGGGGCAAATTCACTTAACAAATTTCTCACTTAACCACAGAAGTTTTGGGCTCCGTTGTGATCGTAAGTTGAGGATGACCTGTAGTGGATTTCCACACTCAGACTCCTAGCCAGTACATCCTCTAACTCTTAATTTAGAGAAAGGTGTCTCATTCACATTAAAAAAAAATGTGGAAATTGGACTGAAGTAATTTCTGCAGTAAGCTTTTATAACAGGGATGTCAAACTCAATTTCATTGAGGGCCGCATCAGGGTTGGGTTTGATCTCGGGGGGCCGGGATGGGTGTGGCCAGTTTGACCTCACTCGTGTCAGGGCGCCTGTGGTGGCCTGAGCACTCTGCCAGTGAAAATGGAGCTCCAGTGGACGGCCCTCCCAAGCTCCGTTTTTGCTGGCAGGGGCACCATGGGCTGGTCCTTCATGGTTTCCAGGGTGGCCCCACAGGCCAGATATAAGCACCAAGTGGGACAGATCTGGCCCGCAGGCCTTGTATTTGACACCCCTGCTTTATAGCATCTTCTACAGTCAACCAACTATGGTTGTGCCAAAACCGCAATAATGTGGACAGGATTTATATCTCTTCAACAATGCCTGGGTGTTGCAGTGAAGATGCTATAAGATTCTAATGTGGAAATGGCTAAATTTTCTTGAATGACAGGTAATCCTTCACTTAAAACCGGAACTGAACCCAACATTTCTGTTACTAAGCTACTAAGTTACTAATTGTTAAGTGAATTTTGTCCTGTTTTAGGAACTTTGTTGCTACAGACACAGAGGTGATATTCAGTCAGTTCTGACCAGTTCTGGAGAACCAGTAGTGGAAATTTTGAGTAGTTCGGAGAACCAGCAAATACCACCTCTGACTGGCCCCGCCCCCATCTCTTCTCCACCTCCCATTGAGTCCCAGCTGATTGGCTGGGTCTTCTTTGGTTGCCCTGCATAGGAGAACGGAGCTGGAAAGCAGGTTAGTGGGTTGGGGAAGGGGGAAGGGGGATTTTGCAGTATATCCTTCCCCGGCCACGGCCACCAAGCCACGCCCACAGAACCGGTAGTATAAAAGTTTGAATCCCACCACTGCACTGTTGTTAATTGAATCACTGCAGTTAGGAACACTGTCATTAAGTGAATCTGGCTTCCCCATTGACTTGGCTTGTTGGATGGTCACAGAAGGGGAATCACATGACCTCAGGACACTGCAACCACCATAAATGCATGCCAGTTGCCAAGTGCCTGAATTTTGATCACGTGACCAAGGAGATGCTGCAAAGGTCGTACGTGTGAAAAATGGTCATGTCACTTTTTTTCAGCGCTTTGAGCAGTCACTAAACAAATGGTTTAAGTAGAGGACTACCTGAAACTTTAAAACTAGCTTTCCCAACACCATGCTCGTATGGCATATCAGCCTGCCACCCGGTAAAGAAACAGCCGTTCTGCTAGGCATTTCATCAGCTGAGCAGGTAAAAACCAGTCTTCCTTGTTCTTGCAAAACTGCCTTGCTTCCTGATTGGGCTTGTCTAAGAAAGGAATGGAAAAATACCCATATTTCATAATAAGCAAAGGAGGGGAAATCCCCACATCGCCGCGTATCATGTAATGATTTCCTAATTGTTAGAAATATCTTGCTTGAAATAAAAAAAAGTCACCCTGATTCTCCCCTCTCCCTTTTAGGCCGTGCCTGCAGTTCTGCATGAGGACTTTCCACAGCCACAATTAAATTTAAAAAAATGAATCCCGAGTATTTTGATTGGATTGCACTGGGCAAGTAAGAAGGATTTATTTATTTATTAAATTTATATGCCACCCATCTCGTTCTAAAAAGGGGACCCTGGGTAGATTGCAGTTTGAAAATCCTCTAATCTTGACCTGTAATAAATTGCCCAGGTACAGCTAACACGGTTAACCTCCTGGGACCAAATCAGAAAAACTGGTTTAGAACAAATTTAAATGGTGATGCTATTTTTTTCTCTGATAACTTTTGACCCAGTTTAGGGTGGCTAAGTGTTGCCGAAAAACTGCTAAAGAGGTTTAGCTGAATAAGTGACTGAATTGATTGAGTAGGATGGGGTAACAGATCAGGGGCAACAAATGTAAAATTCTTTGAAATGTTTCTGTTTTACTTCCTACAAGAGCTCCAGTTCCCTTCTTACTTATGTTTTGGGAGGTCTCATTTTAATAATGGCTCATTTGCCTTTCTTTCTAAGGAAGACTTGTCCTATTTTACATCCTTTGGGGAAGAGTATGGCTCTTTTAGGCTGACAGCATGGCTTACCGTGTTTTCTTTTCCAGTCCTTCTTTTTGGCATCAGCCTCTGCTTTAAGTTTATCAAAATCTGGAAGGAAGAGGAGGAGGAGGAGGAGGAGGAGCAACAGAAGTAGAGGACAAAGGAGAAGGGGAAAGGGAAAGGGAAGGAGGAGGAAAAATGGAAGGGGAAGGAGAAGGAGGAAGGGAAGGAGAAGAAGAGGAAGGGGAAGGAGAAAGGGAAGAAGTAGTGGAAGGAGAAAGAAAAGAAATGGAAGGAGAAGGGGAAGGGGAAGAAATGGAAGTGGAAGGAAAGGAGAAGAAAAAAATGGAAGGGGAAGGAGAAGGAGAAGAGAAAGAAAGAACGAAAGAAATATTGGATCAGCCATTACTGTACATGGTTGAGTGGGTAGACAATTGAAGAACCGTTTACCTTCTAGCTACAGATACAGCTTATTCAAATGAGGGAAAGAATTTCCTGGAAGTGACAGCCTCTTAGCTTCCTCTGAAGGGGTTGGAAAGACACAGGAATGGCCACTTCCTGGTCTGCAATTATACAGAGCCATAGGAATGTCCGTTGCTCCAGGGGAGCAGATGACTCTTCCTGCACTGTCTGAACATGTTTCCCTAAAGCTTGCTTTAGAGTTTCAGAACCAAAGATTAGAATCACCCCCAAATACTTCATTGCCTACGGGAGAACAGAAAATACTTTCATGTCAGCCAGGATTCACAACACCCACTTATTACGTCAACTGAGGCAGAAAATACTTGCAAGATCACATTATGGGCTTTCCTAGTAACACTACCAGGAAACTAAAAAAACCAGCTATTTGCTCCTTTTAGAGATAGGCCCAAATAATATTTTTTTGCAGTAGTAGTAGTAGTAGTTGTAGTAGTAGTAGTAGTAGTAGTGGTGTTGCCTAATGGTAGGGCTGGCCTTAAGAAGATTTTTGCACCTCAAAAACAAACAAACAAACAAACAACAAACATAACACAATTTTCCTTCTTCTCTGCATCTCCATCCAGATGGTCATCATTACCATTTTATGTTTTTCATTACCTGCTTTGCATGAAGAGTAATGCTAAATCAGACTGTAATAAAAAGGAATCAATAAAATTAATACAAGATTATGAAAGTTTAAAATCTCCCAGAATGATAAAATTGATACAGGAATACAACACAGAAATGCACTGAAGACTTACCACAGTGCAAGATTAGAAATCAGGACAAACAGGAAGATAGCAACACCAGTAGCACTTAGACTTATATACTGCTTCAGAGTGCTTTTAACAGCTCTCTCCAAGAGGTTTACAGAATATTGCCCACAACAATCCAGGTTCTCATTTTACCAACCTTGGAAGGATGGAAGGCGGAGTCAACCTTGAGCCAATGGGAATCAAACTGCTGGCAGTCGGCAGAATTAATCTGCAATACTGCATTCTAACCACTGTGCCACCATGGCTCTTTAGATCTTTAGATAATTCTGAAAAATAATCTTAACTGGACACAGAAGAAATTCCATAATCAAAGTGTTGAGAATAGTCTTTATATATTAAATGTCTGATATTTTCAAGATGGTGTCCTCATCTAGTTAATTAGTTATAATTGTTAAGGAAGAACATGATAGGTAAGATGACAACAAGTATAAACCATGAAAAGTGACACTGCCAAGGAACTAATGAAGATGTAAATTTTGCCTTCTACATACCATCCCCAATGAGAGCCAAAGTAAATTGATTTTCCGCTTTGCCATCTTTCACATGGGCAGTGTAAGACCCCTTGTCATCCTCGCAGAAGTCCTGGATGATCAGTTCCACAAGGCCTTTAGCTCTGTCAAAGTTGATCTTATGCGTCTGATGTAAAAAACCAAATAGCAGTTAGTCATGAGTAAAGAGAAAGAAGACACTGTCAGCCAAGGCAGCATCTCTTCCCTCCGACTTCCAAGGCCATTCTCACATTCCATTACAGTTTGTGTGTAGAAGGTGGGAGAATCTACAGAGAAGATGCTGCCTTGTTTTCATCACACAGTCCTGACGTTTGCATTAAACTGAGTGAGGTGAACTCACTGGGGTGCTTGAGAGCTCTTTCTCATTGAAGATCAAATGAAGCTCAGCCTCTGGAGAGAGTTTCTCAACTTCTAGCCAAAGCCGTACTTCCCCTTTCTCCAGAACGTCAATGTTCCATCCAGATATCAGCTCAATCACTAGAAGGAATGGAAAATGGACATTATGGGAATGCCAAACTGAGCAGTGAAGTTTAACCAATAAAGTTCCCAGGGACTAATGACATCGGATAAATTACAGGTAGTTCTTGACTCACTACCATACATTTAGTGACCGTACAAAGTTACAACGGCACTGAAAAAGCGACTTCCGTCTGGTCCTCGCATTTAACAACTGTTGCAGACTTTCCACAATCACAGGACCAAAATTTGGACACTGGCATATATCTGTATCAGTTGGAGTGTGTCAGGGTTACATGATTGCCATTTGCAAATTTCTAAGCCAGCCTCTGAAAAGCAAAGCCAGATTTGCTTAACGACCACGCAATTCACTTATCGATTGCAGTGATTTACTTTTTTAAAAAGTTGTAAAATTGGGCATGACTCACTTAATCACCTTGCTTAGCAATGGAAAATTCTGCTCCCAGTTGTGATCGTAAGTCAAGGGCTACCTGTATAGAAGATTGAATATGTCTCCTTCTGTGGCCGTTCACTTGGCAACGAGCCAAAACTTTGTGGCAAAACTTTGGGTGTAGACAGGAGTGGGTTTCAAAAGTTTCAGCCATGAGTTCTCTGCCCTGTTGCTGGGTGGGCGTGGCCATGGTGAGCGTGGCCTAGTTGGCCTCCTGCACCACGGCGGGGGGAGCGGGGCATTTTCGCCTTCCCCAAGCTCTGAAGGCTTTCCTTAAGCCTCTGGGAGGGTGAAAATGAGCTCCCCCAGGCTCTGGAGGCCAGAAACAGGGCCATTTCCAGACTTCTGGAGCCTCTGGGGGGCCCGTTTTCCCCACTCCCTGAGTCTTCGTGTGGGCCTTGCACTTACCTCACATCCGAAACTGGCCTCATTTAGAATCCTGGGAAGGGTGCAGTAGGGCAGGAGCGGCGGGGCAGGTGGGGCCGGCCAGGGGTGGGATTCGGCAGTTTGCCGAACCAGCCATAATGTTAACAACCGGTCTACCCAAACCCGGGCGAACCCATAGCAGCCCACCCCTGGGTGTAGATTCCAGGCTCTATTAGAAGAATAAGGAAGCAAAGCCAGAGAAGACCTCTGACACAAAGATGGAGAGCCAATTCAAGTTGAGCCATTTATAGCCCTGGACCCTGCCTAATGCATCCATCCACGCAAAAGATCAATTCAAATAGCAATTTGAATTCAAATTGTCTCATCCCTGCAAATTGCAGAAGACAGGATAATTTATAATAAACTAGACAACACAGTATCAACAGTAGAGACCTTCAAATTTCTAGGTTCTATTATAACACATGACCTAAAATGGACACCTAACTTCAACAACGTCATCAAAAAAGCACAACAAAGAATGTTTTTTTCTGTGCCAACTCAGAAAGCTCAAACTGCCCAAGGAGCTGCTGATCCAGTTCTAGAGGAATTATTGAGTCTGTCATCTGCACCTCTATAACTGTCTGGTTTGGTTCTGCAACCCAACAGGACAGACACAGACTTCAGAGGATAATTAGGACTGCAGAAAAAAACAGTTACTACCAACCTGCCTTCAATCGAGGACCTGTATACTGCACGAGTCAAAAAGAGGGCTGTGAAAATATTTAGACCTCTCACATCCTGGACATAAACTGTTTCAACTCCTTCCCTCAAAACGACGCTATAGAGTACTGCACACCAGAACAACTAGACACTAGAACAGTTTTTTCCCCAAATGCCATCACTCTGCTAAACGAATAATTCCCTCAACACTGTCCAACTATTTACAAAGTCTGCACTACTATTACTGTTAATCTTCTCATCACTCCTTATTACCCATCCCCTCCCACCTGTGACTGTATGACTGTAACGTTGTCGCTTGTATCCTTACGATTTATATCGACTGTTTTCTAGTATCATTCAATTGCTTATTGTACCTTATGACTATCATTAAGTGTTGTACTTTATGATTCTTGACTCTTGAATCTTTTCCTTTATGTACACTGAGAGATTTGCACCAAGACAAATTCCTTGTGTGTCCAATCACACTTGGCCAATAAAGAATTCTAATTCTAATTTTTTTCAAGTAGTGAAAAAAGGAAGATGTTAGTAAGATAAGGAACAAGGAGGAATCTCCACTTATTTCTGGGTCTGACTCCATTCCCAACCTGCTTCAGGTCTCACTCAACATGTCGTGTTATCTGCATTTATTTCAGAGGGAAGACACACCTTCACTGAAAAAATGTGGTTTGGGCTTGATATAAGCAATGATAGTCTGATGTCAATAAACCAGTGGGCTACCCTCTGCAGAAGACATTTGATATCTCAAAAGATCTGGAAGGATTCGAAAGGCTGGCTCATAACAACAATACAGTGATTGTGTATTGTGTCGCTGTGGTAATAACTATTATCTATTATTATCCATTGGCAACTTACAGGGATTTCGAATCTCTTGGCTGATCATTCGTAGGCGGTCCAGTTCTAAGAAATGAGAAGAGCAAGAACACACTTGAGAGACAGAATCAAGATTGTGTTTTAGTATTCATGATGCCCAAAACTAGTTCTTCCTTTTTGTTTTACAGCCCGTGTTTCTCAACCTTGAAAATTTTAAGATACGTGGACTTCAACTCCCAGAATTGAATCCCATGAGAGTTAAAGTCCACATATCTTAAAGTTGCCAAGGTGGACAACCATTGCTGTAGTTACATAAATACTAGATTGAGGAAAAGGTTGATGGTTGTTATAGCTATCATGAGCTCACGGTAGGCTATAAAATAAGCCTGAAATCCATAGAATCACATTGCCTTTTAAAACAATAATTTCATTCGTCAAACCATAAATTGGCCATGCCAAATGCTGAATTTGTTCATCCAATGTGTGAAGTAGCCAATTTCTTGCATGAGGTAGGAAATTGTTTATTCTGTGCAGTGCAAAGAGATGTGCTCTTGGCACTAAATTACATATCAAGAGGCCCCAATATATAAATTAGCATAGCTTTTATAAGCTTTTGGAAAACAGAACCACGTGATAATTAGGAAGCAATAGGCGACAAACGAAAGAATATTTACATGCAGAATACCTGGCCCTCCCAGAAATAGAATAGAATAGGATAGGATAGGATAATAACTTTGTTGTAACATTGAATGTTCACTAATTAGCAAAGATTAAAATGAAATTTCGTTGCACACAGTTCTCAAAGGATCACCACTTCCAATATACATTACATAACCATGACAGAATAAATAAATACAAAATTATGCATATTAAGTAGGGATTCTTTCTAAAATATTACAGCCTTAGCCGTTCTGTCTCTAACTGATAAGGTATACAAAACTTTCTAGCTAATTTATCTGCAACAGAAAGGGGGAAATTAACCCCAAATAGCAAGAGCAACAGCCCTTAGACTTATATACCACTTCATAGTGCTTTACAGCCCTCTATAAGTGGTTTACAGAGTCAACATATTGCCCCAACAATCTGTGTAACAGCTAAAACAATTTTTCTGTAATTTACCTTCCTGAGTTAAAACATGGCTGGCAGAAATGTCTTCATCGGTATCAGTTACTTCTACTGAATATGTTCCCAGATCCCGTTCAGTAGCATATTTCAGAATGACCTTGGACCTGAAAGAAAAGAAAATGCAAGCGTGCAATCTACACATCATATATGTTTGTATCCTGTAATTGTGGAAGGTACCCAGATTAATAATCAGGTGGAGCCCTACAGTAAACGTGCCCCTTAAATGTATAACAGAATAAATTGTGCAAAAGTACAACACAAATAAAATAAAATACGGTAAACTCAGGATAATAAATCTGGCAGAGTCTGATTTTTGCACATGAGATAAAGATTTGAATGGGACCTCTATGCATAAAATGCAAAGATTACAGGCTCAGAAGTCATCAAGGATCTCAAAATTGGTCACACAAATGGGGCTATAGATCAACTTTGAAATGAGATGGGGAAACAGATGCATCTGAGTGGCAGAGACCATAAACAATCCTGCAAGTTCTAGACAGTGTGGGATGAATCAAAAGGCAAGTATGAAATGATCCAGCCCCCTGTTGAAGGAATCTGCTTCATTAGGGAGCAACTTTTTATTTTTTCTTTTAGTTTCAAAGATCGCTTCCTATGAATTTGGCAGCCTGCTACAGAAAATTGAAAAAAAAAAATCCCATAAGAGGACAATAACAAATACAGATCACCAGGAGATAAAGCTCAGCTTGAGGGTCACTGGTGTGGAAAAAATTCTCTACAAGTTCTACAAGCTACTCCTGAGGGCACAGAAACTAATACTGTAGTTAGGTGCAACCCTAGTTTTCCTCCAAGTTCTCATTAGAACTTACTTGTCATCTTTGTCTACAATTTCAACTCGGTCAGGATTTGGAGGCCCTTCATAATCTTTGGACCAAATAAACTCTGAAGTGTCAACCATCTCAGGAGCCTCAAATGCCAAGTAAATGAACCCTTCCTCATCTACCCCAACTTCAATTTCTTTGGTGCCTGCAAAAGAGAGAAAGAAAGAGGGGAAAAAAAACTCAACACAGGAACTAAATTAAGAACTTCATCATCATTTATCTCCTCCTCAGGCAAGAAATAGCCTCAATACCCAAAAGATGGTGGCTTTTGATGAGAAAGGTTAGCAGAGAAAGAGAGGAAGACAGGAGAAAAACAGAAAGAACAGCAATGTTGAGAGGAAAAAATAGAATAGAATAGAATAGAATAGAATAGAATAGAATAGAATAGAATAGAATAGAATAGAACAGAACAGAACAGAACAGAACAGAATAGAATAGAATAGAATAGAATAGAATAGAATAGAATAGAATAGAATTCTTTATTGGCCAGTGTGATTGGACACACAAGGAATTTGTCTTCGGTGCATATGTTCTCAGTGTGCATTAAAAATACACTCATCAAGAATCATAAGCTACTAGTGATAGTTATAGGATACTAAATAAGCAATCAAGTCATACTAGGAAACTAAATAAAACAATATAAATTATAAAGATATAAGCAACAGGTTATAGTCATAAGTGGGAAGAGATAGGCAATAGGAAGGATAAGAAGAATAATAGTAATATAGTCTTAGTAAATAGTTTGACAGTGTTGTGGGAATTAGTTGTTATGATAATTATGATAGATAGATGATAGATAGTGATAGACAGACAGAGATATAGATGCATAGATGCATGGATACATAGATACATGGATGGAGGATGAATGCATGGATAGATGATAGATAGATAGATAGATAGATAGATAGATAGATAGATAGATAGATAGATAGATAGATAGATACATACATACATACATACATACATACATACATGAATACATGGATGGATGGAGGATGGATGGATAGATAGACAGATAGAAGAAAAGTAAAAGTTTTATACCTGGTTTAGTTTTCACTATCACAGGATCTGATGGCAGTGATGGTGGGCCAACACCTGCCTTGTTCTCAGCTCGCACTCGGAAAATATAACATTTCCCAGTTTCCAGGTCACTCAGCTGATGGGGAATATAATATAGAGAAGGAATAGAGTTAACAAGAGATTATTGTATGCCTCCTAGAGTCCACGTGATGGATGGCCATATAAATTTGAGAACTAAATAGGGAAGGAGACATCCAAAAGTGATAGCAATAAATCAATTAGTTCAGCCTTCCCTAATTTGATACCCTCTGAATACTGATCAATATTATTTGTTTTATAATTTTACATACTGTTTTTATGTTTTTAATATTTTATTTGCACACCATCCTCTATGAGTTCCTCTATGAGAGAGATGGGTAGTTTCTAAATATGATAAATAAAAAAAATAGAATTTATATTTATTATTGACTTAATTCTCCCAGCAATTTACATTGTTTGAATGGATTATAAAGATAATTTCTTTCTCCTATTCCAGAATTGCCAATCCATATGGTCATTAGCCATGTAGGCTGGAGAGTTTCGAAACTGCAGACAATACCAATATATTTCTAACAGATTATTTGTAATTTGATAAACTTTCCGGAGAAGTTTTGGAAAACTACTAAGTGCGAATTCTTCAGTTATCTATGAAACAATCACCTCCTTCCCATCCAAACAGGAGCTCTTACAAAATATAGGTTTCTGCCCTGAAGGATTGAAAAATAAATTGACTAGAATGTGAAAGTAATCCACTTGCTGAAATGTTGTAATCTCATTTTTTTCTGTCTTGATAAGAAAGACTTCTGTCTTGTGGAGAAAGACTCTGAAAGATAAACTTGCTTTTGTTGGATTAACTGCCATAAGCTTGACAATATCTGGAGTCTTAAGCTGGGAAAATATATACTGTACTAAAAACACAAATACAAATCTCTGTGCTCGTAAGTCCTGGTTACACTCCTTCCATGAGTGGTCAAATGACCACTGTCGATTCACCATTATGAATCTTTCTGTTTAAAAATAATATGAATAGATTTAACTTAGGACAGACTGAGCATTTTATGGCCTCCAGTCCAGATCTGACCCTTTGCTGTTTCTGTCCAGCCCATGTGGACTGCTTTTATTTTGAAGGTGACTGCTATACATTTAGTTGACATATATGTGTGGGTATATGACTATGTACCTTCACAGTTCTATTGGTTCAGCCCTGTACAACAATCCCAGTTTCTCATGTGGCCACTTGGGAAAATTAATTGCTGGCCTCCAGTAAGTCTTGTTTTTTTAATCTCAAAGGTTAGAACTGATGCTGAAAGTTTATGAATCAGCCTAGAATTATAAGATTCATCCCTCCTTATTTTCCAGAAGTCCCTCAAGATTTGACTTTGTCATCAGGCCTGGGGACCTCAAAGGAATGGTGAGATCTTAGGGTAGTTATGTTGCTGATCAAATCTCTTTTGTGTGCTTTTAAAAAAAATCAAACAAAAACTTTTAAAATGTGTGTGTGTGACATATTCATTATTGTATTTCTTTTTTCTTTTTGCTGTATGCTGCCCATAGTCACTTCTTGTGAGATGGACAGCCACATAAATTTGATAAATAATAACTAAACATCTTAAACAGCACTGACTGACAGCATCTATCAAAAATGGTTCCAAATTTATTCCAGTTAAACCAGTACCTGTGGAAATGCATTTTCAGATAGACTAATGTTTCTCCAAAGCCCCTGAGGGCAGGACAAGAAGCAATGGGTGGAAACTAATAGAGAAGAGAACCAACCTAGAACTAAGGAGGAATTTCCTGTAAGCAAGAACAATCAATCAGTGGAACGACTTGCCTCCACAAGTTCTGGGTGCTCCAACACTGGAGGTTTTCTTAAGAAGAGATTGGGCAACCATTTGTCGGAAATGGTCTAGGGGTTCCTGCTTGGGCAGGGGTTGGACTACTAGAAGACCTTTGAAGTCCCTTCCGACTCTGTTATCTGTTATCCTGTTCAGTTAATATATGTGATGAGAGACACTTTGGTGTGGCGGTAAAGGCATTAAGCTAGAAACCAAGAGACTGTGAGTTCTAGCCCTGGTTCAGGTGTAAAACTAGCTAGGTGATTTTAAGGCCAGTCACTTTCTCTCAGTCCTACGATGGAGGCAATGACAAACCCTTTCTGAAAACCTTGCCAAGAAAACTTGTCCAGACAATCTCCAATTAATCAGATAAAACTTGAATGGAAGAAAAAAAATGATGTACTCATTTGTTTATTTAGCGTGTGGCAATTTACTTGGTGGCCCATCATAGAACTTAATTCCCAGCCACATATTATGGCTGACCAAGGGTTTAGACATTGCTGCCATGAAATTTTTGTAGACATTATCACAAATGGAGCATGAATGTCAAATGCAACCCAAACCTTCATGTGTGTCTTTGATATCAGCTGTTTATTCAGTTGCTCCCAGGTATCTGATCCATCCTCGCGGGCCTCCACGTAATAACCACGGATTGGTCCCGCTCCTGTATACAGAGGTGGCTCCCAGTGCAGCATCAGAGAGGTATCTCTTACTTCTGTACATCTGACATCATAAGGAGGTCCTGTTTTGGAAAGAAGAGTGGATTTCGAGGCATGTACTCTGGAATACTGCAGAGATCCTTTGTACCCGTGATTCCCAACCTTAGCCATTTTAAGATGTATGGACCTCAACTCTTAGAATACCAGAATACTCCAGCCAGCATTGATCAAGTCAGTGAACTGATTCCACAAGAAATACTGGATCTCTACTTTATTGATATAATCTATAATCAAATCTTGAAAGCCTGACACGATGTTTTCTTCCCCCGAAAGACAGTCAAGGTGTAAATTGTTTATATTTCTTTCTAATGTTCTTTTCTCTTCCTTGCTTAAAATCATGTTTTATTCTGGAAGATACATTCCTTCCCCAGGTCATCTCTATGTACACCCATGTCCACATTAGAAGAGGTTTGGTGTTTCACAAAAAGAATCATAGATATATAATATTGGAAGGTTCCTTATTATTGAGTTCAACTCCTTCAGTTTTGGAGGCTACAGGTAACCAAAGCTATAGCTTAATATGCCCAAACATCCCATATTATTAATATATGTGGCTTGGATATTAATCTTAATCCAAGATTAGATCTTTACCTGGTTCTGGCATTGTCCATTCCTCACATTTGAAAATATCACTGGGCTCTGAGACCTTTCCGACACCAACTATATTCATGGCGTAACCACGGAATTGATAAAATTGTCCTTCATCCAAGTTGGTGACCTATAGAATCACCAGAGATATTGAGCATTTCCCAAAGCCTTGCCTTGAACAGAAGGTATAGCATTTACAGAGACATGTCTCTGTATTCCCACTAAAAACTGAAACCAGCCTTTCCAACTGGATGCCCACCCCTAGTTATGTAAAATTCAACTCTCAAAATTCCCAGCCAACACAAGATAAAGAATTCTTGGAGTGAAAGAAGGAACTCAGGAAGCTGAATATGAATTATCTGAAGTGCATCAAGATGTGGAAAGCTAGCTTAGTGAATATGGAAAAACTTCTAGTGTATTTTTAGAGCACTTTTCTAATTCCTCCAGTTTTGTTGTCCACAGTGTCTGACAATCAAGCACTCATTTTAATTTTGTTTTTGCTTTTTTGGCAAAAGAAAAAGATTCAGCCCTAATAAAAAATGTCTGCAATCAGAGAGGGACAGAGGTTGAGATCCTTGTCCAAGTCCAAATATGACACTGACACCATACCGTATAAACCCGTTCAGCAATGGGCTTAATGTTGGTCTCATGCCAGTCAGCCTGTGTTGTATCCTGCTGATCCAAGAAATAGCCCAGAATCTTTGAACCACCTTTGTGTTTTGGAGGCTTCCAGCCTATGGTCATGGTGTCCTTCCCACAGTTCAGCAGAGCAAAATCGCGTGGAGCAGATGGAAGAGCTGCAAGGGAGGAAAAACATGAAAATATCGTGGAAGTTGAGCATCTCATTAAGCGTGCTGCTTCTCTGCTTAAAATCCTGGGGCAAATGTAGCCTCGATATTTCCATTTTTGCCCATAATTGTTGAAAAATGGCAATGATCTTCTGCTATTTTTAGGCTGGAAATATCAAAACAAAGATTTTCCTCATCATTTCCAAAGCTGAAGAAAAACAGAAAATCTTAGTCACATCCCAAAAGATCGTCTCATCTCATCTCGTCTTGTCTCATCTCCACTCTTCTCCTCTTCTCATCCCTCCACTCTCCTCTCCTCCTCCTCTTACCTGTTCTTGCCTTCCTCCCAGATTTCATGGTAGCACATAGTGACACTACACAATTCATCCTTCCCAAACTTGATCTTCTCTAGATGTATTGGATAACAGTTCTCATCACAGCCAGCCATGGAGGCTGGCTATGGTGAAAGTTATGATTTGGCAGCACCAGGTTGAAGGAGGGTGTTCTGGATCAGATGTAAGTAGAGAAGACCGCACCATACCACAATAGGTACTTACAGATTGCCTGTCTCACAAGAATGGGATCAGATTCTGGAGAGCTTTCTCCTACGCCAGCTTCATTGACACATTTGACACAGAAGACATATTGTTTGCCAGTTTTGAGTCCTGGAACAGTAAATCTAAGAAACAAAACAGAAAGCCACCCATCCATTCTTCAATGTTACTTCTTAGCACTGGTTTGTCATACTGGAGCAGTGTTTCCCAATCAAAATGTGTGGACTTCAAATCTCAGAATTGGGAGTCTGGCAAATTCTGGGAATTGAAATCCACCCACCTTAAAGTTGCCAAGATTGATAAACACTGCACTAGAGATTCTAAGTATAAAGCAGTGGAAACTTTCAATCATCTTGGAAGATATTGGTTATTTTTACACAGCACAGTGACTTTGGTTATTGAATTAGCCTACTTTATGGGTATATACAGGGATGGGATTCTACCAGTTCGCACCTATTCGCTAGAACCGGTTGTTAACATTCTAAGCAGTTCGGAGAACCGGTTGTTAGAAGAAATTACTGGCCTAATCCTGTAAGGAAGGCAGGAAGGAAACATTCTGGTGTTGCTTACAGAAATGGCCTCTCCCTTAACCCTTATTACGTTCTTGGCAGGATTAGACTTCCTGTCTCAGGAATTTCTCTGGAGTTTTTTCCCCCTCCTTTGCTGGTACTTTGCTTGTGTGGAGTGACCGTTCAAAGTTACAATGGCACTGAAAAAAGTGACTTATGACCATTTTTCACATTTACAACTGTTGCAGCATCCCCACAGTCATGAGAGGCCAGGCGAGGAGATGCGTGCCTCGATGTGAGTGATATTGAGTTGGCCATGCCCAGCCAATAAAATGACTACCAAGCCACGCCCACCAACTAAGCCATGCCCACAGAACCGGTTGTTAAAAAATTTGAATCCCATCCCTGGGTATATATATCATAAAAAACCAATACAGTTTAGTTTCACGCACCTTGCTAAGCCAACAAGCAAATAACCAAATTTAGCACATTGTGTGACTGCGACCATGAGTTCTGCCAGATGCGAGATGGTAGACAGTTGTAAGCAGGATACTTGCAACAATGACACTGATTTTGCAAATTGTCCTTCCAGATAAAACTTTATCAGGTTATGATTGACCTTTCTAGTTGCTTGGATAAATCATCTCTAACTAATTCATTTTAAAGTGCTGATATCTCTGTGCTGTTGTCTCCAAGATAAACATACTTTAATTGTTGTTTGGAACACCATTCTTTTTTAGATCTTGGTTTGATTAGATGAGCTGCTTCTAAGACAAACCCATTAAACTAAGAAGATTCCATGAGTATCATTTTGTCCATTACAACCAGTTCCTTTGTTGCTGAACGAAATTAGAGACTTGAAAAGGGAGAACATCTGGATTAGCTCAATGAAACTGAAACTGAATCCATATTAACAACATAACAACATCCTTCCTTTCCTTGTTTTGAAACCACAAAAACAGGGTGCCATTTTCCCACTCACCTCTCAGAAATGCCTAAAAGCTACAGAGATGGGAAGGATAACCAAATGAACTCACTCATGACAAGTGACAGGTTTGTTGTTGACCGTTTGCCATTCATCTGTCCCAACCTCCTGGCAATAGATGTAATAACCCAGTGGTTCCTCTCCTTTTCTTGGCTTGCTCCATTGCACAACCACAGATGTCTTGGTATCTCTGAAAGCCAGGACCTGAGATGGGGGTGGAAGTGGAGCTAAAAAAACAAGAAAAAAGTGTGTGTGGGGGGGGAATGGAAGCTTAAATGCAGCAACTACTTGAAGACCATTATGCTTCCTTTCAACTCTTCTCCAATCTCAATCAGTTAAACTAGTGTTTCTCTACGTCAGCAACTTTAAGACGTGGATGTCAATTCTCAGAATTCTTCAGCCAACAGCAGGATTTACTAGATGTTATTTAGTGACAATTAAAAGAAAAAAGAATGAGAGATTACCAATCTTTTTTCCCAGAGAGATGGGTTCACTGGGCAAAGAAGGATCACTCACTCCATATTTGTTCACCGACCGTACTCGGAAACAATAGGATTTTGCCTTCTCCAGGCCAAAGACAGGGAAAGTGGTGGAACCGACGGCAATATCCAGATTAACCATCTGCCATTTGTCACTCCCTGCGATTGACTGAAAAGACAAAAGGAAGCCCACCATTTTTTGTCATAAAACGGGTTTCTATCAGCCTGAGGCAACAGGTTTTCTGCCAGGGGGAAAAAATGGCCAACCCCGAATTTTCATGTCCAGTGACCCAATGTGGAAATCTGGAAATCCACAAGAATTGACTTAGTAAGGCTCAAATTCTTAGAAGAAATTATGGAAAGTTGCATAACTTGTGATGTAGAAATTAGAATGTTGCCTACTATGGCTCTTCTCCATTTGGTGGTCTACCATGAAAAGTAAAAACTAGCAATGTGCATGTTATTATTTTTCCATCCTGCAACCTCTTTCTCCTGCCATATCCCCAAGATATTGCCCTTATCTCAATTCTGGTGAAGGTCATCAGGATTGGTGGACAGTTAGTCTTAGTCCTCAAATTTGTTTGAGAAAGAATTTGGCTTGGAAGAGCCTGAATGAAATTCAGGCTAATTTAAAGGTAGTTTTAGATTACTGATCTACTGAATCTTTCAACTGTGCCGTCTCCTTACCCTTTCTATGTAGTAATTCAATGGCTCTTTGCCTCTGGGGTCTGGCTCATCCCAAGAGAGGATCACATAATCTTCTCTGGTCTCACTGGCATGAACATTGGTGGGAGGCAATGGGATCTTAATCTCAGCTATAGGAAAGGAGAGTTAAAATAGCCATCACACACTGTAGTCTTACCAGATTTGCAATAAAGAAATAATAGCTAGGTTGGTAATATGGTATTCTCTAGTAAAGTTGGACTTCACTTGCCATACTTTCTCAGCCAAGTCCAACATATCTGGAGAGCATGACTGCTATGACAGAATCAAGGGATGTGTCTATAAAGGAACAATAGAGCTGAATATCTAATTTTTTATACAGAAACACTTTGCTTAGTTCTTGGCATCTCCAAGATAACATACTTTTTAGACCCTGGAGAATCACTGGCAGTTGGGTAGAAGATACTTAACTGGAAAGATTAGGTTCTGGTCTGACTTAAGGCAAATTCCTGAGTAACTCTTTTGTTACAAGAACTTCCATTTGTAGTGGAAAGGACAAATTCTAGACTTGCTACTACTCAAAATGTACAAGCAGTTCAATGTAACAGGAAAATTCCTTTGGAATAGAGTACTTATTGGAGGAGTACTTAAGGAATGAAGTTGCTTATGAACTTACGTTCCAGTTCATCTTTCGAAACTATAATTGTCCTCATCCCATCATCATAAGGAATGTCTAATCAAAGAAAAAGAAAATTAATGAGTTGGAAGTCCTACATTATAATTTACAGATATATAAATTATAGTTCAGTTGAATTGTCAAACTGAATAGAGTATAGACCATTGGATTGCTTCAGTTTGATTAATTCCACCAAAGGGAATATTTGAACTGTCCTAGGACAAAGTAATCCCTTGATCAATTTAGTAAAAACTTTTTTGCTCCTTGGATGTGTTGGCATAGGATAATCATTCTTTGTACCACAACTCTTTTACTTGAAGTCATTGGTGGCCTGCATTGTCTTAAAGACTTCCTTCAATTCTTGTGAACCTCCACATGGTCTAAACCAGGAATGACGTACTTAGCAACCTCTTGGCCTCATTGGGATCAATCATTGTCACAGGGCTGCTGGCCTTTGAAGGGTTACTGATTCCTGCACAATTGACGGCCTTCACTCGGAACTGGTAACTTTTTCCTTCTGTGAGACCCAAAACTGGTGACCTGCACGTTTTCACCAGCTGGTCATTGTAAGGAACCCATTCCTCTGTGCCCATTTCACATCTAGAAGGCAAAAATAACACTTTTGTACAATTGATTATGAATGAATGAATGAATGAATGAATGAATAGAAGGGAGGGAGGGAGGAAGACTGGGCTACTATAGAGTGTGAACCTTTCAATGTAATAACCAATGATGGGGCTTCCACCATTATCACTGGGAGGTACCCATGAAAGTATGAGGCTGTTTTTGTTCACATCATGACATTGTACAAGGAGAGGAGATCCGGGGGCACCAGCTGTTGCAGCTGCAGCATCTGAAAAAGACAGGAAGCTATGGTGAGATTGTTGAATCAAGATAAAGGACATCTCACAATTTTATCTACCTACCCTGAAATAATTGTTGGTGATGGGAAGTGCTCACTATCCTATATACAGTACTTAAGATGCTTGCTAGACAACAGAGACAAGGTTCATTTGAGTAACTTTGGGAAAGTCACCTTCACAACCTTGAGAAAGGGCCATCTACTGTATATATGGTGGCATGAGTTTATGAAGGAAATTAGAGGTATAAAGTTAACTCCTAGTCTGTTTTTTCTTTCTCTTGCCCTTCAACCAGCCATCCTTCTCCTTTTAGATGCTCCCTAGAAGTCTTGGTCATCAGTCTTTGCTAGTATCAATTGTGATATTCTCCATACAGATAATCCTCAACTTACAATTAGGATTGTAAGTAAAGATCCATAGTCCCCATATATAGTATGGGGACTACAGTCAGATACATCTAAATATCATCAGGCTGAGGGAAACTGCTCAAATGTAGGGTTTTTGAAACTGTGCTTCACAGGATTTGGGGGATCCATGAGAACCTTGAAGAGACTAAGGGCACCTTTCACGGTGAGTAAGAGTTGTAAGAATAACAATCTAGCTTAACTGGAGTCAATTAGTTGGAAAAGGTTGGTGGAAACTTCTTAGACTTTTGAAATAAAATTTACCATTAAATTATCAGATCAATAATGATGAACATACCCCTAACAAACACATAAGCTTTTTGTTCATTGTAGCCATCTTGTGTTGGGATGCGGATGCTATAAAAGCCTTCATCCTCCTTGTAAGCACAGGATATCATCAAGGTTGCCTCCCGGTCCTCACACTTCATTTGCCGGCGGTCAGAATCTTTCAGCAATTCACCTAGCATACAGGAGATAAGCACCACCTTGTTTCATCCAGTTTCATCCATGATACTTAGCACATGTTCAGAATCTGGAATCCTGAAAAGGTTAGATTTCACTTGTAAAATATGCTGCCTGTGTCAAACAGTAGCATATTAATTAAAAAAAAAGAAAAGATCGCTCCTCTTTCTCCTCTTCTTCCACCACTAGCAAAAGCACTATTGAGGAACAAGTTTGGGGGGAAAAGTCCTATTGAGGATATATCCCAAAGGTGCCTTTTCAAGAGGCAACTGGACTTTCTGGTTTGTCTTTGAAGACATTTCGCTTCTCATCCAAGAAGCTTCTTCAGCTCTGACTGGTTGGTGGGGAATGGAAAGATTTATATTCCTTGCAGACAGACACCAAGACATTTGCATTCTTTGAGAGAGTTGTTGAGACCACCTGGAGGTTTATTTGTGTCCTCAGGGTCACCCGAGTAGTGCAAATGGGTGTGGAGCCTTTTTGGAACTGTTGAAAGGACTGTGTTGTAGACTGGAGATAGATGATGTCCTATCCCTTCCTCTCTGTTGAGAGAGGTTGCTCAATTTTGACATAGGTGGCCTCTTTGACCCCTTTCAAAGCTGAAAGAGGTCAGAGCTGAAGAAGCTTCTTGGATGAGAAGCAAAACGTCTTCAAAGAAAAACCAGAAAGTCCAGTTGCCCCTTGAAAAAAGCACCTTTGGGACAACCATGACCTGGAAGACTGAGAATCTCCATAAACATTGGTGGATATATTTTAAGGCAAGTCTTCAGCAACTGGCAGCAATTAATAGACCCCGGCGGATCTCAGAAGCTACAAAGATCACCCTTGGTTAGATGGCCAATCTTCTGGATATACCAGTCATGTTGGTTAGATTGGAAAGACAAAATTCATTCTGGAAGAAATCAATGGCAAATTAGTTCCAAACTGGTACCGAAAATTTTGTATGGATGCAGTCACTAGGAGTACAAATAAACTTGACTTGAGCTAAGGGTACTTTTATTCATTAAAAGTGATCCTCCTTCCCATTTAAAATTCTAATTCACATAATAAATGAAAACGTTGGAACCTGAAACTTAGATAATATGGCAATTAAAATCATGAACACATGAAAATTGTGATAAGAAGAAATTCTTTGTTCTCCAGTTTAGATTTTACTGGATTGCCTAGGGTGAAATCAAAGAAATTTCCCCACCCTGGTGAGAAATCTCCTTAAACATACAACTGAAACTATTTGTGAGACATCTTGGGCTATTCTTCTTCATTATGACGTATAAAAACTAAAGACAGATCATCAAGGATATATAGGCTTTTCAAAACAACAAGGTAAGATTAAGATGTCCTTTTTGACCTCCATGTGACATGCCTCCCTAAAAATGTTTACAATTTTCTGAAGTCTTGATATGAGATGGCCAAAATGTCTGGAAAAAAAAATCTCATAAAGGATTCTGGAAATCATCTGGAAACCTCACAAAATTTTGGTACTCTTTGCATGAGATTTTGATTATTTGGGAAGGTGGGATAGATCTCTTTGATAACTTTATGAAGATGTGAAAACTGTTGGGTTAGGTGCAGGCTCATTGTATTATGCGAACTACTGAAATGAGTCAGTTCAGTAGCCAAGTAAAGAGTGTTTTGTTCTTTAAAAGCACCCTCCTATAATTGGCATCCAAAGATGGGGAACAAAAGGCTGCTAAACCCGATGCAGCATATTTTGGATGCTTTCTCATGCAACATTGCGGCTACATATACAAACCATCACGGAACCAGGAAATGTTTCGTTGGTATTCCTGAAGATCTGAAGTGAAAGTGCATAAGAGGGTGAACGGTTCCTTCTCTCTAGCAAAGATGGGCTTCAGGGTGCTGGCAAAGTCAGCTTCTATGCCTCTGAGTCTCTCTAAGAAACAAACAGATGTTAGGTTAGGAAGAAGGTTGAACATTGATGGCCAACAAAGAAGGAAAGCCCTCTTCTGACTTGGGACATTTCTGCCCCGTTCTTTTCACAATGTTTGAAGCTGGTGTTCAGCTGTGCCAATCTTAATGCAGAGACCACCATGTGTGCGTGAGAGAGAGCAGAAGAAAAGAGATCCCAGTTACCACTTACCAAAAATGTATCTTTTCAGGTGTCTACATAGGATATGCTTTGATGTGCATTATAGCTGCTCATTCCCCATCATCACTATTGGGTGCCCTCAATGACTTCTTGGTCTTTCTTCCCAGCTTTTGCTAACCAGAAGTACAGATAGTCTTTGCTTAATGACTGTTCCAAGTTACAACAGACCTCTTATGAGCTGCTTATGACCCGGTTTCAAAGTTACAATGGTTGCTCCCTTGAGATCACTTGATTGCATTTTTGGCACTGGGCTACTGGCCCCCATTTATGGCTGTACAAGAGAACACAACATCCTACATCTCCTTGATTTTTGGCAATTTTGGCCAGTTTCTGAGTATAATGGGTTCATTTAATGACTTTGCTTAATGCTTACTGCAAAAAAGACAGTAAAATAAGGCGCACTTAACAACTGTTATGACTAACTACAATTCCAGACTCCATTATGATTGTAAGTTGAAGACTTACAAGTCTAAGATTCCTCTGGAGGAGGATTTCCCTTTTTCTTCTAGTCCATGAAGATTCCAAGAGTCTTAAATCTGCAGGAGGATGGCTGCACAGAAGCCCTTCCCCTTTCGTATGTATGTAACAATGCTGCATCCATGTAGAAAAAGGGTTGAGCTTTGATCACAACTCCAGACCCTCCATCTGGCAGATTTTGGCACCTCCTACTGATGCCCGTACAGGCTGCGTCTGTACAACATCCTTAATCAAGTCAAGTAAATATCTAACAGCTGCAATCACACAGCTCAGTCAGACTGGTTATTTTTAATCTTAGTTGTTTTGAAATTAAATCACTACATAAGCTCCGCCTGCTTAGTTAGCCCATGTTTTCACATACTGTACAAATCCTTATTAAGGGGTTAATTCAGTAACCATGTTAAGTGTGTTGCAGGAACAAATTTTATTTTTGTTATCGTTGCAATCCAAGTCTTGCTTTCTTTTCACCTCTGGCTGATTTTGAAGCCATCTTTAAAATGGACCAACCAAAGAATCGCACTATGTATATGCATGGTCTGCTAAATCCAAGAAAGACTACCAATATAAAGGATCGTAAACTTCTACTCACGTTTATAGATTTCTGAGTCAAATCCAGATTCCATCCCATAATATTCTACAAGAGAGGAGTTGATGGGGGAATGGGAAAGGAAGAAAGGGAGAAATACAGGCATTGATAAAAGTGCATTTCACCATTTCATCTGCAAATAATAATGTACAGTTGGTCGCTGAAAACTTTGACCTAAATGATTCGTATGGATGAAGTCAAGTCAAGCCCAACTTTTTAAGGTTGGACTCACACATCTGACTGACTGACAGAAGGCCAGTACAGTGTCCATGTCTTAAGGAAAGGAACACACACATTGCCCGCGATCTACCCCAGCCCACTGTAGCCTCTGCCCATTTCTTCTTGCTCCGCATCCAAAATAGCATTTCCTGACTTCTACTGGCACAAATGTGGCTGTGTGTGGCTTGCAGGGCTTCATTATATGATAGGCAAATGCCTCTGCTCTGATTGGACACTGGGTGCTGTGGCGGGGAAGCCTCTCGCCTCTCGCCAAGGGTCCTGTTCTTTATGCCTGCTGTCATCCAGGATTGCCGAACTGTTAAAATGTTGGATCGTTTTTTTTAAACGGACCCACAAGATCACCAGTATAAAGACAGGCTCTTAAAAAAATTGTGATGATTACAGATACACTGGTGAAATAGTGAAAGTCCAGTTTTAAGAAATATATGGATGGAACATAAAACATGAACTTTCTTTTCTGAGTAGGGGAAATTGGCGCAATCTTCAAACTTTCCTATTTTAGGAGAGCCCTGCACACCAGAACAACTAGACACAAGAACAGTTTTTCCCCAAACGCCATCGCTCTGCTAAACAAATAATTCCCTCAACACTGTCCAACTATTTACAAAGTCTGCACTATTATTACTATTAATCCTCCTTCCTTTCACCCATCCCCTCCTACTTGTGACTGTATGACTGTAACTTTGTCACTTGTATCCTTACGGTTTATATTGACTGTTTTGTAGTATGATTTGATTGCTTACTGTACCCTATGATGATTGTACCTGATGATTCTTGACTCTTGACGATTGTATCTTTTCTTTTATGTACCCTGAGAGCATTTGCACCAAGACAAATTCCTTGTGTGTCCAATCATACTTGGCCAATAACGAAGTCTATTCTATTCTATTCTATTCTATTCTATTCTATTCTATTCTATTCTATTCTATTCTATCCCATCCCACCCCATCCCATCCCATCCCATCCCACCCCACCCCACTCCACTCCATATTTCTATTCTATTCTATTCTATTCTATTCTATTCTATTCTATTCTATTCTATTCTATTCTATTCTATTCTATTCTATTCCATTCCATTCCATTCCATTCCATTCCAATGGAGGAACTAGCTTTTCCTTTTCCCTCTTCTCTTCTCTTCTCTTCTCTTCTCTTCTCTTCTCTTCTCTTCTCTTCTCTTTTCTTCCTTTCTGTTTTCCTTTCCCTTTCCTTTTCCTCCTCCTCCTCCTCCACTTCCATTCATTTTTGCTCTTCCCTTCCCTTCTCCGCCCCACCCTGCCCTCCCCTCCACTCTCCTCTCCTTTTTTCGCTTTCTTATTTTACAGTCCAAGAAGAATGCACCTCAAAAAAGGAAAAAAAAGTGTTTCTGCTTTCTTTCCTAGTAGAGATTAGAAAGGGTAAAAAAAGCAGGGAGATCCACCATATATTGACTGTTTCAAGTTTCCTCCAGACAGAACTCCAAGCCTCCCCCATCGCAAGGGCGGCTAGTGGTTTGAGAGGGATTTCTGAAACTGGTTTCATCCCCAGGCAGATTACTTACAGGAGCCAAGTAGGTTCAGGTTGCAATGCGGAAAAGCCCGCATTGAAATCAGGAGAGGCGAGTCTCCAAATAGCTAAGAATGCCAAACTTGGTGGAAACCCAATTCTAGCCTCCATCAAGCTTCTTTTTTTTGTTTTACTTTAGACAAAAATGGATTGAGAACTCTACCTAGGTCCTAGCCTGAAGAAACACCCTTGGCATAACACTGATGGAAAACTGCAAAGGAGGCCCGAATTGGCAATCGCCTTCCAACCAGGTGTTTTCCAGCTGTTGGGCTACCCTCCCGCCGATCAACGTCTAGCTAGGGGAGTGCTGGGAATCCTTTTCTAACATGCCTGGAGGAGAGAAAAAAATTGGCAATGTTCGGATTAATGAGTGAGTAATGGGAATTCGTCAGAAAACAATTGGGAAGAGTCCTCAGGAGTTGAAACACGCATCGCTTGTATTGCAACAGTGCATCTGAGGAAGAAATAAGTTTCATGCAGAGAACAGTTGACTTTGCAAGGATGTTTTTGCACTTGTCAAAGTCAAGTCGAGACTTACTCCTGACAAATACAGTTGCAAACGAGTTGGCCTCTCCATAAGCGTTCTTCACTTCCACGCTGTATTCGGCGGAATCATCCAAAGAGCATCTGAAAATAAAAGCAAACAATACTGTGAGAGGCTCCAGTTGTTTCATATTTGACCAAAAACAGTGTTTCCCCAGCCAGAGTGTGCTGGCTGGGGAATTCTGGGAGTTGAAGTCCATTCATCTTAAACTTGCTAAAGTTGGGAAATGCTGGCCCATATGTTAAAGCAAACAATGTGGTGATCTCTTCTATCTCAACTTCATTACATGATTTGTGGATTTTGATTTCTCTTCACCTGTTTTCACATAACAATCTCTTAACTCATAGAATTGATTTTTTTTCAGATCACACGGTGACTGGCTTTAACTTGAAGACATATACTGGTCCAGTATCTGAATTTTAAAGATATAAATAATGCTGCACTTCAGTGGTTAGATGGCCTAGACATTGGTATTTGAACGTCGATCTTTCTTTCATTTATATTTTATTGTGTTTTACCAATGTTAATATATATGGCTAATTATGTATGATATGCCATACACTACATAATTTTTTTTCGTACATGAAACATCAATTAATCTAGATGGTTTGTGCACAAAAGTTATCCAGGTTTAGAACTAACCAAGGTCAAAAGTAGTTAAACTTAGCAACTTGCAAAAGTGCAGTTGACTATTCATTAGTGAGCTGTGTTAATGTGGGATGTAATCACAACCTTTGTTTCCTGTTGCTTTCTTAACTTTGTGACGTCCCTTTTCTTCGTGCCTTCTTACAATCATCCTCAAAATTAATACTATTTAGACTCGTCAGTTACCTCCTGATATCCAAGGTAAGCATTCCAAATTCATTTTTCATTTTATATTTTCCTGCTGGAGCAGCACGAGGGTCAATTCGAACACCATTTTTAAACCTGGTCAAGTACAAAGAGAAGAAAAATGAAGAGTGTTCAGGGATGTTTCCGGAAATGTTGAAAACCCACCAAGATTGATCACATAGGGTTATTCACTTTGAATTGTAAGACAGTCAGAGTCACTGACTAAGAGGGAAAACTATAGAAATTGAATGAATGAATGATCTAACGAACACATTGAAAACTATTTGAAAGAAGAGTTTTCGATTTCATTAAAGCAGTTAAACTTTTTTTCAGGCTCTGCAGAGTGGTGCTGTTCCCACAGGAGTTCCACAGCATTTCTTTCAAATAATCTAGTGTCTTTCATATATGAAGTTTCCAAGCATGATGGGGTTTATAATCCAGCACATTTGGAAGGCACCAGCTGGAAGAAAGATGTATATCAGTCATAGTGAACGGAAAAGGTTATTAAAAATCAATACAGAACTCTTATTCAACTGTTTATGAGGTCCTTGGTGCTCTCTGTTTTTCTTGCAGACATTTCATTACCAAACTAGGTAACGTTGTCCATCATCATCATCAATTTATTTATAGTTTTGGCATTTGTGAAAAATCTTCCACTACCATTAAAAAAGAAAAAGACCAGCTGAAGGGGAATGTGATGTTGTGAAGAAACCGTGTAGAAAGCAAGTGAAAAAAAGTTTGGTTGTTTTACAAAAAGGGAAGTGCTTGTAAGAACAACTACAGAGAATAAGTTTTGAGCTAAATCAAAATTTATCCCCAGATTGGATGGTTTCTGAGCAACAGATGCATTCTTTAAAACACCCTTCTGCAATTTGGGCAATGCATTTAACGTTTTCCAACTGTAAACTCTTTCACCTGCGGAGGAGGAAGCTATGTTAATTTCATTTGCAACATCACTTAAAAAAATCCAAGCAAGCAAGCAAACAAAACAGAGGTTCAGCTGGAAATAAATCCGTTCTTCCCATATCCTCAACAAGGCATAACATGCCCTACAATTATAGGGAATAAACGATATAGCCCATACACATTTAAATGTTCCGTTGGGAAAAATAAATCCTCACTTGCATCAAAGTTCTCGCTATTTTTCTGTGAACAGGATCAAATATTCAACCATGTCCACTTTTCTAAGCCCAAAGGGTACAATCGTGAAAAATCTGCAATCTGCAGGTGTGGTCAAGCGACTTTTTCAGAACATGAGAATAACTGAGTTGGAAGGGACTAATTTTAGAGGGTTTTTTAAATTTTAATTTGGTTTGTCAATTGCTTACAAGATAATAGGTATAAGAGTAAACATAGTTATGAATATATGAAATGGATACCTATAAGAAAAATAAAAGAAACAATAGGACAGGGACAGTAAGCACGTTGGTGCACTTATGCACGCCCCCTTCTAATCCAACCTTCTAATCCAGCCTTCTAATCCAACCCCCTACTCAAGCAAGAGAAATGGCTATTCAATAAAGGAGAATATTTGTAGCTCAACTGAAACTATGGTTAAACCTGTCTCTATATTTTTACAACTTATAGACAGATTTAACCATAGTTTCAGTTGGGAAAATGTGACCATCCTAGCCCAAGCCAAGTCCAATAGTGCTAGGGAATTTTTAGAAGCCTGGCAATCTGATAAATTAGCCATCAATAGACACACAGATATTAACAACATCTATAGTCTATACAAAAAGACAACTGACCAGAGCCAGAGGTCTCCAAACTTGGCAACTCTAAGACTTGTGGACTTCAACTCTCAGAAATCTCCAGCTGGAGAATTCTATGAGTTGAAGTCCACACGTCTTAAAGTTGCCAAGTTTGGGGACCCCTGGACCACACCAAATGATAAAAAAAAGACTCCAGAACCTCTCCACCAGTAATCAGCATTCAGACCTGCATAGATAAACTCCAGCTCAGACCAACAATCAGGTAAACAATACCCCAATCAAGAAACCTCCAAAGAAGCCAACAGCAAACAGCCTGACCAAAGAATTTCTAAGGCTACTCCACCAACATAGACAAGTAAGACACTAGAATATAAACTGACAGCAAACTGCACTCCTTACTAGCACTGATGATATTACCTAGTTTCATTGGGTAATGAAATGTTTGCAAGAAAGCAAGAAAGCTCAGAGACCCTCAAGGACCCCTTTCAAATAGCTATTCAACCTCTTCTTAAAATTTTCCAGCAATGGGAGACCCATCTTTCAAAGAGACAATGAGTTCTTCTTTCATAGTTTCAGACAGACAATGCCAACATTTTCTTCCTGATCCACTTACCAGGTGACCTTTGGCTGAGGGTTAGCCAGAACAGTGCATTCCAACGTGACGCTCATCCTCTCCCAGACCGTGTGAGCTCTCAGGGGGATCCAAAACATGGGTGCCCGGCAGGACAACAGCCCCATCACCTCCTTTTCCAGTAGCGCCTTCGCTTCAGCCTTGGACGAGAATGCAGATGGTTTTATAACTTTTTATCTTGCCGTTTCTATAAATACCTTCGCAGACACGGGACAAGAAACTATTGGCAGTCTCTGGGTGTTAATATTAAAATAACACTTCACTTTAGATGAGTTAAATTGTCCAGGATATCACCTGGACAGTTCAATTTATTTTTCATGTAACAATATGGAACTGATCTACCACTGCCATCTTTTAGGATTTTTTAAATTTTAATTCTTCAGTGCAGGTCCTAATCTGAGATTTCTTGGGTGTCTTTCATCTAAATAACAATAGTGTCCCACAGCTTAGTTTTTCACAGATCAGCCAGGTTAGTCTACGTCTGTGATGGCGAACCTATGGCAGGTGTGCCATAGGTGGCATGCAGAGCCATTTGTGCTGGCATGCGAGCTACAGGCAAGCTTACCTCACTGCGCATGCGCATGCCTCCCAAATAATTTTCAGCTGGTTTGAGGCCTTTTTCAGCCTCCCAAAGGCTTGAGGAAGGCTTCTGCAGGCTTCTGCAGGCCGAAAACTAGCCCCGTTTTGTCACTTCCTGTTTTTCCAAAAATACTGGAAATGATGAAACGGGGTTAGTTTTCGGCCTGCAAAGCCTGCAGAAGCCTTCAGAAGCCTTCCTCAAGCCTTTGGGAGGCCGAAAAAGGCCTCAAACTGGCCGAAAATCAGCTGTGAAGTGCAGTGCAGGTAATGGGGCGGCTGGGTGGGGGTGGGGATTGCACGTGCATGCACTGGGGGCATGGGGTCATGCATTGCCTTCTGGGTGCTGGCATGTGAGTGCGAGCATGCAAATGCATGCACAATTTTTGGCACAGGAGTCCAAAAAGGTTAGCCACCACTGGGCTAGGTACTACACTAACAATTGCCTAAAAATCTCTCTGTGATATTTGGACTGTTACAATGGTACAAAGGCTGCCATCAAAACAAATAAACTTTCTTTCCCTGATGCAACTTTTCCAAAGCAAAGACAAATGAAGATTAGGATGCTATTGAACGTCTCACATCATTCAATGTCACACATCATGATAGCAGTCTTCTAATACTTGAAGGGCTGCCACAAGGAAGAGGGGGCCAACTTATTTAACCAAAGCAACAGTAGTCAGGACAAGAAACAATGGATGGAGACTAATCAAGGAGAGAAGCAACCTAGACCTAAGCAGAAAATTCCGAACAGTGAGAACAATTAACCGGTGGGACATACTGTCTTTGGAAGTTGTGGGTGCCCTATCACTGGAGGCTTTTAAGGAGAGACTGGACAGCCATTTATCAGAAATCTAGTATAGGTCTCTTGCGAGAGCAGTGGGTTAGACTAGATAATCTCCAAGGTCTCTTCCAACTCTGATATGTCAACAGTGCTGGTTACATTAAAAAGGAACTTATGCTGGGTTTTTACACTTGCAAAGCCTCCTCTGGAGAAATGTATGTATCAAAGAAGAACATCATGGTAATTATCCCAAAGGTGTCTTTTTTCCAAAAGGACTTTCTTGGGTTTTTTTCTTTGAAAACATTTTGCTTCTCATTCAACAATACCAAGAACCAAAGAAGCTTCTGTCATTAAATGAACAGTCATAAGTCAAGAACTACTGCACTCAAACAGTTTCATAGTTGGGGCCCTTGGTGGTCTCTGAGCTTGGCAGTTTTTTTGCAGATGTTTCATTATATAACTCGAAAACAATATCAGTGCACTGACAATGATACCTAGTTGGGTAATGAAACATCTGCAGGGAAAGCCACAAAGTTCAGAGTCCATCAAGGACTCACTCCACAGTTCAACACTAACTACAAATATTCTCTTCTATTTCTTTTTTTTTAAGTCTTAAAATACCTTTTAATAATAATGCATTCCTGTAACAATCCTGAGACAAACTCAACCTGTTAGTAGATGATTACAGCTCAGCTTCACACATTTACTTCTACATAAGACGGGTAAAGTTAGGGTTATACAAACAATTGCTTCAACTGAGTTCTTTTTAACAGGAAACTCTTTTGTGTTTTACTATGTCCAATAGATTGTACTTTTCTATCAATAAAAAAGAAAGAATGGTGCAACACTGAATAATTCATCCCAGAACCATCACCACTATTGAGCCCCAGAAAAATACAGGAAAGAAAAAAAAATGGTCCAGATGAAAAAATAAAAAGCTACAAGTTTAAAAAACTATTCCTCCCTCCTCTTCTATTTGTTACGTAGTTCCTTGGACCCAAAAGCTAAATTATATTCTGCAGACTGTATTTTAAGCCATCTCCTTCCAGGTGCCCTGCAAACCTCCCATTTTTTACCTTCCTCCGAAGGGCCATCCTGTCAGCCTTCACCCGCAAGAACCGGCAGTTTCTGATGACGTCCTTCTCTAGCTTTTCCATGTCATTCCCAAAGCGAATTCTCTTCTTTCCCCTCTCCTCCAGATTCAGTACAGTGGCCTCCCATCTCATCCTGGTTTCCCTGAAGAAGATAATCATGAATTGGAAAGTCCAGTTTTTCAGGTTCAGAAATAGACCCCATGCTAACCCTGAATCTCCTCTTTTGATTCCTTTTTATTCTGGCTCCAGAAAAAGGTGAATAATCAAATCTCACCCACACATATCTGTATTTTTATGAGGCATTTCTCTACTAGTAAATTGTGGTTATTCACTTACTATAATTACACCGTATGACATATGAAGATAAATAAAATTGCTAATATGGAAATATACATGCTAGTATCATATATACATGTCAGGAAGTATCTGTACAAAAATACTAAGGCAATTATCTTGTTAGATGTCTATTTATTATTGTTTTATAAAATAAAGGTGTTTATGTTGTGGATATAGGCAGTCCTCAACTTACTATCAGAACTTGAGCCCAAGCTTTCTGTTGCTAAATGAGATAGTTGTTAAGTGAATTTTGCCCCATGCTATGACCTTTCTTGACACAGTTGTTAAATGAATCAATAGGGTTGTTAAGTTAATAACACGGTTGTTAAGTAAATCTGGCTTCCCCACTGACTTTGCTAGTCAGAAAGTCATAAAAATAGATCATGTGACCATCATAAATACATACAGTTGCCAAGCAACCAAATTTTGATTAGGTGACCATGGGGATGCTGCAGTGATCATAAGTATGAAAAAGCATCCATAAGTTGCTTTTTCCAGTGCTGTTGTTACTTTGAAAGTTCACTAAATGAATAGTTGTAAGTTGGGGACTATCTGCATAAAGTTTTTCTCTGGCTGTGGATGTGGCCTTCAGAGAAATCCATCAAAATATATAATTGACAGAAAGGGAAAAGAAGTCCATCGATGCAGAATACAATGTTAACTATATTTATCAAGCCAGCTTGGCGCAGAAAAAAAATTCCTTCCAGTAAATCATTGGACATACCAAGATACTTCAGTTGTCAGCGCAAGAGCAGATGCGATGGATCTATCCAGAGATGTAAAACTTTCTTCTTCTTCACTGTTCCAAGAAAGTTGAGATGGCAGACAAAAACAAAAAAAGAGAATATTTAGAAACATAAATATTTGGATGAAAGAACAGGGAATGATAAAAATGTTTCATAAATAAAATATTTTGTTTGGAGAGCTTGTGCGTAAATAATGGAGACTATTATTAAGATGTGCTAGATGCATTTACATAATATGTTGAGTTTGATTATGATTAAGTTTTGGTAGCTTCCTGTGCTAAGGAAACTCTACCCACTGAATATATCTATTTTCAATGTATTGTATATTAAAGCCTAACTTGTACAAATTAGCTGAATTTACATAATAGGTAAGCTTTCACAGAAACTAACCAAACAAGCTGAGCAGGTTGTGAAAACACAGCCACTAGATTTTAAATGGGTCATACAAGATATGTCTCAGAACCCTTTTCTCAACCTGTATTCTGTTACTTTCTTAATTCCTAGACTCACCTGGTCCTGAATTTGGACTTCCTTGTCTGTGAAGTCATTTGCAAATCACGGTGCCTCTCTGCCTTCTGTTCCTCTTCTCTGTGGTGGTAAAAGGTGTGGGTAGCCATGATGGAGACCAGAGGATTCCTGGCTGCCAGAAAACATCAAGAGTCCAGAGACACCTTGTAGCGGAGATGGGCAGGGAGATGGGGGACATAGATATTAAATAAATGAATAAATTGCTCAATAAAACTGAAAAAGAAGTGGAGAGCAGGAAGAAGAGAAGGAATCATTTTTTTCTTTTTACAACCCTTTTATCAGAGTGGAGTTAGGGTGACTGATTGGAGCAAAGCATTTATTGGCTGGATAGGATAGAACAACAGATATTTCTCTATCAGGGCACAAAGAGAAAGTATCTGCTGCGAACTCCACATAGGCATCAGGAAGAGCATCTGGCCAGTAAATGCTCAGCTCCAGCATTCATCCTGAGAATAGAAGGAACCTGTCAGCTGGTGCTCCATTCAAAATCCAAGAAAGAAATACTTAGACTCTTAATTAGAGAAAAGATATCTTTTACTGTAAATCAAGTGGTGATGAGGCTTCTGTCTGTTGACCTTGGCATACTTTGATAAAGGTTTGCAGCTGCGCAGAGAAGAAAAGGCTAAGCAAGAAATAGAAACCTAAGCAAGAACGTACTCCCCCCCCCCAGTTTATACAGTTCTAGTTTATAACACCTCCAGTTCACTTCCCATAATTTTCCCCCCTCCCCCCCTGTTACTTATGACAGCTGAAAGATGCAAAGCAAAGGGAGAAAACCTTGAAGGCTGACAGAACCAAATAAAGTGCACTAAACTCTTCATAGGTTAACATGTACCTATGCACAGTACATTTCTTTCCAGCCTTAAAAAAAAGGAAACCCAGCTGAAAATTCCTCTAAGCATCAAGGCTCAACGCCTGCATTCTTTTGAAGCTTAAGAAAATAATTTTCAATTTCAATACCAAAGTCATTTCCTTGGTATTGTCACACATTTGAGCATGGAAAAAGTCTGTTTTCATTCACAAGAATATTATTTTTTTAGTTTTCTTCATCTCTGAACCCAAGATCCAAATCAGTACAATATTATTATTATTAATAAAAAATCTAGACTTGGGAAAGAAATGGTTAATGAGTGCTTATTTGTGGTCATGTCGATGTTTTAAAACTCTTAGAAGCCTGACTGGGAGGTGTACAAAAATGAGATTAGGTCAGTTGCTTCCTTAAAGATAGAAAGAGGGAGAGAAACAATGCAGTTCCACTTGGCTGATGTCCATTTCGTGCTGTTGGCTGCCAAAGACAAGCTACAATACCATCCAGTCCACCAGCCCTCCCCCTGGGATCAGGCTCCATTTGGACACAGCTGAAATGCTTGGGGGATTCAATGCATGTGGCCTTCTAAGGCACATTCATCCACCCTGCCAAAGAATTTTAGGAACCAGCAGCTCACGATGGCTGGGGACAAATGCAGCATTCAGACATAGTGCAAAGTTAGGTGACCATCTCAGGTGGCAAATGCCAGGGCGGGGGAAGGGAAGGGCAGCTCCCTGACTTTTCTTCAAGAACTTCATCCTGGCTGCTGGAAGACAGCTGGGGAGGTCACATCACCTGCCCTGGTCTCCTTATTCAGCCTGGTGATTGAGAACTAGACAAGGAGGCCATTCACACCTCCCTTGGATTCTCTGTAGAACCAAGGAGTAATTTCCTGACAGAACAATGAAACGACTTGCCTTCAGAAGTTGTGGGTGTTCCATTACTGGAGGTTTTTAAAGAAGAAATTGGACAGCCATTTGTCTGAAATGCTATAGGGCAGGGGTGTCAAACTCAAGGCCTGTGGGCTGGATGAGGTCCATGGGATACTTAGATCTGGCCAGAGGTGCCACCCTGGAAACAGCAAAGGACCAGCCAATGGTGTCTCTGTGAAGGCCTGGCAGAGGGCTGCAGGAGGCCATTGCGGCTGAATATGGAGCCTCAATGAGTGGTGTCGAGCTGGCTACCCCCACCCTGGCTGTGTACACTCCCAGCCCCCCGTGGTCAAAGATAACCCTAATGTAGCCCTCAATGAAATTGAGTTTGACGCCCCTGGTATAAGATTTCTTGCTGGAGCAGAGAGTTGAAGACTTCCAAAGTCCCTTCTAAAAGAATGAACTGACTATTATATGACATGGGAATCATTTTATTGATGGTTAGGGAAGAAATACGAAAGTTAGAAACAAAAGAAGACTAATGAAATACAGCCAATAAGTTAATGGAAAGTCAATAAATTAAGATGAGGATTATTATAACAATTAGACATATTATGTATATTAGTAATAAGCCAAGAGTAGAGAATTAATATTAATGTAAATGGTTATGGTTGGAAACTTTGATTGATGATGCACAGGATATTTGTACCCAGATGACACATTGTTTAATGGATGATAGATTGTTTGTATTAAAAATAAAATAAAAAATTTAAATAAATAAAAAAATAACAACAACAACCAAGTCCCTTCTAACTCTGTTATTCTGTTATTCTCTGCACCTCTCCAAAGGAGGAACAACTCACTGTTTGGGAAACCCTGCCCTATATGTTTTATTAAAAAGTATAATCTATAGGGCAGGATTTCCCAAACTGTGAAGTGCACAGCAATGTTTAAATCCACCTTTTCCAAAGTTTCCTTGTGCAGTTTTCATTGTTCGTTTACTCCATGTTCATTGTAGCATTTGGATTTTTATGGAGATGTCTGCACATTAAGATTACACTAAAGGGAGGTGTGAGGGCAAAAATTTTAGGAACCTTTGATATGGGGAAGTCCACTCCTTTTAGCCTGTTGGCCTTTTGGCATCTACAATCTGGCAACAACAGATTGGAAGGAGACCAAAAAAAAAAAAAACCCCAGCTGTTCAACAGACATCAGAAGTTGTTTTTCTGAACTCTGCCATCCCTCTGCTTGGAAGCAGCATTCCGAGAAGCTGGTAGGAAGGGTAGAAAATTGGGAGTCCAAGAGGACTCTTTCTTATGGAACATCTGGATGGGAATGGAGAGGCATTGGGCCGTGGTTGGTGATGCTGCTGCAAATATCTGAAGCAGAGCCAGATGCTGTCAGAGCAAGCAGGTAGGAATTGGGACTGAGGCTGGAGGTCCTCTGGACCACCCACGGCAGTCAGCATTCCTGTATCCCTGAAACAGCACAATCTTGGCTTTTACCTCAAGTAGCAAAATATTTTGGACCACTCCATGGGCAGCCAGATCTTCAGAAAGCCGGGAATAGAAATAGAAATAGAAAAACATCTTGAAAACAGAGGTCTGGTTTGGTAGAAGGAAGGAATCTTGTCAAATGTGTAAACCTTTTTTAAAAATTTGGAAGCTCTTTTAATGTCATTCTGTATACATGCGGATTTTTGCTGTATCCAACTGTCTCTTTTGTTCTGCAAATATTTGGTAAAAGATATGAATCAAGACTTAGGAACTTTAAAATGTTCTCTGAATCTTACCAATCTGATTCAGGTTCATATGTAAAAAAAAATCTTTGGCTTCAGAAGGGATGAGGAGTTTTGCTTCGCTACCTGTCAAGAAACCTTGGCCGGATGCACATATTATGCAAAGCCATCAAGCACTTTCTTTGGCTTCACCTTGGCATGTTGTGTGAATCCAGCTAATGCAGTAAATAAATCAGCATTTCTGGTTTAGCCAGAATCTGTAGACCGAATCAAAGATGACTTCCTTAAGAAAATGATGGCTTGATGCTACGCATGAACTGGATCATGGTGGAATTATTCTCTCTTTTTCCCTTTAATTGATTTGCTACATTTCAATCATGAAAGAGGTGGTATGAAAACAATAGGATAACTATGACAGACAATACAGTCTGGTCCCTGAACAATATTATGAGAAGAGGCAGGGCAAGAGAGAACATGATAATACTGATAATTTCAAAAAAATTATTAAAAACCCTTCCCTGTACTTATATATTCCTTATATTTAAGGAGATCCTTGTTTCAAATTGCTTTTATGGCATGTTGCATACTGAACCTGAAAACATTTTTTTAAAATTTTAATCAGAATGTATCAGGCTAAGACTTTTAATAAACTGTTTATGCTTGAGTACAACTGACAGGTTTTAAAATAGCCCATGTGTTACAGTGAAGAAACAAAAAAAATATACTCAGGACACATGTCTCTATCACTCTTACATTGGTGAAGCTCAGGACAAGAAGACCAGCTTCAGGAATCCAGCAGACAGATGAACAACTGTTCTCTTAAATTCAAAATTCAAAGTGATTTGACAGGTTGAGGAGGAACTAAGGAAAGAGAATTATTGCTAAGTGGACTGAGGAAGTCTGACTGGATGAAGCAGACTAGGAGCATCAGGGACAGGTAGACACATGGACATCTCAGGAACCTTTGGGTTTAGGTGACCGCGCTGCCTTCTGCTTGGTGAAGATGGTTTGTCAATTTCAGTGAACATGGAATGGAACAACCATGATGTAGTTTGCACAACTGGAGACATATCACTCTTATTCTCAAGTCAGTTGTGCAAGTTGCCCAATGACTTCTAAGACTATCTCAAGATATAGATGTATTGACCTCAGGATCAAAATGGCTTAGATGATCAGATTTTGTTGGTAAACCCTGACACACCCACCAAATCTGCGAACATGATCATATTGTGGTGCAACTAACGAATAATGGCTAAGTTTCAACTATCCAAGAAAGATGTTCTTGATGTGACTAGCCAGGTTGATGAGCTTTTTGCCTTTAGACCTACATCAGAATACATTTTCCCCCTCAGCTTAACATGTTTGCTTCTGACTGAAGTAGAAGATTTGATCGTATTGTTTTAATGCTTCATTGACTGCATGATGATTGCATTGTGGCAATGTGTTTTAAGACAATTAGATGAAAACCAGTATGCAAATAAATATTATTACTGATATTGCTGTTCTCATGATCTGCAAGAGGAAGACTGTAATGGATCACCTGAGAAGAATTTTTTCCTTTGCAAAATGCCATGAATGAGATGCCCTTGAACTTCCTGTTCTAAACTCCTTTACACTTCTTCCACAGCAAATCTTATCTGTGTCAGGTAGCCCGGATGTAGCTCAGTTAAGATCTTTTTGCTGCAAAAGTGATGTAATTCCTTTTATGGGGCAAAACAGAAAAAGGAAAAGCAACAGGCATGGCTTTGAATGAAGCTCTCCCTGTCTTTCTGCCTGCCCGAACTGGTGCTTGCCAATGCTGAGAAAAGATTCTGCACAGGATATTTGGCAGGTACAAGCAAATATTTTGAACAGGTGGCTGATTTGAATGGGTGGTAGACAGATTCGCTAGGATTTTGCAATCACCGTTTGAACCAGAAAGGATGAAAAGAATTGTTTTCATTGCTCCTAAACTGGCATTGAAGGGGTGCCTGGAGTGGTTTTGCTGGGGTTGCAAGAGAAGGGAGTCAAAAAGTTAAGATGGCAGCTGTGTCTCGCCCTATTTTATGGGTGCTGTTCCTCTGATATAAATTGAAAAAGAGACCACGAGCACCCATCCCAAACTCAAACATCTCACAATTGAAAGGATTTGCCATGCAAAAACAAGCACGCTTCTTGATGATCTGCACAGCACTATTTCCCAGAATTTTTTTATGTTTGCAAATCATACTTTATATGCAGTATAAATAGGCATATATTTGGCAAATTCTTATCAAGGCAATGGTAGTAATTATATAATCAAAAATTTCTATTGATCAGTTGCTGTAGAAATACTCTTGTCTCTCTCATATAAGATTAGTTCAATAAAGCTAAGCTAAACTATAGGGAAATTTAGGACAGCTAAGAGCTCTGTGGAATTCACCACCACAAGATGTAACGGTGACTACCAGCTTGGATGGCTTTACAGTAAAGGCAATTTATTGGGAAGAGGATTATCAATAGCTACTTTACACAGTTCTGCCTCCTAAGAGGTGGTACTCACAAAATAGGAGGAAGCCATATTCTGCTTATTGTCTTTTTTTCAGATTTGGGAAGTGGGAAATACAATATCCATTTATACTGGTAGTCCCTGACTTACAACCACAATTGGAACTAAATTTCCTGTCTTAAGTCATTACAGTCATAAGGCACCTGTATGACCGAACCTAATTTTACAACATTTATGCAGCAGTTGTTAAATGAATCACCATGGTCATTAAGAAAATGCTGCAGTCATAAGTTCAAATCCACTCTTTTAAATGGGTGTATTTTGCCAGAAACTGGCAAAAATCACTAGTCGTGACTGTGGGAGGTTGCCACCAGTCCTAAATACAAGCTAGGTGCTAGGCATCCAAACGCAGTCACATGACTGATATAGATGTGTGTGTGTGTGTGTGTGTGTGTGTGTCTGTGTAGTGATATTTTTATGATGGCCAGAAATGCTTTGTGCGGTGTAAAACAGCTGTTCTGATGTGTCATAATTTCAAATGGCCGTTAAGTAATAATTATAAGTTGAGGAATACAGTTGCCTTTATCTGATCTTTATGGATTAAAATGAGAGGAGAAAACTACCCCTTAAATTGTATTCCAAGATCATAAGATGCCGTTATGGATACTGCAGCGTTGTGCAAACGTACTTCTGTAATCCAAGCTGGGGTGACAATACTGATGGAATGACACCCACCTACCGCAGGTCTCCTGTTTCCTGTTTAATTCTGAAAAGTATCACAAGTTTAAGTTTATAGAGGAGTGAAAATAACCAACAATCTTCTGACACAATACAAGAAAACAGGTTGATTTTTGCATGAATTTTGGCCCATAAAAACCTCTGCCAGAAGAGGACATTTGCTTGCCTCTGAGGTAGAACATGGGTTTTTATTTTGAGTTTTAGACTTAGATTCCATCAATATCTGTTCAAATGCTCTGCTGACATCCTCAGCAGCTCACAGGCTCAAAGGATCTGCTGTACTCTGCTTCACATTGCAAGACGATTTAGCTGTGAAAATGGAGTCCAAAGGCTGAGGACATTCTGTATGTTCCTCCAGGCTGGAGGAATTTGCTCATGGAGAAACTCATGGTCATCTACAAATCCTGAACTGCGATTCTTCATCTCACAGCAAAAAGACTGCGAGCTAGAGAAAAGTTTCTTTAAAATTAAAACAGAAATTTAGTGACAACTCCTAACTCATGTTCCTCTTAATCAAATTGAAACACTTTGATAAGACAGGTGGACAGTTTTATGTCTAGAAAGTTCCCTTTTGTGAAAAATAAAGCCATTTCTTCCTATTCCATTTTTCTAATCATTACGAAATTCTTTACAATCATTGGAAGAATTAGTTGATAATGAATGGAAGGGAACGGTTGGAAAAGAAAAATAGAATTAAATTTTCACCTAAACAATTAAAAGACAATGTGGGTCTTATAAGAGAGTACCACACATCGAAAAGAAGAGATTGCAGTCAAAAATAAATTTGCCATGGTTCAATCTTAGTAGATGTTTTTGATCTCTTTCTACCCCTCAACAAATAACATTATGATCATTAGACTTGGAGGGTAATGGTGTTAAATGTGATATTTATAAGGTTTGATATTAACTAATTATATGACAAAACTGAACAGAGTGTTTAATTAAATAATGGAAATTGCTTAATAAGGATAAGCGAAGATTATGGTGAATAGATTTAGAGAATAATGATTATAATTAATGTATAAAGTTTGTAATTTGCATTTAAAAGAGATTGTAACCAGGCAGTACACTGCCATTGTGGATATGGAAATTTTATATATAACAAAGGAAATTTAATAATAAAAAATAATTAAAAAGACCACCAAATAATTCCTGTTAACAGGTGTTAGTTTCAGTCTTTGCAATTTATTATACACATTTATCTCATGTTCATTGCATGTGGTTATTTTTCAACACACACCATCCATCCTTCGTAATGTAAATGCACTGAAAGGGAAAGAGTATGAAGCTTGCAACTAGATGCACAAACGAACCTGAAGTAACAAACTTGAAATAAACAATGCTGACCAACTAAGACTTCTGTCTTAGAAAGGACTCCAAGTACTTGCAACCACCTCTGGCATCAGCAATGGCATCTTAGCAATGTGGCTCTTAATCTCGTAGGTGCTATTACAGGTTAGTCCTCGGCTTATACCCACAATAGCCTCAAATTTCTATTGCTAAGCGAGACAGTTGCAAAGCGAGTTTTACGACCTTTCTTGCCAGAGTTGTTAAGCGAATCATTGCCGCTGTTAAGTTAGTAACATGGTTGTTAAGTGAATCTGGCTTCCCCATGGACTTCGCTTGTCAGAAGATCGCAAAAGGTGCAACCATCATACATGCCAGTTGCCAAGCGCCTGAATGTTGATCACATGACCATGGGGATGCTGCAACGGTTGTAAGTGTGAAAAATGATAGCAGCCACTTTTTTTCAGTGCCACTGTAACTTTGAATGGCCACAAAGTAAGTCAAGGAGTCCCTCTCTGTGTCTGTATGCAGAGCTTCCTTACGGCCAGCAGTTTTTTTCTCCAACAGCTCCATGCTGGATTCATCCTGAATATGTGCCAGACAGAATCAGGCAAATGATTGAAGCAACGGACTCACTTTAACACTCTAACTTGGTTTTTTTATCATAAAATAATGAAACAGTCCTCAACTTACAGCCATTCATTCAGTTTTGACATTACAATGATGCTGAAAATAGAGACTTATTCTTGGTGTGCACATTTATAATCCACACATTGACATGGTCCCATAATCAACACTGCGACCTTCCCAGACAGATTATGGCAGGCAAAGTCAATGTTGATTCACTTAACAACTGCTGTGATTCACTTAATAACTGCTGTGATTCACCTTACAACTCTGGCAAAAGGGTTGTAAAATCAGACGTGATTTGTTTAACAACTGCCTTGCTTAGCAACATAATTCTGGTCCCAATTGTGGTTTAAAGTCGAGGACAAATAAACACTTCCCAGGTTTTGAGGTTGAAGTGCCAAGTTGTTGAAGCTCTACAGATCCTTGGCAGGATATTAGAATGGTATGAAGACAACCTTCAGGGTTAGAAAAATGAATACTAAGAGTTTGTCCCATTAATATTCATCACGCTTGCATATGAGAATTAGAAATACCCTATCCTTGTTCATGGGAAACCAGAGTTTGCTGTTTCATCAGAAACTGTGTAAGCTATAGTTTGCATTTACCTAAAACAAAAAGTATTAGTCATGAATTCAGGTTAGATGTTGCCATGATTTGATATGGCGTGATGGAAATATCTCACTCTCAGCCAGGCTGCTTTTATTGATAAAGGAATGCAACCTACTGTAGACATAATAATAAACAGAAGTAATTTTAAAAGGATAAGCTATTTTGGGACCTAATATGAAAGAATAGGTCCTTTGTTTTTAATTGGATTCCTCTTCATAGTAACTTAAAGTAGAAGAAAAGAACAGAACAAAACGTTCTTGTAAAATAAAAGGTTGGTGGGATAGGATTTATTTCATGCAAAATATAATTGAAGAATCTCAAACAACTTTTCAAAGCAAGTTACATATTTGAGAGGGGAGAATATTGCATACCTTAAGGATGAAAAATATTTCCCCAATGTTAAGGATCCCAGTGGAGTAGAGGAAAACCTGAGCAGGGTTGGTGAAGGTCTCAGTTCTAAAGAAGAATAGAAGTGATGTCCGTCCTTTGCTTGATGGCATTAAGCATGACTGTCTCCACAAGAATGTGTCTAAGGATAAACTGCCCACCCCTGTCGCCTTAAATATAGAATTATCTCATGTCACTTCAATGACAATGGAGCAAACCACCCAGGATTTATGATCTCTCTGCATCGAGAAATCTGGATTATTTTTCTGGCTCACGAGTATTCATATCCATTGTCAGGCCGGAGCTAGCAAGAATAGCTGGAGTGTAGACTCGCTCATAATGTGGCTTTGAACAGATTCTGTTTGGTGCATAATAGATTTCTTCACTTATTTTGAGGATTATTCACACGGAGCTTGCCTGTGAAACTGCTCCCTTTGCAAAATTGGTAAGGTCTTTCTCCCGGAAAGGAGTTCTATTTATTTGTCAGTCTTGTTTTATTTTTGGAGATGGAGTTAAGGAGAAAGATTTACAATGAACAATCAAGGAACTTGATTTGCCTCTTGTGCTTGCTCTTTCCTTCCTTCCTTCCTTCCTTCCTTCCTTCCTTCCTTCCTTCCTTCCTTCCTTCCTTCCTTCCTTCCCTTCCCTTCCCTTCCCTTCCCTTCCCTTCCTTCTTCCTTCCATCCATCTTTTCCTTCCTTCCTTCCTTCTAAAAAAGTCACACTTCCAAATAGTGGCAATGGACCAGAATTTCTGTTATTAAGAGAGATGATTGTTAAATGAGTTGCCCCCAATTTTACAACCCTTTTTGCTAAGTGAATCCAGTTTCCCCCATTGACTTTGCTTGCTGGAAGCCATCTTAGAATATCACAAATGGACACCACATGACTCCAGGGTGCTGCAACTGTCATAAATAGAAGACAGTTGCCAAATGCCTGGATTTTGATCATGTGACCATAGTGGTGCTGCAACAGTCATAAGTTGTAAGTCATTCTTCCCCCCAGTAATGTTATAACTAATTTATTTATGGTGGTTGCGGTGTCCTGAGCTCATGTGATTTCAGCCTTCCCACTCAGCTTTCCAACATGCAAACTGCACTGATGCACTTAATAATCACAGCAAGAAAGATTGTAAAATTGGGTGCGACTTACATAACAACGCCTTGCTTAGCAACATAAATTCTGTTCTCCGTTGTGGTTGTAAGTTGAGGACTACTTGTATACAACTGAAAGTATGGATAATTTACAAGATTACAAATAACTGATCAATTAAAAACCACAGTTTCTTGAAAAATATTCCGTTTGCTGAGATCTTCTGAGGCTGCCTTGAAATTTGATTTAATACATGTGAATCCAAGAATTTTTTGTTGAGAAACAGTGGGTTTAAATACCTATTCCCCCCCCACCCACCCCCCCAAGAGTCACTTTGAGGTCAGTCAGTGTGTATTACCCACCTTGGATTGTTGAAGTTGCCAAATCCACACCACTGCAGGGAATCATGGGAAATTAAAACACCACGATTGCCATCTGGAGGTATCACAAACACAAGAGAGTCTACTTATGGCGCTTTGCCAAGGGAAAGTTAAAACCAGCCTTACTAGTATATTCCCCCTCAGCCATGGAGACTTACTTGCGTGAAAGCCATGCAATGTTGCCAAACTGTGCTTCAATTATCAGAAGTAAGATTGATGGCAAGGTTGCAAGGCTGCTCTCAGACAGATTGAGGAGGTCCTAAGGTCCTGGTGTAAAAGAAAAAAAATGTTTTCAACTGCATAAAGGAGCCACTTTTAGCTTTTCTGTAGTTCATTTTCTCAATGCTGTCTCCTTTCTTAGAGAATGGGCCTGTGATCTACGCCTTAGGAAGACTGATTGCTATTATAATTCATAGCAGGGGTCTCCAACCTTGGCACCTTTAAGCCTGGTGGACCAACTCCCAGAATTCTGGAAATTGAAGTCTGCCAGGCTTAAAATCGCCAATGTTGGAGACCCACTGCTCCATAGGGTGCAAATCCTCACATAAAGAAACACTGTTTTCCTTTCCTTTATAGGGACTCTGCAATGGTTGTTCCTACCCGGTGATAGAAACTCCCCCTCACCCATACAATATTGATGGAAAGAAACAGTGTCTCCTAGGACCCCACCAGCAATCATTCCCCCCACCCCTGTATTTGCTGGTAGTTGATACCTCTTTCAGGTCAGCAAGACTATTGGGATTTCCTGTGTTGTGGCAACCAGTTCTAGCAACTGGGCCCTCATTTTGTGCAGGGAATAAAGAAGGATTTATTTGGGAAGAATGGCCCTGACTCTCCTGTCAGTCAGCTGGCAGTATCAGCCAATCACTGGTGGGTCCACTGCTGTCATTTGCATTGTTCCGCATGGGTTGTCCAGATGCGGTTTCCAACATCATCCATGGTGAAATTTTCCTGTTGAGGTTGAATGTCCTTTGCAAAATGAAGCCAATGTTTCTCTCAGTCAGTGAGGGACAACCTTTTGATTCGGGGTGTGAAAAATTCAGAAAATGCCTAACTTAACTCTGCTGGTATATCACCCCAGCCCACTCCCCAAATTCTTTTTTATATTCATATATTTGAAAATAAAAAATAGTCCAATCGGGGGTGTGATTTCCCCAGGATCTGCTGTGTACTGCTTCCTTTCAGGCACTGTTCTTTTTCTGTTGACAGGTCTGTGCGGCCTACCTCATTGCTCCAGGTCGTAAAAGGCCTTCATCCCTGGAATGGCTACTTCTGGTTTTTGTTCAAAGAACAAAGAACATGTCCATAGGCTAGGTTCATTTGCCTAAGATTGTGTAAAACACACGCATGCACACACACACACACACACACCTAAGCATACAATATTACTGGAGGGTACAAGGCACACTTAACTTCGGCTAAACCAAAGTTCCGGCAACAGAATGAATGACAGCCCTGTTTCAGCCTAGTACGTTATACAATCCTAGCATCTCCGTGTTGCTGTGTTTAGTGTACTTATTAAATGCAATTATGCAATTACCTCAATTTGCTACACTGATTACTGACATTCAAGCAGGATAAAGCCCAGGCAGCCCTTGTGTGTATCAGAAACAAGCAGACTCTGACTCAGCACATACTTTTCAGCGAGTGACAAACCAGAGGTATTGGTGGGGGATTTCACTCTTTTTGATCCCTGAGTGGTCTCTGCTTGAAATTTCCTTTCCAAACACAAACTGGAATAAACAACAGGCCCACAACCAGTTATTGCAAGAGGAACCCCTGATATACTGTATTGCTGGCATGGAATTCCTGGACATTTGCTCCGGAAAGCCTGCCCTGTAAATCTCTTGGCAGATGAAGAAGCACACTTTTTAAAAAACCCCTTGTTCCAAGCAAAAAAAGGAAAAGGAGAGAGGGAAAAAAAAGGAAAAGGCAGGTGGGCAGGCTACTGGTAATTTTCTGCATCGGCTAAATTGAAAGTGGGGGAGGGGAATGCTTGGCAGTCCCTCCTGCTGATCACTTTATTACTATTCAGAGAGAACCATAGTCCAATTTCTCCTGCCACTCATTTTGTGGGGGGAAATTATTTTGTTGCATGTACAATCCAGAACCTAGACTGTTAGCAAATTCATGGAGATTATCTCTTCTCTCTCTCCTAATCTCAAAGGATAAATCACATGTAAATTATTTAGCCCTTTTTTGAAACCTGTTGCCACTAGAAAGAGATGCTGTGGGGATCAGTGCAGTGGTGGGATTCAATTTTTTTTTACTACCGGTTCTTTGGGTGGGGCTTGGTGGGCGTGTCAGGGGAAGGATACCTGAAAATCCCCATTCCCTCCCCACCCCACTAGCCTGCTTTCCAGCTCCGTTCTCCTGTTCAGGGCAACCAAAGAAGACCCAGCCAATCAGCTGGGACTCAGGAGGCAGAGAATAGATGGGGCGGGGCCAGTCAGAGGCGGTATTTGCCGGTTCTCCAAACTACTCAAAATTTCCGCTACCAGTTCTCCAGAACTGGTCAGGACTGGCTGAATACCACCTCTGGCATCAGTGTCAGAGAAATAAAAGGAAGGCTATATTTAGGGCAGGGATCCCCAAACTTGGTAACTTTAAGACTTGTGGCCTTGAAACCCCAGAGAATTCTGGGAGTTGAAGTTCACGAGTCTTAAAGTTGCCAAGTTTGGAGACCTGTGCTCTAGGGCCTAGGCTTAACCAGGTCAAGTGTAAACCTAGTTTGCTGCTTTTAAACATGCTTTTTACCTGTTAGACCTGGTTATCCCTTACCCTGGCACGCGTGTGTGTGTGTGTGTGTGTGTGTGTGTGTGTGTGTGATTCACTGTGTTGTATGCATCCTACTTGTTACAGCTGGCTTTATAGTTTAAACCATTTTTTTTAGCCTTGCCCACTTTTTAAGATTTAAGTTGTTCAGTGAATCATTGCAGCTGTTAAGTTAGCAACACTGTTGTTAAGTGAATTTGGCTTTCCCATTGTCTTTGCTTGTCAGAAAATGTGATCACATGACCCCGGGACCGTACATATCAACCATCATAAGTATGAGTCAGTTGCTAAGCATCTGAATTTTGATCTTATGACTGTGGGGAATGCTGCAACAGTTGTAAGTGTGAAAAATGATCTTATGTCACTTTTCCCAGTTTCGCTTTAACTTTGAATGGTCATTAAACGTTCAATCGAGATTCAGTAAGTCAAGGATTCTCTCTACACTGGTAAGAGGCTAGGGGGAGCTATTATTTTAATAGAAAGTAGCAGCACTGAGCAAACCAAGTTGCAATGTTTGCTGTCCTTAGCCCTGAAACTGGAGCAAAGTGCATTGATTTCACAAACTGTTGTAAGTATGTTCAGTGATAAACAATTTTTTTTCTGCTGGGTGAGGTTCCATGATCTACAGAAACGATACCTCAAAGCAAAGAGAATATTTCCTTGTTTGGTTAAAGCGCAGACTTGTCAAATTCAGCACTTCTCATCATTTGAATGAGCAGTTTTATGATATTGTTTAGTTTCCTAATCTCCAAATTTATTGTATCATTAAAATATACATTCCAGGAAAGGTTGCCCCACTATTGAGTTTTCTGCAACTATTTTTTCCATATTTGATTTTTCTTAGAAAAAAAGTAAAAGTAAAAAGTTAGACATCTTTTAACATGAATTTATTTTGTCAAACCAATAGCTCATTTTCCCATTAAACAGTATCCAAATTAGCTAACAATAATATGATATGAAGTAATGTAAAAACAGGGCAGGAAATAAAACCAAATCAATCCAATAATTAAAGATGAACTTTGGCTCAACTAAAAGCAACAGTTGAGAACATGGGCAGCTCAAGGTTGATGTTTGAGATCTTGATGTTCAATAAACTTTGCTTTTTTCTTGCAAACATTTAATTACCAAACCAGGTAACACTGTCAGCATTTTCATACCATGGAGTGGAGTGCGTGCTGGTTTTTTATGTATGATGGCTTGTCCTTACCTGTCCTGGTCAGGATTGAAGTGGCTGTTTCTGATGGACCTATTTGGCTTTGTTGTTTTATTATTTTATTGGAGCATTATTTCAGTTTGTTCCTGCCTACTGTATTGATTCTAGTTTATCTATGGAATATGGATTTGCCCAGGATGTTTGCTTTTTCTTTTGTTAGCTTTCTGAATAGTTTGTAGACCTGGTTTATATGTTTGTAAAGGCAGATTTATTAGTACAATAGTCCTTGACTTACAAACACCGTTTAAAGTTACCATGGCACTGAAAAAATGGACTTATTACAGATAATCCTTGACTTACAGCCGTTCACCAGTGACCATTCAACATTACAAAGCACTGAAAAAAGTGACATGACAATTTTTCACAATTATGACCGTTGCAGCATCCCCATAGTCACCATTGACATTCAGATGCTTGACAGCTGACTCACAGTTATGATGGTTGCAATCATGTGATCCCTTTTGTGACCTTCTGACAAGCAAAATCAAAGGGGAAACCAGATTCACTTAACAATCATTTTACTAATTTAACAGCTGCAAATTTAATAAGTAAAGTCGTAAAATGGGGCAAAACTCACTTAACAATTTTCTTGGTTAGCAATATAAATTTTGGGCTTACCTGTGGTGGTAAATTGAGGACTACCTACCTGTAATTTTATAGAAGTTGTGAAACACCTGCTTCAAGTAGCAATAGCACTTAGACTTCTTTGCCGCTTCATAGTGCTTTCCAGCCCTCTCTAAGCGGTTTGCAGAGTCAGCCTCTTGCTCCCAACAATCTGGGTCCTCATTTTACCCACCTTGGAAGGATGGAAAGCTGAGACAACCTTGAGCCAGTGAGACGTGAACTGCGGTGATCAGCAGAAGTAGCCTTCAGTCCTGCCTTCTAACCACAGCACCACCGTGACTCAGATAATCATCGACTTATGATAGGTCACTTAGCGACTCTTGAGAGGTACGACAGATCTTCTAGAAATGACTTATGATCCAATTCTGAAGCTGTAACAGCCGCTGCTGCAGCCACACGACCGCATTGTGGTTGCTCATCAACCAGTCTGCATAAATGGCCGATTGCAATGTCCCATGGTCGTGTGATTGTGGTTGACAATATTTTCGCCAGAAACTGGTTATTCCAGTTTCCAACAAAAACAGATTCATAGCAGACATTGCCCCTGCTTAACAATTGCGGCATTCACATTAAGCATAGTGTTCGCTTAATGACCACCACAAAAAAAGTTCATAAAATGGATACGGTCATGTGATGACCTGTTTCCCGAACAACACAACTTGCCGGGCTCTTATATAGTCTTAAATTGAGGACTATCTGTACTATATGAGGTCTTATATGCTCTGGCATAGATTTTATCTGCATTATGTGTCACCCTGGAATGCTTATCTGATAGCAGAAGGGAGCCAAAAATAAGGGTGGAGGATCTGGAAATGTGGATAGAAAGGGCGTGATACTCCCCATGTCTGTAGATCCCTTGCAATATAATAGGACATGCCAGTTGTTTTTGAGTATATGTAGGATTGCTGTCTGTAGAATTTTTCACGAAAGTAGGTTTAAGGTTACATTTGATATGATGGAGAAAGTTACTAATCTTAAACTTCATACAAAAGCCGCAAGTGAAGTGGTTTGCTCATCTGAAGAGAAAGTCTTGGGATTCTACACCTAGAAAGCATATAGAAAAAGAGGAAAAGGCAAAAGAACGCAAGGCAGATCCAGAAGATGGAGAGACAACTACAAAGACACAATACAACAACATCAAATAACAATAGTTGAGGAAGCCAGAAGTGCAAGAACCAGAATTTTGTATCCCCCGGGACACATGACGAGGTAAAACTAAAATCTTACGGTATCTTTGGACACCTGCATAACTGGATAGAAGCATTCTTGTCAAACAGACAACAAATGGTTAAAATTGGAAGCGACCTATCAAATTCTGTAGCTGTCAACAGTGGTGTCCCTCAGTGCTGTGTTCTAGGACCAACTCTCTTCATACTTTACATAAATAACCTCTGTGATCATATTAAGAGCAACTGCATTCTCTTCGCTGATGATGTAAAGCTATTCAAAACCACAGATAATTCTGTTACCCTTCAAAAAGACCTCAACTATGTATCAGAATGGTCAAACAAATGGCAACTTCAAATCTCAACAAATAAATGCTCTGTCCTACATATTGGCAAAAAAAATCAGAAAATAAAATACAGGCTGAATAGTCAAGACCTTGTTGATGATCCAAACTCTGTCAAGGACCTTGGAGTACTCATCTCAAATGATCTAAGTGCTAGAGCCCACTGTAACTACATCGCCAAAAAGGCATTAAGAGTTGTTAACCTAATCCTATGTAGTTTTTTCTCTGGTAATATTACACTACTAACTAGAGCATACAAAATATTTGCTAGACCAATACTTGAATACAGCTCATCAGTCTGGAACCCACATTATGTATCTGATATTAACACAGTTGAGAAAGTCCAGAAATATTTCACAAGAAGAGTTCTCCACTCCTCTACTTGTTGCAGAATACCTTATGCCACCAGACTTGAAATTCTAGACCTAGAAAACCTAGAACTATGCTGCCTTGGGTCCGATCTAAGTATAGTATATAAAATCATACATTGGAATATCCTACCTATCAATGAATACTTCAGCTTCAACCATAACAACACAAGAGCAAACAATAGATACAAACTCAAGGTTAACCGCACCAAACTTGATTGCAGGAAATACAACTTCAGCAACAGAGCGGTCAATGTCTGGAATACTCTACCTGACTCTGTGGTTCCTTCCCCAAACCCCAAAAACTTTAACCTTAGACTGTCTACTATTGACCTCACCCCTTTCCCAAGAGGTCTGTAGGGGGCGTGCATAAGCGCACCAACGTGCCTACCATCCCTGTCCTATTGTTTCTTTTATTTTTCTTATATGTATCCATGTATTAAGAACTATGTTTATACTTATACCTATTATCTTGTAAGCGATTGACAAATAAAAATAAATAAATAAATGAGCACTCCCCTCCATAGTTTACACAGGTTAGTTGCTAAGAACATGCCAATGCAAACCAGTTCAGCATGACCCCAAATCTTTAATGGTATGTGGGAATGATCTTGGGAGATAGGAGGAAGAGCTGCAGATTAGGCAAGATCAGAGATAGCTGAGCCCTTAGAAGGAATGAGGGCATGGCAAATGTCATAAGGGACCCTCCCTAGGTTCTTGGACCGTAAAGGGGAGGGGAGGGGAGGGGGAGTGTGTGGTAGAATGTCGTCTGGATTCCCAGGAGGCAGGGGCTGCATTCCAGAGGAGTGAAACACAGCAAAGTTTAGATAGCTTGCGTGGAAGGAAGAGACTGAAGATAACTCCTCCTGCAGTTTCAGTGCGTACATTTCATGATGCAAGTCACCTGCTTCAGCTTGGCAACATTTCTGTCTGTGGCTGAGGAACAATAAAGGAGATTGTTTGGAAGAACCTCCGTGGATCTTTCTTGGTTTTTACAATCTGACACACAGAGAGATGCATTTTCTGTCTTACAAGATTCTGTTAATGTAACATCCAATAAAGTAAGATTTATAATGCCTTGGTACACTTGGAATCCTGCATCCAGTTTTGGTCACCACGATGTAAAAAAGATGTTGAGACTCTGGAAAGAGTGCAGAGAAGAGCAACAAAGATGATTTGGGGACTGGAGGCTAAACCATATAAAGAACGGTTGCAGGAACTGGGTATGTCTAGTCTAGTGAAGAGAAGGACCAGGGGAGACACAAGAGCAGTCTTCCAATATTTGAGGGGCTTTCACAGAGAGGATGGGGGTCAAGCTATTCTCCAAAGCACCTGAAGGCAGGACAAGAAGCAATGGATGGAAACTAATCAAGGACAGAAGCAACCTAGAACTAAGGAGACATTTCCTGACAGTTAGAACAATTAACCAGTGGAACAACTTGCCTCCAGAAGTTGGGAGTGGTTCAACACTGAAAGTTTTTAAGAAGAGATTGGATAACCATTTGTCTGAAGTGGTATAGGGTTTCCTGTCTAGGCAGTGGGTTGGACTAGAAGACCTTCCAGATTCTATTCTATTCTATTCTATTCTATTCTATTCTATTCTATTCTATTCTATTCTATTCTATTCTATTCTATTCTATTCAATTCTATTCTATTCTATTCTATCCTAACCTATCCTAACCTATTCTAAAGAGCTAGTCCTTCTGAGTGTGCTTTTTGTCTGGACTTCTTTGCCACCTCTAACTAGCCCCGCCCCCATCTATTCTCTACCTCCTGAGTCCCAGCTGATTGGCTGGGTCTTCTTTGGTTGCCCTGCACATGAGAACGGAGCTGGAAAGCAGGTTAGTGGGGTGGGGAGGGAATGGAAATTTTACAGTATCCTTTCCCTGCCATGCCCACCAAGCCATGCCCACAGAACCTGTAGTAAAAAAAATTTGAATCCCACCACTGCCATAATCATTCACTTAACAACTGAGGCAAAAAAGGTCGTAAAATGTGACAACACTCACTTAACAAATGTCTCACTTAACAATAGAAATTTTGGGCTCAATTGCGGTCGTACATCGAGGACTACCTATCACCCACTCACACCATTATTTTTGCAGCCCTGGAGCTCCCAAGATTGCACTGCTAAAATCAGATGGCATAATTTCTTAAAAGATAGAGTAATAAAAACAAAATAAAGCTAAAATACAGCTTATATAGACAGTCCTCTCCATTAACAGCAACTTATTCCTGACAAATTTCTTGCAGTCTTTGGAGGAATATATATATATATAGATATGTTTTCATAGATTTTCACAGGTACAGGTATGCACTGGCACAAAGCTGAAAGCACCAGCTTGAGGATGGCGAGTGGGACCTCGCCGAAACATCGCCAAGATACTCTTAATCTTACAACTTTAAAAGCACAACTATAATGACATGGGAAAATACCTGAACAAAGCTGAATACCATACATACATACATACATACATACATACATTTGTTTTCTGAGGTTCTCGCGGGTATTTGTATGTGGATCTTTGGTTATTCGGGTTTTCTCCCACGTAAGATTGGAAGTATCTAGGCAATGTTTCGATGAAGTCTCATTCATCATCTTCAGGCTTGTGTCTTCTGCTCTGTGCTTCTCAGAGTAAAGAAGCACAGAAGACACAAGCCTGAAGATGATGAATGAGACTTCATCGAAACGTTGCCTAGATACTTCCAATCTTACGCGGGAGAAAACCCAAATAACCAAAGAGATATATATATAGTATTCCACAGCTGTAAAAAGACGCTATCAGATTATATGTCAAACATAGAATAATATTTATTTCATTCTATTTTCACTTTTCCACTTAGCCAGTATAAATATCAATGTGGAATGCAGTTTTCCTCTTTTTTAAGACATATCGTAGACATGCAGCTCACAGAGAGCAATCAGAGCATGTTAGAAAATGAAGTATCAGCTTTCCACTTCATTTTGTAGAAAGAAATTCCCCAAATCTTTGAATTGCTTAAGACGTTGCTTCCTCTGGGCTACCATCCCACTGGAGCTTCAGCTCCAAGTCATTAAACAAATTGAGGAAAGGTCCATTGAGTTGATTAAGGTCCAGGATATTTGGGGAAATATCTAAACTCTGAGGCTCACTTTTTAATCCCCGGCTTTCTTGAGTTAGATAGTCTGTGATTTGGCATTCAAATGGATTGGAATGTAGAAAATTATCAGTCCAGGCTGAGTGACAGAAAGCTGGCAGTTGCCCTGTACTGGGATCTTGAGGGAGGTTGTGGCAAGAAGAGTGTGCAAATAAGTGTGGCAGCGAGACAGTTAACAGTAGAGAATCACCTCCCTCCAAGATAGCACTTTGGCCAACTTCTAAGCTGGAAGGTAGAACTTCTGCCTGCTTTCTGTAGCTTCCTCCACTTCTATCCGCTGTGGTAGGTCTCCATTCTCCCAGAAGTCTTGGAGATTCTTGTGGTGGACCTTTTGCATTTTCCTGAAGTGGGTGATGTTGAATCTTGGGGATGGTTTCTACCACCAACCCTTCCTTCTGCTGAATCATGGTCAACTCTTTGTTAGTCCTTTCTGGTCTCTGGGCTTTGTAGTGTCCATTGCTTAGAAAAGAATCAAACTTAATCCCTCGGTTTGCCCCTTCAATGCATAATCCATACGTTAATGTGGAAGGATTGTCTCCTGGGATACGCAACCGGCTGTTCTTGATCACTCGCGGGGCATATCCAACTGAAAGACCATTCAAGGGTTGGGCAAGAGGCTGGAATGGTGGCATTTTGGATTGTTGCTGGTAAGATGTCATTGTTGGATTAAATAATTTTTGGTCTTCTTGCATGCCCTGGATATGATGGCTAATCTCAGCTGAATGCACCCCTGGTTGGATTATCTTGGATGAATCATAAGGATTTAGGGCATGCTCCACATTTAATATGAGAGGTTGGAAACGGGAAATACCTTTGAAATCCTATCAAGGAAGAAGGTTCAGCATTAGATGCTAGTTCAGAGTCTTATAAGAATATGCAATTTAAAATTTAGATTATTGATTAAAAGTTAACATCCCTTTTGGTTATTAAATTCAAAACTAAGTTTCAATTATATGTAATTTCTCCAGGGATACAAAACATTAGAGCAGTGTTTTAAAACCTTGGCAACTTAACAATATGTGGACTTCAATATGAAACTTTAATTCATTATTTATGAGCCAGTTTGGTCTAGTCACTAGTGATTAAAGTTCTAGTTCCCCCCCCCCCCCAGCTGAGTGGCTTTGGACAAATCACTAAGAGATGGTGAGTTCTAGTCCTGTCTTAGGCATGAAAGCTAGCTGGGTGACTTTGGGTAAAACACTGGGAGACTGTGAGTTCTAGTTCCACTTTAGGCATGAAAGCCAGCTGGATAACTCTGGGTCATGATCTCTCTCTCTCAGCCCAACTCAACTGTTGTGCTGAAAATAGGAGGATGAAGGAGTATTGGGTATATTACCACCTTGAGTTATTTATAAAAAATAATGTAGATGAAAAAAAAACAGATGAAAAACTAATGGAGAGACTTTTATAGTAATTGAAAATTACATACCAAAGATGTGGGTTGCTGAATGGTATGTTGTTTAACATACTTATACATGAAGTATAATACAGTTCCAAAGGTAAATAGGATTATAAATATAAGCATTCCAAACAGATATGGCACCCACGTGTTATCTATGGACAGAAGGCAATAAATTAATTAATTAATCAGTATTTAATTAAGATATGCAGAAGAAAAAAAATATTCCTGTATTGTTCAAATCTTCTAGGGCAGGACTGAAAATAACCATCTTTCTGTCTGTATTTAAAGGATCCAATGATTTCATTCTTTTGAATTATTAAAACGTCCTCAATTATATGGGAAAGAGAACAAAAAATAAAAGTCAACCAAAGATGGCCAAGAAAAAGCTACATTCAGGCATAACTTCTAATCTAAATTTATATAAATGAGAGTCATTCAAATGGGTAAATCAAGTAATTCTAGTCTGTTCACCTCATTCCCACCTGTTTCATTTTCTATCTTGCCAATATCTCATAAAATGGATGGGGACAAGCAAAAACAACAACAAAAAAGAAATGCTAAAAATAAACCATGATTTTTAATCAGATTTAATGACAGATCATGATTAGAAAATAACATTATAACTCAATGGATTATTGCTGCAAATGGTTGCTTGTTGAAAAAAAATGAGCTGTGCTTTCTTTTTGAGAATGGTTCTAGCATGCCAAACAGAACTAAACCAACCAGGTTAGAGCCATGTGTACACAACAGAACAATTCTATTTGCTAATCCAGATTTAAATGTTAGCATGTCGTATCAACAGCCACAGTTCAGTCCTCGAGAAACATCTTGATACTTGATGCAGGTTATTGTTTCAAAAGGCTGAGTTTGTAGTCCTGGTTTGTTCTGCTATTCTGCCTGATGAAGTTAAATTAAAATGAGCCAGCTTAAAAACATGATATCTATAAGGGGCTTTACTTAAGTCAGGATCTGGAAATTAAACAAAGGAGTCAATAAAAAAGGAAGAAATTAAACTTTAAAGTTTTCTCTTAGTTGCAAAGTGGATGCAGATAGGAAAAGAGAACAGGTAAAGTTATGAATTATGAAAGCTTGTTGTATGGCTTTTTACTGATATATATTTATTAGAGTTTGAGACCACTGCAATCTTATGATTCTCAGCATTTTACATGAATAAAACGTCCACAATAATATATTAAAAATGTAATAAAAGCACAAAGCAGCATAACCATAAATTTAGCATCCAAACAGTAGAACAATAATTACAAGACCTATGATGCTCTCAGAATTAATTTAAAACCGCCCAAGGAAGCCCCATTTAAATCTTTGTGTTATGCTAAAGATAAAGCAGGATTATATGAGGATATTACCTGCTTGAACTGCTTTATTTATTTATTTTTATTTTGCATGGTGCAATAGAATACAGCGTTAATGCATAAAACCTCACAAATGTAAAATGTGTATCAGGATATAAAACACCAGAGCAGTGAACCATTTTTCAAAATTGCAGCATGAGCAATGAGTAAAATTATGAACAAAAATTAAATTATGTATGAGCAGTAACTGGGGTGGCTATACAGTTAAGTCCTCGACTTATGACCACAATTGAGCCCAAAATTTCTCTTGCTAAGTGAGATGGTTGGTAAGTGAGTTTTGCTCCATTTTGCGACCTTTTCTCACCACAGTTGTTCAGTGAATCACTGCAGTTGTTAAGTTAGTAACACGGTTATTAAGTGAATCTGGCTTTGATTGTGAGAAGGTTGCAAAAGGGGACCCTGGGACATTGCAACTGTCATAAATATGAACCAATTCCAAGGGTCTGAATTTTTATCATGTGACCACGGGGATGCCACAACGATCATAAGTGCGAAAAATGGTCATAAGTCACATTTTTCAGTGCCTTTATAACTTTGAACAGCACCAAATGAACTGTTGTAAGTCGAGGACTACTTGAGCTTATGGCCAAATATCCAGATCATTTAACCATTGGGCAGCACTGCCCTCGAGGTGACATGTTTCATGCAGAGATCCAGGGACCCTTCTGAGGGGGGCAATTCCATTGCAATATGATGCAAACTGCTTGAACTGTTAGCAGACTTTGAAGTGTTTTTAATTCAAAGAAAGAAAATAGCTTTGCCCAAGATCTAATTGGATATGAGAACCATACCTGATAATGTCCGTACTTGAAACACACGGGACTTGCTGATTTTGTCAGCGTGTCGGATGTGTATTGTTCCATTATATTCTGTGTTGGGATCCAAGTCAGTGATGTTAAATTCTTCATTATATTCAATCTTTTTCCACTAAGCCGAGAGGCGAGAAAGAGAAAGATGCAGTTTCCAAAATCAGCTGAAAGTCCACACAACAGAAGATCTACGCGGAGCTTGTATGTGGCAGTGGGTCCTTTGGGTAATTCTGGATCTCTATTCTAGTGTGGCTAATGAAGCTCTCCGATCCAGCCCATGACCTCATCTTCTTTGACCTCTTCCCTTCCTCTAATCCTGTTCTTATTTCCCAAACCAGACCCCCAATTTCCCTCTGCTTAGCCTCCATACATGCATCATAAAAAGAGGGTGGGGCTTCAACGTTATTATTTTTTATAATTTTAAACTTTTTAATCTTAAATTAAGTTTTAAGATCCTAGTATTAATTTTGTTGATTATATTGTACCTAAGGTACCTCTGAGGGAGATGGGCGGTTACAAAACATGAAAAATAAATAAACAAACAGATAAATGCATAAATAATAGTTGTGGTCCTCCATTTTGACTTTTTGACACCCCTGCATGAGCCTTTTAAAGCTTATTGTACATGCTGGTTTTTGACTGTAATAAAGGTTGGATTTTATTTAAGCTTATTGTATCACGTGCATGTGCCTTAAAGGTAAGCCAGTAATCATTTGTATGTCTGCTTTCTTACCTTCACCTTGGTCTTTGTGCAGCAAATTATGATTTCATACTGGAAATTAATATCAAGTTGTTTTAAAATGTCCACTACAGTCAGAGGGGAGTTATTTTCATCTTTCAAAGGTGTGTAAGGAGGCTGAATAACAAACTGGATGGACTGAATGCTGGGTGTATATTTTACATCAATATTCTCAATATTAGCTAAAAAGAAGAAGGAAAGAAAGAAAGAAGAGAATTTGTTTCAGACTGATGTTAACTTGTAGTGTAACATCTGAGTTTAATTGTTTTCTTGCAGACATTTCATGACCCAACTATGTAACGTCTTCATGCTAAAAGGGAGTAGGGTTAACAGAGAGCAAACCCTGTTCCTGTTGTGGTTTGTCAGCAGCAGGTGTGGATGGCTGAGGTCTCAGAGAGTGAGGACTCAGATGAGGGGCCTGAGTGTGATGCAGGGATGGGGCCAGGACCATCAGGGAGTGGAGTGCTGCCTTCCGAGATTGTGGAGGCTGGCAGCAGTGATGAAGAGGACACTGAGGAGCCTGTGCCCAGGAAGGAAGGAAAGAGCAGCTGCAGCAGAACAGGCGACTCAGGAGTAAGCAGTGGTGGGATTCAATTTTTTTTACTACCAGTTCTGTGGGTGTGGCTTGGTGGGTGTGGCAGGGGAAGGATACTGTAAAATCTCCAGTCAGAGGTGGTATTTGCCAGTTCTCCGAACTACTCAAAATTTCCGCTACTGGTTCTCCAGAACTGGTCAGAACCTGCTGAATACCACCTCTGGGTGTAAGGCTGCAAGGTGATGGCCGCTCCCTTAAGGGATAAAAGCCAGCCCTCGGAGGTGGGATTCTTTGCAGGAAGCAAATAAGTTCTTGCACTTCAAGTCCTCGTGGAAGTTTGGTCTATCTTGGTTTGTTTTTGGAGACTTTTGGCTTTGAATATTTCCTTGCATTTAATCTTGTGTTCTTGGAAGCCTTTCTACAACCTTGAAAGGGCTTGCTCTTATCTGGGACAATTAGTTTTAATAGCACTTTCTGTGAATGAACAGAATTTACAGAGACACATTAAAGAGGTTTTGCTTTTATCTATTTTTTGTGTTTGTTTGATTTGAACAAGGCTTGGATCAGAACAGCTCCCTTCTAGCATTGATAATGTTACCTAGTTGTCATGAAAGTCTCGAAAACAACAGCTCTGAGAGCCGGACTCCCCATTATACCCTGACTCAAATATCTCTTCTCTCTAAACTCTACTTTGAGATGTTGGAAATGAGTGGCACTGTTTACAAAGCACCTTTAGCCAGGTTAGTCTCATTTATCAAGAGTGCGGTTCACTGGGCCAACCCAGAAGATGACTCCTTTCACGCAATCCACTTATCACTCTCTGGAATCACCCCATATATTGAATTATAATTAAATGACATGGGTTCACACAGCAGGCTAAGAATACAAAACTTAACTTAGCCTGTTGTGAGAATGCAGTTGCTGGCTTTATAACTGATTATGTTGTCATGACAATGAGCTTCTCTTTTATTCATTGTGGCCAAAGAAGGCCTATTTTATGGTAGACAGCAAAGAAAATTAGTGAAGGATTAGCGCAGCTTAAAACATTTCATAAATCCTTAACAAGGTCTGGAAGTCTTATTTCCTGTAGTTCATATCTGCGATTCCCCCCCGCCCAAATTATTCTTCCTCAAAAAAGGGCAAAATACAAAAGGATCATGACTGTGATGAAATAAATCTCCCTTTTAAACCCATGAATTACTTCAGTTAAATATCAACAGGCAAAGGACAGTCTTGCTCTTGTTTACACGAATTTCCATTTCTGCTTCTTTTATTGTTTACTACATTTATCAATATCTTTGCTTATCCAGGAAGGAAGAAACTCAAATCAGCTGGCAATTTTAAGCTTTAGAAACCATCTTAGCTGCTCAATAAAACAAAGACATCACAAGGGATAATAAAAAGTTAAAATGGAAGCAATAAACAGCTACTTGACAAATGGAAACTGACTTGGAAGAAATGCTAATTCCGCCTGTCACGGAAAGTTAGACTGGGAGGAGTCCTTCTGAGGAAAAGATGACACTCTTAGCAGGCTACATGTCATGAACAAACACAATGGAGATCCAGAATTCTCCAATTCCAGCGTAATTAATGAGAATCACTTACTGTTTTCACTAGGGCAGAATCTCAAGGACGTGGCCCAGTCGGAGATGCAACAGTTGGGGACCACAGCTCTCACTCGGGCATGGTAGTATTCGGTTACATTTTCAGTCTCATTAGTGAGATTGCAGACATTCTGGGTGATATTTTGGCACTCAGGTTTACTCTGCCAAATACTGTGGCCGTACCTGTGAGCAGACCAAATAATTACTTACAATAGGTTTTGCACATGATATACAGGTGTAGACCAGGAACCAGGAGATGATTAAAAGACAAAGTAGAAATAGGCCAAGGTAGGTGATTCCCAATCCTGAATTAACTGAGCCATGGGACAGAAGGTGCAGCCTTCTGATGGCTTAATCCATGGCACAATGAATGTCACTGTTACCCCACCACATTTTGTAGAAACCATAACTATTTTTAGTTTGCACCCCATGCAGACCCTAAGTCTAATCAATTTGATAGGTTAGCAAGACTTATTTTCTGGTAGAGTTCACACAACACCTACATTCATAACAAAATAGCGTTGGAAGAAATATCCACCTGGTTCAGTTCCAAGACACTGGAAACATGGAGGCTGATTGGAAAGATGGTTTAATGATGAAGCAGAAGCACATCAGTGATTCTGGGCAGCTGACCACATGGAGTTGGGAGTGGGAGGTATTTATACCTTCGCTTGGGCTTTGCCCTTGATGTGCGAGAACATGTATTCTATTGGCTGCTGTCAGACTCCCATGGGGCCGTGTACAAATCCTAGGAGTTTGTCTGAGCTAAGTTTGGTTGAAGTTTGGGCTGATGCAATGAAGGGGCTTGTTGGGCAATTCCTATTGTGGCTGAGGGCTAATCCTACCTTTGTTGGATCTTGGATGAGGGTATTTGCTTATGAATAGAGCTATCTGCCTCTTTATCTCTTAAGTGCTGACATTTGCTGAGGGCTGTTAAGAAAGGTGGAGGCTGCTTTCCAAGAGCATGTTTCTGCATTTCTAATCCAGGGAAATATAATCTGCCTTTTTAATATTTCTCAAAATATTTCATTCTCCTAGGAGTGGGGTGAGTGCTAACTTTCTATAATAAATAGCTTCTTGGTTAGTTTTGTGCATGCATGTGTCTATCTGCCTGTCTTTCTGTCGCTAGTCATCTTGGATGGATAGGTAAATATAACTTTTGTCCCAGTCTTTGGGTATAATGAAGCTAATAGCTTAGTTAATTCTGACTATGGCAGTATTTCCCAGCCTCAGTGGCACAGTGGTTAGTGTATTGCAGGCCACTTCTGACTATCGGCTGCCTGCAATTTGGCAGTTCAAATCCCACCAGGCTCAAGATTGACTCAGCCTTCCATCCTTCTGAGGTGGGTAAAATGTGGATCCAGATTATTGGGGGCAAGAGGCTGACTCTGTAAAACCACTTAGAGAGAGTACTGTAAAGCGATGTATAAGTCTAAGTGATATTGCTATTGCTATTGGCAACTTTAAGATATGTAGATTTCAGCTCCCCAAATTCCCCAGCCAGCATCCTGGCAGTTGAAGTCCACATATCTTTAAAGTTGCTAAGGCTGTTGGGAAGCACTGGGTTATGGTTTTGTTGTGAAAGAAGTGAGACAGGCTTATGGTATGTAAAAGGTCTCAGTAAGTCATAGGATTCTGTCCTATATTATTTCCCTGTGCTAGACAAGTTGTAGCTTTTCCTATAAAGCGTTCTAGAAATCTTCCAATACTATCATGTTTTCTGGTTCAGAATTCCAAAAGTGTTAATGTTACAATAATGTTGATGACCCTCCCCAGCAGCAGCACCCAGATAAGCGGGGATTAACATGATACAAACAAACAGAAAACAGTTCCCTAGTCAAGGAACTACCAAGGACAATATTACACTCCCTTCAACAAGGCAGGGCAAGCTACTCTATATAAATAGGGTGTAAACCCACACTCACTGACACTGGTTATGTTACCTAATTGGGTATCGAAACAGCTGCAAACAAACAAGCTCAAACAGCACCAAGGGCTGTTTGGCATATTGACATGCTTTGTACAGCCCTTTCCCTAAGATAATGTATCATCATCATCAATTCAAAATTATAATAGCCATCCAACACCAAAGGACTTTGGACAGTGTTTAATTGGTGAACTGCCCTGTGCCATTTAGAGAGTAATACATTTTGAACAACTTAAGGTTTGGTTCAAATTATTTCCCCCCCCTTATTCTCCTTTATGGGGTAAATAAAGAAAGCATATCTAGAGGAGAATCCCAACAGGCAAATAACATTTGAACTTTTCCTTACAGTGCAGAACTAATTGCCCTTAGCCCAAAAGGTCAATGGTTGCTGTGAAGGGAAGAAAACAGCTACCATATTTGTTTTGGAATTAAAATAAAGTATGTACACTCTGCGTATTTGGTATACTCACTGAATAAGGGAGCCTATGGATGGCAGAGGTTACTTTTAAACCAACATTAGCTTCCCCAAGCAACACTGTTATCTCTTTATAGCTTTTCAAGGATACAAACCAGAGTTCAAATCACAGAACTCCTTATTCTAAGCCAAAGAAAAGTATAACTTCAGCTGCTTTCAGCACAAGTAGAGATTATTTATGATAATTATTTAAGCAAGAATTGTTGTTTTAGAACCTATCAAACAAAATAGCAGAATAGCAGATCAATGGAATAAAGAATAACAGATTAACAGAGTTGGAAGGGACTTTGGCAGTCTTCTAGTCTAGTCCATATAAAGTAGCAAATAAGCTTCTTTTGATCTAAAAAGGAGACTCATGATTTAGCTACTTTACTTTTGCTGGAAAATGTCTGGGTTGACATTGTTTTAGAGTTAAAACTTTAATGGATGTCTTTGATCCACTCTTCGTAAGTTTGGATTTGAATTCAGAACCGAGGTAAAATTGGGTGCATTCCTTAGGGGTTTCTCCATCATGTTGGAACTGGTAGAGACCCTGACTGGGAGCAGATAACAGGCTCAGCCAAGTCAGCTAGAAATTTCTCATTGCATTTGCACAGTATCCTAAACTGGGCTAGTTTTAATTCTCGATGTGTGTATATACATGGGTTTTAGTCTGTTGTGTGAATTCCCCATAGTTTAGTTTATAAATTAGCGAATTGTAGATCAGAGCAGGACACAATAGGGGCAATTGCCATAATTCAAAAACTGAATGTTTTGCATTTTAAGGTCATTGTCTACTGATTTTAGCAAGGATTGTTGATATGTGTTTGGGAAAATTTTAACCTTTCTTTTTGAACATGAAGATTTAAAAAAAAAGGGGGGGGGTTAATATGTTGTTCAAATTTCCCGATTTCCCGATTTTTCCTATTGATTATGTACATTAATGCATTCTTTTTCTCTTTTAAAAAATCCACCTATAATGCAATATTGTATGTTCATTGGTAACTATTAACATGTGACTTTACATTTCATAATCCTGTATGATGCAGTGAAGTTGATACTGAAGGGCAGGGATTGAGTTTCATTTTAAAAATTTCCTCTTGAATCTGCACATAACCTTATGTTTCTTCCTCTGTTGAGACAACAATTACCACTCCTTACCAGCAATCCTGAAGTTACAAAGTTTGTTTAATAACCGCTCAATGTTACAATTGCATTGAAAAAAAAGAGAAAACAGGGTCCATGTAACAACCGTGTTACTAATTTAACTACTGGAGTGATTCTGGGCAGCTGACCACATGCAGTTGAGAGTGGCGGGGCGGTATTTATACCTTTGTTTGGGCTTCACATGACAACTGTGACAAGAAATGGAGCAAAATTCACTTCATGAATGTCTCACTTAGCAACAAAAATTTTGCACTCAATTGTGATTGTTAGTTGAGGACTACCTGTACCCTATTTGAAATATCCATGGATTCAGCTGATATAATACATTCCACAAAGTTTTATGAAAAAAACACAAAAACATCCTTACGTCTTATACTGAACATCATAGAGCGTGCCTGGGGGGGTCTCCTCCTGAATCTTCCATGTGAAGATATTTTCAAAGTTTGTTGACTGAAAAGTTGCGTTTTGAATGACTGGTAATCTTCCTACCAGTGAATTTCCTGCAAGGAAGCATAAACAAGTATTCAAGATCAGCTTCGGTAGAAAATTATGTTATAATTCTTTGCTTCCATTAAAAGCTTCCATTGCTTTCTCTTTCCTGAAATCTACAGCAATGGGTCTCAGAGTTCATAACAAGAAACACAGAAGAAAAGAGAGATGTCTTAGGATATCCCACAAGAGTTATAACTGAATATAAATTTTATACACACACACACACACACACACAAATACACACACACACACACACACACACACACACTGTATGCTCAGATTTTCTTACCATTGGTTTAATTTCCTCATGAAGGAAGGATTTCAGACTGTGTCCAGTTATTGCTTAGAATTTGGTGGACTATATTGGACCCATTTGTTAAGGTTGCGGTTCAGCATACAGTGCAAATACCTTCAAAAGGTCCGGCCCATTAGCCCAATTAAGCAGGCTGTGTGAAGGGAGCCTCTGTGTTAGACGATGCATTTGCTAATGCTTGGGAACTCCAAGAGAGCCAAACAGTTCAGTCTCCAGCCTAATTCTGAACCATATAACACGAGGAACAAACCAATCATTCTTCTAATTGTGCCATAAGGCTCTAGCTTGTCAGTGAGATGGCCTACTCTGAGAATGGGTGTCCGAGCCCGTCATATTTGGTCATCTGCTAAGACTTACTCCAGGAGAGGTTTCAGATCCCCTAAATTCTGTTCCTTCTCATCTACAGCGATTCTCAGTCATCCAAGTCATGGTCGTCCAAAGGCAACTGGACTTTCTTGGGTTTTTGTTTTCCTCCCTTGAAACGTTTTACTTCTCATCCAAGAAGTTCCTTCAGTTCAGAACTTTTGGAAGAGAAGCAAAATGTTTTCAAGGGAAAAAGAGAGAGAGAAAAAAAACTCAAGAAAGTCCAGTATCTTTTGAAAAGCACCTTCGGGACGCCTGCTCTTGCTCCTTTTTGTATTTCTTAAGATAGATTTTCCTCCATTGGTGAGCTCCATTTGTGAACAAAGATTAAGAAGGAAGTTAAGAAACTCTGGATCCCTTGATCTTTCTTATTAGGTGGCTTCACAAAGCACATCAAACCAGGGCAATTAGAAAACAAACTGTGAGCTGACAAGATATGTTAGCCTGGTGTGCACTGCCAAATTAGAACTTGACCCTCTTTATTTATACATAAGTGAGGAGAGGCACCCGACGGATTCAAGGTGAGGGACCCATAGAAACGTAGGGGATCACTTTATATACAGACTATATACATTCTGGAATGTGTTCTTTGGCTGGTTAGCATCATTTGAATCATCTCTGATCTAACAAGCATGCTCAGTAGCTTTATACGTGCCATGTAATATTTCACGGCATGCCATAATCTATCTCGTGTGATCTTGTTAGTGATCACTCTCTTATGAAGGAGGTGTGGTTTTCAGATTAAACTGAGGCATGATCAGTTTGCAAGTTACTAAGGTTCAAATCTTTGGACAGGCCTTTTCTTCAGCCACTTTGAAGCAGTTCTTATCAGAATCCACATTCCCCACGGAGAACCTTCTGTGTCACTTCAAAAAACTAGAAACATTAATCAAAGAGACTGAAAACATGACTCAGCCTTCTCCCCCTCTCCTGCTTCGTTCAACACAATGCTTCTTCAAGGTTAACCTGATTAGCACTATTGTAGCTTAGCATGTAAGGGAAACAGCTCATTTGGTTAGCACAGGGGTCCACAAATTGGCAACTTTAAGACTTGTGGACTTCAGCTCCCAGAATTCTCCAGCCAGCATAGCTGGAGTCAAATTCAGAGACCTCTGGGTTAACATATGGCTTTTAATAATGTGTAAACCAGGACATGGTTCAACTGTATAACCAGGTTAAGTGTGTCTTTGTTTGATTCCCACTTCTAGAACTCTTTGCATGGCTTTTAGCCTCAACCCTTTCCTGAGTGCCAAGAACAACATATCTACTAGGATGGGGGGGAAGGCATGCGTTTGTGACTTCTGAAGATAATTTGAGAAAATCCCCTTTTTAAGGACATTTAGGAAAGGATAGTTGCTTAAGTTTGATACAGCCAGATTATCAGAAAGTTAGTGAGAAACATGAGAAAATTGTCAGGATAATGGGACAATTTACATGGGATAGAGGTAAACAGAAAACAAGGTTATTGCAGATCCCTATCAAGCCCGATGATGGGGCAAAAAGGAAGTAAAATATCTGAGACCCAATGATTTATGACTGCATATGCCTTTAAAGGGACATGCTCTGTAAGAGCTGTCCAAAAAGCACTCAGATTGAAATGGGCAACATGCTTGATTTGGAAACTATTCCCAAGCATCAATTATTTTTATTTTATTTGTTTGTCAAACATGTACAAGATAACAAGAATAAGTGTGAACATAAACAAGAACAAAGGGAGTAAATACAGATAAATGGGGATAGTAAGAGAGGGACGGTAGGCACGCTGGTGCATTTATGCACACCCTCTTTAAGGACCTCCTAGGAATGGGGTGAGGTCCATGGTAGACAGTTTGAGGTTGAAGCTGTGAGGGGTTGAGGCTGTAACAATGGAGCCTGGTAGGGTATTCCAGGCATTGACCATTCTGTTGCTGAAATTGTATTTTCTGAAATCGAGTTTGGAGTGGTTTAGCATGAGTTTGTATCGGTTGTTTGCCCGTGTATTATTGTGATTGAGGCTGAAGAATAATTGCAAAAGAATAATTGCAAAACAAAGCTTTGCAACAAAGCCTTGCTGTATTTCAGCAAGGCATTCGACAAAGTAGAAGTTTTTTCTTAGTAAGCAAGAAAAAAGTGGAATAGACAGCACCACCACTAGATGGACTCGCAACTGGCTGGCAAACCATACTGAACAAGTAGTCCTTAATGGGTCTAAGTCTACATGGAGGGAAGTAAGCAGTGGGGTGCCACAAGGTTCTGTCTTAGGCCCAGTACTCTTCAATATCTTCATTAACGACTTAGATGAGGGAATAGAAGGGGAACTTACCAAATTTGCAGATGATACTAAGCTGGCAGGAATAGCTAATACCCAAGAAGATAGGCTCAAGATCCAGATGGATCTTGACAGACTAGAACACTGGGCCATGTCTAATAAAATGAAATTCAAGGTAGAGAAAAGTAAAGTCCTACACCTAGGCAAGAAAAACCAAAGTACACATATAGACTGGGTGAAACCAGGCTCAATAGCAGGAACTGTGAGAGGGATCTTGGAATCTTAGTGGACAACCAGCTAAATAGGAGCCAGCCGTGTGCAGCAGCAGCAGCCAAAAAAGCTAATGCAATCCTAAGTTTGCATTAACAGAGGGGTACAATTGAGATCAAATGAGGTACTAATACCACTCTATAAAGCCTTAGTAAGACCACACCTAGAGTACTGCATCCAGTTTTGTTCACCACATTATAAAAAAGACGTTGAGACTCTAGAAAAAGTGCAGAGAAGAGCAACCAGGAGGATTAGGGGACTGGAGGCTAAAACATACAACGAACGGTTGCAGAAACTGGGCTTGGCTAGTCTAGTAAAGAGAAGGACTAGGGGAGACATGATAGCAGTCTTCCAATATTTGAGGGGCTGCCACAGGGAGGAGGAAGGGGTCAAGCTATTTTCTAAATAGCCAGTAGGCCAGACAAGGAATAATGGATGGAAACTGAACAAGGAGAGATTCAACCTGGAAATAAGGAGAAACTTTCTGACAGTGAGAACAATCAACCAATGGAACATGCAGAAGTTGGGAGCGCCATCACTTGAGACTTTCAAGAAGAGATTGGACTGCCATTTGTCAGAAATGGTGTAGGGTCTCCCGCTTGGGTGTGGGGTTGGACTAGATGACCTACAAGACCCCTTCCAACCCTGATTATCTGTTATCTGTGTGGTGCAACTCAATTGGGCAGAGTACACTAGGCTAAGAACCCTCAATATTCCTGGGATGAAAATCTTGGAAAATCTCTGGCACTCGAAGACAACTTCAGTCACTCACTGCTCTCAGCTTTTACAGTCACCAAGCAGTGACCAGCAAGCCAAGTAGTGCATTGCTTAGAAACTGGATCGCTGCCCCTTGAATTGTAAAACTGAACAAACAAGGCTGGGATTTGTGCACTACCTAGAATAGAATACAAGAACTGGACTGTATCATGCTTAAATTAGTCAAACTCATGCTTACATTACCTGAGAAATATTGTGACCTTCAATCCTTCACCCCAACCCATCAGGGAAGAGCCCATTCTGAGTTACTTCTCCATGCAAGAATTAAACTATATTCATATGGCAAGGGGAATGCAAAGAAGATAGAGGTAGTTCTTATGACCACAATGGAGCCCAACATTTCTGTTGCTAACCAAGACAGCTGTCTTACTTTATGACCAGTTTTTAAGCGAATCACTGCCATTGTTAAGTGAATCCTGTGGTTGTCAAGTGAACTGGATCCACTTTGCTTCGTTGGTAGCCAGCTAAGAAGGTTGGTGAACACATGAACCTGGAACAATGGTGCAACTGCAATATGCACTGAAAAAAGTGACTTATGACCATTTTTCACACTTACAACTATTGCAGGATCCCCGTGGTCACGTGATCAAACTTCGGAAACTTGGCAACTGGCATGTACTTATGACGGTTGCAGTGTCCTGGGGTCACATGATCCCCTTTTGCGACAAATATGGCATGAAAGCCTGTAAAATGGGACAAAACTCACTTAACAATTATCTCGCTAAGCAGTGGAAACCTTGGGCTCAATTGCAGTCATAACCTGAGGTCTATCTGTACTTAAATACTATTTCCCACTACATGAGAAACTCAGCCATAGATTCTCCCTAGAATGATTTTGGGCAATCTCCATTTCTCAATAGGTAGTTGTTCTCTGTATAAACCTGAGAAGAAAGCGCTATGTATCTGAGCTCCTGGGGGGGAACTCTAACAATTATTAACTCTCAATAAATTATTTCCTTGGTCGTGGTCACCTGGAGAGTTTTAAAACTGAGTAAAAATATGAACACAGATCTCCTTTCAGTATAATTGCCATTTGTTTGCTTTATTAGATAATGAGAACAAGTGGGAAATTCCCAAGCTGCATACAGTTGGCTTTCCAATGCTTAGAAATTTATTCTGTGATTCTAGAAGTTAACCTTGATCTCTGGAATGAATTTATTCCTGATTTGACGTTCTTTCCTGCAATCTTGTGCTTGCTCTCTCTATAAATGAAACCCACCTCAACCTTCTATCCTTCAGATAGGCTGGATTTTAGCATTGCAACTCTGAGCTAGTATGGCCAACACACCAGCTAGTATGAGAACACAAACGGTGGGAAACTGTTTTATGTCTTTCCATATATATATTTTAATAATTACAAGCCACTGAAACTGAGATTATTATCCATGTAAAACTAAAACAAAGGATGAAGGGTTTGCCCGAAAAAACCTAGGAAGACAGAGATCACACTGAGATTCAAATCAAAAGCTTCCGGGAATAAAATTGGAGACTTTAGAACTACATCTGTTATGTTAACTTTATGATGTGGTCTGCCAAGAAATATTTATTTCCCATTGCATTTTTTTTCCAGTCTAATTGGGCATCATTCCTATTAAGTTCAAGCCAAGGACAATTCCTCCTTAAGACTGTGATGTTTTGGTACTTCACAGAACACAGACGCTGTCTGTTTCACAAGGGCTGGAAATAAATCCAATTACATCCACCGTCAAAACAAACACGATAAGTTTCAGATCGTATCCAAGAGACTCTTGATTTTATCTGTTCAAAAAAAATTGATACCACCACCCAGAGAATATAAAATGTAAAATACTAGGTGGCTAACCAATACAGTAGAGGTACAGATAGTAAAATACAGCGGATTACAAGCAATATACTTATTGTACTTATATTCCATCTCACAGGAAGGCATTTGATTTCTCATCCCTCCTTTTATTTTCAACTCCAGTAGTTTAATAGTAGAATAACAGAATTGGAAGGGACCCTTGGAGGTCTTTCTACTCCAATACCCTGCTCAAGCAAGAGAACGTATATCATTTTTATATTGAAAGACATTCAGCTTGCCTGCTTGAACCCATTACTTTATTTCCAGGAGGTTGTCCTGCTCTGCTTTGCGGTGGCTCAAAAACCCAGAGATAGGATTTTTTTTATACATAAAAAAAAGGCATTTATGAAAAAACAAACTCAGGAGGATTGCTTACCTGCTAGAGAGCACAAGGCCCAGTAAATGAAAAACACCTTCATTAATAGTGTAATGAGATTAGCCAGACACGAGCAATTTCCCTTCAGATGGACTAGGTTACGCTCCAGAAGTCTTCAAATTTCCCTGGCTCACAACGCTGGACCATGCCTTTTCACCAGGTAGAGAAATTAACCTGGCATCTCCATTCCCAGGTAGCCCACGGGAAAATAAACACCTTTGGATGTGATTAATCCTCAGTCTTCCCCTCGGAGGAGCGCCTGCTGCCAGATCAATGAGCCAAGCACCTGGAACCCTTCCATCCTTCCGAAGCAAGCATTTCTTCTGATAAGCTACTTCCTGCAACCATTCCTTGGCGTCAGAGCAGTTTTACTGGTCTGGCTGCTCATTTATTTATTTATTTTTAGCCGCATGTCAACAGGCTGAAGCAAGACACTCACCACACCCCAGTCTTTGAGACAATCTAGAAAGCAGGGAGAACGTCTAGAGTATCATTCAAAAGCCAGATTTTTGCGGGGGGTGATGGTGGTGGGGACGGAATGTGTTTTGGAGCACCGGCATTTTCTGGCCCAAGGTGGGAAAACCTTTAAAAGAAAAGGAATGGGCACCAATAAAAAATAAAACAGTCAAGCGTTTCTAATTTCAGGAATGGTGAATGTGTCAAGGATGGAAATGTCTAAATTGTTGTTCCCAAAGACCTTTATAAAGGATCGTTCTGTGGGATATGTCGGACCCTGTCAGCAAATGCATGGGGTAGACTAGAGGAAGGATCACCTGGTGTCCTACTTTTCACCTCTATTCTGGGAGCACAGTGGCTCTCATGGTTAGGACACTGGGTTGGAGGTTAGCAAAGCCATGTTCAATACCCGAGTGTTGCCATGGGGTGGGGTTGAGCTCCTGTCCTTCACTTCAGTTCCTTAATGCAGGGGTCTCCAACCTTGGCAACTTTAAGACTTATGGACTTCAACTCCCAGAGTTCCTCAGCCAGCAAGGCTTGAAGTCCATAAGTCTTAAAGTTGCCAAAATTGGAGACCCCTGCCTTAATGGACATCCAACTGGGAGTTCCCCAGGCAACAGTGATGTCACCAGGTAATCTTTTCAACCCAGAAGCACTTTGGTGCTTCTGACACAAGTGCAAATCTCTATTCTGATGCTGTTATGCACTTAAAAAGTTTAAGGCTGCAATAACCAAGAATCACCTACTGGAATCTCTCCAATGCTCACTAGACAGTTTCCAGCAACTCTGGAAATCTTCCAGAGTCTTTGGATGTAGAGATATTATGGTTGTGGATTGTTATAGCTAAGCTTTTTTTTTTATTTCTTGCCTATTGTTTGTATCTTTCTCTTCTCTTGCTATGGCCTGCCTTTTATCCCACTTTTGTCACTTAGCTATTTTTCCCCCCTCATGTTTGCTAACATTTAATAAGTAAGCATTGAATAATGGTATATTTTTTGCTGAGTTAGCTCAGGAGTTTGTTCTCTTCTGGATATACAGGTATTCCTTGACAGGACCACAGTTGGGACCAGAATTTCCATTGCTAAGCAAGAAATTTGTTAAGCGAGTCATCTGATTCTACCATCTTTTTTGCCACAGTTGTTAAGCAAATGACTGCAGTTGTTAAGTGAATCACACCACCGTTAAGCAAATCCGGCTTTCCCCTTTGACTTTGCTTGTTGGAAGCCAGTTGGGAAGGTCACAAATGGTGATCATGTGATCTCAGAATAGCACCACCCTTGCAAAATACATGCCAGTTGCCAAGCACCTGAATTTTGATCATGTCACTCTGGGGATGCTGCAGTGGTGTAAATGTGAGGATTGCTTGCAAGTCACTTTTTTCAGCATTGCTGTAGCTTCAAAAGGTTCTTAACAAATGCTTTTAAGTTGGTGGCTACCTGTAAGGATTGACCAGGAATGGGCTTGGTGCAACCAAATCAGAAATTATATACAGCAATTCTTCTACGTGAAAGCTAGGACATGACAAGGTAGAGAAAGCTCAAACAGCATTCTTCAAAATGAGAAAGGTCTTCTGCAGGCACGACATAAGCCTAAGATTGAAAACCAGGCTTGTCAGATGCTATATCTTTTCTATCCTGCTCTACGGAGTGGAGAGTTGGTCTCCAATGGTAAGAATTAGGAGGTAGAAATTAGATGAAGAAAGATCATTGTTATGTACGAGGGCTATCCACAAAATAGATTATGTTTTCGTCTGTAGCAAGGGGTGAAGCTAGCGTGGCCATCTTTGGTCTGTGCGTTTGCTGCTCAGTCTCCATCTAATCGTGCTAGTGGGAGGTTCGTATCGTTGCCCATTATTTCACAGCAAACGTTTGAAATGTGTGCTGCAATTGAAAATCCCGCGAGTTGTGAGGTGCGATCAGTGATAAGGTTTCTGTTGGCAAAAATCCATAAACTGATTGAAATTTTTCGACAACTGTATGAAGTGTACGGGGACAACATCATCACTGAAGGTGGAGTGCGCCAATGATGCATTAAGTTTAAAAATGGCTGAACTCGAGAAGTCCTGAATGCTTTCGCTTGGTGCAAGATTGGGGCTGTAGGGCGGATGAGGAAAAATCTCCCACTTGAAAGCATTTTCTTTTCTTCAGCCAATTGCTGTTAAATGTGAATCACTTAATTGCAGTTGTTAAGCCAATCACTGAAACTGTTAAGTGAATCACACAGTAAATAACTGAATCTGACTTCTCTCAATGGTTCTGCTTGATACTGCAACCATCACAAATATATGCTAGACGCCAAACTCCCAAACTTTGATCACATGACTTTGGAGATGCTTAGACTGTCATAAGGGCAAGGATCAGACATAAGTCACTTTTTTCAGTTCTGTTTCAAAGACTTTGAAAGGTCATTAAATGCATCATTGTAAGTCAAGGACTACTTGTATCACAAGTGCAAATTGGATTCCACCGTGCTGATGCTTCCTCTGATGCAATCCTACCACGTTGCTATTATATTGTGGAAAGGTGGATGTTTTCGTGTCTTTGTGGGTGTGTCATTTGCAGAGGCTGCACTGTTCATATGCAAAGAGCTCACCTTACCTGTTAGGCCTCCTGTCTGCCTGCGTGCACTGACAGTGTGACACACCAAACACATCACCACCTTCACCCCATTGAACCCTTGGGAACCAGTGCCCAGTAGGCTTGTTCAGTCTTATTGCAGTCCTTCTCAGAAATGAGATAACATTTGCATAGACTCAATAAAGCCAAGGGTACGTAAGAGTACTTGTAACAATTAAATAAATAAAACAAAAAAACATTTCCAGAAGAGAGAAGGCAGGTTAATCGGAGCAGCGGGAAGCCAGGTCATTGGGACTAACATGCTCAGAAGGGCTTTAGAGGAAAAATCAAGATGGCTTCCACAACCACCAGATTGAAGCCAGGTTGAACTCCTTTTCTGGAGTGTTGCAATTGAAGACAGCGAAGATTTGGCTGCACAGTTGCAACTACTAATTTGATTCCTTTTTATCATGCCCTCCTACTCTTGAATAGTCCAAAGAGTTCCCGTGTTTGCAAGTTCAAAAAAGTCAAAATGGCACCCATGATTGCATTGTCAAAGAGGGCAGAGTGTGCAGAAGAAGAAAGGGAATTACACTTGCACAATCACAGTTCCTATCTGGACTTTGTTTTAAAAGCAAAAAAAAAATCTCCAGTGTATCTCCCAACCAGGTGAACTTTGGAAATGAATAGCTGTGGAAACAGGCAATTCTCTTATTATTCAAAAAGATACTTCTTCTTTACAACAATAAGAAGGGTGAAGATCCCAATTATAGGTAGTCCTCGACTTACAACCCACAATTGAGCCCAACATTTTTGTTGCTAAGCAAGACAGTTGTTAGTGGATTTTGCCCCATTTTACAGCCTCTCTTACCACAGTTGTTAAGTGGATCCCTGCAGCTGTTAAGTTAATAACACCGTTGTTAAGTGATTCTCGCTTTCCCATTGACTTTGTCGCAAAGTTCACAAAAGGAGATCACATGACCCCAGGACACTGCACCCGTCATAAGTATGAGTCAGTTGCCAAGCACCCTAATTCTGATTACGTGACCATGGAGATGTTGCAAAAACAGCTATGAGCCACTTTTTTCGTTTGCTGCAGTAACTTTGAACAGTCACAAACAACCTGTCGTAAGTCCAGAGACTATCAGTCCTCTCCAGCATAATTAAAAAGATGACCACGACCCCAAAACAAAAGAAAACCTCCTGACCCCCAGCAGACCAGCAGGAGAGGCTCAGAGCTGGGAAAGAGAAGGAAGGAGGAACGACTCTCAAATGCAGCCCAGAAGCAAATGACGGAGTGGAAACTAATAATTCTCCACTTGGTGACTCATCGTCTCATTTCAAGTTGGGTCTCAGCATAACCTTTGGCTCTTCCTGTCTGATCTGAGATGATTACACACCGAGGAGAGATGTACAAATGAAGGTGTGGAATTAAGGGAGGGGAGACCCTGGTTCAAGTCTGCACTCAGTGACAGACAGTGGGGGGTGGGGGAAACCAGACTTTTCAGCCCCACAGCCTGCACTGGGTGTTGGTTAACATGCTGGACTGGGAACAGAGAGACCTGAGTTCTAGTCCTTCCTTAAGCAGAAGTTGTTTTGGGGAAATGGAATAATATACATCTTCTACAGGTGATCGTTAGTCACTTAAAGACCATTTCAGAAAAGGAGATAAAATCAGGTACAGTCGTGTTTAATGACAATCATGACTTATGACTGTAAATCAAAGGCTACCTGCAATCTGTTATGGACCAGCATGGTAGATTATTGACCATAGCTTTCAATGAAAAACTTTATCCTACTCCAACCTGCTTGGGATAATGACAACAGACAGACACAGACACAGACACACACAGAGGTGCACAAACACACACACAAATATAAGCACACCTATGCATCTTAAAATTTGTATTTATAAAATTAACCAAAGTGCATATACATAAACAAGAAGAACGATGTACAAAAATAAATCACTGGAAATATGAGGACTCTTTTATTTTGTATCAACCTGCTCAAAGAACTCCCTTTAGTGCACGGGAGTGTTTTTAGTGCATTTTAGAAAATTAATATAGGCAGTTTGTTCCCCAAGTTATATTCATGAGCACAAAATATGAAATTATGGAATGTATGGAAGCACCTACATTTCACCTAGGTAAAGGCTGTAGGGCTTTGATTCTAGTGGGAGCCTCCCCCTCTGAAAAACTTTCTTCAAAATCAATAGGAAAAGCTACTCTAATGCCTTTGAAGGCCAATACTTCCTTTTAGACCTGTGTTTTCTCAACCTTGGCCACTTTAAGATATGTGGACTTCAACTCCCAGAATTCCCCTGCCAGCCTTGCTGTGGGAGTCAAAGTTTTAACAAAATAATAGAGTTGGAACCTTGGAGGTCTTCTAGTGCAACCTTCTGCTTAGGCAGGAAACCCTATGTCATTTCAGACAAATGGTTGTCCTCCAGTGATGGAGCTCCAGTGTTGGGAGTCTTAAAATGGCCAAGGTTGAGAAATATTGCTTTGAGGGTGAACCCACCGTCAACCTTATCTTCTACAATTATAACTGAAGTCCTGAATTGAGAAGGGAACTTGGGTTCAAGAGAAGTTCATTGCCCCATCTCCCCATTCAGCAGCAACATTGGGAAAGTCCATGCGGAGTTCTAGTTGCAGCCGTATTTATCAATGAACTTAGGTTTGGTTAACTTAATAATACTGTCTCGTTTAAGACATAAAGGCTAGTTGCCAGCCAATTCGTGTAGGAAGAAACTATTGCTCCATTGAAGCAAGCCAATAGTGTCAGTAAGAGGGATTTCAAGAGTTAATAGAAATACATATTTGCACGTAAAATTTTATTGCAATAAAATCCCTTAAGTAAATTCTGTTAAAATGCCGTAAGTGTGTATGGGCTACGTCTCCAACCTGGCTATCCTTCGACTTTCTTTTAGACAGGTTAACTGGGGAACTTTGAGAGATCAAAACTTCTAGAGGACACCCAATAGAGTAGTGATGGCTAACCTTTTGGGGCTCCTGTGCCAAAAATTGCGCACGCACCAGCGCACATGCACTTGCATGCCAGCACCTAGAATGCAATGTGCGCCCCCCCTCCCCATGCCTCTTGCGCATGCAAGCGCAATTCCCCCCACTCCCTAACCTGCACTGCGCCTCAGCTGATTTTTCGGCTGCTTTGAGGCCTTTTTCGGCCTCCCATAGGCTTGGAAAAAGCCTCTGCAAGGCTTTTCAGGCCGAATTATAGGCCCGTTTCATCACTTCTGGTATTAAAGGGCACCAAAGAGTTATAGTTCAACTCTGAACTACAATGGTCCATGAATTTTGTTGCCCCAACCAATGAGAGACACAACATGGCAATCTCAATATGAGATGTAAATGAAGGCATAAAACACAAAGACATTTTATAATAATATTTAGAATCTAAGAGCGGCTCTTGGTTTGAAATACTTCACAGTTAGGCGTCCTTGGTGCTCTCTGAGATTGCTTTTTTTCTTGCAGGCATTTCATTGCTCAAACTAGGTAACATCATCAGTAATAACATCCCTAGCATTTAGCAGTACTAGCAGCACTAGCACTGATGATGTTATCTAGTTGGGTGATGAAATGCCTGCAAGAAAACAAAACAAGCTCAGAGAACACCAAGGACCCCCTAATTTCAACCCTTAGCTACAGGTATTTTCCTTTATTGGTATTTCACTTCAATATAAACTTAGATCCAAGTTTGTGTGCATACAATTGCACAATAAAGAGCATATCTGACATTTCTTTTTTGCCTTTGCAATGAGTTGATGAAAAAAAGGTTATTAAGGCCTAGTTTGAGGCTGAAAGAACTTTCTCTAAAAGAGGGAGATATTATCTTTATCTCTTCCTCAATTCTAGAAACTATGCCTTTCACCTTAAAAGAACAGCACCAGTCTGGATTAGCTCACATAATGCAATCCTTAATGCTTCCACAAGAACCTTCTGTATTTCCTGTTCTCAATTCTTGATCTCAGACTGAACTGTTATTTGTTCACATATTGGTGTCAGCAAGCTTAAACCAATTTGTGGACACTAAAGAGACTTGCAAATGGCTAGTTACAGTTCTGATTAGAAATCACTGTTCAAAAAAAGACTAAAATAAATGGGGAAAACATATCCAACTATTCACAAATGGAGAAATGGATATGGATATCCAAAATATGATATTTTTTAGCTGAACATCCCAATAGTCAGTCGGGAAACAACACTCATTTTTCCAAGAATTCCAATTCTCCATAGGAAAATTCTAATTTCCATGACAAAATCACTAATGGACACCACTGTTCCGGTTTTCAATCTCAATGGAATTTCACTTAGGAAAGTTCAGTTTTGCTTTGTTTTGTTTTGTAGAATAAGACGTAATGGAAGAATATGGCAACTAGAAATAGAATGTAACTATAATCTCTGTCCTGTTTGGTTCATTCTGATTTCAAACAGAATTTGACTGAGATTTTTAAAGTACAACTCCCACCAAAGGATCTTTTAGAAAAATCATGGCAAGATCTTCTCTAACTCTTAGAATACATACCAGTAACTGGCATCAGGTTCTTGAAATGTAATGTCCTTGTCTGGGTTGATAATTGTGGCCTGTAGATTTCAGAGTGTTGTTTTCAACCCGTTCTCCATTTTCAACCCTGTCTTTACAAGACACCTCAAGCAGAGATGTTTCTTGCCAGACAGACTCATGATTGTTAGAGTCATTTTCACATCTCCATTCTTCTATAAACTGCCTTTCAGGCTGACTACAAAGAGATGTCTGTGAGTTTTCTAGACTTGCACAAATGCTTCTGCATTGGACTCCTCCAGTTCTAATTTCCAAACCTGTGGAAAAGCACAAGTCGTGACTTTCTGATAATATTAACTGGTTCAAAAAGTCGACATCTCTGTTTGTAATTTCTTGACCTTCTCTACTAGGAGCTGAGAAGTCATCTGCAAAGCTAACTGATTCATCCATAATGGAGTCCTCAGAAAGGAAAGTCTTCTCTAAGAGTCCCGAAGAAGCATCCGTTGTCATCCATTCTGCTGTAAAAAAGGGCTTTGACATTGTTGCAGCTGGCCAGCTTTCTCCACTTAGCTGAGAATCTCCAGATCCAGAAGAAGAGCCGGAACATGTTGGAAAAGTGCCAACCGTTGAGCAGTTTTCATCCTTCTTCTGGAATCGAAGAGTTTTTGTGTAAGGAATGTGGCTACTACTATCATCCTCATCCTCGCTGTCTTCACTTTCTTTTGATAAAGAATCCACTGAAAGAGTTGACAGGGCAGGTGTGATATTCGGTTCCAGAATAAAGTTGACTTTCTGTATGGTCAACTCCCTTTCATTAAATTTCAGCAGGTACGTTGGGTGCTGGTACTTAGGAAAATCCTAATTTGGGAAAGGAGAAGTGGGGAATAAGAGAGGAACAATGCATTTTCATTTTTTAAAACTGAGAAACAGGAAGTAAGAACAACTAACAAGACTGGGTGGAGACTAACAGGACTGATTGTTGAGTAGCTGTGCTTTGTTTACTGATTGTATCAACACAGATTTATTATAAATGGACAACTGTATTCGCTGCATCAAAAACTTGACTTGAAATTTAGAAACTTGGAATGTAAGTAACATTAAGCTTATTCAACAAAAATAAGATCTGGAAGTAAAAATAATGAATTCATTTAAGATGGTAACTAAAACCAATAATTTATGCCCCCTAATTGTTCACCAATTATATTGTAGGTTCTGACTGTAGAGCGTTCAGTAGAGCAGCGTTTTTGACTATAGGTATGAGACAATAAAAGCTTGAAAGAGCTGCCAGGTGCCAGAAAAAGGGGGAAGTGGCTATGATTTGTCTTGATGCATAGAAAGCTTTTGATAATTTGGAATTTATTTCTATAGCCATGATCTTGAAGAAGATGAATTGTGCTGAGATTTTCTTTCAAGGATGCAGAGAATTTGCAAAGGACATAAAGCTAAGATAATTGTAAAGGTGTTTCTATCATAAAACGCATTATTCAAAAAGAGAAGGTTATCCACTCTTCTATATTTTTTTAATTGGAATTACAGTCCCTGGCAAGGAAGATAAGGCAAGAGAATAAAAATTCAGGAATTTCTCTCACTGGTTTCAATATCTTTGAGTAACATAGTCCAAACAGAGCCAGGAAAAGATGTCCTATTTAGAGATCTGAGCAAATGAAATGCTTATGAAAGAAAACTCAGAACATCTGTTAAAGAATATATATAAGCTGCTTCTGAAACATTCTCAAGAAATGGAATAAGTCTAAGATTACATGATTAAATGAGTGCACAGTTTAAACAGAACAAATGATACAGCACCAAGACAATGTAGTCAATCATTTAAAGATCATAACTGGATTTTTTAAATGACCCATTTTAATTTGAAACTGATCTTTGCACTTATTAATACACCATGCTAAATCCAAATTCTCCATAAATCTGATTCCTATATAGGCTAAACTGACTGGGGTCCTTTTGATGGTGACTTTGAGGGGACCTGTGGGTGAATTTAACTTGTATAGGAACTAAATACCCTCAAGAGTGGAATAATTGCTATCAGATGTCATTAGTCCAAGATCATCAGCTGCGAAATGCCAGTTATGAATCCCTTTTATATGAGCAAAGCTCATCCTGCTCAATGACAGAGCATCTGTTTAAGATGAATAAAATTTCTAGGTCCAATTAGCATTCTCAGTTTAAAAAGTGTCAGGCTACAAGGCTGGGAACGAGATATCTCTGAAGGACTGCATATTGATAACATTAAATATCTGTCCACAATGCAGGCCAGTATTCATCATGGGATATACAGTATTAAACAATTGAACACTTGGAACAATTGTTGATCAGTGGTCTTGACTAAGAGACCTGCAAGCAAATTTTGTGAACATGGTTTAATCAGCAGAGATTATCAATTTGGTGCCTTCTAGGTGTTCTGAAGCACAACTCTCACAATCTCTTGTCATCAATCTTGCTGCTATTTCTTCTGCAGTGAGCAAATGATGGTTGATAAGGCCAAAATGAGTCCTGGCTGTCATGCAGGCAGTTTCTCAAAGATAATCACTCCCTTTAGTTACTAAAGAAAGCTTTTTATGTCCCTTTCCTCTGCTAGCTGTCTTCTTCTTCTTTTAGAACCACCTGCTTTGTGCTGCGATATTTAACGTAACCATGATCATGACCAAGAGAACATGAAACTGAATTCTAAGCAAGAAGCAAATAGCACTTCTCCAAACTGTTTCAGACAGATGTTGCCCAAGAATTTATATCCATTATTTATTTTCCACATTAACAGGGAATCCATGGGGTCCTAGGTGCTCTCTGAGCTTGATTGTTTTCTTGCACATGTTTCATTACCCAACTAGGTAACATCATCTGATAATGATTACCTAGTTGGGTAATGAAACATCTGCCAGAAAACAACCGAGCTCAGAGAGCACCAAGGACCCCACAGTTCAACCCTGAGTTACAAATATTCTTTTCTGTCACTACTATGGAATCTTGTTTATCAAACCACGACAATCTCCTCATTCAATGTCCTCTCCAATTGTCCAATGGGGAACAGTAAAAAAAAAAAAAAAAGGCAGCTGGCCTGTAGTCTACATAACCTTGTTTTTCCCTCATGATGCATATTTTGTACAATGAGGGGGGAAAAAAGACTATTAGCCACTCACTGGGAGATTGCAAAGCTGTCCCTCAAAGCTGCCACAAAGCATATGGATGAAGACAGCAAGATGCCACATTATATAGACTTAAGGATGAGGAGAAACTCTTAAGGAGACAAGAATTCCTGCCAAAGGGAAACTGCCTATCCCACGTTCCCAGAAGAAATACTGAAAATAGTCTTTCTTCTGAGCTGAAAATTAATTGTCTTTGTGAAAAACCTATGCAATCTATTATGGGCACATACAGGCACGGCATCAATGTCAGATCAGTGCAGGCTCTATGTATGAAAAGATGCACACTATTATGGAAGTCAACTTCCCCCTGTTTCATCTCTGAAATCTTCCATGATTCCCATACCAAAGCTGAAGGCATCTCAACTTGCTTGTGGTTATAACAGAAGATAAGCAACACAGCACCAGTGGCCAATATAACAAGCAAAGGAATGGCAACCATTTCCCATTTTCCTACAGGAAAAGAAAAAAAAAAAGCAATTATGAGATACTAAAATGCACAGTTCAGTTATCAATAGATAGGAAGTTGGACTTGTTAAGTACCAAGTTAACTGAAGTCCAACACTCTGAAGAATGCCAGGTACAAAAAGACTGATCTAAACAACACTTTTCAGTTTAAAACAAACTAACAATATCATGTATTGGCCTAGGATCCAAAGCTCCAACTAAGAATCTCTCCTAGCTCTCTCTGGTGATGCTGAGGACTGAAACGGGACCTTTTGAGGACAATCCTCTTGTTCTGCCTATGAACTATCGTCCTGCTCAACTCCGATAGCCACTGGACATCTTTGTTGAGAGAATCACGGTAACTGTAATGTCTGGAGGGAGATAGGAGGGTGAGATAATAGTACCCAAACAAGAGTCCCAAAATTGGAGGTAACCTTGCTCCAGGCCACTAGCAGAGGAAAGAAGAAAAGGAGCTGCACCCCAAAAGCAAGGAAAGTGTAAGAAAGTAAACCATGATAAGCAAGAAAATGAACCCATGTAGCAAATAATTCTCTGGAGCTGCCGGTGAAAAGAAGGAAAAAAAGGAAGCGCTGCAACTCTGCCTTGCAATTTATTTATTTATTATTAATTTATGCATGAGTGCATGTATTTAATTTCTACAGCCCCCGATCTCTGCAAACGGCCCTGGGCGGCTCCCAATTCAAAATGGAGGAAGTCATCATGGACTTCTCTGATTGCTTGATTTCTGGTGTGTTTTTTTGCTTACATCAAAAGACCAATCACAATACTTTAATGGGATTGCATTGGCCACGGGTGCATAAAACTGGACATTTCCAATCCTACATAAAGATCTGTATTGGATCAAGTTCCCTGGGAAAACGGAGCTCTAGACCTGTGACTCCTCCTGCACTTTCTTCAGGCAACCACAGGCAAACTGGTTCCGAGAAATTGCTCCACTTGTCTTCATTTCTAAAGGATGTTCGGGCACGAAGACAGTGTTCCCCATGGAGCCAATCTGTTGTGTTGACCTCCACTGAAGGCTCGTGAGTGTTCTGTAATGTCACCTGAAAAATAAGCAAGCAGAGACTTGAACCCAGGACAGGAACCCTGGCAAAGGAGCATAGCAGACAGATCAAGGTTGGCTCCTTAGGGATGACTGCCAAGTTTACTGCTAAGGGGAATTAGACTTGGCACTCATCCCTAAGGAGCCAATTTTCCTTTCCTGGGTTTCTTCTTCTGCACCTTTAAGGATAAAACACACAATTAAAGGTGGGAGGAATGACTATGGAAGGGCTGTGGATTACTGCCATTTGATATGGGAAATAACCTCCAAGTTGGCATTGGGATATCAAGGGCTATTAGTTTTGCCGACTATCTGCCTAATTCCTGAATCAAGGCAGCAGACATTAGACACGAGTTGGAAGAAGTGGTGGAAGAAGTCCCCTATCCCAGGGGTGTCAAACTCAAGGCCCGGGGGCAGGATCTGGCTTGCGGGATACTTAGATCTGGCCCGTGGAGCTGTCCTGGGAACAGCAAAGGACCAACCCGTGGTTCTTCTGCCAGGGAAAATGGGCAGAGGGTTGCAGGAGGCTGTGGCAGCCGAAAATGGAGCTTGGGAGCCTGTTTTTGCTGGGAGAGCGCTTGGACCACCACAGGAGCCCATCAGGAGTGATGTCGAGCTGGCCACACCCACCCCAGCCCCTGAGGTCAAACACAACCCTGATGCGGCCCTCAATGAAATCGAGTTTCACACCACCGCCCTATCCTATCTTTTTTGTGAATTCCTCAGGTGAGTCCAGTTGGATTCCATCAAGCAAGGCTCTTTTCATGCTCTTCAGGTATGCAAGTTTAAGAACTACAGGTTATTAAGGGTACATCTCCCAGAATTCCTAGTCAGCAGGTAAGCCCAGGAATTTAGAGAGATGCTAACCTAACATATTTAGACAGCATCATATTTGGGAAGGTGGAGTTCAGAGGATTTTTTTGTTGAATGAATTAAGGGAGACAAAGGGAGAGTTTCAAGAACATCCATTCCAAATATATCTCTGGACCACATATATTATCTTTTTAAGCCAGTGCTCTCCCAACCCCAGAACCTCCTGGATTTGTCTGACTTGGGTCAGTAAGATATATAGACTCTGACTTATAACAAGGAGGTCTTGGGTAGAATGGCCTTTCTTAACACTGCTCTCCAAAGAAGGCATCTAAACAACCTTTCAAAAGGATATAGACAACTTTGGACAGAGGAGCTTCTTACTCATGGTGCCTTAAGAGGGAGACGCTGGCATTTATCCAAATCTATTTTGACTTCTTATACTTCTAGGCGGCAACAAATTCATCTTTCAGGCTACCAACTCCTGGCTTTATTTTGTCCTTTATTTTATTTTATTTTAACTCTTGCTTTAGTAAATGGTTTATTTTTTTTAGTATTCTTGAATAATTCATCAAAGGAAGGAAGGAGATACAGCTCTTCACAATTAAACAAACCCTCCATTGTTGGATAGCAAATACAGTCAAACAATGTGCGGAGGATTCTATATTTTATTTCATGAGTCAGGTTAGGAATATAAGTCACCTAACAGTAATTTGGGTTGGAAATATATAAACCAGGATAGACATTTTAAAACTATCTTTAAGAAAATACAAAACTGTAGTTGGGTGTGGTTTCTAAAATGGCCATAAGATGGAGCCAGAAACCTGGATTGTTCAGTCTTAGTCTTAGTCTTAGAAGAGAGTATGAGTGAGTCTCTATTTCCTTCTGTTGGAGAGTATTGCCATTCCTCCATTTTTTCTAATTGACTGCTATTCTTGGATTTGATGTAAGTCTGATACTGAACTATTTTTGACACTGGACTTTGTCATTGGATTATCCCTGGACTGAAAACTGACTGATTTACCTGTGAATGACTTTGGACTGCCTATTTTGAACTTTGCTTAAATCTTTATTGAAAGTAAAAACTACATTTACTGTACAGTGTATCTGTGTGCTGCGTGTGTATTATTCAAACACTACTCTCTATATGTCTCCCTGTATGCGCTCATTCTTCTAATGGGGAATTACCTCAACAAGTCATGATTTTAAAAAAGGCTTCTTTAACTGAAGATCTTTGGAAGTACACAATACAAATGTAATAAATATTTTCCAAGCAAACCTGCAAGAGAGGAGAAATTAGTGTAGCAACATTCTCTGGCTCACCAATTTCTGGAATTCACCTCTCCAAATCTCCAAATCATATGTCAGAGACTGAAAGACGTCCTTCAAACAAGAAGGGTAGGTGAAAGAAACGTTCACGCCAAGGATATTTCTGGTATATTTTACTCTGAGAACTGGAGGAGCAAGTTGCACTGGAAAAAAAATAAGGCAGGTAGTTAGGGCAAGTGCAGTGGAGTGTAGCCTGGATTCCCAGGAAGGAGGGGCTCAAGTTTAGATAGTTTGGTTGGGAGGAAGAGGGTCAAGATATCTCTTCCCTAGAAGTTCTCAGAATATATCTTTAATGATGGAAATGGTTTAGTTTGGCAAGATTTTGTTTATAGGCCAGGAACAATAAAGGAAACGGATTAGAAGTAACTTTGCTGGTCTTTCTGATTTTTTGGAACCTGACATCAAGTTATCAAAATAAGCTGGTCTCACTAATTTCTGCAAAGAACAGATGATCTTCCTGGGACAACCTAAATGCAGAAGGTCTCATTTTCCTTAGCCTAACCTTTCCTAGCTGGCTGCCTTACAGATGAAATAAGTATTACAACCTCCTGAATTCCTATCACCAGGAATTTTAAGTGTTCAGGTCAGTGTTGGGATTCAAATTTTTTTACTACTGGTTCTGTGGGCGTGGCTTGGTGGGCGTGGCAGGGGAAGGATACTGTAAAATCTCCAGTTAGAGGCGATATTTGCCGGTTCTCTGAACTACTCAAATTTTCCACTACTGGTTCACCAGAACTGGTCAGAACCTGCTGAATACCCACCTCTGGTTCAGGTCCTATAAAGTTGAAAGGTTGCAGAAGCTACCCTATAGGCATGTTGTTCTCTAGCTATCTCAACTTTGGCAGCTTTGAGACCTGTGGACTTCAACTCCCAAAATTCCCCAACCAATCATACTAGATGGGGAATTCTGAGAATTGAAGTCTACAGGTCTTAAAATTGCCGGGGGGTTTTCTCTTTAATTTCACCAGAGGGGAAAAAAAACCTTATATCTCCTAGCAATCCTGTCCACTTTGCTAATGGTCACATTCTTCTTTCTGCATCATTCAGTCTCAAAAGGATCCCGCTGGATATTCTACCTTCTGCATCAGAAGTCTCCAAACTTGGCAACTTTAAGACTCGTGGACTTCAACTCCCAGAATTCTGGCTGGGGAATTCTGGGAATTGAAGTCCACAGGTCTTAAAGTTGCCAAGTTTGGGGACCCCTGTTCTACATAAAGCCACAACTCTCTAAACCTTTCACACATTTTTCTTTCCTTCTTCAAGGCTATCTGACAATCTAGACTTTCTCCCAGAACACCCTTAAGCACAGGGGTCTTCAAACTTGACAGCCTTAAGAATTGTGGACTTCAACTCCCAGAATTCCTCCTCCTGTCATGTTAGCTCAGGAATTCTGGAAGTTGAAGTCCACAAGTCTTAAACTTGCCAAGTTTGAAGACCCTTGCTTAAGCAGCTCAGTTACAAACCCCAGTGCAGTGAGGGCAAACCCGTGACATGTATGTCACAGATGACCTGCCGTGTCACTTTTGGTGTCACGCCAAGCCTTTGGACCTTCCAGAAGCTGTGCAAGACGTCTCTGCTCTGTCATGGCCTCTGGAGTCTCTGAAAAATTGTGCGAGAATGGGCCATACTTTTCTGCTCTTTTCAGGCGCTGCAAAACCATGCTAGAGATTTCTACGGTTTGTAAAGTTTCCAGGTCTCGTGCAACCCGGAGCTCCCTGGGTAGGCATTTCAAAAACATATTTACAATGATGCAAGTATTTATTTAATACTAAATTTAAATCATTTAATGTAACATATTCTTATGAATTGTTTATCTTTTGTCGGCATGTGTGCATATGAGAGATACACCAGCAGTGTCAACGTTGGTGTTTTCTGAATTTTTGACACGTCAAACACAAAAGGCTCGTCATTGTTATCCTAGTGGTTGCATGAACATCCCATGGTAAAAACTTAATTAATTTTAACCTTCTCTCATTTTTGAATGAGATGAAGCCAAGCTAAGAAGTTACAAACCCCAAAAATGACCTCTTCCATAAACTAACTTAATCACGGTTGTGCAAAATGCCTTTTCCCCTTGCCCTGAGCAAACCTGGAAGAAAACAGCATTTGCCTTTTCAGAAATTGCTAGCATGGATCAAACCACCTTCTGTGCTTCCAGGCTTCCCGGGAAGAGGAGAGCTACACATACGGGATCCTCATACCCTGAAGGATGTAGTCGATGCTTTCAGGCACCGATGGGATGGATCCAGCCCCGGTTCTGCTTTGAGCTTCCACCTTGACCCAGTATCGGTTGCTTGGTTCTTGAAACACACAGGTCATATTGCAAATGGTTTCAGTGATATTTTGGCAATGCTGTACTTCCTCCCACTGATGATCAAAACTCTCTCTACAGGAAGAAATCAGAAGAACCAGCTAAGCTTTGCATTCACTTGAGATGCTGTTATAGCTCTTCTGCATGGAATCTTGCAGGGTGTGAAAGGGTGGGTCTTAAATGCCTCCCATTAGGATTGTCCATGAAAAAATGTTTATAAAGTCAAGATGGTGTCCAGAACCAGGCAATCAAATCCCTGTTCTCCCTCCTGCCCCTTTTACATGCATTGCAACATGGTTATGGTCACCATCTAGACCGTTTTTTATCCAGATTCTGCATATCCTCTTCCCTCATGTAATAGTATAAATAGACAGACAGACAGATAGACAGACCTAGATGGATGGGTAAGTGGACGCATGAGTAGATGGGTGATAGATAGATAGATAGATAGATAGACAGACAGACAGACAGACAGACCTAGATGGGTGGGTAAGTGGACGCATGAGTAGATGGGTGATAGATAGATAGATAGATAGATAGACAGACAGACAGATAGACAGACCTAGATGGATGGGTAAGTGGACGCATGAGTAGATGGGTGATAGATAGATAGATAGATAGATAGATAGATAGATAGATAGATAGATAGATAGACAGACAGACAGACAGACAGACCTAGATGGGTGGGTAAGTGGACGCATGAGTAGATGGGTGATAGATAGATAGATAGATAGATAGATAGATAGATAGATAGATAGATAGATAGATAGACAGACAGACAGACAGACAGACAGACAGACCTAGATGGGTGGTAAGTGGACGATGAGTAGATGGGTGATAGATAGATAGATAGATAGATAGACAGACAGACAGACAGACAGACCTAGATGGGTGGGTAAGTGGACACATGAGTAGCTGGATGATAAATAGATAGATGATAGATAGATAGATAGATAGATAGATAGATAGATAGATAGATAGATAGATAGATAGATAGATAGATAGATAGACAGACAGACAGACAGACAGACAGACAGAAATGGATGGGTAAGTGGACGCATTAGATGGATGATAGATAGATAGATAGATAGATAGATAGATAGATAGATAGATAGATAGATAGATAGACAGACAGACAGACAGACATAGATGGATGGGTAAGTGGACGCATGAGTAGATAGATAGACAGACAGACAGACAGACAGAAAGATATAGGATGGGTACGTGGATGGATGTGTACCTGGATGATAGACACAGAGACAGACAGACAGATATCACTGGCAAATCACCATTCTTTGGTTTACCAGGCCCGCACTTTAGCATCAAACAGGCTCCATCGTGGTCTAGAAGCCAACCTCCTGTCCCCATGCAGTACAGCCTCCTCCCTGACCTGCTGAGATGGGGAGGGGACTGCACCACGGCAGCCCTTTGGGAGGAATGCCCACAATATGGCCTCAATGTACCCGCTGGAGCTCCCAGCCCTCAAAACCAGCATCCCTTTCCTTCGATGCTCACATCCAAAGGACAGTATAGGACACTCCCGGTGGGGATCCATCCGGTGGCAACCATTTCACGAACACACTGTAATCCTTTGAGACAAAAGTGAGGTTCTGAGGTGGCTGGAGGTCTTCACCTGTCAGAAATTAAAGCCAGAGTTTTCATTTCTTGTTGAGTCAAAGTCTGGGTTGTACAATCGAGTGGAACATTTTGGGGACAGAAAGTTCCCCCCCCCCACTCCAGGGGTGGGATTCATTTTTTTTAAACTACCGGTTCTGTGGGCGTGGCTTGGTGGGCGTGGCTTGGTGGGCATGGCTTGGTGGGCGTGGCAGGGGGAAGGTTACTGCAAAATCCCCCTTCCCTCCCCACCCCACTAACCTGCTTTCCAGCTCCATTCTCCTGTTCAGGGCAACCAAAGAAGACCCAGCCAATCAGCTGGGACTTAGGAGGCAGAGAATAGATGGGGTCAGGGCCAGTCAGAGGTGGGATTTGCCGGTTCTCCGAACTACTCAAAATTTCCGCTACCGGTTCTCCAGAACTGGTCAGAACCTGCTGAATACCATCTCTGCATTAAGTCTACAGACTCCAGGGCAGTGGATCACATCTACTGAAGAAATCCACCTTGGCACAGAAGAAGCGAAACCAACTCTGGGCTTCCCATGTAAACGCACCATAGTTCATTCCCCCTTTCTCCATGTCCCTTACATCCACCAATCTCTCCTGTTTGTTTTGTTTTGGGAACCAGCCGATCGCGCTGTGGCATCTACTCTGGGAGTCCTTGAGGAGGAGAGCAAAGTCTCAAAGGAACCAACGATGCTTGGAGACCATTCCTCCCACCCTTGCATTCCAATTCACACACACCCCCTCCCCCCAATGCTTTGTGAAGCTGCGAGCAAAGCAGAATGTAGATGAAAGTTCGATGTTCAGTCTTGACAGATACATGGCAAACTTGGGGAAAATGTGAACTTAGCCTGGGAAAATAAGAAAGTGTGAGACAGAAACTGCCCCACCTTGGCTCTCTTTCCTGTAAGAGAGAGTGGAAAATCCTAGTCCTGCTTTAGCTTCAAAGCCAAGTGACTGAACTTGGGCCAGTCAGTATCTCTTATCCCTAAGAAAGTGATAATGGCAAAGCACTTTCAAAATCTTTGCCAAGAGAACTTCAGGAATTAGTCCAGGCAGTCACTAGGAATCAACACGGACTCAAAGGCACACAGACACACACAGGACTATCGATCTATCTCAGTAGTTAAAGATCATGAGAAGGTTGAGGGTCTACCAAGAACTCGATCTTGCTCTGGTGGGGTATAATGTCCCACTGCCTACATAGGAAGCATATGGGACACGGAGGCACCTGGTCCTCTCCCAATTTTAGTCCAATTTCCCTATTTTCCATTTCAAATCACCTCTTTCCCCTCTAAACTTGGCAGATGTATTGGATGCCCCCGTGGGCTTTGTCTGAAAAACTCTCCCACCCCCTCCTGTTGCTCAAACTCGGACGCCAAGGGTGACACCCTGAATCCAGAGACTTTTGAAAAGAGAAACACATTCCTAGTTTGGTTGCACTTTCTCAAAAACCCTGCAATACCTGTGAATGGAAGTCAAGCTCCTCCAGAGATTTGGAGGGAGGGGAGCAGATCCTACCTTGAGTGGGCTGGAAAGAAGCAAAAAACACCAGCAGGACGCCGAGTCCCACAGCAGGCATTCGGAAGGAAGTCCGCTTGATCTGTGCCCAATTTGCTTTCTTACTTTCACTTCCAGGTTTCCTGTGTGGCACACGTGAACCAAGGCCCCCTAGAGGAAAGCATCCACGTCACCTGGTGCTGGAAAAACACCTGGGCCACCCTGTCTCGTGGGGGCGGTGGGAAAGTCCCACTGACTTCTTCTTGCTTCTCCTGGCCCCATCCAGCTCCTTGGAGTCAGAGTCAAAATTCAAATTTATTACAGCTCTAAGACCAGAATACAAACAAAATATCGGATAAAAAAGAAGCATTACATCCTTCCATGTGTATAAAAGGAAAATAAGGATCACGGAGTCTAAACGTAATTTTTAGAACCTAGTTGCTAAGCTAAATCCAAGTAAAAGACTATTATAAGAAGTTCCAGCCCTCAGGAGTGATATGGTGCGTCGTACAGATGGTCACTCAGAACTGGGCAACTTAAGAGGTAATTAAGTTGAGCTGCAGTGGCACGGAGATTAGAGTGCAGTTCTACAGGTTCCTTTTGCTGACTGCCAGCTGCCAGCAGTTCAAATCTCACCAGGCTCAAGGTTGACTCAGCCTTCCGTCCTTCCGAGGTGGGTAAAATGAGGACCCAGATGGTTGGGGGCAAAAGGCTGACTCTGTAAACCACTTAGAGAGGGCTGGAAAGGACTGTGAAGCGGTATATAAGTCTAAGTGCTTATTGCTTAATTTTTGAGTCCTTCTCTTTGGTCTAGTGCAGGGGTAGGGAAACTTGGCTCTTTTATGACTTATGGACTTCAACTCCCAACATTCCTGAGTGAGCTATAAAAGGTTCCCCATCCCTGCCTACTGTTTTTTCAGTTGTGGGGGAATTCAATTTTTGACTTGAATGGGACTGTTTAATATACAAAGGTAGACATATTCTTTATATGTCCTACATTTGGCATATTCATTTAGCATATTCTTTATATGTCGTACCTTTGTATATTAAACAGTCCCATTCAAGTCAAAAATTGATTTTCCTCACAACTGAAAAACCAGTGTGAAAAACCTTATCACCTGCAGTGATTCCCTTAACAACTGAGGCAAGAAAGGTCGCAAAATGAGGCAAAACTCACTTTACAACATACATTTCTTACTCAACAACATAAATTTTTGGGTTCAACTGTGATTGTAAGTCGAGAATTACCTATATTGGATATCTACTATCACAAGTTACGGGATTTGGGAGCCTTGGGGGGCTGGTTAAAGAAATGTTACAAGAGAAAGAGAAAATCACACCAATGCATTTTTATGATTTGTTGTTGGTTTAAAATTGTTTCCTTTCTTTTTTCTTACCTTTCCTTTCTTTTTGGACAAGGGAACAAAGGAGGCACTTTTCCAAGAAGCCCCATTTTTGGTTCTGTTCATAATAATTCCCCACACCTTCCCCTTTGTTCTTTGGGTATATCAGGACTATTCACCTCGAGCTTGAAGTCTATTCTTTTTATATATATATATAATATATATATATATATATATATATATATATATATATATATATATATATATATAAATAAATATATATATATATATATATATATATATATATATATCGATACCTTTTCTTTTATTATATATATTATATATATATATTATATATATATATAAAAAGAATAGACTTCAAGCTCGAGGTGAATAGTCCTGATATATATCTCGATACCTTTTCTTTTATCCCCTTGATGATAGTAAAAGAATGTTATATTGTGGAAATCCAGAAAACGCCTACATTCCTCAGCCAGCCAACCAAAGACGCTATTCCACGAATTACTTCAAACGGAGGAACCCCGTTTGAAATCGATACGAAGAACAAAACGTAAATAAATTAAAATAAAAACTGTTGCTACTTTTTTCCCCGCTCCTGCAAAGCGAGGATCCGCAGCTTGGAAAGTCCTCCTGCAAACCTCGCTCTTTTTCTCCGCCCGAGAGGGACTTAATTCAATTTTCTTGTGAGTAAACCCGCAACAGGCAGTTTCGTCTCACGCGATTCACAAAGCAATTCAGCCTCCTCCAGATCGCAAAGGAAGCCCCGCCCGGCCGGCTATTTTTCTCCAGTCTCTATTTGTCGCCGAGTGGTTCAAAGCAGAACCTGGGCAGCCGCCGTAACTAAGCCTGGGTAGCCAACCTGGGGCTCGAGAGCGCCACCATACTATACACACTGTTGTAACTTTCCTGCAGCTGGACAGCGTCGAATGCAGCTTTTGCTCAGTCCAAATTGAAGTGTCCCCAGTCTGTCTGTCTGTCTGTCTTTCTATCTATCTATCCATCCATCTATCTATCTATTCAATCATCTACAGGAAATAGAGTTAATGGAGATAATGTAACCAAATACTGTCGCTTAGTTTCCTTATTTATAATAGTTTCCTTTATTTTTCCATTTAACAACTCTCTCTTCTATGGGACACAGCTAAGGTGTGAGTTGCCTAAATTTGGGAGTGTGCAAAGTACTTCACATTGACATTTCAGGAGCCATAAGGGTATTCTCAGCATTTTACACATGAAACAAAGGAAGGATATATACCAGCTTATTTGGGACTGTAAAAAAGTATAACATGAATCAGGTCATTTAAGTCTTGAACTTGTTAGAGTCGTTCCAAAAACAAGAGGAATAAACTCGGAACTTTAAACAATGTGCTTGATTCCTATAACAAGAACAACAACAATAACAATAATAAAGAACTGGGGAAGATAACAAAATGCAAAGACCTACAAACAGAAATAGAACAACTGTGGCAAAGGCAAGCAAGGGTGGTAATTAGTAAGAGGCGCCTTGGGTGCAACCCCAAAACAACCACTTGGCCACCATTGGCGTTGACAAATCCACCATCAATCAATTGCAAAAGGCAGCTTCACTGAGGACCGCTTCCATCCTGTGGTGAGATCTGTAACACCATCAAACTTCCGGACCTGCCTATCTCAGGTCCTTCGTAAGGACTTGATAGGCAGACAAAAATGCCAAACCCAGTCTGAACATCTGGCTGACTGTGCTAATCATAATCATTTGATGTCACTGTCAGATTGCTAGAATCCCTCCCCCCCCCCCCGAATTTCATTAGGATCGGCCTTCCTGTAATTTTGGTTGTCCAGTTGCTAAGGCATGTCTGACTCTTCATCGCTCCTGGACCACAGCATTCCAGGCTCCCCCGTTTTCCTCTCTCTCTCTTGGCGTTGGCCCAAATTCATGTTCATTGCATCAATGACGCTATCTAATCATCTCATCCTTTGCCTTCCCCATCTCCATCTTTCCCAACATCAGGGTCTCTTCCATTGAGTCCTCTTTTCTTTAGGTGACCAAAGTATTTGAACTTCAGCTTCAGTATCTGTCCTAAAGAAGAGTCAAAGCTGATTTATTTTAGGATTGATCCACAGTCTCCTGGTGATTGGCTCAAAGTCACCCAACTGGCTTTCACGCCTAGGGAGGAACTAGAACTCACAGTCTCCTGATGATTGGCTCAAAGTCACCCAATTGGCTTTCTCCTGGGGATTGGCTCAAAGTCACCCAATTGGCTTTCTCCTGGGGATTGGCTCAAAGTCACCCAATTGGTTTTCACACCTAGGGAGGAACTAGAACTCACAGTCTCCTGGTGATTGGCTCAAAGTCACCCAACTTGCTTTCATGCCTAGGGAGGAACTAGAACTCACAGTCTCCTGGTGATTGGCTCAAAGTCACCCAATTGGTTTTCATGCCTAAGGCAGGACTTGAACTCACAGTCTCCTGGTGATTGGCTCAAAGTCACCCAACTGGCTTTCATGCCTAAGGCAGGACTTGAACTCACAGTCTCCTGGTGATTGGCTCAAAGTCACCCAATTGGCTTTCATGCCTAGGGAGGAACTAGAACTCACAGTCTCCTGGTGATTGGCTCAAAGTCACCCAATTGGCTTTCATGCCTAGTGAGGAACTAGAACTCACAGTCTCCTGGTGATTGGCTCAAAGCCACCCAACTGGCTTTCATGCCTAGGCAGGACTAGAACTCACAGTCTCCTGGTGATTGGCTCAAAGTCACCCAATTGGCTTTCATGCCTAGTGAGGAACTAGAACTCACGGTCTCCTGGTGATTGGCTCAAAGCCACCCAACTGGCTTTCATGCCTAGGCAGGACTAGAACTCACAGTCTCCTGGTGATTGGCTCAAAGTCACCCAACTGGCTTTCATGCCTAAGGTGGGACAAGAACTCAATCTTCTGGTGATTGGCCCAAAGTCACCCAACTGGCTTTCACACTAACATTGAGACTAGAACTCATAGCACCTTAACCGCTATATCAAACTGACTCTCCTTCAGCCCTTGAGGAACCAAACAAGCAAGGAACTGGTAAGTAGCAAACCAGACAACTATTTTGTCAGCTCTCTGGATTGCAGTTTGAGATGATGCCAAGACCCAACATGGCTGTGGGTTCTACGAACCAACCCAGAGTAAAAGGTGGTTTGCAGCCACTGGGTGGATTTTGCACCCTGCCACTGTCCCCCACTTGTGCAGAGGTGAACGTGCAAGAGAGAATGTCCCTCCTTTATGGACGGGTGACATTTTCCCTCTGCTCTGCAGCCAAAAAAGCTTTCAGAGCACCTGAGCTAATCTCACCCCCAGGCTCCTGATGGAAAAGAAAACAGCCACAAGGAAAGAGACAAGGGAAGGAGGAAAGCAGAGAAACTATAAAAATAAGGGCTGGCTACATCGTTCCTTTATTCTCATCTTTTTTTGTTTTGGATTCTGTTTTTGAGACCAGGCCAAAGCCCTTTGCTCACATACACCTAACCATGGGACAAATATCTTTTGCAACAGAGATCCAAGAGATTCTTAGGCCGAGCCCATTAGGTCAATGGTGGTCAGTGGTGGGATTCAATTTTTTTTTTACTATCGGTTCTGTGGGCGTGGCTTGGTGGGCATGACATGGGAAGGATACTGCAAAATCCCCATTCCCTCCCCACCCCACTAACCTGCTTTCCAGCTCCGTTCTCCTGTGCAGGGCAACAAAAGAAGACCCAGCCAATCAGCTGGGATTCAGGAGGCAGAGAAGAGATGGGGGCGTGGCCAGTCAGGGGTGGTGTTTGCCAGTGCTCTGAACTACTCATGATTTTGCTACCAGTTCTCCAGAGTTTATTGGCTTTTGTATTAGGGTTTTATTTTTGTAAGCTGCTTGGACTCACTGGCCATATAAATGTCCTTAATAAATGGAGTGTGCAGCATCCCCAGAGTCATGAGAGGCCAGGCGAGGAGATGCGTGCCTTGATGTGAGTGATATTGAGTTGGCCACGCCCACCCAGTCACATGACCACCAAGCCACGCCCACCACCTAAGACACGCCTCAGAACCGGTTGTTAAAAAATTTGAACCCCACCCCTGCACCAGGGGCACGACAGAGTGGGATATGGGGGTTCTCCAAATTATACAGAATCTTACTTAGGGGCTCTTCCAAACCCCTGTGAACTCCCAGCAACCCAGCCCTGCAAGCAGTCCTCCATTCGTTTAGGGACCAGTCAAAAGGACAGAGGTACTAAAAACAGTGCCTCATGGCCGCTTTTCACATTTATCACCACTGGAGCATCCCCATGGCCCCAGGATCAATCTTCACAGACTTGGAAACTGGCCTTTGTGAGGGTTGCCATGTCCTGGGGTCAGTGATAACGTTTTGAGACCTTCGGACAAGCAAAGTCAATGGAGAAGCCAGATTCCCTTAACAACAATGTTACTAGACAACTGTGTGAAGAAAGGTCGTAAAATGGGGCAAAACTCACTTAACAACGGTCTTGCTTAGCAAGAGAAATTTTGGGCTTAATTGTGGTGGTAAGTTGAGGACTTTTTACTCTGTGTGGCTTACAAAATGATAAAAGAACAAATGAAACATAAAAATGAGTAAGGTAAATAAAATGTTGGTCCAGCACCAAAGAGACCCAGATTCTAATTCACCCGTTTCATGAGAAGTTTACTACAGGCAGTCTTCGAGGTACGACCACAGTTGAGCTCCAAATTTATGCTGCAAAGTGAAGCATTTGTTAAGTGAGTTTGCCCCATTTTATGACTTTTCCTGCCCCTGCTGTTAAGTGAATCATTGCATTTGTTAAGTTAGTAACGTGGTTGTTAAGTGAATCTGGACTTTGAAGGTCACAAAAGTAGTTCACGTATGACCCTGGGATGCTGCAACCATCATAAATATGAACTGTTTGCCAAGCATCTGAATTTTGATCACGTGATGCTGCAAAGGTCGTGAGTGTGAAAAAGGTCATAAGTCACTTTTTCCCAGTGCCGATGTAACTTTGACCGGTCACGAAATGAACTGTTGTAAGTTGAGGATTACCTGTATAGTGGTTACTTTTGGCTCAGTCATTCCTGCTCAACCCAATCTACCTCGCAGGGTTGTTGTTTGAGAACAGTAGAAAAAAGGGAGTGGTCGATAGGGCATTTTGAACTCTTGAATGAAAGGTCAGATATGAAGTGAGTGTCTGATACATAAATTATTGTATTTTAGAATTACCATAATTATACATTATTGTATATTAGTCTGCCTCGAGTAGTCCTATGGCGAGATAGGTGGCATTTCACAAATACGTAAATAACAATAAATAAATGTATTTCTTTTTGGGAAGACTCTTTTTCCCCAAAAGAAAGAGAACTTGGGAGAAAACCACTACCATATTTTGCTGTGCCAATTGGCGATGCCATGAAGCAGAAATGCCGCTGGGTGGCAATGTTTGCCTTCAAAATTCCATTAATTTCTGAAAAGCAAATGAACAGCCTCTCTGGAGTTACTCTCCTGTGCAAGTGGAGTTGCCACATTTTGACTGTTAATTTTCACTCCCCCTTATTATTATTGTTGGACACACCAATGCTAGAAAAGTAAATTTTCTTTGCTGTCACAATGGTGGCCACCATTTTGGGTTGTTTGACTTTCTGTGGGGAGGACTCAGCCACTCCGCAAATTTTTTTTTAGCATTTTACCAAAGGAACCTGTTAGGGCTCTGGGGGGGGGTTGTTTTTGTTTTTGTAGCTTAGGGTTGAAACGAGGGTCTTTGGTGCTTGCCAGGTTTGGTTGTTTCCTTGCAGGTGTTTCATTATTCAGACTAGTCACTAGAACTGATGATGTTACCTAGTTTGGATTATATAACGTCTGCACAAAAGCAACCAAACTCAGAGAGCACCAAGGACCTCTCAGGATTTTTTTTGGTACTCTGTCCATAATTTCCTTTTACTTCCCTTCCCTCCCCTTCTTTCAGTCTTTCTCACTTCCTTTCCTTTCCTTCCCTTCCCTCCCCTTCTTTCAGTCTCTCTCGCTTCCTTTCCTTTTTTTCCCTTTCCTTTCCTTTCCTTTCCTTTCCTTCCCTTTCCCCTCCCCTCTCCTTCCCGTTTCCCTTCCCTTCCCTCCTTTCCTCTCCTCTCCTCACCTTCCCATTTCCCCCCCCTTCTCTTTCCTCTCCTCTCCTTCCTGTTTCCTTTCCTTTCATCTCCTCTCCTCTCCTCTCCTCTCCTCCCCTTCCCATTTCCCTTCCCTTCTCTTTCCTCTCCTCTCCTTCTCGTTTCCCTTCCCTTCCCTCCTTTCCTCTCCTCTCCTCTCCCCCTTCCCATTTCCCTTCCCTTCCCTTTCCTCTCCTCTCCTTCCCATTTCCCTTCCCTTCCCTTTCCTCTCCTCTCCTTCCCATTTCCCTTCCCTTCCCTTTCCTCTCCTCTCCTTCCCATTTCCCTTCCTTCTCTTTCATCTCCTCTCCTTCTCGTTTCCTTCCCTTCCCTCCTTTCCTCTCTCCTCTCCTCCCTTCCCATTTCCCTTCCTTCTCTTTCCTCTCCTCTCCTTCCCATTTCCCTTCCCTTCCTCCTTCCTTCCTCTCCTCTCCCTTCCCATTTCCCTTCCCTTCCCTTTCCTCTCCTCCCTTTCCCATTTCCCTTCCCTTCTCTTTCCTCTCCTCTCCTCCCTGTTTCCTCTCCTCCTTCATCTCCTCTCCTCCCTTTCCTCTCCCTTCTCTCCTCTCCTCTCCTTCTTCGTTTCCCTTCCCTTCCTCCTTTCCTCTCCTCTCCCTCCTTTCCCTTTCCTTCCCTTCTCTTTCCTCTCCTCTCTCTCCTTTCCATTTCCCTTCCCTTCTCTTTCCTCTCCTCTCCTTCCCATTTCCCTTCCCTTCTTTCCTCTCCTCCTTTCTTCCTTCTCCTCCTCCTCTCCTCTCCTCTCCTCTCCTCTCCTCTCCAGTCCTCCCCTCCCCTCCCGGTTTCCCTTCCCTTTCTTCAAAGGGGTCATATCTCATTTTCCTCACTCTCGGTTTGAGTTCCTTATCTCACAATCTCCTTTCCCCCCCAGCAGTGCAACATTCACCTTCCCTGTTGGCCGTGAACATTTACCAGAAGAATCTCTGTCAAAATAGCCCTAAGGCTTATACTAGCAATGTCCCTCCCCCTCGCCCCAGCCCCAGGTATGTCTCTGCAGCCAGGTGAGAGACAGGAGGGCTTTGGGAGAAACCCCCCCACCCGTCTCCAGACAGCCAGGAGGCCTTTTTCCCTTATGGAAAGTGCCTGGGATTAGCTCCCCATCTTGGAGATCCCAGGCTGACATTCTTTCTAGTTAGACCTTGGAACGGGCTTTAACCCCTCGCTGCCCTTTCTGCTGCCGGGAAAGCCAGGGGGAGTCTACTGAGAGGGAAGAGTCCGGGGGAGGCCAGGGGAGGGAAGGGAGGGAGGGAGGAAGTGAGGAAGAAAGGAAAGGAAGGAAAGGAAGGAAAGAAGGAAAGAAAAAGAAGAAGAAAAAGAAGAAGAAAAAGAAAGAAGGAAGGAAGGATGGAGGGAAAGGAAGGAAGGAAAGAAAAAGAAGGAAGGAAGGAAGGAAGGAAGGAAAGGAAGGAAAGGAAGGAAGGAAGGAAAGGAAGGAAAGGAAGGAAGGAAGGAAAGAAAAAGAAAGAAGAAGAAGAAGAAAAAGAAAGAAGGAAGGAAGGAAAGGGAGGAAGGGGAAAAAGAAAGAAAAAAGAAGAAAAAGAAAGGAGGAAGGATGGATGGAAGGAAGGAAAGGAAGGAAGGAAAGAAGAAGAAAGAAAAAGAAGAAGAAAAAGAAGAAGGAAGGAAAGAAAGGAAGGAAGGAAGGAAAAAAGAAAGAAAAAGAAGAAGAAAAAGAAAGAAGGAAGGAAGGAAAGAAAAAGAAAGAAAAAGAAGAAGAAAAAGAAAGAAGGAAGGAAGGATGGAAGGAAAGGAAGGAAGGAAAGAAAAGAAAGAAGGAAGGAAGGATGGAAGGAAGGAAAGAAAGGAAGGAAGGAAGGAAAGAAAAAGAAAGAAAAAGAAGAAAAAGAAAGAAGGAAGGAAGGAAAGGGAGGAAGGGAAAAAAAAGAAAGAAAAGAAGAAGAAAAAGAAAGGAGGAAGGATGGATGGAAGGAAGGAAGGAAAGGAAGGAAGGAAAGAAGAAGAAAGAAAAAGAAGAAGAAGAAAGAAGGAAGGAAGGAAGGAAAGAAAGGAAGGAAGGAAGGAAAAAAAGAAAGAAAAAGAAAGAAGGAAAGAAAAAGAAGAAGAAAAAGAAAGAAGGAAGGAAGGAAGGAAGATAGATCGAGGCTGCAGATGAAATGTGCAAGAGGTGCTTCTTGTCCTTTGAATGAAATTTGTTTCATTTGTATTAACAATTTCCTTTAATATTTTCTGTAATCATCCGAAGTAAAAGAACAAAAGTCAGAATAACCTAGCGGATTTGATGATTACTTTAATTAACAAGTGGAAGAATGTCAAGCATCAGAATAGTCCATTTTCCTTATGTAATCATTTGTCGTATGATGTCTTTATTTGTTTTTTTTTGTTTTTTATTTCTAAAAAATCCCGTCTTTATTACAGTATTTTTATAAAATAACTCAAGGTAGTGAATTTACCTAATGCTTCCTCCTCCTCCTCCTATTTTTCCCAGAATTACAACACTGTAGGGTGAGTTGCATTGAGAGAGAGTGGCTGGCCAACCGAATATGTTGCTGAGATTTATTTCTTTTTCTGATGGTGGTGATGGGTCCGTAAATTATCTAGGATTAAGTGGCATGATGCAGGAACAAATTGTTCCAACTGGTACCATATGTGCTCGTCTTTTTTTTTTTTAATCACTTGGTTTAATTTCAAGTTTTGGAGCCTTCCCTCCATGCTTTGGTATAATTCAAAGTCTCCAAACTTGGCAACTTTAAGACTTCTGGACTTAAACTCCCAGAATTCCTCAGCCAGCCATGCATGCATGGCTGGCTGAGGAATTCTGGGAGTTTAAGTCCAGAAGTCTTAAAGTTGCCAAGTTTGGAGACCCTGAAAGCCATCTCTCCAAGCTCCAGGTTGACTCAGCCTTCCATCCTTCCGAGGTCGGTAAAAGGAGGACCCAGATTGTTGGGGGCGATAGGCTGACTCTGTAAACTGCTTAGAGAGGGCTGGAAAGCACTGGGAAGCAGTATATAAGTCTGCTATTGCTTAGGAAGGAAGGAAAGAAGGAAGGAAGGAAGGAAGGAAAACAATTTGAAGGAAGGGAGGGAGGAAGGAAAACAAGGAGAAGGAAGGAAGGGAGGAAAACAAGGGGAAGGAAGGAAGGAAGGAAGGAAAACAAGGAGAAGTAAGTAAGTAAGTAAGTAAGTAAGTAAGTAAGTAAGTAAGTAAGTAAGGAAAACAAGGAGAAGGAAGGAAGGAAGCCATGGTGGCACAGTGATCAGAATGCAGCATTGCAGGCAAACTCTGCCCACTGCCAGGAGTTCGATCCTGACTGGCTCCAGGTTGACTCAGACTTCCATCCTTCCGAGGTCGGTAAAAGGAGGACCCAGATTGTTGGGAGCAAGAGGCTGACTCTGTCAACTGCTTAGAGAGGGCTGTAAAAGCACTATATGAAGCGGCATTTAAGTGTAAGTGCTATTGCTCTTGTTATCAGTCACTAAAGCACTTTTCTATAGCAATTGCTTAAACTCAATTTACTTCTGCTGGAGTAATCATGGTCCAATAGTTGGAATGAAATAGATTAAGCTTCAATGCCAACCAAATCAACAATATTTTTGTTTCAGCCACCCAAAAAAAGAGTACACTGGACTCTTCCCACTCCAAGTAGAGGAAGATTTTTGTAGCTGTTTACTTTGGTCCAGTTTAAAGGTGAAATGTGCAAGAGGTGCTTCTCGTCCTTTGAATGAAGTTTGTTTCATTTGTATTAACAATTTCCTTTAATATTGAGTTGGCCTGGAGCATCCACAACAGGAGGCCGAATGACGCCAGCAGCATTTGTGTCGTTGTGTCGCTAGCCCCACCCCTTTCGACTTGCACGTGCTTGTGGGGCAATGCGTTTGTCATTTTGACAAAAGCAGGAATTGCTGCAGACGCCCATGCACTGGCCTTTTAAAATGTTTCCTTAATAAATCATCTGCTATAAAGAGAGCTGGAAGAAAGTGGCAGAGGGAAGGAAGAGTCTTAGGCTAGCAGATAAAATGAATGTTAGGCCTGGCTGGTTGTGAGAACCTGGGACTTGGGGCCGGGGTGGGATTCAAATTTTTTAACAACCGGTTCTGTGGGCAAGGCTTTGTTGGTGGGCATGGCTTGGTGGTCATGTGACTGGGTGGACGTGGCTTGGTGGTCATGTTATTGGCTGGGTGTGGCCAACTCAGTATCGAGGCACGCATCTCCTCGCCTGGCCTCTCAGGACTGTGGGGATGCTGCAACAGTCGTAAGTGTGAAAAATGGTCATAAGTCACTTTTTTCAGTGCCATTGTAACTTTGAATGGTCACTCCACACAAGCAAAGTACCAGCAAAAGGGGGGGGAAAAACTCCAGAGACGTTCCAGAGACAGGAAGTCTAGTCCTGCCAAGAACGTAATAAGGGTTAACAGAGAGGCCGTTTCTGTAAGCAACACCAGAATGTTTCCTTCCTGCCTTTCTTACAGGATTAGGCCAGTAATTTCGTCCAACAATCGGTTCTCCGAACTGCTTAGAATGTTAACAACTGGTTCTAGCGAATAGGTGCGAACTGGTAGAATCCCACCCCTGACTTGGGGTGCCCAGCACGGAGGTGTCCTCAGGGAGGAAAGTCAAAAAAGACTGCCACCAGGATCCAACTGGAACCCTGGCCCAGCCCTTGTTTTTCTGTGACCCTTGCAAAAAGAAGTGGGGTGCCCATTGTGGGACTGTGGTTGCCATCTTGACTTTTTTGACCTTCCACCCTGGAGATACTGTTGGGCGAGGTAAAACCTCTGTGCAAATATCCCTTTCTACCATTTTTAAGAGCTCCCACTTAGAGTAATCTTCCCCTGTTGGAATTCAGCCTGATCCAAACCGTCTTTAATAGCAGTTGTTATTGGCAGACACAAGAGACAGGTAGTCCTCAACTTATAACCATCTGTTTAGTGACCATTCAAAGTTACAATGGCACAATAATCCTTGGGCTTACAAACACTGCAGCATCTCCACAGTCCCATGATTGAAATTCAGGTCCTCAGCAATAGATGTGTGTTTAGGTTGGTTGCAGCATCCCAGAATCCTGTGATCACCATTTGAGACCTTTCCATCTGGCTTTCGACAAGCAAAGCCAATGAGGGAAAGCCAGGCTCGCTTAACAACTGCCTGATTCGCTTAACAACTATTTGCTTAAACAACCGTGGCAAAAACAGGTCATAAAACCTGCTGAGATTAATTTCATAGCCACCTTGCTTAACCACAGATATTCTGGTCCCAATTGCAGATATAAGTAGAAGACGACTTGTACGCAAATCTCAAACAAAACCACCCTAAAATCAGATTTTCTATAAAGACAGCAACAGCTTACATTTATAAGACAAGAGTACAGGTGGTCCTCAACTTACGACTGCAACCGAGAGAAAATTTCTGTTGCTAAGCGAGACATGTGTTAACCGAATTGTGCCCCATTTTGCAAGCTTTCTAGGCACTGCAATTGCTAAGTTAGGAACATGGTTGTTAAGTGAATCCGGCTTCCCCATTGGCTGCTTATCAGAAGGTTGCAAAAGGAGATGTGATGACCCAAAGGGGCGTGGCACAAAGGCAACACAGTCGCATAAACAAGAAATGTCCCTTTCATACCTCCAACTTGGCCCCTAATGTCCAGGTTATCTTCGGCTGGAGAAAAAACTCTCCCAATAACAGTCTTTAAGTGGAGGAAATTCAGTCCGAAAACAAAATACATACAAACTGTAACTAAAAATCCACACAAACCACACTGCAGTAATTAACTTGAGAGGGCAGGAGAAGGAATTGCAGGCTTGAAAGGCCAGCAAAACCCACACAATTGGGAAGATGCCAGGAGCCCAGATAAGCCCCGACAATAACAGATAACTCACGATTTGCTTCCAACAACTTTGCTGTGTGCAGCTTCCCTTTTGAAACACTGTGTTCCCAGCTGTAGCTAATAAAGGGAATCAGAGCCCTTTCCTCCCCCATAAGCCACGCAACTCACGTTGTTCCCATCTCCATTCTTTCCTGTGTGCCCTAGAATGAAGAGGGGATGGGCCTGGGTCCTCCTCCGAATTCCCTTTCCCTTGCTCTACCTCTCCCCTGCTCTGCCCAGCTGGCTTTTGCCCTTCCTCAGTTTTTTCCACAGCCAACAGAGCCACACTTCCACTCTCTGTCAGCTGCTCGGCCTCCCCCTCTGAATCAGATTCAGATAGGGGCATGACAGGAGGTCACGTGACCCCAGGACATAGCAATCGTAATAAATATGAGTTCCCACCGTCTGAATTTGGATCACATGACCACAGGGAGGCTGCAACGATTGTAAATGTGAAACAAAAGGTATAAGTCACTTTTTTCAGTGCCATTGTAACTTTGAATGGTTATACGTTGAGAACTACCTGTATGTCTTTGCAATTTACTGTATTTTGTTCCCAGACCTTTTTAGGCCAAACCAGGTAAGGTTTCTTTGGAATCTGAGAAAATAAAATTTCTCTTCCTCCCTTCATTCTGCTGGAATATTGTTTCTTTTGGTCTTCATTAAGACGGGATGTTTTTCTGATTCTTTAGGCCTGATTACCAGATCCACCATGTGAGCAACTGAATCAACCAAGGTGTGTCAGTCACTTTAGTAGGGCCCAGTAGCACCTCAGCACCTGAGAAAGGTGGGTGAGGAAGAATTTCTCTGCTGTACCAACCCTTCCTGCTTACTCACTGAAAAATAATGACTTGCCCTGATGGGGAAAAAAAACACGATTTCCTCACCCCCAGTGGTGTTTCTGTAAACCAGAGGTCCCCAAACTTGGCAACTTTAAGACTTGTGGACTTCATAGCTGGCTGGTGAATTCTGGGAGTTGAAGTCCACAAGTCTTAAAGTTGCCCAGTTTGGAGACCTCTGCTGTGAACTATGAAAAATAATATAAGTTAACCTTACATAATTTCTTATTCGTGTGAATTAAGTAAAATGATGGCACTTCTCAAGTCTCTAGAGGCCATGGGTAAAATGCCTGGGTATCTCAAGATACACTAAACCTGCTTACTGAATTAACCCATTTCTGGTTTGTACAATATCTTTCACCTTGAACTTGTATGGGACTTGAAGTAATTCAATGTATAAAACTACTGTAATAAACTGAACCCAAACCCAATATTAATAATTGGGTTAAGACTAAGCATGGTGTAGAAATGCAGTCTCTAGAACAGAGCCAGTTGGATCTTAGTGGGCAACCAATTAAATATGAGCTAGCAGTGTGCAGTGGCAGCCAAAAATGCTAATGCAATTCTAAGTTGCATGAACAGAAGAATACAGTCAAGTTCAAGAGAGGTACTAATACCACTCAATAAAGCCTTAGTAAGACCACACCTAGAGGACTGCATCCAGTTTTGGTCACCACGCTATAAAAAAGATGTTGAGACCCTAGAAAAAGTACAGAGAAGAGCAACCAGGATGATTAGAGGACTGGAGACTAAAACATACAATGAACGGTTACAGGAACTGGGCCTGGTTAGTCTAGGGAAGAGAAGGACCAGGGGAGACAGGAAAGCAGCCTTCCAATATTTGAGGGGCTGCCACAGAGAGGAGGAAGGGGTCAAGCTAATTTCTAAAGCTCCTGTAGGCCAGACAAGAAATAATGGATGGAAACTGAACAAGGGGAGATTTAACCTGGAAACAAGGAGAAACTTTCTGACGGTCAGAACAATCAACTAATGGAAGTTGTGAGATGCCTAACAGTCAGAGGACAGTCTGCCCCCCAAATATCTCTTTCTATGAATCTAAGTGAATGATTAACTTTAACACTTTTGTTCTTTGTGTCTAAAAAGCCGTTAAATGTCACCATTGGCCTGCAACATCCTGCACACCCAGCCCTTGTGCCGAGTTCATTCACAAACAGGCTGACACTGGATAGGACCATCAACCTTTCTCTATTTCCCCCTTTAACCTCCATTGCAACATGGAAACTGTGAAATATTTTCCCCCTTACACAGCATTTTTACTGTACTACTGCTGGGCAAAACAAATCTTCCTTGCATTTATTTGTAGGTGTCGAACAGGTATATTTAAAGGGTGTGGCTTGCATTTCTATGGCGGTGCCCCCATAATACTGGCTTTTTTCTCACACACTGTATTACCTTCCTTCTTCCATATGCTGGTTACTGATTGGTAACATCCCTATGGTCACGTGATATTTGATCACCAAATATCTAAAAATTAAAGTATCTGGGAGCTTAAAATTGGAAAGAACACAGCAATGGCAAAACTAACAGAATGTGTACACAATAGATTGCATGCATTAACTAAATGTAAGCAACAACTGTTCCTATATATACAACACATGATGCAACATGATATGACAAATATAATCACAGTTTGGTTTCAAAGGGGGCCTGTATATCTATAAATATTGAGAGTTGGCAAATGCACAAAATTGGGACGTTACAAATTCAGTAGTCCTTTTCTTATTTTATTTTTTCTCCTGCTTTTTTGGTATTTTAATTCTTACTAAATTTGCTCATTTATCTATAGTTTTTCCTTTATTAACAGGGGGGGGGGAAGAGCCCACTCCATGGAGATTTTAATATTAAGTAATATGTAAAGATCAAAATCTGTAAACAAATACTTTGATGTGAGTCAAAATATTCTTTTCTCAATGTCTGAATGACAACACCAAATAATTTTACACTGGTATATATTGCTATTCTATAATTATAACCTGCATTGATAGAATATGCTTTTTTAAAATACTCTTCTCTGTTCTCAGTATACTAAGCTAACTAAATACAATGTACTAGAATGTTAATAAACTTTAACCATATTATGTAAACATTGTTGTATTGAAGCAATACACAAGATTTATAAAAACATAATAAAAGGAGGAAAAATAATTACATTATTTGCTGTTGATACCAGTATCAGCTCCAAACTGCAACACAATCTTCATGCTGTGTAGACTGCAGGGGTCTCCAATTTTGGCAACTTTAAGACTTGCAAGTAAAACTGGCTGAGGAATTCTGGGAGTTGAAGTCCACAAGTCCTAAAGTTGCCAAGGTTGGAGGTCCTTGCACTAACTCACAATCACCAAAACTGGCTGAGGAATTCTGGGAGTTGAAGTCCACAAGCCTTAAAGTTGCCAAGGTTGGAGATCCCTAGGGGAGAGGACCGATTGCTTTCGATGCCAAGTTCAATATTCTGTCTCTGGGTTTCGAGAAAACCTTTGGCAGCAAGGCACATTTGAGTATATCACTGAGTAAAAGTAACGAATCAGTTCAGGAGGGACTGCAAGCTGTATCAAAAATAAAATTAAATATGAAATTAAATAAATGATAAAATAAATATAAAATAAATAAAAAGGGCAGTGTGACTATGTGATTGAAACACCACTCCTTTTTCATGGGCATTGGGATATATGTAAAAATGAGGCTTTGATAATCAGTGGTGGCCACCATATGTGGCTGGCTGTGCTGTTGTGATTTAAATGAATTGTATGAACCCTTGTGGTTCTTCTTTGACAGGGCATCCTTGGCTTACAACAGTTCATTTAATGATTGTTTGAGGCTACAATGGCACTGAAAAAAAGAGACTTATGAGTTTTTTTTTTTTATACTTATGACTGTTGTAGCATCCCTATGGTCACGCGATCAGAATTCGGACGCTTGACAGCTGGTTAATATTGATGACAGTGTCAAGCAAAGTCAATGGGGAATAGAGGTGGTATTCAGCAGGTTCTGACCAGTTCTGGAGAACCAGTAGTGGAAATTATGAACAGTTCAGAGAACCAGCAGATACACCCCTCTGACTGGAGGTTTTACAGTATCCTTCCTCGGCCACGCCCATCAAGCCACACCCACAGAACTGGTAGTAAAAAAAAAAAATTGAATCCCACCACTGATGGGGAAGCCAGATTGACTTGACTGTCTTATTGGCTTAAGAAATGCAGTGATTCACTTAACAACTGTGGCAAGAAAGGTCTTAAAATGGAGCAAAACTCACTCAACAACTGTCCAGCTTAAATTTTGGGCTTAATTCAGCTGCCATCGGGGACTATCTGCATTTGTTTTCTTGTTTTGTCTGTTGGTCAACTCATGATAGTACATTTATTTTACCCTACAGCATGCATGTGGCAAACAGCTCTGAATCACTCCAGATTTACAAGTATGCAAGTGTAACATTCAATATTCACCATCATTTGAACCCATCTATGTTAATTGCCTAATGATGGCTTACCAAAATGATATTAACTGGCATGGAAAATTATTCCATTGGGATGGGAAATTATTCCATTGATGAGAAAGATGTTGCATGGAAGCCCAGTATATCAAGTTTTCCCCAGACTCTCAGACCTGTTTTGCTGTTAAAACACCTTTAAGTTGAATTGTTCTCTAACCTTAATAAAGAAAACCTCCCTTCCATCACTTAGGCACATGGAGATCAGTCTGGCATGGGTAACACATAACCCTATGCAGGAAGGCCACTCCCTCCCCAGATCAATTTTTTTTTTATTTCCCCTAAAGGAGAAGAGGAGAAACATGTTCTTAAAGGCAGAAAGCAGCCCCAGCCTTCCTACTATAGGAAAACAGCCTCAAGCAGAAGCTTGAAGAGGCTGGTCAATGACAATGGAGATTTTGTGACTGGGCCAATCTATGCATAAGCAAGGAGACTCCAAATGAGCAACACAATTAGGCAAGCCAAAGCTGACAAGATTAGCTCAGACAAACACCTAGGATTTGCATTTTTCCTTTTGCCTGTAGAGCCAGCCATGACCCATACATGACCCCATAGGAATCTGGCAACAGGCATTAAAATATTGAAGGATAATATTCTTGCACAGGAACAGGCTTCTCAACCACAAAGCCCCAAAGAATGTATAAAAGCCCATCTATCCCAACCTTATTTTGTCAGCCACCTAAGAAACATGATGCTATCCCTGAAGTTTCTGGAAGCCAAATAAACAGAGACTTTCTTTCCTGCAGCTTGCCTCCATTTTATTTCCACCATCTTTCTCCTGGCTTGGAACTGGACTGGATTTTTCTTCAAATACCTCTTTTCACCATGCAAGCAGGGGAAAGGGTGTCCTGCTTTAATTTATTTATTTATTAAGGACATTTATATGGCCAGTGAGTCCAAGCAGCTTACAAAAATAAAACCCTAATACAAAAACCAATAAACTCCCGCCCCCTCCCAACCCTGGTGAGGGATCCCACTTCACTGGCTCTATATCGTCCTGAGATGCCCAGGCCTACTAGCAAAACCATGTCTTCAGGGCCTTTCAAAAGGGAAACAAGGTGGGTGCCAAGTGTATTTCTTCAGGGATGATGTTTTACAGCAGAGGTTTCCAAACTTGGAAACTTTAAGACTTTTGGACTTCAACTTCCAGAATTCTGGGAATGGAAGCAGGGGTGGGATTCAAAATTTTTAACAACTGGTTCTGTGGGTGTGGCTTAGTTGGTGGGCATGGCTTGGTGGTCATGTGACCGGGTGGATGTGGCTTGGTGGTCATGTTATTGGTTGGGCGTGGCCAATTCAATATCACTCACATCGAGGCACGCATCTCCTTGCCTGGCCTCTCGTGACTGTGGGGATACTGCAACAGTCGTAAGTGTGAAAAATGGTCATAAGTCACTTTTTTCAGTGCCATTGTAACTTTGAATAGTCACTCCACACAAGCAAAATACCAGCAAAGGAGGGGAAAAAAACTCCAGAGAAGTTCCAGAGACAGGAAGTCTAGTCCTGCCAAGAACGTAATAAGGGTTAATGGAGAAGCAGTTTCTGTAAGCAACACCAGAATGTTTCCTTCCTACCTTCCTTACAGGATTAGACCAGTAATTTCTTCTAACATCCGGTTCTCCAAACTGCTTAGAATGTTAACAACTGGTTCTAGCAAATAGGCGTGAACTGGTAGAATCCCACCCCTGAGTGGAAGTGCACAAGTCTTAAAGTTGCCAAGTTTGGGGGCCCCTATTCTACAGGGAACGAGCCATCATGGGGTACGTCCTTCTTCTGGGTTCCACTAGATGGAGCTCCTTAAAAGAGAGGACCCATAAAACATACCCTGCCTCTGTACTCTAGTGAGTCAGGTAGATGTAACTTTAGAGTCTTTCCGTGCCAGCTTTCTTAGCTGCTCATGCAATCCACCCCATGTCAACAGAAACGGCAGGACAAAAACAAAACCCAATTAGATGAAAGAGAAAAATCTTCTTTCTTCTCCCCTCTGGCAGATTTTAGAGAAGTATGAAGTAGGTATGACCTCTCTGAATCAGCTTGGGAATAATTGTTTTTCCTCCTCCTCCAGCTCCACCTTCTTGGGTGCCTATCACCAATTGGTCATCCTCTCTCCAGAGGGAGAGTTTCTCAAGACAAAGGTGAGTGCCCAAAGGCATATGTTGGCCAACCAACTCATAAATCAGTGCATCATCCAGAAGAAACTAGGTAAATGATTTCTGCTCTCTCCTTGGCCTTGTTGTAGCTCCCGAGCCTTTCTTTCCCTTTTACCACCTAAGAAATCATCCATCTTGAAAAGCTTGTGTCTGTGTCTGTGTGTGCATATGGAAGTGTGTGCCCTCAAGTCAGTGTACACTCCTGGCCATCGCCTGGACTAGCCTATGCAGTTTTCTAGGCAAGATTTCACAGGTGGGTTTCCATTGCCGTCTTCTTCCTAAGGCTGAGAGAGAAGGACTGGCCCAAAATCACCTAGCTGGCTTTGTGCCTCGGGCACAACTAGAACTCATAGTCTCCTGGTTTCTAGCTTGGTGTCATATATAGCCTTTATACCAAAGTGGTTCTCTTTGAAAGATAAGAGATCGAAAATCATAGCGATTGAAAATAATAATTCTAATCATAATAATCAAATACAGACAGATCCAGAGGTGGTATTCAGCAGCTTCTGACCAGTTCTGGAGAACCGGTAGCAGAAATTTTGAGTAGTTTGGGGAACCAGCAAATACCACCTCTGACTGTCCTTGCCCCCATCTATTCTCTATCTTCCATTGAGTCCCAGTTGATTGGCTGGGTCTTCTTTGGTTGCCCTGCACAGGAGAACGGAACTGGGAAGCAGGTTAGTGTGGTGGGGAGGGAATGGGGATTTTGCAGTATCCTTCCCCTGCCATGCCCACCAAGCCACGCCCACAGAACCGGTAGTAAAAAAAAATTGAATCCCAACCCCGGGATGGATTGTCATTTGGAACACAACATGTGTGATGACCCAGGGTGGGATACAAAATAAACACAGTCACAAAAAACAGGTGAAGCCCCTTTTATTCCTTCACTTTACTTCCAAGCTCCAAATATCCTTGACTGAAGACAAAAAACTCTCACATAAGCAGTTATAAGAAGAATATGCTGTTTAAACTAAAAATGCCTATACATTATAAAGAGTAAAAAACAACACAAACCAGGCAAGATAAGGGCTTGAAGACATCCACAGATATCAGAACACACACTGGGAAGGACGCCAAACTCAGAGAGGAACAATAGACTAGAGATATTTCCAGGCTTTGTTTCCAGCATTCGCCCGTAAGCATGTCCGTCCTCTTATCCAGTTGTCACAGCTGCAGCCCATGAAGAGGATCAAGGCCCTCTCCTCCCCAGTAGACCACGTCTCCCCCTTATCCTCTCCTCCTTGCGTGGCCTAGGATGGAGAAGGGATGGGCCTGGGTCCTCCTCTGACTGCCCAGCTGACCTCTGCCCTTCCCCAGCCTCCTCCACAACCTCCAGAGCCACACTTCCATTCCTCCTCCTCTCCCTCAGAATCAGTCTCCACCAGGGGCATGACAACATGCCAGATATTACAGTTGTCAAAAACCAAAGCATACAATTTATTGATATTGCTGTATCAGGAGATGACAGAGTCAAAGAAACAGAACTGGGAAAAAATCACGAAATATCTCAACCTGGCCCTCGAAACTATGTGATTATGGATGAAACATGTAACAGCGATACCTCATTGTCATGAGGGCCCTTGCTACCATGTCCAAGAATTTTACAAAATACATCAAGAAATTGCAGCTTCCTGCAATAACACCAATGGAACTGTAAAAAAAACTGAGCTATTTGGAACATCATACATTTTAAGGAGATACTTGGTTGATACCTAATGATCCGGACCAGTCAATGATATTTGTGACACATTTTTTAAATGTTCAGTTGACTGAGTTTTGTGTTTAATGAATAAAAGAGTTAATAGTACAGAATTTGACATGAATAGTTCTACAGACACTCCAAGGATTATGGGCATACCACCATATGTTCTGCTGGGAGTCATCAACTGATGGGGACCCATCCGCCAATCACAGCACTGCTGCTTTTGACAGATAGCTAAACACGCTTGGTTAGCTATCAATTAAAATTCACCTTTGGCTTTGCTTCATGCAAGCTTGATCAGTTTGAAAAAAAAAATCATTGTAAACCCAGCTTACAAGTTTCTCACAACCCTCTAGGCTTAGTGGTCACAATCTACAGTCTCTGACCCTTTGGTTCTAGCTCTGCCACCAGCTAAAACAGCCAGAGTAGCATCATGCTTTAAGAACAGGGAATCGCATCCAGAATTTGCAAGACAATTCACCTTCCATTTACAGTTGATGAATTATACTTCCTGAATCTTTCATATATATCTACTTGCAGTCCTCAATTTACAGCCATTCGTTGAGCAATGAAATTACGATAAAAAAAAGGGATCAGCCTTCCCACTTATAACTGTCATAGCATTCCCCACAGTTACATGGTCAAAATTTGGGTGTTGCCAAACCAGCATGTATTTACCATGGTTGTAACATCCAGGGATCATGTGATCGCCATTTGTAACCTTCCCAGCTTAGGAACCAAATGAAGTGTGATCCACTTAACAGCAGTGATTCGCTTAAAAACCATGGCCAAAAAAAGGTTGTAAAATCAAGCATCACTCCCTTAACAACCACGTTGCTTAGCAACAGAAATTCTGGTCTTGTTTGTGGTTATAACTCAAGGACTGCCTGTATGGAATTAATCTGCTTTCTCAGATTCAGGTCTTAGTGTCACACCATGAAGCTTCCAGAAGTTTGTAAGTGCCAAAGATTATACAGGTAGTCTTCAACTTACAACCACAATTGAGCTCATCGTTTCCGTTAAGCAAGACAGTTGAGTTTTGCCCCATTTTACGACCTTTCTTGCCACAGTTGTTAAATGAATCACCACAGTTGTCCAGTCAGTGAGAAAGGTTGTTGAGTAAATCTGGCTTCCCCATTGACTTTGCTTGTCAGAAGGTCTCAAAACCTGGATCCCATGATCCCAGGGCACTGCAACCATCATACATATGAGTCAGTTACAAAGCATCCAAATTTTGATCACATGACGGCGGGGATGCTGCAATGGTCCTAAGTGTGAAAAACGGTCACTTTTTTCAGTGCCATTGTCATTTTGAACAGGCACAAAACAAACTCTTGTAATTCAAGGCAACCTGTAACTGACTGAGCTGGGTGCTCACAATGCACAAGTTTGCCTGGCCAATGATTCAACTGCAATAGATGGACGATAGATACTGGTTTAAATCCGAACATGCCTCCATCTGTCCATCTCTGATGACTGAGAAAGTGTGGTAGTGAAACCGCCCAAAACTCTCCTTGAAGTTCAGAGAGGTAGATAGCAAGGGTTAATTCACACCTCATTAAGTTGTGCAAATTAGCCAGGATTAAAGCATCCCTAGACCACAAGTGTGAACAAGCCCAATCTGAAATGTGTTTTGCAAACAGCTCTTCCGTGCCTGGATATTTGTGGCTTGCCCAGCAAGAGGAGGAGGAGCACACACTCACAGGCGATTGCTGTGTTTTTCTTTCTTTGGCAATAAACAAAGCTTGAGGTTTCACTTCAAAGGATTGCTGTTGTTGTGATAAGGAGGGGCGCCTTCAAAGCTCTTGCATCGCTCAGGGGAGAAAGGGTGTAAGTGGGTTGCCCACCCAATCAAAGTTGCAAGAGATTTGATCCTTCGCTGATTTTTTTCCCATGTCAATTTTGATATATAAGACGGTGGGAGGGTGTGTGCGTCTGACACAATAGAACACAACAGAATTGTGCTGGTCCATCAAACCCACAGAGATTCACATTAGATCTGAAAGAGACTTTACCTAAACCACCTCCTGTTTGGCAACTCTTTTTCCAAGTATAATTTTATAAAAAGGCACAGCCTATATCTCACAAAAGCTTGTTCCTTTTCCTAAAATAGGTTAGCTGAGAGCCAGCGCTACCAATTTTCTGCAAAACTCACACACTTCTTCTTCAATGTTTAATCCACTATAGTAATGGCAACAGGGATGCAGTGGCTCAGTGGCTAAGATGCTGAGCTTGTCAATCAGAAAGGTTGGCAGTTTGGCGGTTCAAATTCCTAGCGCCTCTTAACGGAGTGAGCTCCCATTACTTGTCCCAGCTTCTGCCAACCTAGCAGTTCGAAAGCACATTATAAATGCAAGTAGAAAAATAGGGACCCCTTTGGTGGGAAGGGAACAGCGTTCCATGCACCTTTGAAGGTGTTTAGTCATGCTGGCCACATGACCATGGAGACGTCTTCAGACAGCGCTGGCTCTTTGGCTTTGTAATGGAGATGAGCACCGCCCCCTAGAGCTGGAAATGACTAATAGATATGTGCGAGGGGAACCTTTACCTTAATGGTAAGAGCTGGAAGGGACTTTTGGGGTCATTTAGTCCAACCCTCTGCTCACACAGGAGATCTGTACTATTTCTGACGAATGGCTATACAGCCTCATCTTAAAAGCATCCAGTAATGGGGCATCCACAACTTCTGAAGGCAAGTTATTCCACTGATTAATTGTTCTCACTGTCAGGGAATTTCTCCTTAGTTCTAGATTGCTTCTCTCCTTGATTCGTTTCCATCCATTGCTTCTTGTCTTGCCTTCTTTGGTGCTTTGGAGAATAGATTGGCCCCCTTTTCCTTGTTGCAGCCCTTCAAATATCGGAAGACTGCTATCATGTCTTCCTGCTCCTTTTCATTAGCCAGTTCCTTCAATCATTCTTTGTATGTTATAGCTTCTAGGACCCTAATCATCTTTGGTGCTCTTCTCTGCACTCTTTCCAAAATCTCAACAGCTTTTTTGTATTGGGGTAAACAAAAAGGGGTTCTGTATTCTAAGTTTGGTCTTAATAAAGCTTTATAAAGCCGTAGAGTGTTTACATGTTTCTGTAGGGTGACTGTTTCTTGTTCTACATGGAAGGCTGGATTTAGACCAGGGGTCTCCAACCGTGGCAACTTTACGACTTGTGGACTTCCAACTCCCAGAATTCCTCAGCCATCACATGTGCTGGCTGAGGAATTCTGGGAGTTGAAGTCCACAAGTCGTAAAGTTGTCAAAGTTGGAGTCCTGCCTCTCCTGTCAAAACTGACTCATTTCCAACGGCCATGAAGGGAAATAGGTACATTAAGCTCTTGTGAAAGTTACCCCACTCGTAAAACTTTAAAAGCTCTCCTCTACCAAGACCCAGCTGAAAATACTTCCCTTCAAATGTTATCTGAACATCCCTGCCTTGCAAGCTACAACCCTTAGCCTGGTTAAAAACCATGAGAAACATAATACAGGATTTTGATTTAAAAAAGAACCAAATTTTGTGAGGCTTCCTAACCGAGGATAGAGATTGCCAGGGAGCCAAAGTCAATAATTTCTATCTCTTTATCAAATTTATAGGCCTCCCGTCTTCTCTCCAGGTAACACGTGGATGGGTGGAGCTACCCCTTTCCCCTTTCTTCTACTTTCTTCTTTCTTTTGTAGCATTGCCCTTTCTCTTTTTTCCTTCTTTCATTTCTCCTTTTGCGTCTTCTTCTTCTTCTTCTTCTCCATATTGTGGAAGTGAAAGAAGTCATTTCGCTGCCTGCAAAGAGAACTTTGAATAGTCACCCGAGCAGAGGTGGGATTCAGCAGGTTTGGACCAGTTCTGGAGAACCAGTAGCGGAAATTCTGAGTAGTTTGGAGAACTGACTGGTCCCGCAACCCCATCTATTCTCTGCCTCTCGAGTCCCAGCTGATCAGCTGGGTCTTCTTTTGTTGCCCTGCACAGGAGAATGGAGCTGGAAAGCAGGTTAGTGGGAGGGAATGGAGATTTTGCAGTAACCTTCCCCCAGGAGTGGGGTGGGAAAGGAGATTTTTCAGTATTCTTCCCCTGCCACACCCACTGTGCCACATCCACGTGCCACACCATGCCCAACATGCCACGCCCACAGAACCAGTAGTAAAAAAATGTGAATCCCACCACTGCACCCAAGGGTTGCATAATATATTTTTGCCACCAGGTTGATTTCTGGTGCACAGATGGGAGAGAGATCCCTGGGAAGATTATTAGTGATGGAAACTGAAGAACAAACCTTGAAAAATCTCCAATACTAGAAGAGGAGAGTCAGTGCCTCTGTGCATACATTTATCCAAGTGGCGTCAGTTAGCACGACATGATAACCCTCTGCTCAAATAAGCATGTTAGCCACTGAGAGCCAGTTTGATGTAACAGTGAAGGGACCAGGTTCAAAACTGGGAGATGGTGAGTTCTAGTCCTGCCTTAGGGTTAAAGCCAGCTGGGTGACCTTGGGCCAGTCCCTGTCTCTAAGTCCTTGGAAGGAGTCAAGGGCAAACCACTTCTGAAAAACCTTGCTCGTCCAGGCTACTGTCAGAAGTAAAGACTTGTAGGCAAACACACACACACACACACACACACACACACACACAGAGTATCCACTAGGTTCATAAGAGAGGTGGTTAAATGTGCTGTTTAAATGCCTCATGTGAATACACTTAACTGATCTGGGACCAATCTCTGAGGTCATCTGATCCAACCCACTGCAAAAGACGGGGAGGTAGATTTTTAATTCTTTTTAAAATTACAGTAAAGCTTATTATAAGATAGTAATCATTTTAATTAAAGCTCACCACAAGATCAAATATAAATTCAAACAAAATTTGAGAAAGAAAGAAAGAAAAGAAAGGAAGAAAAGAAAAGAAAGAAAGAATGATGGAAAGAAAGATGGAAAGATAAAAAGGGGAGAGGGGGAAAATAGCGACTTTCATCTTTTTCAGTGGCATAGAATACAAAAAGAACCATAGTCTTAACCTTTTGCCTTACTTTTCTAAATATTTCAAGCCATTTCTTTAACAACAAAATCAATCTAATAATTAAAACTTAAAATTAAGAATTTTATTTGTCCTTCCCCCAGTTTTGAGTACAAAATCCAGATGTGGTTTCCAAATGGAAGCATAGCTAGATGAATCCTTGTCCCTAAACCTTCTTGACAAGCCACTTGTCCAGCTGTTAGAAGACCTCTAGCAAAGGAACCCCCCGCCACCCTTTGATTCCATGGCTAAACCATTTTGACTGTTTGAAATTTCGGTTCTTACTATGTTACAGAGCCCCTGATTATGACATCGAACATGCAAACAAACTAAATACACTACTAACATGGGCAGCATCCTGCCCACACGCTTTTATCTTTCTTGGTGACTTCGGTCTACCTCATATTAATTGGACCCTTAACGAATTTACAACTGAACCTACACATGCAATCTACAATGCAGTAACAAACCGTCACTGTCCTATTGTTTCTTTTTTTTTTCTTATATGTATCCATGTATTCATAACTATGTTTTTACTTATACCTATTATCTTGTAAGCAATTGACAAAAAGAAAGAAAGAAAGAAAGAAAGAAAGAAAGAAAGAAAGAAAGAAAGAAAGAAAGAAAGAAAGAAAGAAAGAAAGAAAGAAAGAAAGTTAGTTTTGCTCAACATTCACCTGGAATTTGCTTCTGGTAACTTAAGCCTTTCATTCAGTGCCCTGATGACAAGGAACAGTTGGTCACGGCCGTAAGCTTTCCAGATGTGTAGGAGATAACAATGCTGTGACATTTAGTAAAATACGTCCTTTTCTTCTTTTGGGTTTTTTTCCTCTTACAAATGAAGCCATATGCAAATGATTTACCTTTCCTGGACTGAAATTCACCAGGGCTATCAGGATAAAGAGGAAGCTCCTTGAAAGGGAGAACATCCATCTGCAAGATTTATCTATTTCTTACAGAATAGAAGAGTGAGAGGAATTCAGCTTGTCTGGCATTATCCAGAATCAGCCTGTTCTCGATGGGCCCAAATTTGTCCCCCTTTGTAAAGTTTTTTCACCCAACCCTGCATCTTAGCCTTGAAGGAGGAAAGGAAGATAGGTGGTGTATTTTTATGGGTGACCAGAAGAGGGCTTAATTTCTGGTGACTTATCCTGGCAATTAAGTAATTATTCCTTCGTGGGTTTTAATTCCTTTTAGTTATTATTAAATTTTTATGCCACCTGACTCCCTCTGAAAAGTGACTCTGCATAGTGACTAGATTTTAGATTGCAATCCTCTATTCCTCTATGTCTCCTAGGGTCGCTAAGAAAGACACCAAGACAAGATGGTATCAAACTCCAAATATAAAGAACAACTCATGTTGTCATCCAGAAATTGTCATTCAACTTCTTTGGACAAAGAGGAAGCAAAGGTATCTCCTGGAATTGGGGTGGGTATACTGCATTTATCAAAAACCTGCTTTTTCTTATAGGCATCCCAAGACACCTCTAAAGGGCTGGGAATTTGATTGGGTGGATCCTTAGCCCATTGTGACTTTTTTGCCCTTCTAGTGCCCTGCAGATCCTGGAGAGGAGGAAGTCTCCACTGCTTTCTGCAGACAAAAGTAAGGGATGTAAGTGCAATTCCAGAGAAGTTGTGCTCCATAGCTTGGGAGCAAATGGGAGATTGTTCTCTTCTGCATGGTTCCATTAAGAAAATTGGGAGATATTATTATTGTTATTTTTTCTTTAGTGAGATTCACAGCCTTTGGGGCTGGTTGGTAGCTCAACACCTCGAGTCCTAACCAAGGATCTAGGAACTATTAAGGTAGCATCGGAGGATATAAGCTATTGCAATTAGGGTGGTTTTTTTGTAGAATCAGGGTATTCAAGTCTGATAAATTCAGAATTTCCAAATAGACAGCCCTTTAGGTATTGCTTCAAGGGCTCCAATTACAATTGGGATAACAAACAATTTCTTTTTCCAAAGTCGCTCAACTTCAATTTGTAAGTCCTGAAACTTTGTGATTTTTTTCTTGCTGCGTGTCTTCAATTCGTGCATCACCAGGTATTGCAATGTCAATTAACCAGACCTTTTTTTTTTCAACTATTGTTATGTCAGGCTTGTTGTGGGCCAAATGCCTGTCAGTCTGAATTCTGAAATCCCACAAGATCTTGACTTTTTCATTCTCCAGAACCTTCTCAACCTGATGTTCCCAGTAGTTGTTACTATATTCAAATCCAAATTTTTGGCACAGTTTCCGGTGAATGATTTTAGCAACTCAGTTATGGCATTCTAAGTAGTCAGTTTGTGAAATTTTTGCTGCACCCACTGATTAAATGTTCAACTTTTTCATCTTTCTCATTATAGAGGCGGCATTTGCTGTTGGACGTGACATACTGAATCTTTGCCTTCATGCAATTTGTGGCTAAGTCTTGTTCTTGAGCAGCCAAAACAAAGCCTTCAGTTTCTTTTTTCAGTATTCCTGATTTTAGCCAATTCCAAGATATTATTATTGTTATTGTTGTTATTGTTGCTTTATTGTTATTGTTGTTATTGATGTTTTAAAAAGATCTGAGATAAATATGAAAAATACAGAATTTTTTTAAAAACGTGTAAACATGAAATTGGGGCTTTTAAAGATGGAATTTCCTTCTACCAATAATCTTAGTCCAGAACAGGTTTTCACCAAGAGTAGCAGATAGTGGAAACCACAGCCATTTAAGACTTCTACTTTTGACATTAAATTTGCAACCAATGGAAACATTTTCCCAGGGGCATTGTTAGCCCTTTGAGATAGACCAGATAAGAAGCACAAATCATAAGGTTAAGGTTATCTTTACTGTAAGGTTACAGTGGCAGAATCTTCCATGGCTGAAAACACTTTCCCCTCCTTTTACTTTCCAGAAAACTAGGAAGGGCCCCTTCTGAGATGCTTCCTACTCCACTTTTCCTTGAGTGGGCTGAGAGACTCCATGATGGTTGACTAGACTGTGGCTCTTCTTCCTCCCGAGGTTATTTGCACAGACCATTACAGGCATGACACAATACTAAAGTTTTACTCCCTTTAGAAGCCTCCTTGCCATATTTTGTATAAGTTTCAAGATAGCCTTCTAGGGTAGACCCACAAAGGACACTCTGCAGTAGTCTAACCACAATGTAAGCAGGCATGGTTCATTGTTGCAAATCCGTTGAATGACAGAGGACTTGGCAGTTCAGTTAGATCCAGGTATTATCTCCAACAAAGAGCAAAATCTCAGAAGGAATGCTTCAAATAAGTACGTGAAAACCTGTTCCTAGTTAATTTCCTTATTTTATTAGGAATTCATGATTTGCTAAGTTAGTAATTGCCTCCCCGAATACCCACACATGTGCACATCTGTTTCACTTGACAAAAAGAGGGAGCAGTTTCACTTGTCGTAATTTTCACTTCCATGGTAAACAGGATGGGTGGTTAGATATTCCAAAGTTGTACGTGTTTTAAAGTATTTGTGTATTTTAAATATCTCTAATTCATTCCTTAGGCAAAAATATTCCGAGGGCAACATAGTCGATCTTTAAAAAAAATATATATGGCAGAATGCACCCAAAGGATTGTATTTTAAAAGAAACTTTTCAAAAGAAAAAACAAACCCAAGAGGACGGGAGAGGAAAACAAACCAATGACACAGAAGTTTTTTTAAACAACAGAAGTCTGCCACTTTAAGGCAACAGAGAAGCGGGGGCTTGAGCCCAGACCAAGAAAGTAACTTGAGAAAATGTCTCAGATAAGGCCCTTCTTTACATTATATGATATAAAGGAATGGCGAAGCACATTGAGACTTGCAAGAGTCTGCTATTATAGTTTTACAATAAAAGCAGTCCTGAGATGGCTTAAAAATTGGCCCTTACCTGGGAAAAGATGGCTTTAGAAAAGACATTATAGAACAGTGTTTTTCAAAGTTGTCACCTTTAAGATGAGCACTTCAACACCCAGAATTCCCCAACCTCCACATTCTGGCTGAAGAATTCTGGGAGTTGAAGTCCACCCATCTTAAAGGTACCAACTTTGAAAAGCAGTGCTCTAAAACAGAGGTCTCCAACTTTGGCAACTTCAAGATCTGTGGACTTCAACTCCCACAATTCCTCAGCCAGCATGCTTTAAGATGGGTAGACTTCAACTCCCACAATTCCTCAGCCAGAGACCTCTGCTCTAAAAGGACTGAACAGAGAGGAGTTGTGTCCTTCTAGAGGCCTCTGAGATAGGCAGGTGGCATGATTCCAAATGGATCGAAATTGAATAAAAAATATCCAGCCCTCAAGAGAAGCTTTGCCCCAGATAGTGCTTCATCTAGCCCACAAAACCAGCCCGCCTGTCTTCCTCCAGCCAGGCCCGTGTTTTTCTGGAGTATGCAAAGATGGCACAGGAGGCATAAGTTCCTCGCCACTATCGCAGAAAAGCGGAAGGATTATTACCAAACGCCTGGCAGCCAAGCCCTGGAGAGAGACAAGAGGCCTCCTTTCCCCAAGCATTTCTTAATTATGCCCTGACTCGGTGAGGCAGAAGGGAGGCTACCGTCACCTTATGGAAGTGCGTGTAGGTGGCCAACAGAGGATGGATAGCATCTTAGCTTCAGGAGTGTGATAAAGCAGCACCTCCTTTGCTCTTATCGCCTCCCTTTGCTGGCTGCCATAGATTGTTTTGACAATAGCTGACTGTTCGGGAGATTCACCCAGGGGCTGGGAGGAGGGGATACTCTTGATTGCATTCGTTATCGCATTGGGTGAAACTGGCAACATCTGCATAAAGCCAGGGTTACTGGAGGGTTTTTGTTTTTGTTTTTGCATAAGGTGGGAAGTCAGGTTTGCAACATCCTACCTTCTCTGGGTTTCTGCTAGCAACTGCACCTTCTTGGCTGGAGAAGAAGCCACTCCGCTCTACCACCGGCTGGAAGAGGAGTAGGGCATTATTCCTTGACCTGTGAAACACGTTATGGCAGGGGTTCCCGATCTCTGGGCTGCAGACCGGTACCAGTTTGCAGCAGAGGTGGCATTCAGCAGGTTCTGACCAGTTCTGGAGAACCAGTAGCGGAAATTTAGAGTAGTTTGGAGAATCAGCAATTCCCACCTCTGACTGGAGATTTTACAGTATCCTTCCCCTGCCACGCCCACCAAGCCACGCCCATAGAACTGGTAGTTAAAAAAAAAATGAATCCCACCACTGGTTTGTGGCCTGTTAGGAACCAGGCCATAAAAGCCACTGAAGCTTCATCTGCAGATGCGACAGTTCTAGGTAGTGCACAAATGCCTTCCTGGTCGGTGGAAATTTTTTTCCCAGAGTACCAGTCCCTAGTAGCCCTGTATACTGCATGAGTCAAAAAGAGGGCTGGGAAAATATTTACAGACCCCTCACATCTTGGACATAAACTGTTTCAACTCCTTCCCTCAAAAGAACACTGTAGAGCCCTGCACACCAGAACAACTAGACACAAGGACAGTTTTTCCCTGAATGCCATCACTCTACTAAACAAATAATTCCCTCAACACTGTCCAACCATTTTCAAAGTCTGCACTATTATTACTATTAATCTTCTCATCACTCCTTATCACCCATCCCCTCCCACCTGTGACTGTATGACTGTAACTTTGTCGCTTGTATCCTTATGATCTATATTGACTGTTTCCTAGTATGATTTGATTGCTTATTGTACTCTATGGCTATCATTAAGTGTTGTACCTGATGATTCTCGCCTCTTGATGAATGTGTCTTTTCTTTCATGTATACTGAGAGCATTTGCACCAAGACAAATTCCTTATGTGTCCAATCATACTTGGCCAGTAAAGAATTCTATAAGATTGGGAGACATTGCATTATGGGATCTCTGGTGGACAGTCTTGAGGCTGGGGTGGGAGGATGTTAAGACGCTGCTGTGTTTTGGCAGTCGGAGATGGAGAAAGCACCAAAAGGAGGTCTTGAGGGAATCATTCAGCTTCAGAGTCTTAGGATGCTTATCCCAATGAGATATCATTTCTGTATTCCCAGGATTTGCAAAACTCAGTTACAAATGTAGTCAGTATTTATTTGTTTGATTTGAAATATAATATATATATATATATATGCTATGATATGCTAAATTTTGTTCAGGAGCTCAAGGTAGTCCTTAGAGACTTTTGAAATTACAAACACACTGAAAAAGTGATTGGTTGTTGCACTTAATAGCTCTGCAGCATCCCCACAGTCACGTGATCAAAATTTGGACACTTCACAACCAGCATGTATTTATGGCAGCATCCTGAGGTCATGTGATCGTCTTTTGTGACCTTGTAATTGCCACAAAATCATTCTATAGCAGCAGGACAAGATGAATCTGAGTTTCTCAGTGCCAATCTAACACCTTCACTATGCATGACACATAATCGGGGGTGGGATGCTACCGGTTCTGCCCGGCTCTATAGAACCAGTAGCTCTGAAGAGCAGCAGACATAGAACCGGTTCTGTGTTTGCTGCTGTTTGGCCCACCTGCCCGCCCGAGCTCTTACCTGTCCTTTATTTCCTGCTTTTTTGACCTCAGCTGCTTTGCATGGCACAGCTGAGGTTGAAAAAGCAGCGAAAAAGAGGCTTTTCAAATGTTGCGCCCCTGCACGCAGTGCTTTTCAGCTGTCCGGGACGGCACAGCTTAAGGTGGTTTTGCACAGGTGTGCAGCAAAACGTAGTCACCGAACCGGTAGTAACACCGGTTGAATCCCACCCCTGCACATAATAATAGTTACGATACAACATGGAACCATAAATCTGTTGAATTCACACCACAACGCACACAGCCAACAAACAGCTAACTTGGGCTAAAAATAACCCAGGCTCAGCAGGCTGTATGTATGCAGTTGCAGGGATCTAAATGTGTGATACGACCACAGCCGATGAAAGGACAGTTTTAGACAGAATAGAAATATAGATTTTTTTAAAAAAATCTCTGCTATGCCTAAGGTGGAGAAAGAGAAAATTTCCTTCCTCTTTTGTAATACTCAAATGCGGGGAACGTCCACTGGTGGGAAGATCTAGAAGATTACAAGAAGCCAGCTACACACACAGAGAGAGAGAGAGAGAGAGACAGAGAGAGAGAGAGAGAGAGGGTGCTCCATGATCATTTGTATCCCCAGGATGGTTGTGATGGGAAGTGTCGAGCAAGCATTTAGTTGAGGAGCCAAACCAGGGGGCAAGTTCCTTTATCAGGGGTGGGGGAACTATGGTCCTTTTATGACCTGGGGACTTCAACTCCCAGAATTCCTGAGCCAGCATGGACCTCTGCTTTAGATGCTGAACATATTTAGATGTGTGTCACAAGGCCGAGTCAGGGTTGTTTTTCGGAAGCAGCCTTGTTTTTTATCAGAGGAGGACGCCGCATTCTCCAGCTATGCACGCTTCCAAGGAGGAAGCAGATCATGTGTTTAACTAGCCTGCAGGCTGAAGAGGCCCATCCCTCTGAGCATGAAGCAAGGCTGCCCGGATAACACAGGCGTTGTTGCGATTTTTCTCTTGAGCAACAGAGTGTCCTGACCCATGTAATTACCAAACTCTCCTAATTACTACTAACATCTCCACAGCTAACTGTGCAGCTTTTCCTCCGGCCTTTTCCGAAGGCCCTGTTGTAACAAGTGGCTAATTAAAACTCTGCTTGTTTGGGTTATTGTGAGAAGGCCACTTGGGCTATTTTGTGGCAAACACCCCAGTGGAAGCAAAGCAAAGGTGGAAGGACCCAATTAACACACACACACACACACACACATGCAATCGTGGAAATTGTACAGTTGAACTCGGTTGTTGGGTTTGACCAGGTGAAATACTGTTTTTGATCTGAAAGGCAGACCCTGGACCTGCAGGAAAATGCTAGGGAGATGAAGAAGAAGTTTTGGCAACTCTCCTGCCACTTCTTTTTTTTTCATCAGTTTAATAAAAAGACTTCTTCATCATCCTAGATGGCGAACCTTTTCGGCACAGAGTGCTCAAACTGGAATGCACGTGCATGCATGTGCATTTGTGTGTGCCAGAGCGCCGGAAAGCCAAAAACCAGCTGGTCGATGCATGCATGCCTGTTTTTTGGCCACTTTTGACCATTTTGGAGGTAGTTTTTGGGCATTTTCAGACCATTTTTGGGCCATTTTCAGGCCAAAAACAGCTTGAAAAATGGTCAGAAAATGGCCTGAAAAACAGCCTGTTTTGGGCCCTTTTGGGGGGCATTTTTGGCTGTTTTTCAGGCAGTTTTTCAGGCCATTTTTGGCCCCAAAATTCCCCCAAAAACAGCTTGAAAAAGGCAAAGGGCCTGAAAAGGGCCTATTTTTTGAGTGATTTTCGGGCCATTTTCCAACACGCTGGTGCCCACAAAAACCAGCTGGTCAGCACGCCAGAAACCAGAAGTGTGCCCGCAACGGCGTTTGTGCCCACTGAGAGGGCTCTGTGTGCCACCTCTGGCACGTCTGCCATAGGTTTGCCTTCACCATCCTAGAGTTTTCCTGAAGCTTTTTTATAAGGTGAAGTACAAATAGAAACAAAATTGAGAAAATTAAGGAGAAAAGAAGTGCAGGAAGAAGTAAAAGAAAAAGGAAGAAAAAAGCAGCGACTTTGATTTGTTTTTCAGTGCAAAAGGATACAAAAGAAAGTTACAGACTCAGTCTTTTGATTCCTCCTTTGTAAATATTTAGAACCATTTCTATAACAATAAAGTCATTATAATCATCAAAACCTAAAATCAAAGTTTTGTGGGGGGGTTTTTCCCGGTTTTGAGTATAAAGTCCAGAAGTGGTTTCCATATGGAAACTAAACTAGATAATTTCTTCTCTTTAATTGGAACACTCAGTTCTATGATCCCCACCAATTCCATCATGATTTGCCATCCATTGTTCCAACTCTCCTGCCATCATGGGAGTTTAGGTGCTGGTGGAGCTGATCTATAAACGAGAGAGGATTTGGCCAGAAAAGATGGAGCAGAAAATGCACCAGTGAGCTGCAAACGGATTTTGTGCTTTAAAAAAACCCATTCACAGAGAGAGATTTTTAAAAGATTTTTTTTTAAAAATCCCACCTTTATTCCTTTTAAAAATAACTCAAGGTGGTGGACATACCTCCTAATATTTTCCTCAAAACAACAGCCTTGTGAGGTGATTTGGGCTGAGAGTGAGTGACAGGCCCAAAGTCACCAAACTGGCTTTTAAAAATATCTAACTAGAACTCACACACTCCTGGTTTCTAGCCTGGTTTGGGATACATTTAAGAACTGCAGTGATTCACTTAACAACCATGGCAAAAATGTTCATATGATTGGGGGTAACTCATTCAACAACTTGCTTAGCAATGGAAATTCTGCTCCCAATTGTGGTTGTAAGCCGAGGGTTACCTATTTTGGAAATGCAGGCCTTTTTTCATAGATATAGATACAGTATGGCTAAAAGATAGGCCCCGCCATTGCGGTACCTCTCTTCCTTTTGTATATTTTATTGTATTGAAATAAACAGCTGTGTTCACACAACCCAATCTGGTAAAGTCTAACAAATGCATCATATATTAAGCTTGGTTAATGTTCTCTTTGCTTTGTGGGTCTGTGCGTCAGTGGTGGGATTCAAATTTTTTTTTACTACCAGTTCTGTGGGCCTGGCTTGGTGGGCGTGGCAGGGGAAGGATACTGTAAAATCTCCAGTCAGAGGTGGTATTGGCCGGTTCTCTGAACTACTCAAAATTTCCACTACCAGTTCTCCAGAACTGGTCAGAACCTTCTGAATACCAACTCTGTTGTGCGTGTATGGAGAAGGTTAGCCTAACTAGGGTTAGTGGCTATGGCTCAATTTCTCTGATTAGATTCTGGTTCCACATTTGTGGGAAATTGTTACACAAGCACTAGTTCTCCCAGTCACAGGACTTGCCTGTGGGAAAGCTCCATTTTAGGTCTGATGGATAAAGTTTAATTCCTCCTCCCCTCAAATAACTTCTCAAGTCAGGTATTCCGCCTGCCCACCGGCGCACTCACAAAATATAATCCCAAACTTCAGCCTGTGTGCTCAGCAAGGGTGGGATAGATGGGCATCCGAGATGATGCTGGCTTTGTTTATTTACATTACCTTCTTAAACAATGACATAGATTTGCAGGAATTTAGATCCTGCCCTTGGTTAAATAGGATCCCAAGTCAAGAGGCAGTTCTGCAAAGTAAGCTCTTAAAGTCGCTTTGTGGCAATGTGCAAATGTGAATAAATAAAATAATAATTAAATAAAAGAATAGATAAAGTTCAGAAAGGTTGCGTGCCAAAACAACTAGACACAAAGACAGTCTCCGCCCCCCATGCTATCATTCTAATTCCCACAGGACTGTCTTATACCCAAAGATATTTATCCATGTGGTAGGGCTGTATTGCTATTATCCTTCTCATCTTTCTCATTTCTCACCTTTTTCATCTTCTCATCTTTCCTACTGCTTTTATCACTTGTTTATATTTTATATTTTATAATTAGTATCTTATGATTTACGATCTATGACTTACCCCTTTGCCGTTTGTATGTACAATGAGAGCTTAGGCACCGGAGATGAATTCCTTGTGTGTCCAATCACACTTGGCCAATAAAGAATAGTCTAATATTCTAAAAGTCACCTCAAAAATGTGAAATGGGTGGCATATCTATTTGATATCTAAATAAATAAAGTCTGCAGAACTTTTTTTTTTTTTCCAGCATTGATTTTTTTTTTTCCTATCCGTATCCTGCAGACTCTCTGGGAAGACTTTTGTCCTGATCAGAGATTAATTAGAAGATTTTGCTTCAATGACATTGAATGAGAATGTTCAAGCAAAACGCAGGGAGGAATTTTGCTTCTGCCTTGCCTGAAGAGCGTAATCCTCCTTCCTTACGGTCTTAAACCCATCTCTGGACCCTTCTGCCCCACCTAAACCCAGGTCCCACCCATTTCCCTTTCCTTGCTCTCTGAAGCATTACAGTTGACAGCAATAATTTTTAATGACAGATACTGAATTCACCTTAGGCGAAAGACTACTCTGATGGAAGTTTCCTGTGGGAAAAAGATTTTTTTTTAAACCACTTAGAGATTTTTTTTTCCCCCGTCCCCTTCGAGTTTCTGTCTTTAGGGCTTGATCTTAGAGGCCCAGCCATACCTCAATTCTCAGACAGGGAAAAAAAAAATCCCCAGTTTTTGCCTCGAAGCTAGAAATGCAGGGAATATGCATTCTGTTTAATTGCTCCCTGTTCTCAAAACGTGATAGGTTTGCCAGCCAAAATAACTCCGACATAAGAAATGTAATGTAAGACCTTTGTGCGGTGTTTACAGCAGTTAATTAGAATATACTGTCATGGTTATATTTCTATGTACCTTGATAGATTTTAGACTTTTTTAGATTTTGTATTTCTCTATCAGGTACTTGTTGCTTGCATTATTATTGTTCGTTGCAGCCAGCCAGATGTTTACGCTGGATTTGGCATTTTAATCCACCGTCCCAAGGACCTAAGAAAGGCAGATGTAGGTGTTTGATGGTTAAAGGTATACTATTATTTTTGTTATTATTATCATTACTTGGTGTTTTTGTTATAGGCTACCCTGCATCACACTGTGGTTGAATTGGGCAGCCTTATGAATAATGAAATAAACAAGTCATTAAATAGAAATAAATTCATTTGTAGAGTTAGGCTAAAGGATCAAAATCAGCCCCATTAACCGAAGCAAATCACAATTTCAGACTTGCTGGGTGCGCACAAGATGCTGAAATGAGATAGGGCCAACTTGTGATACAATTTATAGTAGGAATTGAATTATTGCCTTGTTGTGTCTTCTGCTTAAGCCAAGTTCAGTGTAAAATTTGGTTCAAAAGAGGCACCTTTGGAATGTGTAAAAGCACAAATGTCATCTTTGTCAGCTATTCTTGAAAGCAGCAGGGCATTCTTACAGGATCGCAGGAATTGACATAGTTGCTTTAATGAGTTGCTGACAAGCATAGTGTTTCCATTCCTACCTGTTCCAAAGCACTTTTTCTGAATCAAATTCAAAGCATTGTACAAACCTAATGGGGGGGGCTTATCAACATTTTTCTAATTTTAGTGTCATTTCTGGGACAGCCAACTGCAGTCCTTATTAATAATAATTTTAAAACCTCTACATTTTGAGTCTGTCTTCCTTGAGGATGGGAGGAGGCGAGTCAAGGGAAGAGCCCATTTAAAACAAAACAACAACCTGCCTATGATTTGTAGGAATTCGTATCAGAATGTGAATAATTCAATCTGCATAAGTCCTTGTTAAAATTCAGAGAGGCCTGGAGGAAGAGTATTAATTTAGTTGCTCACCCACACAGTTTCTTCTTACTGCACCCTGTATTCAAGTAATTTATTTTCTTCATTGTCGTTAATCTGTTGAACAATAGACCAATCAAGAGGAGCGTGTGGGGAACTCTAACACCCGAAACCTCGTGTAATATTACCTTTTAGCTGATCAGTTGTCCCGTTTGGAATGAAAAATACTGACCTGATCCTTTCCAGGTTTCTGAACACTAGCTTAGACAAGGGTCTCCACCTGGCTGAGGCCCTGAGCAAATGTCTCTCGACTTGTAAAATCTTTTGAGAATAAAGATAACAATTTCTTAATGACACAGCTTGAAAGTTGATCGTCTGCGTGGAGCAGACTGGGAAAGGGAGACCCAAATTCTCCACCCTAATTAAACGATTTCAGTGTCAGAGTTTGTATTGGTCCTATTGAATTTAAGAAGAATACATTGTTTTAGCATAGAAGTTGGATTCTAGCTGCCGTGCTTTCTTTGCTTCTAAAATGCCAAGGTACCATCTGATCGACATTCCATTCAATAAATAAGATGTTTTGGAGAAAGGCAGCTTCGCTGTTCTTCTTCCCCATTTGTTGATCCTTATTGGATTTCTGGGACGTCACAAGACCGACAAAAGGGGAGGGTACCAGATTGGAAAAGAATGAAGGTCTACTTCATTCACTCAGTTTCTTCAACATGTATTATTCAGCTACATACTCATAGGGCTTATAACAACACGGTTCACTTTTTATTCTGCACAGTTGGTTCAGCATGAAACGCTTCTGTCATCTTTGAAGAAAATCCCATTACACTCCTCTTTTCGGTGTTCCAGATGTAGGTAGACGAATCGCCTAAAGCTTAGACTTAGGTTAACATTTGTGAGACAATTCAAAGGAACTAATCAGCCTTTTATTCTCCTCTGCTTAAAAACACTGACATCATTAAATGAATTAAAGAGGGTTTGCTTGTTTTTTTTGGTGAGGGTGGAAGAAAACAATAGGGATATACAGTATTTTAGATGACACACAAATGGGGCCCGGGAGATGTCAGGTTAGCAAAGCTACCACTTACTCAATGGTGGAAGAAGAGGGGCTTCAAATAAGTTTAATGGATTATTATTAAGTATTGCTTTATCATTGTTGTATGCCACCCAGAATCGCTTTTGGTGAGATGGGCACCAAAATCTGATAGAGATAGATAGATAGATTAGATAGATAGATAGATAGATAGATAGATAGATAGATAGATAGATAGATAGATAGATAGATAGATGATAGACAGACAGAGAGATAGACCCACTGACCTGGGATAGGCAGATGTTGCTATTTAATGATCTGAAAGGTATTGTTGCAGGATGCGAGCTGTCCAAATAAGGCAGCCTTTTGAAATTGACTGATGATGATTTTGTCAATGTCATTGGTTTTCACCCAAGGGGTCACATGGCCAGAGATTTAGACTGGATTTGGCATTTTTATCCAGCTATCAAGTCTTTCCCAACATCTGTGATAGACAGATGTTCGATGGAATTGGAGGTATCATCGTAGGATCTCAACTATTCCAAGTAAAGCTGCCTTTTGGAATTGACAGCTAGGGAATTGATCAATGCTAATGGTGTTCAAGTGATGCTCCAGTTGTTTTGGGATGGCATCCAAGGTACTTTTTACTATTGGTACTATCTTTGCTTTCTTATGATTAGTAGTATATGTTGCCTGGTGTCCATTTTTGTAAACCAAGAGAGGGTGTAAGTTCTTTCAAGGCAAGAGCCACACTTAGCCTTTTTGTACCGAGGATCTGGACTACAAAAATTAAACGGGCAAGAGCAGACATGTCTGCAGGGATGTCAAAGAGTCAAGATGGTAGCCATAACCCATCAAAACCCCACCCCTTTTGACATGTATTGTGCATCTTTACATGCATAAAAAAGAGCAAAGCTTCAATGCCATTTTTGTGGCTTCCATTGTGACTTCTTTGAACCACTCCCAATGGACAACCCTAGATAAAACCTGAGTCTAAATTTAATTTTATTTGCACTGAATGGAAATCAATATAAGTATTTTAATGATTTATAACATTAGGTAGGACAAGAAATCAAGGGAAAGATTTATCCACAGAGGGGTGCAACAAAAGACAAACAGTCAAAAGAGATATTGGGATGTTTGTACTTTCAGATTCACAAAACTCTGTGAATGCGATTTAGCTCATTTAATTGTGGTTTCTGTTCGATTTACCTGGGACGGCTGACATCAACGTTGCACATCTGAAGGAACAAACTTCTCAGCTTGGTTCATTAAGGTGAGTCCTTCCTAAGTTTCTTCTCACGGAACATTAACCCACCGGGGGCTCCTGCCTCCCTTCTCTGTTTCCCAGCGTATCTTCTCCAAGGCATCCGCACGTTCCATTACATATATGTTTCATTCATTTATCTATTTTATTTGTTAGTAAAGGTAAAGATAAAGGTTCCCCTTGCACACACGTGCTAGTCATTTCCGGCTCTGGGGTGGTGGTGGTGCTCACCTCCGTTACAAAGCCGAAGAAGAGCCAGCGCTGTCCGAAGATGTCTCCATGGTCATGTGGCTGGCAAGACTAAATGCCAAAGGCACATGGAACACTGTTCCCTTCCCACCATAGGGGTCCCTATTTTTCTACTTGCATTTTTTACATGCTTTCGAACTGCTAGGTTGGCAGAAGCTGGGGCAAGCCACAGGAGCTCACTCCTTTACATGGCGCTAGGGATTCGAACCGCCAAACTGCTGACCTTTCTGATTGACAAGTTCAGCGTCTTAGCCACTGAGCCACCACATCCTAGCAATTTATTTGTATCCCACCTTTATTGTTTTTACAAATATCTCAAGATTGCAAACATATCCAACACACCTTCCTCCTCCCATTTCCCCCACCAACAACAACTTGTGAGTGGGTCTGAGAAAGAGTGACTAGCCCAAGGTTCTCCAGCCGGCTTAAATGGCTAAGGCCGGACTAGAACTCACAGTCTCCCACTTTCTAACCCGGTGCCTTAACCCTTGGACCAAACTGGCTCTGTTTTCAAGGCTATGGTCTTGCCAGCTCTAACATGCTGCTTGCATCATGAGAAAGAACGTGACAAAGTAATGCCTTGGAATTGAGATTTTGGGGGGAAATGGCTGAGAATTCCATGGACCGCATGAAGAATTAAAAATTCAGTACCAGAGGAAGTAAATCAAGAATGCTCACCAGTACCACTAAGAGCAATGTCCTGAGTATTGTGAACACACAGCGGAAAGGCAAGAATAATTTCTTTGTCTTACTCCATTTAAGGCAGGGGTCTTAAACTCGCAGTCTGCGGGCTGGATGTGTCATACGCTGGTCACGGCCAGCCCCAGTTTAGCGAGGTGGAAAAACATCCTGATATGTCATGTAATGACAACGCAACCCCTCAAGTTTGACACCCCTGATTTAAGGCAACATAAAAAGAGACCAACAGAAGATAAAGTCACTTGATACTATTACAGATGACACCAATATGAGCTTACAAAGAACTCAAAGAGACAACTACTGATACTTTTTGCTCTCTCTCGCTCTCTCTCTCTCTCTCACACACACACACACACACACACTCTTACAGGCATTCCTCGACTTACAACCACTTGTTCAGGGACTGCACTAGTTACTTATGACCATTTTTCACACTTATGACCATTGGCAGCATCCCCATGGTCAGGTAATCAAAATTCAGATACTTGGTAACTAACTCATATTTATGACAGTTGCACTGTCCTGCGTCATACGATCAGCTTTTGTGACCTTCTGACAGCAAAGTCAGTGGGGCAGCCAGATCCACTTAACAACATACAATAGTAAATGCAGTGATTCACTTAACAACTGTGGCAAGAAAGGTTGTATAATGGGGTGAAGCTCACTTAACTACTGTCTCGCTTAGCAACAGAAATTTGGGGGATCAGTTGTGGTCATAAGATGAAAACAACCCTGGTGAAAAACCTCCATTACATCCAAAAGGTTCAGAGGAGACTAAGTCCCTGAACAACAACACCTAATGTTGTTAATAATTGTTGACATGAACATTACAGTTTGACGGGTGACTTTCAAAGCAGTCATGAGACTCACAACAAAAATATTTTCAGGGTGCCCCAGGCGGTGTGCTACTGTTGTTGGTAAATTTATTTATTTATTGCATTCATATTCAAGCAGAAGTAGGCCCACTTCCTGGAGGTTTACAACATTACAACACAACATAGTAAAGCAATATTATAATGTAACCAGCTGTGAAAAAGATGGCAAGGAGATTAAAAAAAAGGGAGATAAATTAATTTAACCATTTGAAAAGTGAAAACCTACCAACCACCTCAGAAAATGAAATTTTTGGCGCTGCCCACTTCCTAAGTTTGATGCCTCCCATATCTCTCAGCCAGGGTCCATACCCATAACCCCCAGCATTGGGATCCAAATGCCTGCAAGATGGGAAACCAAGATATCTGAATGGCACCGCTTGGGGAAAGCCTTGATTAGCTCTATCATGTTTGGGATCTTCCTTTGATGATAAGGCAAAAGATTATTCATTGCTTACATTGATCTCCCTATATTTGCATAATGTGCTGCTAATTGATTTGATATTGAAGATAAGGAGGATGATACATTGTGTAGTTCATTGTTTCTTCACACATTAAGAGAGGTTGGATGTTGAGTAAGCATTCCTTGGAGTAGAGCAGAAGCTATGGTAGAATTCCCACTTTGCATTTGGGTAAATTTCCAAAGGTGACACAATGGAAACTGTTCTAAGTAAGCTTTGATTCACACAAAGGAAAACTGTGCTAATCCCTGCCTCGCACATGCTCAAAGCTGACCTTCTGTTGCATAAGAGGTTTCTGGTTTTGTATCTTGTTCTAACTAGGCTTTAAGATTTCCTTTGAATTTTTTTCCAGGATACTTACTGTATTGAGCTGGTTTGACTATTGACAATGACAAAAGAAGCTGTGGCTGTAGTTGTTGGGTATTTTTTAGTTTTTTGTTTTTTTTTAAGAAGAGGGGTTTAATGGTTAACCTATTCTGCAAAGCATTTGAAGGCAGAACAAGGAACAACAGAGGGAAACTAATCAAGGAGAGAAGCAACTTAGAACTAAGGAGAAATTTCCTGACAGTTAGAACAAATAATCAGCGGAACAACTTGCCTCTAGACAGTGTGAATGCCCCAACACTGGAAGTTTTAAAGAAGAGGTTGGACAACCATTTGTCTCAAATGGTAAATAGAGCTTTCTCCTTGAGCAGGGAGTTATTACCTTTATTGTCAGAGTACAACATGTGTACAATGAGATTGGCTGACCCTCCCTTAGTGCACTCCCGCCAACACAACTCACAGTGAGGACAGAAGTCTTTAACCCAGTCCCAATCTTAACCCTGTTCTCCTTGAGCAGGGGATTGGATGAGAAGACATCCAAGGTTCCTTCCAACTCCGTTATCCCACCTTTATTACTTTGTAAGTTATTCAAGGTGGTGAACATCCATAATACTCCTTCTTCTTTTCCCCCCTCACAACAAGAACCGGGGGTGGGGGTGGGAGGTGAGTTGGCATGAGAGAAAGGGACTGGCCCGAAGACTGCAGTTGACAAAAGATCACAGGAGAAAAGAGGTGACATTCTTACTCTACCATTCAGCCACCTAATCACCACCATGATCCAGTGCTGAGAATTCTCCCAAAATTGACATTTGAAAAACTGAAAGCAATTTTGTAAGCAAGTTCTGTTGATCAAATTCAGTGAGAACATGGGGGCGGGAGCGGGAATAATCTGAATACAAGTAGTCCTTGACATAGAATAGAATAGAATAGAATAGAATAGAATAGAATAGAATAGAATAGAATTCTTTATTGTCCAAGTATGATTGGACACACAAGTGTAAATGTTCTCAGTGTACATAAAAGAAAAGATACATTTGTCAAGAGTCAAGAATCATCAGGTGTACAACACTTAATAATAGTCATAGGGTACAATAAGCAATCAAATCATACTAGGAAACAGTCAATATAAATCGTAAGGATCCAAGCGACAAAGTTACAGTCATACAGTCACAAGTGGGAGAGAATGGGCAATAAGGAGTGATGAGAAGATTAACAGTAATAGTAGTGCAGACTTTTTAAATAGTTGGACAGTGTTGAGGGAAGTATTTGTTTAGCAGAGTGATGGCGTTCAGGGAAAAACTGTCCTTGTGTCTAAGTTGTTCTGGTGTGCAGTGCTCTATAGCATTGTTTTGAGGGAAGGAGTTGAAACAGTTTATGTCCAGGATGTGAGGGGTCTGTAGATATTTTCACGGCCCTTTTTTTGACTCAGGTGCAGTATACAGGTCCTCGATGGAAGGCAGGTTGGTAGTAATTGTTTTTTCTGCTTATGGCCATCTTGGAGCTTCAGTGTCGCCACACTGGAGCGAGGGATACGGAAGGGGGACTAGAGATAGCTGGGCTTGCACAGTCAAAATAAAATACTTTCTCCTGGAAACCAAGAATCAGCTTTGGAAGCCATATTGAGATCAGATGCTCCCACGCTGCCACATCTGAGCCTGGGAAAGTGGGAGGGGGGAATATATTGGAGTGTATCTAGTTAGACATAATAACATCCTTTTTCTGATTCAAGGTCAGGTTGCGTTGCGCATAACTGAGAGGAAGTCTTAACTTGGGACGGATGGTGATTGGGCCATGTGATGTGATGACGGGTGCAGGGGATGGATTTTGTAGTTTTTACCTATTGCAAGGAAGCCCAGAACTTTCAGATTCGGGTTTCCCCAGTTGTGCCAGTTACTATCTAAATAAAAAGGAACTTTTGAGAAGATGTCTGTCTCAGAGTTATTTTATTTATTCATCTTATTTATTGAATGGAACCTACCCTAATATGCCTTCAAGATGACTTGAAACTACTATACATGAACCCTCCTCAGGTGAGGATGTTTGGTTGAATCCTCCTCAGGTGAGGATGTGGGGGAGGGGTGTTTTCTCCAAACCAGGCAAGTTTAAGATTTGTGGATTTCAACTCCTTGGCTGGCTGAGGAATTCTGGGAGTTGAAGTCCACCAGTCTTAAAGTTGTCAAGTATGGCAACCCTTGGTTTATATAGGTAGTGTCCTTGACTTACAACCACAATTGAGCTCCACATTTCTGTTATTAAGTGAGACATTTCTTAAGTGAGTTTTGCCCCATTTGATGACCTTTCTTGCCTCAGTTGTTAAGTGAATCACCACAGTTGCTAAGTTAATAACCCAGTTGTTAAGTGAATCTGGCTTCCCCATTGACTTGGCTCAATGTATGAACCCGTTGCCAAGCATCTGAATTTTGATCAGGCTGCCAAAGTCATAACTATGAAAAATGGTTGCAAGTCGCTTTTTTCCAATGTTGTTGTAACTTTGAACGGTCACTAAATGAATGCTGTAAATCGAGGACTACCTGTACTATGGATTTTATCCACAGATTAACCTTAACCTCTTTTTGTTTTGTTTGTTATATGGGTAGTCTTTGACTTACAACTACAACTGGGACCAGAATTTCTGTTGCTAAACAAGATGTTTTTGAGGTGAGTCATGCCCATTTTTTTTTTTAACCATCTTTTTTTGCCGCGGCTGCTAAGCAAACCACTGCACGTGTTAAGTGAATCACACAGGGATGAAGCAAATCTGGCTTCTCTTACAAATTGTTAGAAGCTGGCTGGGAAGGTTCGAAAGAGCAGTCACGTGACCCCAGGATGCAGTAACCTAACACATGCCGCTTGCCAAGAGCCCAAATTTTGATCATGTGACCACGGAGAGGCTAAAACAGTTGTAAGCGTGAGGACCAGGCATGGGTCTCTTTTTCCAGTGCCACTATAACTTTGAACGGTCGTGAAACAAATGGTGGTAAGCCAAGGAGTACCTATATCTCAAAGCTAATATCCAAGGAGGAAAACCCTGCTAACATGCTTCTGAAGAAGGCCCAGAAGAGGCTGTACTTCCTGAGAATGCTCAGGAAGATCAATCTATCTCAGCATCTACTTCTGTCCTACTACCGCAGCACCATTGAGAGTGTCCTGACATACGGCACTCTTGCATTGTATGGGAGCAGCTCTGTAGTGGACAAGAAACCTCCACAGAGAATCATTAAAACTGCCCAGAATATCATTGGGCTCCAGCTACCAGCCCCAAACGACATCTTCGCATCTTGCTGTTTGAGGAAGTTGTACAACCTTCTCAGAGACTCTTCCCATCCTGCTTACAATCTTTGTGAACTGTTGCCTTCTGGCAGAAGATACAGAACAATTAAAACTTGGACCACACGTTTTCTGGTCAGTTTTTATCCCAGAGCTATAATTGCACTTAAGAATGAACTTAAGGATCACCATCAGTGAGCTATTGGACAGTATTACTTGGTCTGTTGTGTGGATGCTTGTGTGTTTTTAGGGGGTGGGGAATTTTGGTGGGTGGGGTGTGTGTTTGAGGATTGTCATGTTTGTGTGCATGTTGGGTCTGGTCTCTGGGTGTTATATGAATTTCGTTGTATGTGTATACTGTGTATATATGTACAATGACAATAAATAATTCAATCCAACTCAAAAGTGATGATGGGATAGACTTTAGCTAGATCAGGAATATCAAACTCAATGCCTGGGGGCCAGACCTGCGGGGTGCTTGGATCTGGCCTGTGGGGCCACCCTGGAAATAGTGAGGGACCAGCCCGCGGTGCCTCTGCCAGTGAAAAAGGGAGTTCAGTAGGGCTGCATGCAGCCCTCCCGATCTCCGTTTTTGCTGGCAGATGGTTGCAGGAGGCCAACACAGCCAGAAACGGAGCTTGGGAGCCCATTTTCGCTGGCAGAGTGCTTGGCCCACCACAAGTGATGTCGAGCTGGCCACACCCACCCAGGCCACACCCACCCTGGCCTTCCAAGGTCAAACATAATCCTGATGCGGCCCTCAGTGAAATAGAGTTTGATGCCCCTGAGGTAGATGAACTACTCTGAAGACCTTATGGATCATTTGGATAAAACTAGAACCTAAGGTTGTTCATGAAGATTCTCAGTCATCCAGGCTGTAGTTGTCTTAAATATGCTTTTTTTTTCTTTTTTCTAAAGGCAGCTGGACTGGAAGAAGAAGAAAACGTTTGTCTTCTCATCCAAGACACTTCATCAGTTGTGACTGGATGGTGGAGGGATGGAAGGATAGGTTCTGACAAGCTGGTGGAGAGGTGATGGAAGGATTGTACCTCTTGGCAGTCATCTGGTCATTAGCATGCTTTCTGAGAGCTGTTGAGACCACTTGGGGGTTCATCTGTGCCCTCAGATAGCTGTCTATGGAGATTCTCAGTCATCCAGGTCATGGTTGTCCCAAAGGTGCTTTTTCAAGAGACAAGTGGACTTTCTGGTTTTTCTTTGAAGACGTTTCACTTCTTATCCAAGAAGCTTCTTCAGCTCTGACAGCTTCTTGGATGAGAAGCAAAATGTCTTCAAAGAAAAACCAGAAAGTCCACTTGCCTCTTGAAAAAGCACCTTTGGGACCTCAGGGTAGAACTTAAGAAGGTGCCTTCAGTGGAGAACCCATAAAACTCACCACTAATTGGGGGGCCCATGAAAGTTTCAAAAGAAAGTTCTCAGCCTATAGCTGTAGTTATTGCCAAAGTCTGGCCTTCTGGAGGAGCTCCAGTATGAAGCTCCGCAATCATGTGCCCTTGTGCGCACCCACACTTGTTGCAACGTCCAAAGTTGTACTTAGGGTGGCTACGCTGCGGTCCAAGGCAGCTTCATTTTCCAAGCCTTCTTCATGGGTGTGTGATCTCTTGATCTTCAGATAATCTCTGTGTTTGATCCAAATTAATTAACTTAGTTTTTGCAATCACAGAAAAATAGCTCCTTTGTGATTTGGCAAACTCCTCTGAAGTCTGTAGGAGTTTATCTCTCTTATAGCTACCCTGATAGGAGACATCGAGAAGAACATTTAGAGTGATCTGGCTTGTATTACGCCAGTCTTGAGAACATGGCTGACTCCAAATGGAAAACAAAGCATAGATCTTGCACCGAAAGTATCATAAGGTTTTGGACAAAATCTCCTTCAAGCCAAGGTTGACTGAACATGTAGATCTGTACATACACACTGAGTATTTCCTTCCTTCTTTTGACTGCCCAGCCTAACCCGAAAACCTGGAATTCCCTGGCAAAATCCCAACCAAATACTAACCAGGTTTAGCCTTCTTATCTTTGAAACCAAGGCACCTAACTAGCTAGTTTGAGAATGTCCCATTTCATTGGTCACTTCCACCAGAAATCTGTCTTTTCAATGACTCCACTTGAAGTCAGAGCAGTTTGGGAAGGATTATTTTGGCTACAATCAAATGAAAGAGATCAGTCCCAAATAAAAGATCACAGGTAGTCCTCGACTTACAACTGTTCACTTAGTGACCGTTCAAAGTTACAACACCACTGAAAAGAGTGATTTATGACCGTTGCAGCATCCCCATGGTCATGTGATCAGGTTCATATTTATGAGACGTGTCCCAGGGTAATGTGATCCCAGAGTCATATGATCACTTTTGCAACCATCCAAAACGCGAAGTCAGTGGGGAAGCCAGGTTCACTTAACAACCGTGCTACTAAATTAACAATTTCACAACGGTGGCAAGAAAGGTGGTAAAATGCAGCAAAATAACAACTGTCTTGCTTAGCCACAGAAATCTTGGACTCAGTTGAGGTCGTAAGTTGAGAACTACCTGTAATCGGCATTAGTGGTTGGACTTGAACCCTCCACTGCCCCCAAAGTCCCTTCCAACTCTGTTATTCCTTTGAACAAAAAGTGAATAGGACTAACAATCCAACAGCCATGGTGACATTTTCCGGAGACATCACTTAATGCCCTGCAATTATGCATTAAAACAGAAATTGGGTAACTTTCTTTGCTAATCTTCCACAGATAGCATGGTTTGTGAGTCATCGCTAAGTGGTTCCTATCGTGATTGGCAGCAGGCAAGACAGTTTGGCAATGAAGCCTGAACATCCATTTCGGTTGATCTGCATGTAGGCAGTGAGTGTGAGCTTGATGCCGCTGATCTTATTCAGCCCGGAATTGGGCTGTGCTCTCAAAAGAGATGTTGTCGCTGAGTAAAAAGGATGAAACGCAGAAGAGATGGACGGATTGGGAAACGTTCTGTGCTGGTGCTAGTGGAACTCTGCCTGCCGCCCACTTGGAAAAGGGACCAAAAATAAATGAATTTGGACAGCGTAAATCGAAGGGGCACAGGAGTATTTTAAAAAGTATTTGTAAAATTAGTAAGCATCAGGGGTGGGATTCTACCAGTTCGCACCTAATCGCTAAAACCGGTTGTTAAGATTCTAAGCAGTTTGGAGAACCAGTTGTTAGAAGAAATTATTGGCCTAATCCTGTAAGGAAGGCAGAAAGGAAACATTCTAGTGTTGCTTACAGAAACTGCCTCTCCGTTAACCCTTATTGCATTCTTGGCAGGACTAGACTTCCTGTCTCAGGAACTTCTCTGGAGTTGCTTGTGTGGAGTGACCATTCAAAGTTACAATGGCACTGAAAAAAGTGACTTATGACCATTTTTCACACTTACGACTGTTGCAGCATCCCCACAGTTGTGAGAGGCCAGGCGAGGAGATGCGTGCCTCGATGTGAGTGGTGTTGAGTTGGCCACGTCCACCCAGTCACATGACCACCAAGCCACCCCCACAACCAAGCCATGCCCACAGAACCGGTTATTAAAAAATTTGAATCCCACCCCTGGTAAGCATGTGTGACGTGGGAGGACTGGGAACCAGGCTAGAATAGGCTTGCAGGAAAAAGAAGACGGGGGAAGAAGGAGACCTTCTCCCTGACTTTTTAAGAGGCAAGGATGGATAAGAAATTCTACCAAAATCTTAAAAAGAAGAGAGAGACTTTCCTAATGGAATCATGAATGCATGTGAATTCTAGGTACTCATTTTCTAAATTATACAATTTGATTTATGTTTTTTTAAAAAAAGATTTTTTTTAAAAACTAGCACTGATTGATGTTCCCTAGTTTGGGTAATGAAACATCTGCAAGAAAACAAGCAAGCTCAGAGAACACCAAGGACTTCTCATTTTAAAAAAGAAGACGCATGCGAAAGCATTAATTAATTAACTGAAAATGCCAAACAAAACGGATATGCTAGACAAGCTACCCTTTTTGCTTTTATTTATTTATTTATTTTATTTTATTTATTTTGTCAAGCGATTATAAGGTAACAGGTATATTAGAAAACGTACTTGCTAGGGGGGAAAATGTGCCCTGATATCTTAGGAAACCCTGGGCTAAAATGCGTAAGAATACGCTTGTCAATTTTCCTAAACTGTGCAGCCAAATGAACTTCAAATAGAAATCTCAGTGGAGTCAAAATACGAGCATTACATGTCTCTATAGGCTGAAACATAAAAGGAAAAGTCATCAGGATTCAGATGTGTGTACGCATAAATCTTTTCCAGTTGCCTGTGCCTTTATTCTTTATATTCCATTTATATTATACCACTTTTAATATCAGTGTTTTTAACCTTCATTTTAAAATGATGTAAATGCCCGTGGGAAATCTCTGTTTGGGAATACTGCATGCAAAGTGTGAAAATAAAGTAATAAAATAATCCTTGTGAAGACACCCAGAGTAGAACAAAAAATAATAGAAGGGACCTTAGAGGTCTTCTACTCCAACCCTCCGCCCATGGAGGAGATCCTATACCATTCTGGACAAATGGCTGTCCTGTTTCTTCTTGAAAACCTCCTGTGATTTTCAAAGTTAGATGGTCAATGACAAGTAACAAGCTCATGGTTTTATAACTTGACTTTTATTTGTTTTGATCCTTTTGCTTGCAATATTTATATATTGCCAGTTTGATTCCAGGATGGATTATAAAATCTCAAGAGACAGGATCTTTCCATAACAAAAAAACCCGTATTTTATAAGATGGGATTTGTGGTCCCAGGAGGCCTTTGGCTTCATTTCCAAAATCTCCCCAAGTCATCTGTTCGGGTTGTAGGGAAATCTCTCCTGCCGTTTTTTCCAAAGATTTTCTTCAGGTGCAAAAGAGACTTCTGTTTTTCTACCTCTTTCTCAGGTTGCTCGGCAAGGACCTTTTCCTGAGTGTTTTGTTGTTGGAGATGAGGTTGTTTTCACTCATCTCTTTTGGAAAAGCCCGGTGGCTCTTCCCCCATTAACTCCTGCATTGTTTCAACTCTTATGCCTTCCACTTTTTGCAACGCCACATCAAAAAAGCAGGGACCTACATTATGTCATCATTTTCCTGGGAATCCTTCCTTGCCTATCCCACCTGTATTTTTTTTTTTTCCTGGAGCAACTGCTCATTGCTCTTAATTCCAACAATAGCAATTTAATGCTTTTTTATCTGATGAAAAGCACTCCCATCTCTAGGGCCTCCTTTTGACAGCAGAGCAGCGGAGAGAATAATAATAAATCTCAGCCAGCCACGAAAAGATCCCAACCCTGCTAAAAACAGAGACAGAAGGAACTAGCCTAACAAGAAGGATGACTGTCACTGGAGGAATCTGGGAGGAGAAATCAGCAAACAGTGCTGCTAAAACAGCAGAATCTTATTGCTGCTTTCAAAGCAAAAACTTTGAGGGCCTCATTTTTCTGCTAGGTGTTGGATGGTGTCTCCCAGAATTCCCATTGTCCACGATGAATGAAATCAAGAAGCAAATTAATAAGGACGTAGCCCTACTATTGATGGTTACACCATATGCCATGCACCAGCTACAAGAATCAATCCTGGCTTCATTTTCATTTCCTCAGAATAGAGCTGGGAGGGACCTTGGAGGTCTTCTAGTCCAGCCCCCTGGCTCAAGCAGGAGGCCCTATACCATTCCAGGCAAATGGTTGTCTTGTCACTTCTGGAAAAACTCCAGTGATGAAGCACCCAGAACTTCTGATGGGACATGATTAATTAATCATGTGATTAATCCTGTCTGAAGGCAGGTGATTAATCAACTAGTTGAATTCTTATTACAAGATCCAATCTGGGTCAGTCGTGGAGGCCAAAGGTTTCGTCTTCCGAACTTTCAGACTTGTGCCGGAGCCCTTCCTCGGGGATCCTCGCTCTCAACAGAATGTAGATCGGGGTCCCCAAACTTGGTAAATTTAAGACTTGTGGACTACAACTCCCAGAATTCTCCCAGAATTCCCAGAATTCTGGGATTTGAAGTCCACAAGTCTTAAAGTTGCCAAGTTTGATGTAGAGAGAGGTTCCCCGAGGATGGACTTCATCCCATGAATTTGAAAGCTCAGAAGACTAAACCTCTGGTTCTGGTGATCGACCCAAATTGGATCCTGCCACATAACGCTGGGACACGTATATTTGCCTTCATTTGTCATTTTTGGTGGTCCTTCACTTATTTACCATTCTCCAATACGTGCATCTCAATCTCAGCCGCATTAAGATGCATGAACTTTTAACTCCCAGAATTTCCCAGCCAGCATCTTAAAGCTGCCAAGTTCGAGAAACGCTTTCTCAGACCCACGATATTCAAGCCGTATTCTCTGGAACCCAGAACCCATGAGAACCCTCCAGGGGTCCAACTTTACAGTTTCCGTTTACATTGCATGAAATCTATTATAGGTAATCCTTGACTTTACAACAGTTAGTTTAGTGACCGTTACCATGACATTGAAAAAAGGGACTTATGACCATGTTTCATACTTACAACCGTTGCAGCATCTTCATGGGCATGTGATTTACATTCAGATGCTTGACTCATGTTTATGACGGTTACAGTGTCCTGGCATCGTGCGGTCCCCTTTTGTGACCTTCTGATGAGTAAAGTCAGTGAGGAAACCAGATTCTGTGTTACTAATTTAATAACTGCAGTGGGTTCACTTAACAAACGTGGCAAAAAAAAAAGTCATAAAATGGGGCAAAACTCACTTGGCAAATTTCTCACTTGGCAACATAAATTCTGGGCTCAATTGTGGTCGTAAGTTGAGCACCAACTGCACTGCAGCCTGAATTGTAACGTTTTGTTCAGATCCAATGCCTTACGTGAAACATAGTAATGGGTTCCTCAGGTATCTCATGTTTGACCACCGGGGCCTTAGAGGTAAGGGAAGCTTCATTTGGGAGATGCAGATCTAATAAATAAGTAAATGGGAATATAATTTGTTCTAAATCAGATTGACATTTGGACCAAATCGTCATACTGAGCTGAATTGATTTGACGGTTCAATTTGTTTTGCAAGTCTGGTCAATCAAACATCCTGAGCCAAGGCCATTCTTAAGTATCCAAATTAAGGTGAATATCAACCACCTGAACATAGACTAATAGGGTTGGAAGGGACCTTGGAGGTCTTCTAGTCCAACCCCCTGCCCGAAGCAGGAGATCCTGTACAATTCCAGACAAATGCTTAATGATCGCAGGATTCACTTAAGAGCTGCAGTGAATTATACCCAACATGTACATTCCTGCTCTGTATTATTTGGAACAGTGTTTCTCAACTGTGACTACTCTAAGATGTGTGGACTTCAACTCCCAGAATTCCCCAGGCCTGGCTGGGGAATTCTGGGAATTGAAGTTCACACATCTTAAAGTAGCCAAGGTCGAGAAACACCGCTTTAAACTGCTAGGGAAAGGGATATCCCACCTCCTTATGAAGAAAAAAAAGAGCATTTAATATACACAGCTGAGGGAGGAGAAATTTCTCTCCAGAGGCCTCCTGCCTAGAGATCACATTCCCCAAATAGGTGTAACCAAAGTGATACATGGCCCAGGCATTTTAAACCAGTTTATTAATGTGGTTGGCAAGTGCTCGTCTATCTAATGAGCTTCCTGTCTCTAATTGCTGTAGTTGCAGTGTATTGTTTTTTTTTATTGTGTACGGACTAATTCTATAATGCCCTGCTATCACAAGATAAAAGACAGCATTACACAAAAACAGTGGGGGTAAACCAAGTAAATAATGACAAACCCAGTATTGGATGTGCTAAGAATCATCTGATGCATTGGGGGTGCGTCTTAGAGGAGAACAGCTAGAAGCAACTTCAGTTATTGTCGCATCTTGTAACCTGCCCTTATCTGAAGATAGCAAACAGAAAGGAAGAAAGACAATATGAAGCAATGAACTGATCCCACAGCAAGAGACAAGGGTTTGACACAATGAAACAGAATTAAAGGCATGGTGGTAGAGAGCAGTTTGGGCAACTTTGCAAAGTGCTCAGAGGGATGGCATCAGGGGTGGGATTCTACCAGTTCGCACCTATTCGAGAGAACCGGTTGTTAACATTCTAAGCAGTTTGGAGAACTGGTTGTTAGAAGAAATTATTGGCCTAATCCTGTAAGGAAAGCAGGAAGGAAACATTCTGGTGTTGCTTATAGAAACTGCCTCTCCGTTAAACCTTATTACATTCTTGGCAGGACTAGACTTCTTGTCTCAGGAACTTCTCTGGAGTTGTTTCCCCCTCCTTTGCTGGTACTTTGCTTGTGTGGAGTGACCATTCAAAGTTACAATAGCACTGAAAAAAGTGACTTATGACAATTTTTCACACTTACAACTGTTGCAGCATCCCCACAGTCATGAGAGGCCAGGCAAGGAGATGCGTGCCTCGATGTGAGTGATATTGAGTTGGCCACACCCAGCCAATAACATGACCACCAAGCCATGTCCACCCAGTCACATGACCACCAAGCCACGCACACCACCTAAGCCACGCCCACAGACCCGGTTGATAAAAAATTTGATTGAAACATGGAACTAGGATGAATCAAGTGCTGCTTCACAGGTGCACCACATAAATGTTCTTTCCCACTAGGCCAGGGCCTGGCTGGCAGGTTTTGTGGAGTGAGCTGCTGCAATAAATGATAAACCAGCTTTCCTCCAAGTTTTAGGGTTGGATGGGAACTCATGGGATGTTTGCCCTGGTTGAGTAAATTTAGTAAAGTGGTGCTTGAAATGTTCAAGGGATCCTAAGGGGTTCAGCACTGAGATAATTGCAAACTTTGAAAATTGCCAATTTGCACTTGTGAGTTTATTGGCATGTGATGTCATATGTTGTTAGCCTTGGAAGGTAGTCCAGACAAATACAGCCAGGAAGACAAGCCCTATTGCTAGCATAAGGCGGGGGTCTTCAAACTTGACAGCTTTAAGACTTGTAGACTTCAACTCCCAGAATTCCTCCTCCAAGTCCTGTTAGCTCAGGAATTCTAGGAGTTGAAGTCCACAAGTCTTAAACTTGCCAAGTTTGAAGACCCTTGACGTAAGGCTGCATTAACAGAATCTTGCAAGATTAAAAGCATTTCTCCTTTTCCTGTTACTCTCCAGAAAAGTAGGGAGGGTCTTTCTGAAATATTTTCCCTCCTTTTGTGGGCTGAGATACTTTTTACATCAATTGTCTGGTCTGTTCCTCCTCCTTCTTTCTCCCAAGGCCATTCCCACATGCCAATAAACACACAGAGATATCAGGATATCTCCACAAGGGGATCATTGCTTGTCTTGCACAGGGCTCTCAGGTCACACTCATTCAGCAAAGCCACTGCACCTCTTGGGTGGCTTCCTCCAGCACTTAGAACTGCTAGAAGAGGCTTCTCGGTGTACAGTTTGTTTTTATGAGCTGTGAATGGGCTGGCCTGCCCTGCTTCACAAAGGGGAGGGGAACACGGTCATGTTTTTAAACCTTTGTACGTATGGAAGAGATGGGATCATTTTGCTTCTCTGTGATTTGCTAAGGGAGGAAGATCTTAGATCTTTCTTTTTTTTCCAAACATTTTTTTATTTTTATTTCTTTTAAAAACATTTTTAGGTGAACAGTGTGGTTCCAGGCTTTTGATATTTTAAATCAATTTTAAATCTTAGATCTTTGGGAAGAGAAGGGTTGCTATATATCCCACTTGTCTGACATGGGCGTGGCATTTTTTAAAAAAATACATTGCACTTCAACAAGCCTGCTGTGAAACTAAAACTACCATTGCATGACTTTAAAGCAGTGTTTTTTGTTTTTTTTTCAAACTTGGCAGTTTGAATGTTAAATGGGCGGACTTCAACTCCCAGAATTCCTCAGCCAGGATGGATGGGCTTCAACTCCTACAGAATTCTAGGACTTGAAGTCCATCCATTGTCAGCTTGGAAGCCATTTTTCTTTGAGGCTTCTGGGCTGCCACATTTAGTGCCTGGGAATTTGGGGTTTCAAGGAGCAGTAGGAGATTAGCCACAACAATATTCCTATCTCAGAAAGTCAAGGATATGTTACCCTGCACCTGGAGGGGAGTGACTGGGAGTAGCGTCCAGTTGGAACGGAGTAACAATTGGACCATGCGGTGGACGATTGGGTGCAGGGGTTGAATTTTGGATTTTCTTTGGGCTAGGGAAAACCTGGAACTCTCAAATTCAGGTTTTCCCCAGATGTGCCAATATGACATCTCTAATAAAATGGATCTTTGGGAAGGTGATATTCTCAGTCTTTTTCTTTGGAAGTTGTTACTTGGAACGCTGGCACCCATCTTACAGTGCCGGTAATCTTAAGTGTATAGAGAACTGGGATGCTTATCTCCCTAGCCACTCCTCCCCATCTCAATAAATAAATAAATTCAACAGCTTCTATCCATTCCCAATAGGATCAGGATGTTGCCCATGTTTGCTGCTCATTTCCAGGACCATATTATAATCCCATGATCATGCAGTGAATAGAGGAATTCCAAATTACAGAAGCGTCAGTTTATTATGTTATGCAATGTACTTCCACCTGTATGCAGATTGCTTTTGTCAAAAAAACAAAACCACCAAAACAAAGCAGTAAAGGCAACCAAACAACGCTGAGCTTTTAATTAAGTTGTTTATTAATCTCAGAAATTTCATTAGTTTCATTAAGCAGTCTAATTGGTCAGGCTAACCAAAAGCTTGAGAGATCCGCCTGTACACTTCACTGACTAGTAAATGGCTTGCATCCCACTCCTCCTTCACACACAGTGGTGCAGCCACAGTGCTCACAATGGCAGCCAACAATATTTGTGAAAGTGTCAAGTTGAAACATTCTCTTGCATTTGTTTCGTCCATAATTTAATTCCATTTGGAGAAAATGAATTGGCTTGGAATGTTATATGCTTAAAGGGGAAGAGAGTTTTGCTGAGTGCACTTAATTTAGTGACCAAATATTTAGTGACTTATTTAGTGGCCAAATAGCCACAAGGGTATCCTCTCTTTCATTATAAGAACTCCTCTCCTCCTAAACCTATGTCAGTCTTTCTCAATCTTGGCAACTTTAAGATATGGGCTTCTTTGGATATCCTTCTTTTGATGGCTTTTTTCTTCTTATTCACTTTTTCTTTTACCCTTTTACAAACTTGTTCTTTTTCTATTTGTTCTGTGTCTCTGTAGTTTTTAAAGTCTTAGCAAAACCTTCATGTAATAAAAATTATTTTAAAAAAGACTTGTGGGCTTCGCTCCTAGAATCCCCCAGCCAGCATTCTGGGAGATGAAATCTACCCCTGCTGGCTGAGGAATTCTGGGAATTGAAGTCATCCATCTTAAAATTCCTAGGATAGAGAAAGCCTGGCTTGCAATCTCTCTGGCTTCTCATACTTCAACTGAACCCCAAGGCAAGACTTCTGTCAAAAGGGGTTCCTCCTATTGGCTTAGCAAACTGGGAAGTTGGGCAGTCAGAGAGGGATAGAAAGATACAATAACAGGAAACTCTTGAAGAGCTTCTGGGGAATTTTATGATGCTTAGGTCCTGATTTCTCTTCCTGATGTGGATCCTTCTGAATGTAATTGTCAAAAAAGCAGGCTATAAAGGATATGTGAGGATTAGGACCAGTTATTTGAAGGACCATCTTTTCCCAGTCACATCTACCCAACCCATTAGAGGAAGGAACATCTTGTGGGACCAAATAGAAGGATCTTCTCCATGGTGGCTTCCTTCCAGTGAAACCTTATCTCCACAGAGATAAGATTGGCCCCACTTTGACCCTCTTTTGCAAGCCCTGAAGAACCTGGTTGTGCCAGCAGGTCTGGGGACCCTAGAGTGGGATAGAGCAGGGGTCACCAACCTTTTGGACCTCAGGGACTACCAAACTCATAATTTTAAATCCCGCAGACCAGAGACCCTGGGAAAATCCCCCCAAAAGTCTGCGGGAAATTTCCCCACCCTGTTTTCCTACTGATCAATCATTCTTTATTTGGGATAGCAGGATACTGTCTCCAGCTCCGTTCTCAGGGGGAGAGAGAGAGAGAGAGAGAGAGAGAGAGAGAGAGAGAGAGAGAGAGAGAGAGAGAGAGACTTTTGGCTTCATGCAAGGAAAACAGCAGAAGCAGCAGAAGTCTTTCTTTCTCTGCCCCAAACTCCTCCAGAAATGAGTCTTTGGGACACTTGTTGTGCTGGCACAGCCTCTTGGAGCAGGAGGCCTTGCAGGGTCCCAAAGACTCATTGCGGGTGGAGTTTGAGGGAGAGAAAGAAAGACTTTTGCTGCTTTCCTTGCATGCAGCCAAAAGCAGAAGAAGAAAGAAATGAAAAGAAGCAGCCCAGCGGCCAAGCAAGGAGCGTGGGGCGAGTGGGGCAAGTTCCTCCCCTCCGCCCTTTCTCCCCCTCCCCTCACTACCTCGTGTTGTTCGCAATGCAAGCGATGCAAGCCTTGTGTTCCCGCAGGCCATGTGGGCGGCGCAGCCTTGAGTTCTCACGCAGCCTGGATTAATTGATTTGGGGGGTGCTTTGAGCCGGGACATTTCTCTCTGGACCACCAAAATTTTCTCGCAGGCCACCAGTGGTCCCTGGCCCACTGGTTAGTGACCACCGGGATAGAGCCCATCAAATGGCTCATTTGATTGTTGTTGTCGGCGGGGGGGAGTGATGGTGGGATAATACTTTTCATTGTTTTTGTATTGGACTGTATTATCCTTGTAAACTGCCTGGTGTTGCTTAGAGTGAGTTGGACGGCCATATAAATATTCATGAATGAATGGATGGATGGATGGACAGATGGATGGATGGATGGATGGATGGATGGATGGATGAAAGCAGCAGAAGTTTCATCTTTAACCCAAAGAACTGCCAGGGGATGTTGACATTCTCTTTGCTTTTACAAAGTTTTTCCTTACTTTTAACCATTAATGGTAGCGATTGTAGAACTAGACATTAGCAGCTTTCTGAAACCGTTCACCTAATTTGTAGGCAGGACAATCTCCAAAGGCAGAGAAATTCTCCAGCCATTTTCCTTTAACACAGCCCTGGTGCAACAGTCGCATAGAAGAAGGCCTTCTGAGGCCTTCCATCCATGCAATGGTGGGATTCAATTTTTTTTACGAGTGGTTCTGGGGGTGGGGTGTGGCTTGGTGGGAGTGGCATGGTGGGCGTGGCAGGGGCAGGTTACTGCAAAATCCCCATTCCCTCCCCACCCCACTAACCTGCTTTCCAGCTCCGTTCTCCTGTGCAGGGCAACCAAAGAAGACCCAGCCAATCAGCTGGGACTCAATGGGAGGCAGAGAATAGATGGGAGTGAGGCCAGTCAGAGGCGGTAACTGCTGGTTCTCCGAACTACTCAAAATTTCTGCTAACGGTTCTCCAGAACTGGTCAGAACTTGCTGAATCCCACCTCTACTTCTTTGCAGGGGGAGAAGGAAGAGGCGACTTCAGAAGGAAAGAGGGGTGTCCTTTGCACACACACCTTGGGCTGCTTGTCATAATGTGGGCATGGCTACTCCACCCATAGCAATTCTCACAAAAAAGTCTTTTGCTTTCCAAACTGAATGAGAATCTGTTAAACAAATGCAGGAGAATGTGGGGATGCTGCAACAGTTGTAAGTGTGAAAAATGGTCATAAGTCACTTTTTTCAGTGCCATTGTAACTTTGAATGGTCACTCCACACAAGCAAAGTACCAGCAAAGGAAGGGAAAAAAACTCCAAGATGTTCCTGAGATAGGAAGTCTAGTCCTGCCAAGAATGTAAAAAGGGTTAACAGTGAGACAATTTCTATAAGCAACACCAGAATGTTTCCTTCCTGCCTTCCTTACAGGATTAGGCCAGTAATTTCTTCTAACAATCAGTTCTCTGAACTGCTTAGAATGTTAACAACCAGTTCTAGTGAATAGGTGCGAACCGGTAGAATCCCACCCCTGAAGGTAAGCGCAGGGTGTGTGTGGAGGTTCAGGGAGAGTGAAACACAGGCTCCCAGAAGTTTGGGAAGGCCGGAAATGGGCCTGTTTCTGGCTTTAAGAGAGCATTTGGAGCCCAGGGAGGGCAAAAATGCTCCCGCCCACCATAGTGCAGGAGGCTGACTTGGCCAAACCCACCATGGCCATGCCCACCCAGCAACCGGGCACAGAACCCATCGCTAAAATTTTTGAAGCCCACTGTCAGCCTACAAGACCCCTTTCTTTTGCTATCTTTTCAGCTGCCATAGTAATGGGAGGATGAATCAATTGGGCTTTGTGGGATGGGAAGTGTGCTGGAGGCTTTAGAGAATGAACTGTATAAATAACTTGGGAAAAACTTTATTGTTTATGCTTATTTGCTGGCTTACTGTGCAACTGCAGCTCTTTATCAAACTAGGCCAAGGTCAATGGCCAGATGTCTCCAGATGCCCACCAGAAGATGCCCCATTATACACATCTTCAATTGGATGGACCGTTTGAACAATTGTGGGTGGGAACATTGCCATAACTTTGTATATGTGTTTTTTGTGCGTAAATCCTCAGATCTAGAATCCTTTTGATGCTACCACTTGATTTCCAGTAAAAGTTTCTTTTCTCTATAACAATGGAGTCTAAGAGTGTCTTTCTTGAATTTTGAATGGAGCACCATCTGACACCCACCCCGAAGACATTTTTAGAACTTATGAAAGGAAGAAACAGAGCTCAGTAAATCTCCCATTTGGCTTGTTCCCAACCTGGATGCTGATTTTCACTCTTCTCCGCTCTTGGCTGGATTGGGATTCAAATTTTTTAACAACCAGTTCTGTGGGCATGGCTTAGTTGGTGGGCATGGCTTGGTGGTCATGTGACTGGCTGGGTATGGCCAACTCAACATCACTCTCATTGAGGCACGCATCTCCTCACCTGGCCTCTCATGACTGTGGGGATGCTGCAACATTTGTAAGTGTGAAAAATGGTCATAAGTCACTTTTTTCAGTGCCATTGTAATTTTGAATGGTCACTCCACACAAGCAAAGTACCAGCAAAAGAGGGGGAAAAAAACTCCAGAGAGGTTCCTGAGACAGGAAGTCTAGTCCTGCCAAGAATGTAATAAGGGTTAACGGAGAGGCAGTTTCTGTAAGCAATACCAGAATGTTTCCTTTCTGCCTTCCTTACAGGATTAGGCCATTAGTTAATTTCTTCTAACAATCGGTTCTCCAGACTGCTTAGAATGTTAACAACCAGTTCTAGTGAATAGGTGTGAACCTGTAGAATCCCATCCTTGGATCCAACTGGAAAACTGGGGTGTGGTCCAGGGCAGCTTGGTGGGGCAAGTTATAGTAAGCTCTGCTTTGCAGTGACATCATTGTGTTAACCCCTTCTTTGCATAATTGGGATTGCTTGATTGGGAGCCGCCCAGAGCTGGTTGAAAGATTGAGGTGGGGGCTACATAAATGCCTTAAATAAATAAAATAAACAAATAAGTAAATCATGACACCATCATGGGTTGCATGAACGTCACCGATGATATGATATGAGATGATACAACAGTGGTGGGACTCATCTTCGGGGGAGTGGGGGATGAGTCTGCCTTCTGAGATGTTGTGGAGACAATAACTTGGTCCTCAACACCAATAAAACCAAGGATCTTATAGTGGATTATAGAAGGAACAGATCAGACATCCAGCCCGTGCTTATCAAGGGAGACCGAGGGGAGCAAGTGGCCAGTTTTAAGTTTCTGGGTGTTACCCTAAAAGAGCACCTGACCTGGAGGTGCCCACATTGCAGCCCTGGTCAAAAAGGCCCAGCGGAGATTATACAACCTGAGACTTCTCAGGAAACAGCAACTGGATGAAAAACTGCTGGTGACCTTCTACCGCTGCACCATAGAGAGCATTTTAACATACTGCACCTCTGTATGGTTTGCCAATTGCACAGGGGCAGATAGGAAAGCACTCCAGAGGGTTAACGTCATTGCCCAGAGGATCATGGGTTGCCCTCTCCCCTCTTTGGAAGAGCTTTATAGCTCTCTCTGCCTTAAAAAAGTTCAAAACATTCTCAAAGATCCATCTCATCTTGGGAACCCCCCCTTTTTTTGAACTATTACCATCTGGCAGAGGGTACAGAATAATAAAAACAAGGACAAATAGGCTGAAAAACAGCTTCTATCCCAGGGCAGCAGCTCTGTTGAATTCTGCTGTCTAGTGCAGTGTTGGTGCGGTGTCGGGGGTTTCCGGTTCAATGTGTGAAGGGTGAAGGATGGGTGTTTGTGTTTATTTTCGTGGTCATGGTCATGATGTGCACTGAAGATGGTGTTTGATTTCGTTGTACAAGGTGCAATGACAATAAAGTAAATGAAACTAAACATACACCCACGCTGCACTTTTCAGAATCTGTGAAAACCCATGTTGACCATCGCTTGCCGGCAAAACACAAGCCAGCCTGTCTACTGAGTTTGTTTTCTGCTGGCAATTACTAATTGCAAGAGCAGCTATGAAAAGACTGACAACAGTCTGTTCTCCTAGCTTATTTTTTTGCTGGCAAGGAAAAATTAAAACACATTTTTTTAAAAAAATGATGCAATCTCCTGCTTGGATTTAAAATAAAAAATAAAAAAAATCGGGAATCGATTAAGCATTAACTTCTGGGCTGCAATCTGGATCCTGCTAATGGAGACCCCCAAAACCTTTTATTATATTGGTTGGGTTTTTAGACTGTACCCCAGTTTTTCATCAGGCGATAACGTCATTGAGCGCATCCCAACTAAAAGGTACAAAAGTAAGTCTTCGACTTATGATGACAAAATTTCTGTTGCTAAGTGAGATAGTAAATTTTGTCCCATTTTACACCTTTCAAGCCACAGTTGTTAAGTGAATCAATGAGCCTGTTAAGTTAGTGACATGATGGTTAAGGGAATCTTGTTTCTCCATTGACAGGGCTTGTCAGAAAGTTGCTAAACTTGATCACATGGCCCTGGGACACTGCGACCATCATAAGTATGGGACAGTTACCAAGTGTCTGAATTTTGATCAAGTGATCATGGGGGTTTCACAATGGTTGTAAGTGTGAAAAACGGTCATAAGTCACTTTTTCAGTGCATGACTGGCTGGGGAATTCTAGGAGTTGAAGTCCACACATCTTAAAGGTGCCAAGGTTGAGAAACACAGGCCTAGAAGGAAGATCTATAAAATGTTGTTAAGCTGACCTCTTCAGGGAGACCTCTTCAACCACAAAATCCCCTAGGAACAAATATAGCTCCAGGCAACCCAGTGCAGGATTGTGTTTCCTCATTCTCTTATGTCCTTTAAAATCTTCTCTAGGGCCTTGAAAGACTCCACAAGTCCTATTTAGATTGGGTGTGTGTGTGTGTTTACAACACAGCTTTTCATTCTGCTGTTTTAGGACACTGGTTTAAGCAGCCCAGAAGTTGTCTGCTATCTGCATGGTAGAATTCACCTTCTTGGGCTCACTTTAATGTATCTTTCTCTCTCTCCCTCCCTCTCTTTCTCTCTCTTTCCTTCCCTCCCTCTCTCTGTCTCTGTCTTTCTCTCTCTCTTTCCCTGTCTCCCTGTCTCTCTGTCTCTCTTTCTCCCTCTGTCTTTCCCTCTGTGTCTCCCTCCCTCCCTCCTTTTCTCTCTGTCTCTGTCTCTGTCTCTGTCTCTCTTTCTCCCTCTCTCTTTCTCTCTATGTCTCTCTTGGTCTCTCTCCCTCCCTCCCTCTCTCCCTCTCCATCTCTCTCTGTCTCTCTCTCACACACTCTTTCTCCCTCTCCCTTTCTTTCTGTCTGTCTGCCCCTCTCTCCCTCCCTCCCTCCCTCTCTGTCTCTCTCTCTCTCTTTCTCTCTCTCTCTCTCTTTCTCACTCTCTCTTTCCCTCCCTCCCTCCCTCCCTCTCATATAACAGCAGCATTTAGGCAATTCTGAAAAAATGGTTGGAAGGAGCCCCACCCAGAAGAGCGAATAAGCAAGTATCAGCTTGTCCAGCTACCTGCGGAAATCCACCTGTCCTCAAGTACTGCTGGTAGCACGATGCGTCATGCTTTGGCCTAGTTTTAGAACGAGGATCAATTATAAGGCAGGGAAAATGCACTGAAAGAGTGGCACAGTTAAAGTTCAGGAGGTCAAGTGCCAAACAAGAACCACGCTCAGGTCACTCCTGGCTTGGTTGCCAATTTCCTCCTCCCAATGATCTTGCTGGCATTCTGTCCCCCGTCCCCCCCTAGAATTCTCCTCTAAGTCTGCTAGGAAATTATTTGGATACTCAAGCTGGATATTAACAGCTTTCCTCATAATAACAGAATTGGAATGGATCTTGGAGGTCTTCTAGTCCAGCCACCTGTTGAAGCAGAAGATCCTAAACCATTCTGGACAAATGGCTGTCCAATCTCTTCTTAAAAGCCTCCAATGATAGAGCACTCAAACCCCTGAAGGCAATACCACAATACCCGAAAATACCAGACAGACCTTGCCCAGGTGTTTTGGCTTCACCCAGCATGTGTGAACTTTAACACCCAGGATTCCCAATCTACCATATGTGGACATCTACTCCTAGAATTCCATCACTGGCAAGGCCTTTGCAGAGAAAAGGAGGGAGCATCCAGATTAGGAAAGGTAGAGGTAATATCTATCTCTGATTTGCCAAACATTTTGGCAGTTGCAGTTGTGCCCAGCATTCTCCAACAAATTTTTAGAGGGTGGGGTCAAAAAGGAAGAGAAGGTAAGGACCCCTATTGGGTTTTAAAACTCTTTTTGAAGGTTAAATCTGAAACCCTCCAACGGCAAAATTCAGCACAATGCAATTAAAACAACCATATAGCACATATTGTTTCTGGCAGTGGTGGGATTCAATTTTTTTTTACTACCGGTTCTGTGGCTGTGACTTGGTGGGCGTGGCAGGGGAAGGATAGATACTGTAAAATCTCCACTCAGAGGTGGTATTTGCCGGTTCTCCGAACTACTCAAAATTTCTGCTACCGGTTCTCCAGAACTGGTCAGAACCTGCTGAATACCACCTCTGCACCCCACTAACCTGCTTTCCAGCTCCGTTCTCCTGTGCAGGGCAACCAAAGAAGACCCAGCCAATCAGTTGGGACTCAGGAGGCGGAGAAGAGATGGGGGCGGGGCCAGTCAGAGGTGAGATTTGCCGGTTCTCTAAACTACTCAAAATTTCCACTACCGGTTCTCCAGAACTGGTCAGAACCTGTAGAGTACCACCTCTGGTTTCTGGAACCAAATGACATTCATATGTTGTTCATGGTTTTATGTACTACTGGGTGCTCATTTCCCATTTGTTTCTGCCATTATAAATATTCAGATAGACAACAGAAGTAGAGGAGACCTTATACAATTTCAGACAAATGGTTGTTCCATCTTTTCTTTAAAAGCTTCAGTGACGGACCACACACAACTTCTGAAGACAAGCTGTTCTAACCGTCATAAACTTCTCCTTATTTCAAGGTTGGTTCTCTCTTTGATTAGTTTCCATCCATTGCTTCTTCTCCTGCTTTCAGATGCTTTGGAGAATAGCTGGAGGTGGAAGTGGAGGTGGAAGTGAAGGTGGACATGAAGCAGAGGTAGAAATTCAGAGGACGAAGGTGGAAAGATAGATAGGGGTAGAAAGGGGCACAGCCTTCTGAGAAAGTGAGATAATTTCTTGATTTCCACACTGGTTTATGAAGAAGGAGATGCTGAAATTCTTGCATTCTGGATTCCAGATTTCGCACATACAATAGAGATTAAAGTTACTCAATCTACAGAAATATATTCTGCATCCATTCTGAAGTATTTTTAGTATCTTGCTGGAGCCTGGGGCCATGGGTGTGTGACAGAGTCTGTTTCTTGGTTCTGTTGAGTGACTGATTGACGTGTTTGTAATTTTTCCTGGCTGTTCTGTGCTTCGTTTTATTGTATGTGGTTTTTTTGGGTATCCTGGATCTGAGATGGGCAGCCATAAAAATCTAGTTAATAAATAAAAACATTTGGGCTGAGTGTCCTAACACACTTGAAAATTAGTAGTAACACGTATTCCGCAATTGATAGAGATACCGTGGGGATCAGCTTTAGTGTGTAAATGTTCATGGAGGCACATCAGAGGTGGCATTCAGCAGGTTCTGACCAGTTCTGGAGAACCGGTAGCAGAGATTTGGAGTAGTTTGGAGAACCAGCAAATCTCGCCACTGACTGGCCCCGCCCCCATCTATTCCCTGCCTCCCGAATCCCAGCTGATTGGCTGGGTCTTCTTTGGTTGCCCTGCACAGGAGAATGGAGCTGGAAAGCAGGCTAGTGGGATGAGGAGGGAATGGAGATTTTGCAGTAACCTTCCCCTGCCATGCCTACCAAGCCATGCCCACAGAACAGATAGTAAAAAAAATTGAATCTCATCACTGAAGCGCATTAATGTCATCCCTAAATCTTCAAGCTACATTAATCTGTTATTTGATTATTCATTACAAAATAATCCTTCTCTCCTGATTACACACATAACATAGTAGTATTTTTTTGGTCCTAAGGACAATATCCTTAGGACTATTTTGTCTTTACAACAACCTCCATCAAGTGAGTTAGGCTGAGAATTAGAAGCAGGCCAAAATCACATTGGGCACATGATGGACCATTGGATGTTTGAATCACAAAAATTTCTTAATTCTAAAATTCAACCCTCTACCCTGTTGTTGCATTGCAAATATATCTTGCCTGAAATGTTGTACACTTGGTTTCACTATCTTTCATTTGCTTTGATGCCTCTGAGGACTGCTTGGTTTGAAGTTGTGGTTCACCCGACTTATTAAACCACGGCTTCAACTATAATTGAATCACAAAACTCTGAAGCATAACTGGATTTAAAGTCACAACTGCTTGGAACAGAGAGCACCTTAAACTTATCCTACCTTCCCTCAATATGCTGGCTTATCATCATAGCAAAACTTATATACATGGATGTTTCCACTACAAGTGCAACACCCAGAGACTATATTTCAGACTATATTTCAGCCAGGAAGGTGTGAGAGAGACAGAGAGAGAGAGAGAGAGAGACAGAGACAGAGAGAGACAGAGACAGACAGACGAGAGAGAGACAGAGAGATACCCAGAGAGAGACAGACAGAGAGAGAGACACACACAGACAGACAAAGACAGACAAAGAGAGAGACAGAGACAGAGAGACAAGAGAGAGACAGAGAGAGACAGACACAAAGACAGACAGAGAAAGACAGAGACAGACAGACAGAGACAGATGAGAGAGAGACAGAGAGACAGAGGGAGAGACACACAGAGAGAGACAGAGACAGACAGACAAAGAAACAAGAGAGAGACAGAGAGACAGAGACAGATAGAGAAGGTCACAGAGAGAGAGAGTCACACACACACAGAGAGATGTATGTCAAAGCCACTGTTCTGGATGAAACGCAAAGCATCCAGGAAGACATCAGCAAGATGGCGCCCAAAGATGATACTGAGAGAATGCCTGAAGCAGGAGGAAGATCAAGCAGAGGAGTGCCATGACAAGACAAGAGCCTGCATGAGATGTACCACCGAGAGATAGCTGAAATAGCAGACATTGAGAAATCCTACTAGTGGCTAGAAAGGGCTGGAGCAAAAGACAACACTGAGGCGCCGATCATAGCAGCAGAATAGGCACTAAGCAGCGACTCCATAGAAGCAGGGGTTGATTACATTACATAGATCCAAGGCTGTGCAGGGAGGCTTCAGAGGCAGTGGCATGGTGTATGATTTACGCAGGAACAGCATACACCGAATGGCACAACCAAGTAATTGGAATTGTATTCAGGAACCTCTGTACAGTGCATGGGCTAGACTAGATGTCCAGATGGGAGATCATGAAGGGTAAGAGGGCTAAGATCCTGACCCAGATAGACAGGCAGGTACTAGCCAGCCCACTGGATATTGTGATAGTAAGCAAGGACCAGAAGACAGTGGTGGTGATAGATGTAGCAGTATCAGGTGACGGCAATGTCAGGAAGAAGGAGGATGTGAAGCTGGAGAAGTACCAGGGCCTGAAGGAGGAACTAGAGAAGATATGGAAAGTAAGGGCCAACCTGGTCCTAGTGTTAGGAAAACAGTGGTGGGATTCAAACATTTTTACTACCGGTTCTGTGAGCGTGGCTTGGGGGGACGTGGCTTGGTGGGCGTGGCAAGGGAAGGATAGACTGCAAAATCCCCATTCCCTCCCCACCCCACTAACCTGCTTTCCAGCTCCATTCTCCTGTTCAGGGCAACCAAGAAGACACAGCCAATCAGATGGGACTTGGGAGGCGGACAATAGAGGGGGGCGGGGCCAGTCAGAGGCGGCATTTGCCGGTTCTCCGAACTACTCAGAATTTTTGCTACCGGTTCTCCAGAACCGGTCAGAACCTGCTGAATACCACCTCTGTAGTAGAAACCCTTGGGTCTGTGACACTTAAATTGGGAGAACAGCTCCAAAGTTCCAGGAAGGACATCAGAGCCCTCTGTCCAGAAGAGTGCAGGGCTAGGAGCAGCTAAGACCCGGTGTACAACCCTCAAACTCCCAGGTCTCTGGTAGAGGACCCCAGATTGAGGATGACATAGACCACCCATAGGGGCGAGGAGGAGATTTTCAGTCTCTATATTTATACATTGTAAGGAAGACTGTGACATTCAGAAGATAAGAAGAACCATGATGCTTGATCCACTTCTTCTTCAAACGATGGTGGCAGTTTTTCATCCTTCTGGATCAACCATGAATTATTTGGCAGAGAACAGTTCATAACTCAAAAAGCAGAACTACACCCTAAAGACACACGCATACACACCCTGAACAATTTCCTCTGCCTTTGCCCAGGTGCGCCTGGCCTGCATCTGCAGTATGAGCGACTCTCATATGTGAAATAGAAAAGGGCCTGATTCCACACTGAAACCAAGCTGGTTGCTTGGATGTTTGCAATGCTCATCCCTTTTATATCCATGGAGGGTAACCATGGAGGACAAAAACGGTTGGGAAAGCCAAAGGACGTCTCCAGTTGCCCTACATATTGTCTCTGCGATGAACAGAGCCATGCAGGCGCCTGAGGCCCAGGGAGAATTTTCAGCCTCCAAAAACTACCAGGATATAGTTAGCAATAAACAAGGCCTGCTGTTTATTGCCCTCTCTTACTCCATCCTCCTGGGAAACTTAAGATGTGGGGAAGATGTTCGGAGATACCAAAGACGCTCAAGGCACCTGCCAAGGAGACCTGGGAGGAGAGCATGGAAGAATTGCTCGCTTATTTTTCTGCCTTTGAAAGTTTCCTCTGCTTGGTATTAGCCAATTGTGGCTCAGTGGTGGGAGGGGGTTATTTGTCTTCTCTTTCTCCTGCTTCCTTCTTGTTGTCATAAATGGTTGCAAAAGAGTTATTATGTGTGTTATAGTTCTTGGGGGTTGAAAGTTGTTGTTGTTTTTTTCATTGAACCGTTCTCGTAGACAACAAGGTTTTAGAGTTCAAACAGATTTCAAAGTCTTTAAAATGCCACCATGGCTTTCTCATTTTGTTTTTGTTTTTTTTAAATTATCTCAGATTATGACTGGGGGCGGGGGTGGGTGGGTGGTATGGCTGTTTACCAGAACCATGGAATAAAAAGAACTGAACTTCACTTGCACAGTGTAAAGGTTAACTTGCAACCGTTGGATTGACTGTTAGATGTTCCAACCCTCCATCCCTCCATCCATCCATAGAGCCGCCCATCTCAACAAGCGATTCTGGGTGGCAAAAAGAATTAAAATAGAATAAAAACAATAATAAACATTATTAAACGTTAAAATACAGGCAGCCAAGAAACAACCCAAATAATTAACACAACCAAGAAGTGGGACCCTCTTCACAGTTGGAACAGGAGGCTCTGCAAAGATTTATTCTTTTCATGAGTAATCCTTCTATACAATAAAACAGCTGGTTTTGCAAAAATCTGCAATATTTGATGCACATCTAATACAATAAATTTTATTTGGAATAAACCCATCTCTGTATGTACAATTTTATCCATAGTTAAATTGAGACAATTAGCTAGTAAATTAATCTTCATAACAAGTGTTTCAGTTGTGAAATGGATCTATATGATGTTACATTGCTTGATTTCAGAATAGGATAATTCTGGAATTGTAAGATTTTTCTCCTTGATGTACAAAATTGCCTATTAATAAAATTGTGGTATTAAATGTATTGCCAATTAATCCATGTGGTTTCCTGTTTGTCTTTCCTTTAAAAACTACTTACCAGACCCAAAACAGAAGCTACTTAGGTTCAAGCTGCAACAGTTTCAATTACTGTTATATGGTTGTTGTGTTGATTAAGGACCACAATAAAGTTAAATTAGTAACTGCCTTCATAACATTCCACTGGAATGGAGTAGTGAATTGGGAGGTGGGATACTTCTTCATGGATCTTTCTAAAGACAAGTTTGCTTTGCACCCATGTACACATTAGACAAAAATGAGCTTCAGAGGGAAGATCTGAGGTAGTCATCAAAAGGAGGGGGAATTTCTGTGCTTGGATTGTATCAATGCAGATGGCAGATGAAGAAGAAGGGAGAAAAAAAGAAAAGTGAAAGGAGAAAAAAGGAGAAAGGAGAAAAGGGAAGGGGAGGGAGGAATAGAATTGAATGGAGTGAAATGGAATGGAGTAGAACAGAATGGAATGGAATATGGGAGGGGAGGAGAGGAGAGAACAGAAATGGAGAGAAGAGAAGAGAAGAGAAGAGAAGAGAAGAGAAGAGGAGGGAAGAGAGGAGAGGAGAGGAGAAGAGAGGAGAGGAGAGAATTCTTTATTGGCCAAGTGTGATTGGACACACAAAGAAGATAAGAGAAGGGAGAGAAGAAAAGAGAAGAGAAGAGAAGGGAAGGGAAGGGAAGGGGAGAGGAGAGGAGAGGAGAGGAGAGGAGAGGAGAGGAGAGGAGAAGAGAGGAGAGGAGAGGGGAGAAGAAGATAATTCCTTATTGGCCAAGTGTGATTGGACACACAAAGAAGATAAGAGAAGGGAGAGAAGAAAAGAGAAGAGCTCTCTAAAATCCTTCATATTCAGGGAGAAAATATAACTTAACCTTTTTCTTTATTGTGCTCTTTGTTCACTCTTCCTGAGACTTTGAATGAAATCTCTACCTCGATATGGATTTTAACACATAAAAACATTGGCCAACTGATGAGATTTTAGGAGTGGAAAAAGGAAATTGGTCTGTAACTTATCTTTCTTTCATCATTCTTTGCTACAGTTTTTCTCCTGTACAGTATTCACATTCACTTGAAGAACTGCAGAGCTATTCAATCTTCTTCATGTTCTTACCACCAACCCTCCTCCTCCTCCTCCTCTTCCCTCCTCCTCCTCCTAGATAAAACTACTCTTACGTCAAACTAAACTCCATGGTGACTGCATGAAAGTATCTCTACTGCTTTCTTGATAGTGGTACCAAAGTTGTTTGGTATTGTCTTCTTCTGGAATGTGTTTTGAACTTTTTAGTCTACTCTAGCCTATAATTCTGGGTGCGTAACCTCCCATTCAAGGACTAATCAGGTCTAACTTTGCTTCAAAATCAGCCAAAGTTAAGTAGACGCTGCAACTATACTTAATTCTCCTTCCTTACTGTGGGAAAGGAGTACTGGAAAAAGTAGCAAATTTGAAGAAAAGTTGGAAAGATGACACCAATCTAAAGGAAACGCCTTACAGTTATTTAAAGCAGGGTTCCCCAAACTTGGCAACTTGAAGATTTGAGGATTTCAACTCCCAGAATTCTCCAGCTGGTTATTCCACAAGTCTTCAAGTTGCCAAGTTTGGAGACCTCTGATCTCTGAAAGACCTCCAAAGTCTTTCCAGGGGAGTACCAGCAATGATTTCAATAACATAAAATGCCCCTTTCCCCACCACACCAATTTTCATTGGCTGGATTCACATATTGACCCAAGCCCCCGCTTATTCAACCATAGTTTATACAATAAACTAAGATTGGTTGGGTTTCTGCAAATATACCGAGCCACAGACAAACAAATTAAGATGAAGGCTCCTGGGTCCCCAAGATCAAGGAGAGGCAAAATGTAAGAAATGCAGATACAAATCTTTTCTCTGTGCATTAACAGAAATGAGAAGCTGTTGCTTGAGTTACCCTGAAAACATGTGCTATTACCTTTGTTATTATTTATTATAATTACAGTTTCTATTATTATTATAACTACCAACACCAAGCATTTTCTAAACAAGAGGGGAGGGAAATCTTGCTCAATCTCTCAGCCACTTTGCTGTTTTAGCTGTTTCATCCTCAGTCAGCCAAATTTGGCAAACATTGCCAAATACAACACATTGCATTAAAATTATATGCATTTCTCTCTGTTTACATTTTCTCTTCTCTTCCCTTCCCTTTCCTTCCTCCTTCCTCCTTTCTCCTTTTCTTTTTCTTTCTTTCTTAGGAAGCATCCATTTGTGTGGCTTTTGTGTGGAGAGCAGGGGAGAGGGGCTTATGAGAAGATGGACAGACTTAATTACAACAGCAATGAGTGCACCATTGGAAGGCCTGAAAAACCCACGTTAGGGACAGATCATCATGGAGAATTTTTTTTCCATATGGTCACTAGGAGTCGACATTGTCTTGATGGCTCTTAATCAATCTTTCCGTAATAACCCCCTTATGCCCCTTGATATGATCCTAGGAGGCAAGGGACGTAAAGTTCACCATCAGCCTTGGTCTTCTGACCAAGGGCAGGACCTTGAACATGTATCTATTCAATCATCCAAGATGCCGTTCAGTGCCAGGGGAAGGCAATGCAATAACCCTTCTGAAGTTAAATAGGGATGAGCCCCATGAGTATCAAGTTGAGAGGCTACCTGGAAACTCACCTCTGCATTTTCTTTCAAGGAACTAAAGATATCAATATGCAATCTATGCTGCTTCCTTTGGAAGAAATAAAAGACCACAAAGATGACCTGGGAACATAATATTGGTGACATGGGGGAGGCCTGTGCATAGATCTCGGCATGCCAAAAATTGCTGATAGACTTGCAAAGTGCCCCAGCTCGTTTTTACTTTTTATATTTTCTGCATATTTGTATTTTCTCCGTATTGGAACTGTGTGAGTAGCTGTTTTTACTTAAGCAGTCTTTTTATAAGCAGTATAGCTGGATTTCAATGGACTCAATAAACAGGCACGGTGCAAGAGAGACATTAGACCCAAGATTGTAAGGAATGTTGCAAAACTTCATAGAATGTTTGCATAGACCTTCTTGGAATTCTTTAACATAATTCTAAGTGTTTGGGCTCTATTTTCAGAATTTTAAAGAAACGGAACAGTGGGAGCTTCCTCTTTGCAGAACCAGCTGAAAAAACATGTATATCATAAAACATTAACGTCTATGGAAATTCTCAGCCATCCAAGTCATGGTTGTTCTAAAGGTGCTTTTCAAAAGGCAACTGGACTTTCTTTATTTTGCTTGAAGACGTTTTGCTTCTCATCTAAGAAGCTTTTTGAGTTCTGACTGAATGGTGGAAGATGGAAGGATTTATATTCCTTGCCTATCATCTGGTCATTAGCATTCTTTCAGAAAGGAAATTATAAGGAATATAAATCCTTCTATCCTTTGCCATTCAGTCAGAACTGAAAAAGCTTCTTGGATGAGAAGCAAATTGTCTTCAAAGAAAAGTCAAGTTGACTTTTGCAAAAGTATCTTTGGGATAAAACACTCATGTGTAAATTGCTCTTCCTGTGCACAGTTCCTGGGCAGCTGAGTTTCACTTCTATCTGTCTTTTCAGTTTTAAGGAGGTGGAAATTTCATGCACACATTTCAAGCTGTGTTATTGACATGAAGCATGTCCTAGCCACACCTCTGTTGGAATTAGCCTGGCTAGTTCCCATCCAGCTTTCCCACCATATTCCTTCAATCATGTTGTTGTTTTAGCTAGAAGTGTGTGAGGACCATGCCTTCTCTCAAGGTTTCTTTCCAAGGTCTTGTCCCTCAACTGCACATTCCTAAGCAGATTTCAATCTTACAGATTCTAAGACATCACAACATCTTTTGATGTTCACAGCATGCTGAAATGTTGGAGCAGGTGCTGGTGGAAGAATGACGGGATTGAAGTTTAAAACAGGAATGGAGGCCTGTTGTTTGTCTGGAAGAAAAGCTTCTGTGGATGATCAATGATTTTCCCCTCACAGTATACATTGTAGGAAGGATTCCTTGGGCTGAAGAAGTCATCAGAGCTAAATGCCTATGGAGATCCAGGTCAGGGGTTTTCAAACTTGACAGCTTTAAGACTTGTGGACTTCAACTCCCAGAATTCCTCCTCCAGTCATGTTAGTTTAGGAATTCTGGGAGTTGAAGTCCACAAGTCTTAAACTTGCCAAGTTTGAAGACCCTTGATCCAGGTCATGGTTGTCCCAAAGGTGCTTTCCAACTAGGCTTCCCTGGTTTCATTTTTCTCCTTGAAAATGTTTCGTTTCTCATCCAAGAAGCTCATCCAGAACTGAAGAAGTTTCTTGGATAAAAAAACAAATCATTTTCAAGGGAGAAAAAACACCAAGAAAGTCCAGTTGCCTTTTGGAAAAGCATCTTTGGAACAAGTCATCACAGCCAGATAGAGGAGTGGCCAAGAGATGTAGAGTGAAGGTTGATATTCCTCTCTCAGATTCCTAGGCCCTGACCCTTATCTAGAGCAGGGGTCTCCAACCTTGGCAACTTTAAGACTAGTGGACTTCAATTCCCAGAATTCTGAGAATTGAAGTCCACAAGTCTTAAAGTTGTCAAGGTTGGAGACCTCTGCTCTAGAGGGAAGGCTACAATTAATGATTTTAAAATGACTTTTACAAATATTTTGAAAAACGGCTTATTATGTGAATGAAGAGTTTTCTTACTATTATTGCTCTAATGCAAAAATATGTTTATATGAGGGAATTTTCCAAAACCATAACTAACTTTTGGAGAACTGTCTCCATACATCCCTTGTTGATGAGGTGAGAAACGCACAGATTAGACTGCCTAACCCTGATTATACAACATCGGGTGTGGTTGAAAAAAGACATCTATCTTTTGTCTTCAGAATAAATTATTAATCCCTCCCCCTCCACAGGTAGGCCTTTAAATGCCAGTTTCAAGTTCTCTAATATTTAAAAGAAAATAAACTTATCCCCATAGTTTTCTATTTCTGGAAATGGTTCCGAAGATTAAAACATTCAAAATGGGCCATTCCTTAAACATCTGTTTGTTGGTTTATTTTCTTTTAAAAATTTGACATCTTGTTTTCCTTCCATAGGATTCCCAGAGCAATTTTCATCTGCTAGACTGCTAGGTAGTTTACCTAGGTAAACTGCCTAGAAGTCTAGCAGATGAAAATTGCTCTCGGCTAAGGACCAGACCATGCTGTGAACATCATGTGGCTTTAGAACATGACAACCTTGAAATGAAGTTAAGGGAGAAGAAAGAACCATGTTGTGGCATGAAGACTAGCTGATTTATTATGGTAGAAACATCCTTAGATTCCACCCACTTCTTCAGACACACAGCTTTCTCCTGAGCTATGTCTGTGCATTAGATACCATTTGTTCAGTTGGAAGTGTTGCAAAGCATATGGCCTGTGACATGAAGGTAGGAATTCTACATCACTCTTAAGCGAAGGGCCAGGTCTCTGGCGAAGTCTCTAATGCTGGGAGAGGTGAGCAGTGATGAGATGGATGGACTCAGTTATAGTGGCATTAGGGACAGTATTGGAGGACAAGGTTAGGGACAGATGAGAGGAAGATGATATGCTAGATGACATCTATGTAACTATCATCTATCTAGCCATCATTTTTCTCGCTATCATCTCTCTCACTCTCATCATGGCTCTCATCATCATTGATCTCACTGTCTATCCATCCATCCACCCTCTTTCTCGCTATCATCACTCTCTCTCTCATCATTGCTCTCATTATCATTGCTCTCGCTGTCTGTCTATTTGTCTGTCTATCCATCCATCCATCCATCAACTTTTTCTCTCTCATCTCTCTCTCTCTCTCATCTATCTATTCATCCATCCATCCTTCCATCCATCCATCATCTTTCTCTCTGTCTATCATATATATATATCCATCTATCTTTCCATCTATCCATCTACCTATCTAATCTATCATCTGTCTACCCATCTTCAGCACATAATACATTTATTCACTGGAGTACTCATTCTCTCTAATTCTCAAAGAATTAAATGCCTGGACACTACCTTGGCACTGGACAAAACAATGAACCAAGCAATGTTTAACACTAGTTTAACACCTATATTTTCTCATCTCAATTTTTCCACCCCGTAAAGTCCATGGGGTAGGTTGGGCTGAGAGGCAGCAAGTGGCCCAAAGTCATCTTGTCCTGATCCAACACCTTAATCAGCAAAGCATTCAACAGGTATCAAAAGATAAAAAGTTTCCGGAGAAGTGACTTCCTTCAGTCCCAACATTTATTCTTTACCCTAATTATAAGGGGTGGGGTGGGGTGGAGTGGCAATCAAATTCTGGAAGAAAATGTGCGGTGGAATGCAGCGCATTTCCCAACAGTCAAGTAAAAAAAAAAACAACACAAAAAAACCACTGTGCCTTATTTCCCATCCCAGTCTTGGAAATTGCCTCCAGAAGCTGTGCCTTTTCACAAACATCTCAAGAAGAATAGAGCTTGCTGATGGAGCAGATTCCACCCCAAGCTGGGAGCTTCTCCAGTGGCAATAATGGTTAATTGTCAGCCCTTCCAGAGAGGGAAATTTTGCTTGTTAATTCAATGGAGGCAAATTGTAGCTCTTGGAAAAAAGGAAAAAGAAAAGGACACCTTAATTGGCGAATACAAAAGCAACAGCCCTATGTGGTATGCCACACCGGAAGTTCACACACCCTTGTGTCCTATCATTAGTGATTTCAAAATACCCCCAGCTGTTTACTCACACGGGCCAATAACATGTTTATGTTTCTTCATATATATACATAAATAAATGTTTTATACATATATATATATAAATAAATAAATGATAGATATACATAAATGAGATATATACATAAATGAGATATATAAATAAATGAGATATATAAATAAATGAGATATAAATAAATGAGATATATAAATAAATGATATATTCTTAAGATATATTCTTAAGTTTTCGCGGGTACTTACATGTATGGCATTCAGCTTTGTTCAGGTATTTTCCCACGTCATTGTAGTTGTGCTTTTAAAGTTGTAGCGACGTTTCAGCAGAATCTCATCTACAGAAGCCTGATGATGGCAGATGAGATTCTGCTGCGTTTCGATGAAGTCTCATTCATCATCTTCAGGCTTCGGCTCTTGCTTCTCAGAGTGATGTGAGATTGCAGCTGCTTCTTCTCACTCTGAGAAGCAAGAGCGAGACAAAGCCTGAAGATGATGAATGAGACTTCATCAACGTCCTAGATACTTGAATCTTAGCGGGAGAAAACCGAACAACCAAAGATCCACATATATATATATATATATATATATATATTCCACATACTGTAGTTCCAAACAGGGATAAGAATAGAACAGAAGACTGAATAGTCTTAAATGGGCATTGTACGGTATCAGAGGAATACATTTCTTGGTTTTCATGTTTTTAGAAATCTGGATTTTTCTTCTTCTTAAAAGATCTGTGCTTCACTAAATCAGTGTAAAGGAGGGGAAGGATTAAATGCAGGTAGTCCTCAACAATCATTCATTTAGTTACCATTTGAAGTTACAATGGTACTGAAAAAAAGCGACTTATGATCGTTTTTCGCACTTACAACCATCTCCATGGACCTGGATTAAAATTTGGGTGCTTGGCAACTAGCATGTATTTATGATAGTTACAGTGTCCTGGAGTCATGGGGACGCCTTTGGTGACCTTCTGACAAGCAGAGCCAATGGGATTCACTTAACAGCCATGTAACAATGGCAGTGCTTCACTTAACAGCTCTGGCAAGAAAGGTTGTAAAATGGGGCAAAGCTCCCAAACTGGCCACCAAGTTAGATCCCTACCAATAGGATCTCCCTTGTTAATTTGTAACATAAACAGTTTTGCTTTTCCATTGTAAAGTAAAATAACAGAATTGGAAAGGACTTTGGAGATCTTCTAGTCCAACCAGAGGTTCTGATCAGTTCTGTAGAACCGGTAGTGGAAATTTTGAGTAGTTTGGAGAACCGGCAAATGCCACCTCTGACTGGAGATTTTACAGTATCCTTCCCCTAACACGCCCACCAAGCCACGCCCACAGAACCAGTAGTAAAAAAATTTGAATCCCATCACTGGCCCCACCCCCACCTATTCTCTGCCTCCCGAGTCCCAGCTGATTGGCTGGGTCTTCTTTGGTTGTCCTGCAAGGAGAATGGAGCTGGAAAGCAAGTTAATGGGATCGGGAGGGTATGGGGATTTTACAGTATCCTTCCCTTGCCACACCTACCAAGCCACGCCCACCAAGCCACACCCACAAGCCCCTGTTGAAGAAGGAGACCCATTCCGGACAAATGGTTGTCCAACCTCTTCTTAAAAACCTCCAGTGGTAGAGCATCTACAACTTCTGAAGGCAAGCCAGGCCACCGCTCAATTGTTCTAAATCTCAGGACGATTCTCCTTCGTTCTGGGTTGGCCCTCTCCTTGATTACGCTTTTTGTCCTGTTCCAATTGAGAGGCAAATCTTAAAGGGGGGTGGGCAGAGCTTCAAATGTATAGCGTGGTTGCCATCTTCACTTTTTTTTTGACAACCCTCCTGCAGAACTCCTGCGAGCTATGCTCTTATTCGCTTGCACCTGTTAAGATAAACAGTCTCCCAAGGACAGGGAATTAACGTGGTTCCCTTTTTTTTTTCTTTTTGCTTTTGTGCAAAAATTTCCTTTTGTCTGGCTCACAGCAGGTCTCCTTCAATCTGTCCAAGAAGCTCCATGGTTGGTTCTGCTTGCCTTCTTCCAATGGCAAATGAACCTTCCATTAGGGTGAAATTAAATGACCCCACATTAGGGCTAATTTAAAGGCTAACCTTTCTATTCAACTGGTAACAAAAGCCATCAGAAGTCAACAGTGACCACACACAATTGCTCTCCTGGACATCTGCCCAGCTTCCTCTTAATCACCTGTATTTCTCTTCTGGAAAAGGGGTGTGTGGGACTTTAAGGAGGACTAATTACAACAATTTGACAAATGTCAGTGATATTTGGGGCTGAGGACTGCAGGTGTCCAGACTCATGTTAGTTTTAAACCCAGGGATACCAAATAGGCAGAAGCAGGAAAGGGAGATGGATCATTTAGTACCTGTGCAGGTAGTCAAGACAGGTGCAAAAGTCTTCTTACCTAGAAGAAAAGATGTCAAAATCTCATGTCACACCTGGGGAAATTCCTTCTCTGTGATGATTTAAAATGCAGTCTTTAGATTGATCTGGCCACCCTGTGCACAATCTATCCTTCAAAGAATAAAAGAGAGAGTGGGAGAAGGGAGGGGAGGAGATGACAAGAGGAAGGAGGAGGAGAAGGAGGAAGGAAGGAAGAAGGGAGGGAAGGAGGGAGGGAAGAAGGAAGAAAAAAGGAAGGAGGGAATGGTAAGGGAAGGGAAAGTTACTGTGACCTAATTTTGCATTCAAAGCTATTGTTAAATTAAAATAAAGTCAGGCAAATATCAGTACACAAAATTGGCAACTCTAATTTGGCTATGTCTGCAGTATACTACACGCTGCCTTATACACTTCAAAGCCAGGCAACTGCCCTTGTAAATTGTTATAATTAGCTTACTTTACTTTGCTTTATTGTCATTGCATCTCGTACAATGAAATTAAATACCATCTTCAGTGTACAATTTATGCCTATGAAAATAAACACAAACATACATCCCTCGCATTCCACACACTGAATTGAAAACCCCCGATATCGCATTAATATTGCAATATTAACTATCAAATCTGAGGATGGGGATTGCAAGGGTGAACCTGCGCTGTATGGGGGGGGAAAAAGGCATTTCCTACCACAGGCGGGCCTTCTGTGAAGGGTTATTTGCTGTCCCCAAAAATACAGTGAAATGAAACTTTGAAGAACAGGGAAAACCATGCAGAGTTGCCAGAGAAGACGGGGATGATGAAAGCTGCAGTGACGAGGTGTCACTGGCCCAGTGATGGGATTCAAAAATTTTTACTACTGGTTCTGTGGGCGCGGCTTGGTGGGCATGGCCGGGGAAGGATATACCTCAAAACCTCCATTCCCTCTCCACCCCACTACCCTACTTTCCAGCTCCGTTCTCCTGTGCAGGGCAACAAAAGAAGACCTAGCCGATCAGCTGGGACTCAATGGGAGGCAGAGAAGAGGTGAGGGCGGGGCCAGTCAGAGGTGGGATTTGCCGGTTCTCCGAACTACTCAAGGTTTCTGCTACCGGTTCTCCAGAACTGGTCAGAAGCTGCTGAATATCACCTCTGCGCTGGCCCCTCAGAAGATGCTCTCACTAAGGCCCACCTTGGCAGTGGACAGGATGGATAGGATGGATAGGATGAGCAACTGTTTGAGCTATTCCCTGCACTTCATAGGAAACCAGATTTTGTAAGTGCCCTGCATAAATTGCACTAACTTTGTACATCAATTGCTCATCTGAGCAGGAGGAGAGGCAACCTGGGATGGGGCAAGGAGGAGGAGGAGGAGGAGGAGGAGGAAGAAGTGGAGATGGTAAAAACATGATAAATAGTTTCGCCTTGCTGGTTGTCACATGACTGCTGCAGGACATAAAGCTTTGTCATCACCAGGCCTGATCATGTTACTGTGCCTTCAGCGCCTTCGTATTTGTGAAGAAAGAAAGAAAGAAAGAAAGAAAGAAAGAAAGAAAGAAAGAAAGAAAGAAAGAAAGAAAGAAAGAAAGAAAGAAAGAAAGAAAGAAGGGGGGAGGGAGGGAGGGAGGGAGGAGGGAGGGAGGAAGAAAGAAAGAAAGAAAGAAAGAAAGAAAGAAAGAAAGAAAGAAAGAAAGAAAGAAAGAAAGAAAGAAAGATGGAGGAAGGAAGGAAGAAAGGAAAGAAAGAAAGAAAGAAAGAAAGAAAGAAAGAAAGAAAGAAAGAAAGTAAGAAAGAAAGAAAAAAGAGAGGGAGGGAGGGAGGAAGAAGAAAGAAAGAAAGAAAGAAAGAAAGAAAGAAAGAAAGAAAGAAAGAAAGAAAGAGGAGGGAGGGAAGGAAGAAGGAAGAAAGGGAGAGGGGAGGAAGTGAAGGAGGGAGGGAAGAAGAAAGAGAGAAAGAGAGGAGAAAGAAAGAGAGAGTGGGGAGGGAGATCGGAAGGAGAAAGAAAGAAAGGGAGGGAGGGAGGGAAGGAAGGAAGAAGGAAGAAAGGGAGGGAGGAAGAAGAAAGAAAGAAGATAGGGATGGAAGAAGGAAGAAAGGGAGGAAGGGAAGGAGGCAGAAAGAAAGAGAGAAAAGAGAAAGAGAGGGAGGGAGAAAGAAAGAGAGTGGGGGGAGGGAGGATGGAAGGAGAAAGAAAGAAAGGGGAAGGAAGAAGGAAGAAAGAAGAGAGAGGGAGGGAAGGAAGGAGGAAGAAAGGGAGAGAGGGAGGAAGAGAAGGAGGGAGGGAGGGAGAAAGAGAAAGAAAGAGAGAAAGAGAGGGAGGGAGAAAGAGAGAGAGAGGGAGGGAGGGAGGGAGAAAGAGAGAAAGAGAGGGAGGGAGGAGAAAGAAAGAAGAGGGAGGGAGGAAGAAGGAAGAAAGGGAGGGAGGGAGGGAGAAAGAAAGAAAGAAGAGAGGGAGGGAAGGGAGGAGGAAGAAAGGGAGGGAGAGGGGAAGAAAGAGAAATTAAGAAAGGGAGGGAGGGAGAAAGAAAGATGAAAGGTAAGATGGGCACCCAGTACATTTTATAAATAAAGAAATAGTGAAAAATAAATAATACCATGGTGCTCTTGCATCAAACTATGAGGTCCACCTGCTGAGCCTGGCTTTTTGGCCATTTTGCTCACCAGAGGCTAGCCAGGCATCCCACAATTTATGACCTTTTTTTTGCCAGAAAACCAGCCTATACTTCTAGTTTTTGGCAAAAAATATGCTCTGGCAAATAAACAGTTTTGCTTAACAACCCCCGCAAAATAAGCTTGCAAAATTTGGTCAGTCACCTGGGTGGCCTAGCTGACAACCATCCTGACTTAAGGACCGTAATGGCCAGGCTCCATTATAGTCACAAATCAAGGATTACCTATACTCTCGAACCATATATGGCACAGGGGGCCAGGATGATCATGGAGAAATTTTTCTTGTGTTCTTCACCTCCTGGTTTCTGGATCTGGTGGCTGGACAGCAGAGTAAAAGGCTGAATTATATGCCAGCGTAAGTCATCAGTTAACCCCACCACGAGGCCCACACAGTTCGTGTTCTTCTTCATATATCGATTAGCAGTTCAGCAGTTCGAGCCCCACCTGCCCAAGGTTGACTCAGCCTTCCATCCTTCTGAGGTCAGTAAAAGGAGGGTGCAGATTGCTAGGGGAAAAATGCTGACTCTGTAACCCGCTTAGAGAGGGATGTAAAAGCACTGTGGAGCGGTATATAAGTCTAAGTGCTACTGCTATTTCTCCCCTCTTTTCCTTGGTGGTGCGGTCATTAGAATGCAAGTGTTGCAGGCAAACTCTGCCCACAGCCTGGAGTTCGATCCTGACTGGCTCCAGGTTGACTCAGCCTTCCATCGTTCCGGGGTTGGTAAAATGAAGACCCAGGTTTTGGGGGGCAAGAGGCTGACTCTGTAAACTGCTTAGAGAGGGCTGGAAAACACTGGGAAGCAGTATATAAGTCTGCTATTGCTTGGGAAGGAAGGAAGGAAGGAAGGAAGGAAGGAAGGAAGGAAGGAAGGAAAACAAGGAGAAGGAAGGAAGGAAGGAAGGAAGGAAGGAAGGAAGGAAGGAAGGAAGGAAGGAAGGAAAACAAGGAGAAGGAAGGAAGGAAGGAAAACAAGGAGAAGGAAGGAAGGAAGGAAGGAAAACAAGGAGAAGGAAGGAAGGAAGGAAAACAAGGGGAAGGAAGGAAGGAAGGAAAACAAGGAGAAGGAAGGAAGGAAGGAAAACAAGGAGAAGGAAGGAAAGAAGGAAGGAAGGAAGGAAGGAAGGAAGGAAGGAAGGAAGGAAGGAAGGAAGGAAAACAAGGAGAAGGAAGGAAAACAAGGAGAAGGAAGGAAAACAAGAGGAAGGAAGGAAGGAAGGAAGGAAGGAAAACAAGGAGAAAGGAAGGAAGGAAGGAAAACAAGGAGAAGGAAGGAAGGAAGGAATGAAGGAAGGAAAACAAGGAGAAGGAAGGAAGGAAGGAAGGAAGGAAGGAAGGAAGGAAGGAAGGAAGGAAGGAAGGAAGGAAAACAAGGAGAAGGAAGGAAAACAAGGGGAAGGAAGGAAGGAAGGAAGGAAGGAAGGAAGGAAAACAAGGAGAAGGAAGGAAGGAAGGAAAACAAGGAGAAGGAAGGAAGGAAGGAAGGAAGGAAGGAAAACAAGGAGAAGGAAGGAAGGAAGGAAAACAAGGGGAAGGAAGGAAGGAAGGAAGGAAAACAAGGGGAAGGAAGGAAGGAAGCCATGGTGGCACAGTGATCAGAATGCAGCATTGCAGGCAAACTCTGCCCATTGCCAAGAGTTCGATCCTGACTGGCTCCAGGTTGACTCAGCCTTCCATCCTTCCAGGGTTGGTAAAATGAGGACCCAGATTGTTGGGGGGGCAATAGGCTGACTGTATAAACGGCTTGGAGAAGGCTGTAAAAAGCACTAGGAAGTGGGATATAAGTCTATCGCTATTGCTATTAGGGAGAAAAACAGTGGTGGGATTCAATTTTTTTTTACTACCAGTTCTGTGGGCGGGGCTTGGTGGGCATGGCAGAGGAAAGATACTGTAAAATCTCCACATCTGGGGGAACGTTACTGCAAAATTCCCATTCCCTCCCCACCCCACTAACCTGCTTTCCAGCTCTGTTCTCCTGTGCAGGGCAATAAAAGAAGACCCAGCCAATTAGCTGCGACTCAATGGGAGGCAGAGAATAGGTGGTGGCGGGGCCAGTCAGAGGTGGGATTTTCTGGTTCTCCAAACTACTCAAAATTTCCGCTCCCGGTTCTCCAGGACTGCTCAGAGCAGAGGTGGCATTCAGCAGGTTCTGAGCAGTTCTGGAGAACCAGTAGCGGAAATTTTGAGTAGTTTGGAGAACCAGCAAATCCCACCTCTGACTGGCCCCGCCCCCATCTCTTCTCTGCCTCCCAAGTCCCAGCTGATTGGCTGGGTCTTCTTTGGTTACCCTGCACAGGAGAACGGAGCTGGAAAGCAGGTTAGTGGGGTGTGGAGGGAATGGGGATTTTACAGTATCCTTCCCCTGCCACACTCACCAAGCCACGCCCATTGAACTGGTAGTAAAAAAAAAATTGAATCCCACCACTGGGTCAGAGCCTGCTGAATGCCACCTGTGGAGAAAATACTAGTTAACTGTTTAATAATACAGACCTGCCTCTGGTTCATTCAATGACCAGGATCAGTCAGTTATGATCAGCTGAGTATTCTCTCGAGAGATAGAGACTCACATACTCTTTGGAGATGTCCTGATATCCTTACAAATCTAGAAAAAGCCGGTACAGCCCAGTCAAACCCTAATGCGTGAAGTCTAAAATTGGAAGGCGAGAGTAAGAAAAAAACCGGTCGTTTCTAGAAATGGCTTGAAAAGGAACCGTAAGGTGTAAAGTGGACGGAGAAATATTTCCCCATTCCTAAGTAACCTTCCCAACTACAGGTAGTTTTATGACCACAGTTGAGGCCCACATGGATGTGGCAAAGTGAGAAAGAAGTGAAGTGAGTGGTGCTCCGTTTTACGACTTTTCTCGCCACATTTGTATCACTGCAGGTCTTAAATCAGTAGCATGGTTGTTAAGTGAATTGGTTTTTCCCCATTGACTTTGCTCATCAAAATGTTGCAAAAGGAGATTGCATGAGCCCAGGGCCAGGACGCTGCAACCATCATCAACGTGAGTCAGGTGTCAAACACCTGAATGTAAATCACATGACACTGGGGGTCATAATGGTCATAAGTGTGAAAAATGGTCCTAAGTTACTTTTTTCCATGCCATTGTAACTTTGAATGGTCACTAAATGAACTGTTGTCAATTGAGAACTTCCTATAGTTTGCACAAAAGATTTTCATTCAGCTACCAGTTTGCCTCTTCCTCCAACACCCCCATATAGATAGAAACAAGACCATTCATTCAACCTAGAAGTAAGAAGAAACTTTCTGACAGCGAGACCAGTCGACCCGTGGAACAGAAGTTGCCTTTGGAAGTTGTGGGAGCTTCATCACTGGAGGCTTTCAAGAAGGGACTGGACTGGCACCGGTCAGAAATGGTGTAAGGTCTCTCGTTTGGGTGTAGGGGTTGGACTGGATGACCTACAAGGTCCCTTCCAACTCTGTTAATCTGTTACTCATTTACCAACTGTTTGAACTTTACAACAGCACTGAAAAAAGTGGCTTACAGGATCCAATCTGGATCAGTCCCGGGACCAGAGTTTTAGTTTTCCGAGATTTTGGATTTGTGCTGGAGCCCCTCCTCAGGGAAGCTCTCTCTGACACAGGGGTGCCAAACTCAAGACCTGGAAACAGCAAAGGACTGGCCCAGGGTGCCTGTGCATGCCAAAACAGGGCACAGAGGGGCCATGTGCAGCCCCCATGCACTCTGTCTTTAGCCTGGATGCAGAGCTGGTATTCAGCAGGTTCTGACCAGGGGTGGGTTTCTACCAGTTCGCACCTATTTGCGAAAACCGGTTGTTAACATTCTAAGCAGTTTGGAGAACTGGTTGTTAGAAGAAATTATTGGCCTAATCCTGTAAGGAAAGCAGGAAGGAAACATTCTGGTGTTGCTTACAGAAACTGCCTCTCCGTTAACCCTTTTTACATTCTTGGCAGGACTAGACTTCCTGTCTCAGGAACTTCTCTGGAGTTTTTTTCCCCCTCCTTTGCTGGTACTTTGCTTGTGTGGAGTGACCATTCAAAGTTACAATGGACTGAAAAAAGTGACTTATAACCATTTTTCACACTTACAATTGTTGCAGCATCCCCACAGTCATGAGAGGCCAGGCGAGGAGATGCGTGCCTCGATGTGAGTGATATTGAGTTGGCCACGCCCAGCCAATAACATGACCACCAAGCCACATCCACCCAGTCACATGACCACCAAGCCATGCCCACCAACTAAGCCACGCCCACAGCATTGGTTGTTAAAAAATCCCACCCCTGGTTCTGACCAGTTCTGGAGAACCGGTAGCGGAAATTTTGAGTAGTCCGGAGAACCGGCAAATACAGCCTCTGAATGGCCCTGCCCACGTCTATTCTTTGCCTCCCGAGTCCCAGCTGATTGGCTGGGTCTTCTTTGGTTGCCCTGCACAGGAGAACGGAGCTGGAAAGCAGGTGTGTGGGGTGTGGAGGGAATGGGGATTTTGCAGGATATTCTTCCCCTGTCATGCCCACGAAGCCATGCCACACCATGCCCACCAATCCACCCCCACAGAACCGGTAGTAAAAAAATTTGAATCTCACCACTGGCGTGCATGGCTCCCCCTATACCCTGTTTTGGCCAGCAGGCTGCTGCAGGAGGCATCCATCCCGTCTCCAACCCTGCCCCTCACCGGCCGACCCATGGAGTCTGGATCTGGAGTCTGGAAACTGGATTTCTTCGAGGGCCACATCAGCTTTGTAGGTCTCCTACAAAGCTGATGTGGCCCTCGAAGAAATCCAGTTTGACACCCCTGCTCTACCCCATTCTGGTGCGAGAGGGGCTCCAGCATGTCTCTAAAAGCTCAGAAGACCCAACCTCTGGTCCTGGGAGGACAGACCCAGATTGGATCCTGCAACATTATCCTGGGACACGTATATTTGTGAATGTGACTTGCAACTGGCCTTGGCACTTCCAACCGTCATCGCATCCCCATGATCATGTGATCAAAATTCGGGTGCTTGGCAACAGGCATGTGCTGGCTAGGGAATTCTGGGAGTTGAAGTCCACATTTCTTAAAGGCTTTGAGACTGAGAACCTGATTTATTAGACCTCCAAGTGATTGTAAAGTGTGGTTGTTGTTGTTTTTTGTCACCCCAGGCCATCCTAGCTCTCCCCTTGGACATTCTGATATTTTGTCCCTCGAGTGCAGATCTCAGAAGCCTTCAGTGGGCTTTAGTCAATACATTTAGGTTAATGTCTTAATTGGCTTGTAATTCTGGCAGCTGACTTTCACCATGCCTTAGTCAACCTGTTCTTAGTTTGCTTTTTTTTTTTTCCTGTTTGTTTAACCTCCTACCTAAGGAAGAGTTCGGTGAATGTCTAAAGCTAATTCTTAACGTTGTCAGTTTCGGTTAGCCCACATAAAGATATGGAGCTGAGATGCTATCTGGATCGCTGAGTGATGCAAAGTGATGCAAAGCGAATTCCTGGTGCCGTTATGTTTTATGGGCTTGGATCCAGAATCCCAAAGGGAATTATTGCAGGGCATAAGGAAACAATTTAACAACAACAGAAGAAGAAGAAACAGAGCTGGTCTCTGTCCTCACAGAACTTACACTTTTTGTCCACAAAAATGCATAAACCAGTTGTGACAGATAAAGCGTTAGCTCCAAATAAGCTAAGCCTCACCTCTCTTCCTTTCCTTTCCTTTCCTTTCCTTTCCTTTCCTTTCCTTTCCTTTCCTTTCCTTTCCTTCCCTTCCCTTCCCTTCTCTTCTCTTCCCTTCCCTTCCTCTAGCTTACCCTTCCCTACCCTACCTTATTCTCTCTGCCCTCCCCTCCTCCTCCTCCTCCTCCTCTTTTTCCTGTTCCTTTGGTGGAGGAACAACTGAACCACACACAATTCATCAGCTAAATTTGATCTGATGCAGTGGCAGTGTTGGGCTTATTCAAATCTGCCTGAAAAGAAGTTTGGATGTGATTCCTTGAGTCCTTGGAAGGATTGTTTAAGTGGGACCTTGAAACCTTTAACTCACAATAAACAGCTGTTTGCTGTAAAGAAAGAGCAGTGTGTTTTACGGGAGAGAAGCGCTGCCGTATTTCAGACGAATTGCAAACCCTTATGTATGATACAGATCAATCAATCATCGCATTCGTATCCCATCTTTAGAGGGAACAGATGGAACCCACATATTCAGAATGACATGCAAATGATGTGATTCATATCATTTGCATGATTATCTCATTTGCCTCTTCTGCCTTCTCCCCACCCACCTAAACCCTCGTGACCACCTTCCTTTCTGGTTCATAATTTTCTCCAACCCGCCATGGTAGCTTCACAGCCACCCTCGTTAAGTAGTTTAGGCTGAAAAGGGGTCATGGTGGCTTAATTTATTGTTTTAGTCCAACCAATGGGTTTGCGCAAGAACCATAATTATGGCTTAATGCAGGATATGGAATAAATAAATCAATGGCTGTATTTGTATACCATGTTTCAGCAAGTCAATTACTACACAAATTTAATGGCAGCATTTTCCCATCATGCTAAACTAGGTTAGAGATAACTGGGTTAGGGTTTTTTTGTGGATTAGTAGATTATGTGAACCTTACTTGTCTGATGCTATATGTTTTAGGGACCTGCGCAAACCCAGGAAAGAGTCAATTCAATAACCAGGCTAGCATATTGTGTGGATGTAACTCATAGCTGTCATAAAATTACTTATGAAATACTGGGGTTGAGGGAGAATTAGAACTTTTCCCAGTAGTTTGACCCCAGCACCAAGCTCTGTTAAACTACAGATAGTCCTCGACTTACCACCACAACTGAGCCCAGAATTCCTGTTAAGTGAGACATTTGTTAAGTGGGGTTTTTGCCCCATCTTGCAACCATTCTTGCCACTGTTGTTAAGTGAATCAGTGCAGTTATTAAATTAGTAACTTGCCAGATTTGCAGATGATACTAAGCTGGCAGGAACAGCTAACACCCAAGAAGATAGCCTCAAGATCCAGATGGATCTTGACAGACTAGGACACTTGGCCATATCTAACAAAATGAAATTCAGTGTAGAGAAAATAAAAGTCCTACCCTTAGGAAAGAAAAACCCAAAGGGTCACGTATAGACTGGGTGAAACCAGGCTCAATAGCAGTAACTGGGAGAGGGATCTTGGAGTCTTAGTGGACAACCAGCTAAATAGGAGCCAGTGGTGTGCAGCAGCAGCCAAAAAAGCCAATGCAATCCTAAATTGCATTAACGGAGGGATACAATCGAGATCAAGTGAGGTACTAATACCACTCTACGAAGCCTTAGTAAGGCCCCACCTAGAGTACTGCATCCAGTTTTGGTTACCACACTATAAAAAAGATGCTGAGCCTCTAGAAAGAGTGCAGAGAAGAGCAACCAGGGTGATTAGAGGAGTGGAGGCTAAAACATACAATGAATGGTTACAGGAACTGGGCCTGGCTAGTCTAGGGAAGAGAAGGACCAGGGGAGACAGAATAGAGGTCTTCCAATATTTGAGGGGCTGCCACAGAGATGAGGGAGGTCAAGCTATTTTCTAAAGCTCCTGTAGGCCAGACAAGGAATAATGGATGGAAACTGAACAAGGAGAGATTTAACCTGGAAACAAGGAGAAACTTTCTGACAGGGAGAACAGTCAACCAATGGAACATGCAGAAGTTGTGGGAGCGCCATCAGTTGAGACTTTCAAGAAGAGATTGGACTGCCATTTGTCAGAAATGGTGTAGGATCTCCTGGGTGGGGGTTTGGACTAGATGACCTATAAGGTCCCTTCCAACTCTGATTATCTGTTATCTGTTAGTAATACCGTTCTTAAGTGAATCTGGCTTCCCCGTTGACTTTGCTTGGCAGAAGGTCACAGAAGGTGATCACATGACCCATAGACACTGCAACGGTCGTAAATGAAAAACAGTTGCCAAGCGTCCGAATTCTGATCACGTGAACATGGAGATCTGCAAGGGTCACAAGTGTGAAAAACGCTCATAAGTCACTTGGTTCAGTGCTATTGCAACTCCAAACGGTTGCTCAATGAACTGTTTTAAGTCGAGGATTATCTGTATTCTATTCGGATCCTTGATCATCGTCCCTTTCATGTTCCGCATCCTTGACTTTTGATGACCTTGAAAGAATGAAGAGATGATGGTTGGGGTTCCCAGAGATTTGATGGCTCTGAACAAATCCCATCTGCATTTTCATGCAAAAGGCCCTCTCTGCCCCCTTAGGCCAGACGTCCGCTGGCCTTTTCTTGAACCAAGGTGAGAAAAGCCGAAAAGCTGATAAGGGCAGAGGGACCAATTGGGTGACCCTCCTGGACATCAGCCTTTCTGGCTCCAGTCAAGACACATCAAACAAGAGCAGGTGAATTTCACCCTTGCCCTTCTTGGCCTGGTATCTCCCCTCCCATCTTCCAGCCTGGCAGACTGACTCTTTCTCTTCCTGCAGGCTCTAAGACTCTGGGAACTCAAGCCAGCCTTCTCCAACTTAGTGGCCACCCAATGGCTGGGCTTCCACAGTCATAATTACAGCATCCGAAGCCAAGCTGCCATTTCAGGCTTCTGTCTGTGAGTCCTAACTTCACTTCACCACCTTTTTTGATTAATTTGGTTAGAGATGACATCCGAAGGGACAACTTCAGCAGATACACTTTTCATAGTCCAGGTCTCCATCTTGTAGGATGGTTGTCCAAAATGGGTGGTGGCTGTCATTACCATTTTTGGGAGGGCCCACCTACGGTCAGGAAACACACCAAGTCTCTTGCCCAATTCTACTTCCAGTCTAATGCTATTGTTAAGAACTGTTTGCAGCGAGTTTGTCATGGATTTCATTGTTTCTGAGTCAAGTCCCAACTAGCGTGGCCAGAGTCAAACGTCTCTGAAGGATGCCAGGTTGACTAAAGTGTTCTCTATCTGGCTACCTGGAAACTGCTTCCTACGCTCTTGGCCAGGTAGCTAAATCATAACTGAACGAGACAGGTTAGTAATTAATTCATGTTATATTGAGGGAACGGAGATGGCACCAGTGATGGATGAAGGAGTGCAGCTTATAAAAAGCCAGGGTGCCCTCAGAAGAAGACAATGTTCTTTCGGGAATATTTCACGGACAAGTAAAATCTGGGCCAAGTCAAAACGTGTTGGGATTGGCTTGTTGAAAATCAGGTTCTTTTCCGGAAGTTAGGCTCAAGGGGGTGTTAGGAAAACTGTCCCCCCCCAGGTTCCCCCAGAAAAAATGAGCCCCCTCCCCCGTGGCCTTTGAAAAACTTTATGCCCCAAGTTATAGTGCGTCTTCATCTTTATGAGGTCTAGATGTGCAGACGTCAACTCCCGAAATTCCCCAGCCAGCCAGGGAATTCTGGGAGTTAAAATCCACACATCTTGAAGCCACCAAGATTGAAAAACCCTGTTCGAAACCAGCTAAAGCTCCACAATTTGGTATTCGCCCACATGTGTTGGAGAGAAAGCTTTGGACAGGTGATGAGAAAGATGGGGATCTGGTGGGGTCCACCTTGGTCAACTGCACAACACGTTGCACAATATTTGACAGAGTTGGTGTGTTTCCGTGCGAGCCACCTGCTCATCCCAAGCCAAGAAAGAAGCAGAGAGAGAGAGAGAGAGAGAAACAGAAAAGATGACAGGTAGACAGACAGGTGTTGGAAGGAACTCTGGATTAATTTTGCACCAGCAAACCTGTTTATCCTACAAAAGAAAGCGAAAACATTCCTTTTGCAATGTTGGGCTGACTAAAAAACATCAGTGGGGGGCAATTAGCAAATGTTTCTGGTGGCCCCTAAGGGCGTGGGGATTTTTTTTTTTTTTGTCTTGGTGGAAAATGCCAATTATGGGATAACAAGCATCGTGATTACAAAACTCATGCCTTCTCATTGCGACAAAGAAAACAATGTGTCTTCCTTGCTTTTTTAAAAATGAAAAACACCTTGTGCACGTCAATAAAATGCATTCAGTGAACACATCCAATCTTGCATTTCGGAACCAAAACTCTATTAGGAGCAATGCAATACTGTCCCCTGCAATTCTTCTGATAAAGGGCCCTGCTCCTGGAACTGGAGGTTCGGTTTAGTGCTCCTTGCAAAGAACTATTTCTCTTTTTAATTCTATGGAGCTGACTATTCAGCTAGTACCGGGGAGAAGACTTAGTTAAGATGATGGTGGTTGTAAAATGGTTGGACTCCTTTGTTCAGCTTCATTCATTTCTGACACCCTCCAGAAATAAGGGGGCCACAACTGCACAACTGTCCAGCCAGCGGTTCTGTCACAAGCTACAGATGGGAGATGGCAAAACTTGCTTTTGCTATCCCCTCTCCCTTAACTTTCCTTGAAGGAAGATCAAGAGATCTAGTGCCTAAACAAATGAATTAAAGTGGCAGCCTGAACTGGGTTCAGTTAAAGTCCTAGTGGGATCCGTATAACGTAAGAATCTTGGTTGCTTGGAACCGTCAGGGGTGGGATTCTACCAGTTTGCACCTATTTGCTAGAACCGGTTGTTAACATTCTAAGCAGTTTGGAGAACCGGATGTTAGAAGAAATTACTGGTCTAATCCTGTAAGGAAGGCAGGAAGGAAACATTCTGGTGTTGCTTACAGAAACTGCCTCTCCATTAACCCTTATTACGTTCTTGGCAGGACTAGACTTCCTGTCTCTGGAACGTCACTGGTAGTTTTTTTCCCCTCCTTTGCTGGTACTTTGCTTGTGAGGAGTGACCATTCAAAGTTACAATGGCACTGAAAAAGTGACTTATGCCCGTTTTTCACACTTACAACTGTTGCAGCATCCCCACAGTCATGAGAGGCCAGGCGAGGAGATGCGTGCCTCAATGTGAATGGTATTGAGTTGGCCACACCCAGCCAGTCACATGAATACCAAGCCATGCCCACCAACTTAGCCACACCCACAGAGCCGGTTGTTAAAAAATTTGAATCCCACCCCTGGGTGCGCCCCCCCCTACACTCTGTTTTTTGCCTTCCTGGGCCCCAGGGAAGCCTTCTGGGAGCAAAAATGCCTTTCCAGGAGGCAGATATTTCTCTCTCTGGGCACAATGAGAGTGTATCTGCTGGGGAAAAAAACTCCGCATTGACGACAGGAAAGGCATCCGGCCAGTAAAACACTCTGCTAACTCCATTCAGGAGGCAAAAAAGGGGGGGGGTAGTTGCTGCAAAAAGAAGAAGCCACGCCCATGCAATCACATGACCATGCCCACCTAGCCACGCCCACAGAACTGGTTGTTAAAACATTTGAATCCCACCCCTGGGAACCGTGGATCATTTTTGTGGCTTCGTGCAGCGGTCGCCAACGGGTGGGCCGTGAGAAAATTTTGGTGGGCCACAGAGAAATCTCACCCCCAGAGCACCCCCCAAAGCAATTAATCCAGGCTGCGCAGAAACACAAGGCTGCTCAGCCCACATGGCCTGCAGGCACCCTCCCCGCCCACTCACTCCTTACACGGCAAACTTGTCTGCTAAGTTGTTATTTTTCCTTTTTCTGACCATCATCTGTTCTGCTGTGCTGGGAAATTTAGATTAGCTAGGAAGCAGGAAATGGTTGGATTTCTTGCTTTCTAGCTTAGCACAGCCGAACCTCCCTTAGGACTGAAGGTTTGCTTGCAAGCAAATTCTGTGCAGACTCACGGCAAGCAAATTTGAGAGACTGAGCTAGCCGATGGCAGATAGATAGATCACTGAATGATTCTGTGAGCAACTCAATCTGCCTGCTTTGCCTGATTTTGGATAAAAGTTGCTGTTTTTTAAAAATAAAAAATTCAATATTTACGTGCATGGTGTGTTGTGAGTTAATTTTGTGAGTTTGCTTGCTAGCAAATTTTATGTGACAGACTAAGCTAGCCAATGGCAGATAGATAGATTTCTGAATGAATCTGTGATTCTGTGAGCCAATCTGCCTGCCTGCTTTGCCTGATTTTGGGTAAAAATTGCTCTTTTTTAATAAAAAATTCAATATTTATATAAATATTTATAATATTTACATACAAGCCATGCCCAGACAGTCACATGACTACCAAGCCACACCCACAAATTAGGCCACACCCACAGAATCAGTTAGTGGTTCCTGGGATCTAAAATTATGAGTTTGGTGGTCCCTGAGGTCCAAAAGGTTAGCGACCCCTGGCTTAGTGTACGGAGTACATCATTGGATGAGTTTATGCAAAAGCATGATGCAAACCCAGAAAACTGGTTAATTCTATAAACAAGTTAGGTGTCAATGCATTTTTCCCTTTTTAAGATTTCTTTCTTCCTTTGAAAATAGTCAGGGGATATTGGGGGAGGAGCTGGAATGGAGACAGACAGACAGACAATAGATAGATAGATAGATGACAGAAATGGGCTGTACCTATTTTAATTTTTAAAAAAATCTGATGAATATAAATAAATATAAATTCATATATACTGTATCTATACATTTTGATCAATGATTAGATAGATAGATGATGAGAGGGACAGAGAAAGGCTATACATATTTTGATTTTTAAAAAATCTGATGAGAATGTACATACATTTCAATATATTTATATTTCAATCAATGACTAGATAATTGATAGATATTAGATAAGATAGATGATAGATAGATAGATAGATAGATAGATAGATAGATAGATAGATAGAAGACAGACGGACGGACAGATAGATGATAGATAGATAGATAGATAGATAGATAGATAATATTTATCTTGATCAATGACTAACAATAGATGGCCATTAATATTGATTTCAATCAATAACTAGACTATCTGAACAATTTCTATTGTGGATAGGAAATTTGTGTGAAACCTTCTGAGGAAATGCCCCTTTATTTGCTATCAAGGTGTCGAAACCTCTGCCAGATATATTTGCCAGGGGGGATTCCCACCTATTTTTGCCCCGCCCTAATATTAATGTCTGGCATGTAGACAACGGAGGGAAGATGGGAACGGGAGAAGAAAGAAAAGTCCACATTTGCATGGTTTTGTAAGAGATTCCAGCTTCTTTCCCCCAGGAGTGGCTGATGTTTCGGTGTCTTGATTTGTATTTCCTGATCAGCTCAGGAAATAACTGTCTGGCTGATACTCCTGATAGATCGATGAGTAACATGAAACGTTTTAAGGGATTCCCAAATTGCCTTTTCCACTTGGGAGGAGCTGAGACGAGTGGAATGAGTCAAGGCCACTTCACCACAACAGGATTCGGTGCCTGAGTAGATACTCACTCTCCCTTACTTCTTACTTCTAGGTGGCCTTGTTAGTAAAACTGAGACCAGACATGGCCAACCAGAGCACCCTCCAGGCATTTCCACTTCCAGAGTTTCTAGCTCAATGGCCTTCCCTGAGAATTCTGGGGGTTGAAGTCCATACCTCTGGGGGTTGTTCAATTGGTCCATCAGACCGTCGAAGTCTGATGGATGGAATGAGTTGAGAAAAATCAAGCGTGAGATGAGAACAAAAGAAGAACACGCAACGCAACTATCTTTAATATATGGAGTCAAGGAAGCACAACCACCGATTACACTCCCACCAACACTGACAGAGCAAGCCACTGTATGTATACAGAGACCAAACCCCACTCCCTTCTAATACTAATGACGTTATATAGTTGGGTCATGAAACGTCTGCAAGAAAATAACTCACTTCAAAATGGAAGCGTTATGTCCATTTTGAGCTCTGTAGGATAGCTGAGAATTCTGGCAATTGAGGTCCAGATATCTGGAGCATGTTAGTCAGTTCTGGAGCATTTGGGATGATAAATTCACATCCTGCGTGAATCAAGAAGACAGGACAGGTGGAGTACCTTATATTTGAGGGTGATCTAGTTTTACTATTTCCTATCCGTTCTATGTACTCATTTTGGGTGACTCCTCAGATGGTCTACGGCTAAGTGTTCTGCACTTTCAGTGACAGCTGTTGAAATGAAAGACTTTGTGTTATTTAAGACAAAGGATACTTTAAGAATACTATTCCCACTATACTTAAAGGATGTTTCTATGGAGTGTATCACAATGAATCCTCCACTATTATTCATATAAACTCTGCATGCATTTTTGACATCAGAAATATTTAGCTTTATAACCAGAGATTTTTTTTTTGGAACTAATGGACAAATAACTAGAAAAGTCCTGGAATGTTATTATTATGTAGAGATAGTCCTTGACTTATAACAGCTCATTTCATGACCATTCAAAGGTACAACAGCACTGGGAAAAAGTGACCTACGACCGTTTTTCATACTTAACAACAGTTGCAAGCATCCCCATGGTTATATGATCAGAATTCAGATGCTTGGCAACTGACTCATATTTATGACGGTTGCAGTGTCCTGGAGTCATGTGATCACCTTCTTATGACAAGCTAATTCATTGGGGAAGCCAGATTCATCCTGTTACTAATTTAACAACTGCAGTGATTCACTTAACAATTGTGGCAAGAACGGTCATAAAATGGGACAAAATTCATTTAATCACTGTCTTGCTTAGCAACAGAAATTGTGGGCTCAATTGTGGTCGTAGATTGAGAACTACCTGTATGACAACCGCAACAAGACTATTATAGCCTCAAAATTGGAAAGGTTTGACAGTATCCTCAACAGGGAAATGGTTGAGGATGACGGCTAAATTAACCCCCTTCATTAGAAAAAAAATCCCCAGTATCTCCATTTATTGCTAACAGGAAACTCTTACACACTTTTTGCATGAAATGGAAAAATTGCACTTAGGGTTTGTGGATTTGATGATTGGAAAAAGAAGTGAAAAATAGAAAAGAGTGAGGGTTTTTTTGTAATATAGAATAAGCGATAATTTGGTGATTTTGCTTAAATTTTTGCAAAGGAAATCAGCAGTTCCTTCATTTTATGCTTTCTTTCTGCGTTTTCTTTTTCTTTCTTTACCACTTTCACTCTTTATTAGTTTGCATTAGTTTTTATGTCTTTTCTAAAACCTTTCATAAAAACTTATTTTAAAAATCCAGTTTAGAAGAATGGCCATTTCTTGTTCCAAAAAGTTTATGGAGAGAGAAAAATGGGAGCGGACCCCTTGCAATGAAAGAGACCATCATTGTTTAGAAGTGTAACCTGTTGATATATCATATTTCCATGTGAATGGCATGCACTTTTGCAACCCAGAAGGTGTAACAGTGCTTTTTATCTCTTTGCCCTTTCTAAGAGTAGACATACCTATGTAAAAATGAGCTAATTTATACCATTTCCACATTCGGTGGAACAGATTGAATGTCTGGCTTTGAAACGAGAAGGCAAGAATGAAGTCCTACGACTTCAGAGAAGTACACCCAACAGGACAACTATAATGGAGCGTGTCTGTTGATGATGTTACAGGTGCTGGGCAAGAGGTGCTAATTATACTGGTGTAATCCAATTTCGGGTAGTGATTATAACTGTAATCCTGGCTAGGATTAGAGAGTTGTGTTTTCCATGAACAGATCATAATGCGATTGCTGGCAGACTGAAGCAGGGGAAACGTCTCTGCAAGAAAAATGTCACCTGGAAAAGGTGATGCTTAAAGGCTGGACTGCAACACCACAACTACCTAAAGGAAAAAAGTGTCCATCTCCTCATTTAGAACCCACCTCTTCTTCTGTGGCACCTCACCCAGAGCATTGGTGGCCAAAGAACCAAGCAGATGGTTGACTGCGGTGTCCCTCTACTGCAGCAACTCCCAGAATCCCCCAGCCAGTCTGTTGGTTTAGTGACTTAAATATTAATGATAGGAATGAGTCCCTCAAATCACAGTTAGAAGGTGCCGTTTAAGTAATTGAGTCTAATCTGCCATTCAGTGCAGAATTCCAGGTTAAACAAGCTTAGACAGACAATTGGACACTGCACTTAAACACGGACAGTGCAATGTGAGAATTGAGTAACTGATTCCACTTAGGAATCTATTTCCTATTTATCAACTTGCAAAACCACTCCCCCTTCGGTACATGGAAAAACCTTTCTCTGTGGAACCAGTCCCTGGTGCCAAAAGGTTGGGGCCACTGCCATAGACCTATTAACAGCCCCCGCCCCCCCTCGGTATGTATTAATTCTCAGTTCAGCCTCTGGTTTAGGGGGTCCTCAGAGTATGGCCAAAAAAGTAGAATTGGGTCAGGCTAAACCCATGAACGGCGTAGAACAATCCATCCAGAGTCTAGTTTTTTTATCTGCTTGCACACACTAGACAGAATCTTGTCAGATTCAACCCTTACTACTCTCATCCTAGTGGATATTCCGTGAGAGATTCTAGAGAGTAGCGACCCCAACTGTTATATCTGGGAGATCGGCCCCAGGTAGATCGGTCCCGGGTAGATCGGGTCGCATAGAGAGGCGAGACTCAAAGTGCACATTCGGCTCTTTATTGAATATACAGTTCAGTCCAGGACCTGCGAACCGCTTGGCTTTATTCAGCCGGCCAGCGGCTCGGCGGCCAATGGCAGCACTTTGAATTTCCTGTGATCAGCTGGGCCAATCGCGGTAGATTCTTAGCACGCCAATCATAGTCATTTAGTTAACCAATCGGGTTGCGGTCCGCGTGGACCAATCAGAACTCAGGATTTGGAGAATGTTAATATAGAACACCAACCCTCTTGCTCTGACTCCTATCCAGCTACTGTCTCTTTTCTCATCCCCTCCCTGGAATGTGCTACCTCCTTCCGGAGAAACTGCCCTTACACTATAGTCCATCACATCAAACTGTCCTCCATAAGCACAATCTCTCACAAGATGGCAGACACAGTGCACTCAGAGTTCCACTAGATTTTATGTGCATTGAATTTTTTAAAATCACGCATCGCATTATGAACAGGCAGGACTTCCTTCATACCATTTGGCTGCCATTTTGATATTTTTGATTACACCCTGATGACATCCCAGTTCCTTCTTCTCCAAGTCTTCTCGTTGGGAAACCTGAAAAGTTGTTTCCACCCATCAGCAGCAATATTGCAGTGATAGATAAAATATTGGATCAGGTTGGATTGAATTGGATTGGATTGGAATAGCTGCTCATCTCACATCTATTATTCTTTTGACCATGGATGGCTGACAACAGTGAATACATGAATTAAAACAGTAAAATACAAGTAAAACAGTGAAAACCCACAAAACTGAGTGAATATAATTCCTATTTTCCTAGAAGCAGGGCTGGCAATTACTTCAACCCAATCCTTTTCAAAGAAATGGCCGCCATCACAACCGTCCACTCCAACACTGACAGAGCTACAAGGCCATTTTTTCTTCTGGGGGAATTCTGAGAGTTGAAGTCCACGCATCTTAAAGTTGTCAAGGTTGAGAAACACCTCTGCTCTAGGCAGTTGCTATGCTGGCCATTAAACATGTTGGTGCCACCTGATCAACAAAATGGCCACAAACACTTCTTGAAGTAGGTGAGGGGTGTGTGCTGTAAACTGACCAGTGTCCTGTCCATGCACATGTTATTTGTTCACATATTTAAACAGAAAGCGGCTGCCTCTAAGACACTTAAGCTGTTTACAATCCAAACCCTTTTGACTATATGAATAACAGGTAGGACTAGCTGGAGGGAGAAAAGATCTCGGGGGTGGCGGGGGGGAGGAACACCAGGAATTTTCCTATTGCCAATTTTTAACCCTCTTTACGTAGGATACCGGGCAATTTCGGTATTGGTGGAGCTGGGGGTCAACTTGTTTGTTCTAACTTATAGCTTCTGGCTAGACAGGGTCTATTTCACACAGCGGAGAGAGTTACGCAGGTTGCATTCTGCAGATCTATCACAAGTCCTTGGGGTCACTCCGATGACCCGAGCTAATTTATGGCCAGGATAAGGGGAATGCCCCCATTCTGAAGTCTGTTGACATGTGCACACAATTGTTGACAATCCCAGAGAAATATTGTGAGTGTGACTTCCCCCCACCCCCATCTGCTGTTTTGCTTGCAGAAGAGAACAGAATAACAGAATTGCAGAAGAACAGAGTTGGAAGGGACCTTGTAGGTCATCTAGTCCAACCCCCCTGCCTACACCATTTTTGACAGATGGCAGTCCAATCCCCTTCTTGAAAGCTTCCAGTGATGAAGCTCCCACAACTTCTAAAGGCATCTTCTGTTCCATTAGTTGATTGTTCTCACTGTCAGAAAGTTTCTCCTTATTTCCAGGTTGAATCTCTCCTTGTTCAGTTTCCATCCATTATTCCTTGTCTGGCCTTCAGGTGCTTTGGAAAATAGCTTGACCCCTTCCTCCTCCCTGTGGCAGCCCCAATACAAATCTATGGTTGTTCTTTCTCTCACAATGCAACCACCACCATCTCCTTCTCTCTGGGAACTGTGTGTTTGTTATGCTTGTCATGTGATTACTTGAGCATTAATCCCAAAAACAAATATTGCAGCTCAGACCACTCCACACTGTCTAGTGTACACATTTTGAATTTGAATTTTGCAGAAGAGTATTTTCTTCTGTTTTAGTTCCCCGCACAATACCCAAACCAGGGCTGTATTTAATTTAGACTGAATTGGAAATAGGTTTCCTTGAATTCATATTTTAATGTTATTAAAGGAATGGAATTCAAAGCATCTGATTATTCCATGTGTGTTTAGAAAAGTTTAGTATTTTAAAAAGGGTGAAAAGAAAGTGTATTTTTCCCGGTAAGGTCAATGAATATGAAAGAATATAGTGAACTTTGCTAATAAAAATGGCGATAGCTCACAAAGGTTATTAGGTGCAAATAGAAATACATACTATTTCCATAGCAAGGAAGATAACACAGGAATGGTTAAATTGGTCATCTTATTCAAAGAAGAGAATATATGTAAGTACGTTTTTCACTTGGATAATACTTCTGGGTTTTGTGCTTGTGATGAAACAAAAGTGAAACTTTGACTTTGGTTTTGTTGATAGATTTGTCGTTATAGAAATGGCTAGTTATATAGTAACGTGTAAAAGCAAAAACTTGAGGCTGGAGTGTTTTTAATCTTGTACTGTGCTAAAAAGAATCGGAAGTCCACGCCTTTTTTTTTTCTTTGTACCTCCCATCTTCTTTCTCCTTTTCTTTGCCTTAATTTCCTATTTCTATTTTTCTTTGATTTTTATATATGAAATAAATAAATAACAATTATTCCATTGAATTCATTTCCCCTTCAGTCATGTAAAAATGATAACTTGGTGCGATTATTGGCTGAGTTTTGGAACGCTGAAGGGATAGGTCAGGCCTGCAGGCTCTAGATTTAAAGGACGTCCATGTTTAGGTCCAGCAGGCTGTATCTGCTCTGGAAGCCAAAATTTCCCATTAGGCCACTGGTTGTTTCAGTTATTAGTTCTTGTTCTCCTGCACTGATCAAACCCTCCTGTTCTTTCTCCCTTGTCAACATCTTTGCTTTAGTGCACCTGCGTTGTCACATACAAAGGAGCAGCGTCAATGGATTATGAACTGCGTTAACAGTTTAAGTTGTTCTGTACAGGACGTCCTTGACTCATGCCTATCCATTTAGTGACCATTGAAAGTTACAATGGCATTGAAAAAAAAATAAAGACTTATACTGGGTGAAAAAAATTGACTACGTGATAGAATTGGAGAAGTGGGGAAAAATGGGGGAAAAGAATTATAAATTCACAATATCGGCATCATATAGAGAACATTTGTACAAAATGTTCTACAGGTGGCACCTACCACCCGCTACAAATGTTCCCAAACAGATCATCTGAGTGTTGGAAATGCAAACAAAAGCAAGGAACATATTATCATGTGTGGTGGACATGCCCTGTAGTGAGAAAATATTGGATAAGGACAATAAAGTGAATAGAAGAAATAATTAAACAGCAAATTGAATTAAGACCGGAGAGTTTTCTATTAGGTATAATAACAGGGAAATATGATAAGAAAACAGAGCATTTAATGCTACATTTATTAATGACAGCAAAAATAACTTACGCACAGAATTGGAAAATGATAGTATGTTACCAGAGGAAAATGTGATAAGAAAAATACTAGAGTGTACCCAGATGTATAAATTGACCACGGAGATAAAGGAAAGAGAAGGAACGGATTATTATTTGACGTGGAATGTACTGTATGATTGGCTAAATAATAGATATGGAGTTGAACAGAGAAGATGACAATAGGATAATAAGGTAAAAGTTATAGTGGACAAAGATAGATTAAGCAATATAGACAAATGTATAGATAGTTAAGATTTACGTATGTATACAATCACGAAAGCATTGTAATGAATGGAAATGATGTTCTACATAAGAAAAATTATTTAATAGAAATTATTTTTTTTTTAAAGAAAAAAATGACTTACGACCTGTCCTCATATTTATTACCATTGCAGTATCCCTACAGTCATGTGATCAAAATTCGGGCCCTGGGCAACTGCCATGTATATTCACAATGAGTTGCAATGTCCTGGGATCGCCATTTGTAATCGTCAATGGGGGGGAAGCCGTTTTCAATTAACAACTGCATGATTCACTTAACGACCGCAGAGATTCGTTTAACAGCTGTGGCAAAATAGTCATAAGATTGGATGTGATTCATTTAACAACTGTCCTGCTTAGCAATGGAAATTCTGGTCCCGATTTCAGTTTTAAGTCGAGGGCTGCTGTAGCAAGAGTTCTGCTGTGTTCAGGTTTTGACAGAACATTTGCCATGCTGCTACTATTTTTAAAAAATATTTCCGGTATCTTCCCAGTTCTGCTCTGCTGCAATGCATTTTAATTCCCTGCTTTGCCTTTATTTTTAGACTGTCCTAAAGAGCTTTGTCCCGAGGTATATTTAGCAGGGGAGTGAAAGGGGAATGAGGAATTTCTCCCTTCTTTTGTCTTTTTCACCTCCACCTCTTTTTCCAAATGTATTCCAGAAGGTGGAGTACCACATGTTTTTAAATTGTAAAGAGACAAACTACTGCTTTAAAATGCCATGTTCCTTGGGGGAAAGAGGATGTTCATATTTTAAGATGATGGATGTTCTTGTGTCTTCTAATACAGTGGTTGCCAACCAGTGAGCTGGGGACCACTGGTGGTCCACGAGAAATTTTGGTGGTCCCCAGAGAAATGTCACCCCCAAAGCAATTAATTCAGGCTGCACGGGGACACAAGGCTGTGGCGCCCATATGGCCCGCGGGAACACAAGACTTGCATCACTTGCATTGCGAACACCACAAGGTAGTGAGGGGAGGGGGGAAAGGGCGGAGGGGGGGACTTGCCCCACTCACCCCACGTGCCTGGCCTGGCCACCTGGCTGCTTCTTTCCGCTTCTTTCTTCTTCTGCTTTTGGCTGCAAGAAAAGCAGCAAAAGTCTCTTTTTCTCTCCCCTAAACTCCACCAGAAATGAAATTTGGGGACCCTGCAAGGCATCCTGCCCCAAGAGGCTGCGCCGATGCAACAGGTCTCACAAAGATTCATTTCTGGAGTTTGGGAGAGAGAGAGAAAGACTTCTGCTGCTTCTGCTGCTTTCCTTGCATGAAGCCAAAAGTCTCTCTCTCTCTCTCTCTCTCTCTCAATCCCCCTGAGAATGGAGCTGGAGTTGGTATCCTGCGATCCCAAATAAAGAATGATCGATCGGTAGGAAAACGGGGTGGGGAATTTTCCTGCAGACTTTTAGGGGGATTTTCCCGGGGTCTCTGGTCTGTGGGATTTAAAATTATGAGTTTGGTGGTCCCTCAGGTCCAAAAGGTTGGCGACCCTTGTTCTAATAGAAGTACAGGTAGTCTTGACTTACAACCACAATTGAACCCACATTTTCGGTTGCTAAGTGGGACATTTGTGAAGTGGGTTTTAGCCCCGTTTTATGACTTCTGTTGCAACAGTTGTTAAACGAATCATTGCAGCTGTTAAGTGAATCTGGCTTCCCTCTTGACTTCGCTTGTCATAAGGTCGCAAAAGTGATCACATGATTCCCCAGACATTGCAACCGTGATAAATATGAGTGAGTTGCCAAGCATCCAAATTTTGGTCATGTGACTATGGGGTTGCTGCTGCAATGGTCGTACGTGTGAAAACCGGTCATAAGTCGCTTTTTTCAGTGACAGTGTAACTTTAAATGAACTGTGGCAAATTGAGGACTACCTGTAACCTGTGCTAGTGGTGGCACAGTTGTGCTTGTATGTAAGGCAGTGTTTAGCTGGCTAGTTATCACATAAAAGCCCTGCTTTAAAACTGGATTTACACATTGCCCTGAGCTACAATGTGGCTCAATAGTTTTGGCTCAGTGTGATCCATGAATGCAATTGTAATCGTTGACAAATGATAGCTTAACATGAAGTATGAACTGAGCCACTGTGGTGTCTTCAACAAACCACAGTTGGAAACAAACATAACATGCAAACCCAGCCTCTTTGTTGTTTTGACTAATAATAATTGCAAAAGGATATTTAATTCAACATTGCTCTGACCTTTTCTCTACCCAATGTGATGTTTTTAGCCTCTATGCTGTAGAAAAAGACATTTGGGAGAGGGGACATCTCCTGCTACCAATACTTCAAGTTTCCTCCCAAATGCAATGAACACCAGAATTTCTTCCTGTAGCAGACAAGGCAGCTTGATCCTACTCATGAGCAAGAAATGAAATATATCATCCCCTCTGTTTCTGATTACCAATATGGCCTTCTGGCATTCTGGCAACTGAACAAGGAGAGATTTAACTTGGAAATAAGGAGAAACTTTATGACAGTGAGAACTATCAACCAATAGAACAGATGTTGCCCTCGGAAGTTGTGGGAGCTTCATCACTGGAGGCTTTCAAGAAGAGACTTGACTGCCATTTGTCAGAAATGGTGTAGGGTCTCCCGCTTGGGCAGGGGGTTGGACTAAACGACCTACAAGGTCCCTTTCAACTCTGATTATCTGTTATCTGTTATCATTCAGAGATGGTTAGTCTCCATATCTGAAGGTCTATCCCAGCTTTTATGGTTCTTTGGTATGCCAGTATAAGTTGCAGAATTCCCAACTAGGACCAAATTCAACATCTGAGAAGAGAAGAATTCCATCCAGATCTTTGTTACTGAAAGACCAGGGTGGCTTTTGACTTGCAAAGGAACAAGGCACTATTTGTGACTTTCCCAGGTGGATTCTGACAAGCAAAGTCAATGGGGGGAAGCTGGATTCACTTAACAGCCACATGATTCACTCAACAACTATAATGATTCACTGAACAACCATGGCAAGAAAGGTCATAAAATCATGAACAATTCATTTAATAAGTGCTTAGCAACAAAAAAAAATTGGCCCCAATGTGATCATAAGTCAGGGACTACCGATAGATAAAAGAGAGAGAGAGAGACAGACAGAGAGACAGAGACAGAGACAGAGAGGCAGAGAGAGAAACACAGAGAGAGAAAGACAGAGAGACAGAGAGCAAGAGGCAGAGAAGAGAGACAGACAGACAGACAGACAGACAGACAGAGAATGGCTCAACCACCATCCCAACCCAAGTACTAGGAGAACTACCACTGTTTTTAACAATTGACAGAAATTCGATGGCGTGGGAGTCAGTACAGATGTCCAAGGGGGTATCATTCCACAGGGGAGGAACCATCACCGAGAAGATGATTATCACCTTCAAGGTGATGTTGCTTAGACTGAGGGGACCTGGCAAGTGCCCACTCTAGCTTATCTCACAGGTGGAAAATATGGGGCAAATTTGGTGGTTCACCACCCAATCAGCACTGTTACTAGGTTGATGCAGAATATAATCTCATCCCCAGAATTAAAGTGAGACTCAGCAGACCGTCCAACAGCTTCCGTCAATGGAACTGGGACAAAGAGAACATTTGCTCTTTACCCAAAGCAAACAAATATCTTAGGGCAAACCCAGGGTGCCTTGTCACATCAACCAATTAAAAGATACATCTTGAAAATCTATCTTGCCGCTAGCACTGTGCCAAAAAAATATCTCTGCATTAAGTTGATAGGAAAACATCTTTTCCCCAATTACATTTCAAAAGGAAAGATCATGTAGCTCAGTAAATTCCCCAAATTTGGCAACTTTTAAGACTTGTGGTCTTTAGCTCCCACAATGCTGGCTGGGGAATTCTGGAATTGAAGTCCACACATCTTAAAAATAAAAAGTTTGAAAAACAGTGGTTCATAGTTTAAACATAGATTTCGAAAGGACTATCAAATTCATCTAATTCAACTCTTAACTCACGGCAGGCTAATTAATTGCACACCCAGAAAATTGGTTAACTCAATAATCAGGTCAAGCATGATGTATGAATTTGACCTTGGACTCGTGGTAAGAGTGTACTCCTTTCCCAAGTGTAGCACTGCTGATTTGCAACATCTTGAAGTAAATAAAGTAATAATCTAAATATATTCCACAAGTTTGAAATAACTTGACTTGCACCTTTGTCGAAATCTCCACATTGCTCAACAAGTTCAACAGCCTTTAAATATATTATTTCCATCTTCCCCAAGTGTGGGCCCTACTGTTGTGTGCAAGAACATGGTCATCACAGCCTGCCATTCCTTGGACTTCAAGAAATATGGGCAACCTTCCACAAATTCTCCCTTCCAATTGAGTGAACTTCTTTGAAAAAATATTTCTCCCATTACAATTCTGTTCCTTAACAGATTAACAGAGTTGGAAGGGACCTTGCAGGTCATCTAGTCCAGCTTGTCCACCCCAGCAGAAGACCCTACACCATTTCTGACAAGTGGCAGTCCAATCTCTTTTTGAAAGCTGCCTTGGGAGGAACAGAGAAATCTTTCAGGTAGATGTTTTCAAATCGTAGAGTACAACAGCTCCATGAGCAAATTCCAGAGAGAGATCCCATTTAGTCTTGCTCTGCTGGATGAGATCAGCTCTCCTTCTCCCTCTTCCAAAGGTGGACCTTCCTTGGCTCCGTTCACAGGGATATCCCAGTGGATCCAGCCACAGATCCTGATGGTGTGCGCTTGGTCTATTTTTGAATTCCTGGATCATCTGTTAAACCATGAATGCAATTTTATAATGATGTTTTTTCTTATTTGTTTTCTGAATTATGTGCCTAGATAAAGACACATAATAAAAAACAATCATAACCCTAATTCCATAATAAAAAATAATAACTGGTAAGAGTTATAACTGTAACCACAACTTCAGGGCAACACCCAACCGTTGTTGGGTATAGAAAGCCTGTCTGCACTGCTGTTATTGCTGTTAGTTTGGACCCAATGATGGATTGCTAATTCTACAAGATCCTATAACTGGTTCATGTGGAAGTGATAGTTTTCCTCTTGTATGAAAAAGATAAGTCACAGTAGGAGTCAGTGCACTGATGGTTGGCTTGTCCAGGCAAAGCAGGAGCCACGTATGAGAGTGGTCTAATAGGTTTATTGAAGATACATACATTTATAATTTAAAAGAATAACAGAATGTTGTTGTTGTTGTTAGTTGTGAAGTTGTGTCCAATCCATCGCAACCCCATGGACAATGTTCCTCCAGGCCTTCCTGTCCTCTACCATCTCCCGGAGTCCATTTAAGCTCATGCCAAGTGCTTTAGTGACACCATCCAGCCGCCTCCTTCTCTGCCGTCCCCTTCTTCTTCTTTTTCTCTCAATCGTTCTCAGCATTAGGCATAAGGACTCCAGGGAGTCCTTCCTTCTCATTAAGTGGCCAAAGTCTTTGAGTTTCATTTTCAGGATCTGGCCTTCTAAAGAACAGTCAGGGTTGATCTCCTCTAGGACTGACCGATTTGATCATCTATAACAGAATAGGAAAGGACCTTGGAGGTGATCTAGTCCAACCCCCTGCTCAAACTGGAGACCCGGCCATTTCATACAAATGGCTGTCTAATCTCTTCTTAAAAACCTCCAGTGATGGAGCACCCACAATTTCTACAGGCAAGTCGTTCCACTGATTAATTGTTCTCACTATCAGGAAATTCCGCCTTAGTTCTAGGTTGCTTCTCTCCTTGATTAGTTTCCACCCATGGCTTCTTGTCCTGTCCTCGGGTGCTTTGGAGAATAGCTTGACTCCCTCTTCTTTGTGGCATCCCCTGAGATATTGGAACACTGCTATCATGTCTCCCCTAGTCCTTCTTTTCATCAGACTAGACATACCCAGTTCCTGCAACCGTTCTTCATATGTTTTAGCCTCCAGTCCCCTAAACATCTTTGTTGCTCTTCTCTGCACTCTTTCTAGATCCTCAACATCTTTTTTATGTTGTGGTGACCAAAACTGGATGCAGGATTCCAAGTGTGGCCTTACCAAGGCGTTATAAAGTGGTATTAACACTTCACATAGAGCTTCAAGTTAGAGTTAGATTCCTGTAGATGGCATTTCACTGCGGGGACCGTTGTACCACAAAATCTGAGAATATATGCCTTAAGACACAAAGCTAGGGAAAAAAAGAGATGGGTACTATTCTCATTTTTGGAGGTATAAACAAATGACAGCATTAGAGGGAAATGTTATTTTTAGAATTTGTCTTCAGCTTTCCCCCTGCTCCTTAAAGAATATTGATTCCCAGGGATAGATGGAAAAAAAGAGAAAGGGAGAGGCGCTTTTTTTTTTTTTTTCGTTTTCTCTCTCTATTTGGGCCTTCCTTTTTCCCCCAGCTTGTTCTGACATGCTGGATGGAATCCTCTGCTGCCTCCTTTTAACCCACTGAAGTGAGTCACACACCAAGCCCATCACTTTTCTGCTCGCTCTTGTTGCAACGTGTGGGTGACAGAAACTCTCCAGGAGGATGGGAGCTGCTTGAATAGTCAACGAGTTTTGTTTTTGTTGCATAAATCTTAGTTCTGAACAGCTGGGGTGGCTTGCGACAACATGGTTACAGCCTTGGAAAGCCCTCCGCCCCCAAACGACAAAACTTCTGTGGGCTCTAAAGACAACAAATTATCATTCAACATCGTTCAATTAAGCTTTCACGCCTGCGCCTTTATGCCAGTCAGTCCATGGTCCATCTGAAAATAAAATGAAAGTTAGAAAAAGGAATATTACTTTGGGTGTTTACTTCCTAACCTGGCCCCTTCCAGATTTGGGGGGGGGGGGACTACAAATCCCCAAATGGGCGGATGGTGGGTGTTGTAGTCCCAACAGGTTGTGGGAGGCAACTTCATGTGTATAAACCAGTTGACAGCATCTTTAAAAAGGCATTTATTATGCTTATCAGATTTGGGCTGCACTAACTTGGGAAGCAAAGGAATAGAAAACTTAACCATGCTACAATCTACTGGTCCTTGTTGACTGTATGTTAGAAGAAATTGGGCAAACCAAGAAAATGGATGAATTTAGAACATCTCGTTGAACATCTGGATTTTAGCAGCTGAGAGCCGGTAGATCTACTTTTACTGTGTGAGAAAGAGAGGGAAGACAAGTGTTTTCCAAAGCAAGATCTCTTGTCCCGTAGTTTTAATAAATACCTGTGTATTTATTAAACCTTCTGAGTAGGAAAACACCTGGAAGCCCAATGACCACATCCATAATGATTTAGCAGGGTCAGTACAAGGAGTGGATGAACTCAGTTGGGAGAGCTAGATGTTTCTTGACTTAAAAATGATGCTTTTGGTGTCCATAATTTTCAGTTTTCCCCACTCACCTTTCCACAGGCAAGGACAGAGGATACTTTGAGGGCTGCAAAACAAGGCTTGATGATCTCATGTGGCCCTGTGGCTTCCAATTGCCCATCCCTGGTGGAGATAAAATTAATGTAGAGTTATTGTATAAAAGTGGAAAGAAAATGATGTAAGGGCTGGAGCAGGCTCTATGGGGAAAGTGGATAAGGGTGTTATCCATAAAGCAGAATATTTGTAGCTCAGGGATGAAATGAGGGGGTCTGTGATGTTCACTGAGCTTGGTTGTTTTCTTGCAGATATTTCATTACTCAAACTAGGTAACATCATCAGTGTTAGGATTTCAGACAAGTTCAGAGACCACCAAGGATCCCACAAAAAAGGTGTATAAGAAGGGACACGTTACAGAATAGGAGTAGACAAAGAGGAAGTTATTCTCCCTTCTTTTCTCATAATATTAAGAATATGATGTTCAGAGATGTAGGTTAAAGAAAGCAAAAGTTAAGGATCCTTCCAACTATCTGAACTCCTGGCAGATTCGTGGACAGCTGTGTATGATTTCCTTGTCAATAACCTGGAAGCGATTTGCCACTGCTTTTTTCCAAGTTGTTTTGCTGTCTTCCGACTTGATCATTTCCCTATAATATTCCGGTGGTTTCCCATACACGTAGCAACCAGCTGCTTAGCTTTTCTTTCATGTCGGTGATGGGGAACTCATTTTAATTGAGCCTTGAGAAACCCTGGAATCCACTCCTGTGAGAAGTAGCGATGGCCACCACCAAAGCAAATGGCCAACTTCACAGAGGGATTAAGAATTTGCTTGGACAGTGATTATCAACCTTGGTCATTTTAAGATGTGTGGACTCCCAGTACTCCCCAGTCAGCTTGCTTCTGGGAGTTGAAGTCTACACATTTCAAAAGTGGGCAAATTTGAGAAATATACTGTCCTAGAAGATCAAAGGATCAGTGTAGTTCTCTACTACCTCTGACTTGTTTCAGAATAGGAATTCCTGGGGAAGATTCATGGGAATATGTTATTTCACTCACATTTTGCCTCCGCAGATGCTCCTGGTGGTCATTCACCGTTTCCAACCACAAAAAATATACACACACACACACACACACATACACAAACACACACACACACACAAAAGATTCTTCAACTTCAAGTTTTTTTCCTTTGAACTGGTTGTGTTCTTTTTACCTTTCCCAATTGATTCAAAATGGGAACTTTGATTAAGTTAGTCAAATGAGATTGCCAATCTAAAGTTACTCATTTCCATGGTCATCTTCAGAAGCAGAATAAACACTAAAATATCTAATAAGTAGCTCGATGACCTCTACAAAACTATGTGGTCGGGCTTAGTTTTGGGGGAGGAATATAAGGGGGGAAAATTCTGCCTCTGCCTACCAGCATCCGTCGGTATTGATCTGGCTAGTGTCCTGTGAGTGTGTGAGAGAGTTGAGGGCTGCTTGGAAATTGAAACAGTATTTGCTATGTGAGCAAGAAGGAGACAGCAAGGAGCCTGGGTGTGGCTTAGCTCAAGCGTTCTGTACTAAAGCTGATCGCTGCTGTGAAAGTAAAACTGAAACTGAAACTCCTCTCCTCTGCTTGTGTTTTACATTTGGAACTGATTTTTTTTTCAGGTGGGGAGTGGGAGTAGAACTCCTTAGCATGAGAGCGTGTTAATAATGATATAGGAAATACTAATGCTGTGATGGTCATTTCAAAAAATCCTTTCTTAGTGAGCACCTAGAAGCCAAGAGGAAGATAAGTGCCAAATTTCAAGTTTGTAGGCTTTACAGTTCTGGAGATTTTGTGATGATGCGTGAGTGGTATTTCGCTTTTATATATATATATATATATATATATATATACACACACACACACACATACATACATACATACATACATACATACATACATACATACAATTTTACAGCACAGTGGAAAATAACAATTACAGCATAGCTATAAACAGGAATGCTGAAGGGTTATAGCAATAGTAATAGCACTTAGACTTATATACCACTTCATAGTGCTTTACAGCCCTCTCTAAGCAGTTTACAAGAGCCGACATATTGCCCCCAACAATTTGGGTCCTCATTTTATCCTTCTTGAACGGGTGGAAGGTTATATTGAAATTGCCTGGGAAAATGCAAAGCTTGTGACTTGCCACCTATAACAAGGGATTTGGAATCAAAGAATGATTATACTATTGGGGGTCCATCACAGAAAAGCCTCCATTTTTGGATTCTACCTCTCTTATCTCTGTGAATATTCACAGCAGGACATCAGAGGGATTCTAAGTCACTGTTTATCAGGGGTGTCAAACTCAAGGCCCGTGGGGTGCTTAAATCTAGCCCATGGGGCCACCCTAGAAACAGTGAGGGAGTGGTCCGCTGTGCCCCTGCCAGTAAAAATGGGCTCCCAAGCTCTGTTTCCAGCTGTGACGGCCTCCTGCAACCTTCTGCCAATGAAAATGGGCTCCCAAGCTCTGTTTCCAGATGCGACAGCCTCCTGCAACCCTCTGCCAGAGAAAACGGAGCTCGGGAGTTCCATTTTCCCTGGCAGAAGGTTGCAGGAGGCTGTTGCAACCGGAAACAAAGCGTGGGAGTCTATTTTTGCTGGCAAAGTGTTCTGCCACAGGCACCCCCAACACAAGTGCTACTGAGCTGACAGTGCCCACCCTGGCCACACACACACACACATATGTCAAACACAACCTTCATATGGCCCTCAATGAAATTGAGTTTGACACCCCTGGTGTTTATCAACCCCAGCAACTTGTGAGGGCTTCAGCTCCCAGAATCCCTGAGGTGGCCTGCTGACTGGGGGATTCTGGGAGTTGAAACCCACCCAGCTAAAACTGGCTGAGGTTGAGCAACCCCGTTCTAAGCAGAGGACACGTCTGAAGGACAGATGGCCCTCGAGATTAAAAGTACCCCCTCCCACTGCCATACTCACAACAGGAGAACATAGCACGTTCACACCCCTTGGGTGTGTCAGGATGAATGCGCAAGAATATTCTTGTAAAGTAAATGTTTCCCCAATCTGCATTCTGAAATTGAAGATTACAGAATGTAAATAGCACCCTGGATGGATTACAAAACAGAGAAATGACACATCACACACTCCTGGCATCACTCTGAGTCCATTGTAGCCTCCATGTGGGCATAATTGCATTTGTATGTTTTGGCATCCCTACGAGAGAGTTCAGTTATCCTTGCGTATATTCTACCGCCAGGAATTTAATGGCAGCCCTTGATCAGACAATGTTTGGGGGCTGCCAGCAGACTTGGGATTTTAAAAGTGTGTGTTAAACGCGCTCACAAAATGGGAAACTTTCCCAAAGGAGCTGCTAGGGTGGGCATGGCCTGCCACAAAGCCCTCCTGGTGAGAAGGCAAAAATGATTGCCTGGCATAATTTCTATGGTGGCATTCAAGTCCAAGGGCATGGCTGAAAGTAAATATAATGCTAGATCAGTGATGGTGAACCTTCTCGGCACCGAGTGCCCAAACTGGAACATGCTACATGCGCCGAAGTGCTGGAATACCAAAGACCAGCTGGCTGGTGCATGCGTGCCCATTTTTTAACTGTTTTTGGCCATTTATGGGACCGTTTGGGGCTGTTTTCAGGCCATGTTTGTGCCATTTTCACGTCAAAAACGATCCAAAAATGGTCTGAAAATGGCACAAAAATGGCCTGTTTTTTGGCCGTTTGGGGGGCATTTTTGGCCATTTTCTGGATCGTTTTCCAGACCATTTCCAGGCCATTTTCCAGGCTGTTTTCAGTCCATTTTTGGTCTGAAAACAGCCTGAAAATGCTCCAAAAATGTCCTGAAAAAGGCCCAGAAAATGGCCTGTTTTGGGGGTGATTTGGGGGCCATTTTCTGGTGCTCTGGCCGGCACATCAGAAACCAGAAAAGTAGCTGGTGACAGTACCCATGTGCCCACTGAGAGGGCTCCGCATGCTACCTCTGGCATGCATGCCACAAGTTCGCCATCATGGTACTAGATGCTGGCACTTCATTCTGCAGCATAGCAACTTTCTCTTTAAGCAAACAACCATTTTAAACACAGGAGGGAAAAGAAGGGAAGTCTAGCAGGGTATTGGTGGCCCCCAAGCGCCATGTCACCCCCTCCTTTGCCCACAGAAGGTCTCAGGTTCCTTCTGAACCTTCTCCTGCAGGCTAAGCCAAGTCCCCGTCCAAGAGCCTTCAGGGGTGCTGGTGTGGTGCGTGAGATGGACCAGTTTCCTCACACAAAAGAAGATATCTTCCATATTCTCACTCCGGCCCTTATGGGCCAGGCGCAGTATGGAGGATAAGCTATTGTATGTGATGTGCATGTCTGTAGAAAAGAGGGGAATTCCAAAATTATATTGTCCCAGATTGTCTAGTCCTGTGCCGTCATTTAAGACTATTAACACGATGAACACTATCAACGCTATTAGCAGTGGATCAGTTTGGCTTGTGTGCATCAGTCATTGTAATACCATTTTCATGTGATTATTTCATGTATTTTATACATTCTTATTTATCTTTTGATCCTGTCATATACACCTTTGCTTTCATAAATAGATGATAGGTACATGAAGCAATTCTATGACTGGATATTTTATTCTGCCTGGCTTCATAACTAAATAAACCATTTAAAATTGAAATTTTGCTGGTGCAGCTTTGCTAAGTCCAAGAGTAAAAAAAAAACGTCCCCCTTTTAAAATTCTCCTGCCTCACCTCACTTGCATCACTTTTACTCTTCCTTCAATCACCCTCTCCCCTCTTTTTTCTTTCTTTCTTTTTTTTGGGGGGCGGGGGCAGATACCACACCATGCCCTTGCTGGCTGCAGGCAGAATTGCATTTTTCTGCATCCTTTAAAGAATGGCCGATATCCTACCAAATTGTCTCCCTCCACTGCCTTTAAAACCCTTCCACCTGATGAGCAGAAAACAAACTTTTCTATTAGGGAAACCTACACTCTGGGACTTTCTCTCCTTTATTTCTCCTCCCCTCCAAGACCCCTTTCAATTCACTTCATCTCTACACACACACACCCCCACACACACGCACACACACACCCTTGTCCCGATATGGCAGCTCTTCCTCCCTGCCTGGTTTGCAAAGGGTTAACTGCTGCACCTGCTTGAGGTGTACCTGTCTCCTGGCACCTGTCTCTCCCAGCCAATCAGGCGCGAGAATCTGACAGAACCTACCTGTCAGCAGAACGCCTGTACAACATAAACCTCTAACTTGAAAGAAAGTCTTCACTTTACAGCTGATGACTCTCTTTCGACGGTGCTAGGAGCGCTTCAGCCAAGGAGGGAAAGGAAACTAACCATCTTTTGGCTAAGCCGACATTGGAAAACCTGGGCGGACCATGTCTAATGACGTTGAGTAAGTAGTGGACTGATTTTTCTGACCCCGCTGCGTTTCGAGAGCGACGGGATTCGAAGTTGGCTTTTGCCGCCGCCGCCGCGCGACTTTTTAGCAGCTTTTTCTCACCGACAACAAGGGGAGGGGGAAAGGATTAGGAAACTAGAAATCGACATTCCAAGCTCCTTCGGTTGTATTTCCCTTTTAAAAAGAATGAGCTGCTTTAATTAACTGGGAGTGGGTTGCTGAGTTTGGTTTTCAGAAATAATGGCAGTCTTTTCCGCGTTAGCGGGGCGTGGGACGCTACATATTTTTGCAAACTTGCCCGGGGTGCAACTGAAGTTTGTGATATTCCACCCTCCCTCTCGCAAATGCCAGTTGAGTTGGGAAAGAGTTATGTTTTGTCTCTTAATGTTTGAGGAAACAGCCGCGCAAGGGAACTGTCGTCCCTTTCCTGTAGGGTAACAGCTAAGCCGGTAGTTATTTCCTCTGGAATTTTGGATGTTTATTATTTTTGGATATGACCCCGGATTTATGGTTATTTCATAAGAATATCTCACCTGGGAGAGGATTCAAGATTCTCCCCAGGATATAAGAGGGGTGCTTCTGAATTTCTGCTGGTCGGTGGATAAAGCTGTTGGGAAGCAGAGATGGTTTTTTTTTTTCTTTTTCTTTCAAAAAGCCTGTCAAAATGGACATTTTATTCACCTCTTGTTGGGAAAGAACAAATAGGGGGAACCCAAAACTTCATCTGGTAGCCACTTATGCACAGTAATGTAAAAAAGAAAGAAAATGCTTTCTAGACAATGCGATTTCTGAATAGTAATGAGCACTATACAGGTAAAGGATGATTTTCTTATATAAGCAAATAGATCAGTGGCGCGCTAGATTATTAGCTAAGGCTGTTACCTGTTACAGATAAACCCATTGAGCGTAATGGCATGTACTTTTCTGCATAAGTAGATATAGGAATGCCGAGATTATGTTGCCACGCAGTTTGCTGTGGAAATGCAGGGCAAACACTTTCCTTGTGGGACAAATGTTAGGAGGCGAGGCCTGCCCCATCAGAGGTAATCTTTAGCTGGCAGGCTTCCAGAAGTGAGGGCTGACACTCCACTTGTGTTGACTCAGATAATAACATAATCTACACTCAAAGGAGATGTCCTGACAGCTTTGAAGTTGGTTCACTTGTGATTCATCCCCACATACTTCCTTTACAGAATTGGGTTAGAGAAAACAGGTGTTTAAATGGCTTGGAATGGAACAAAAACCTTGAAGTAATTTGCTGAGGATTGGATCTTCGCAAGAAGTGAAGAAGCCCGTCCTAAACTAACTTGGATTTAATGTTACGTGCGCACCTATAGATAATTGACACACCCAGTGCAGCTAATGGACGTCTCCTCACATCTTTAATAAACACAGGCCAGATTTTTTTAAAAAAACAATGCAGGCTGTGTGGGCTTTGAGATGAGTCTTTCTGAGTCTATTATTTTGGGTGTTCTAATACAGAAGGTTATAACCATGAAAAGACATGTGGATTTTTATAGAGCAAAACGTTTATTGATGAAGGCACAGCAGAGGTAATTTTACAGCAACACATAAAGTAGGGTTGTTGTTGTTTTGTTTGGGTTGTTTCTTTTTAAAGGGTTGCTTGAGGCACAATGTGGCTGGATTCTCATTTCAAATTGTGCAGTTGGCTTATTTGCAGAGAATACAGTGGTAATAATGAGATGACATTGTGGAATGAGTGAAAAAAACAGCTGGAACGATTTGTTGGATTCATACAGGCTAAAGCCATACATTTATTTGTCTGATTTAGTTTTGAAGGTGCCATCTGTTTAAACCAGGGGTCCCCAAACTTGGCAACTTTAAGAATGGAATAGAATACTTTATTGGCCAAGTGTGATTGGACACACAAGGAATTTGTCTCGGTGTAAATGCTCTCAGTATACATAAAGAAAAGGTACATTAGTTAAGAATCAAGAATCATAACGTACAACACTTAATGATAGTCATAGGGTACAATCAACAATCAAATCATACTAGGAAACAGTCAATATAAATCGTAAGGATACAAGCAACAAAGTTACAATCCTACAATCACAAGTGGGAGGGGATGGGTGATAAGGAGTGATGAGAAGATTAACAGTAATAGTAGTGCACACTTTGTAAATAGTTGAACAGTGTTCAACAATGGCTGGAGAATTCTGGGAGTTGAAGTCCACAGGTCTTAAAGTTGCCAAGTTTGGAGACCTCTGGTTTAAACCCTAAGTGAGGATAATGTGTGAGCTCAGCCGATATTTGGTTTATTCAATAAACCAAAGTTTTCTGCCATGTGCGAAGGCAGTCTTTAACCTGAAAAGTGGTTAATTGTGATTTCTGGATCTCAACTGTAAAGAGAATGTAGTGTTTTCTCATAGAGATAGATGGACAGATGGAAAGAGAGAGATCCTTGAAATAACTTATTCCTTTGCTTGAGAACAACCTGTGCATGTGAGTTATTTCATACATCCAGGTTCGAGGTCAGTTTTTCTATTGCAATTGCAACCTGCTTTGAGCAAGTAATACTTTTCATTGCATGAAGATGGTAACAGGAAAATCCGCATTCATGGAATTTTCTTACTTCAGCCTGCCATTAATGGTGCAATGGTGGGGCTGAGGAGCAAATGGACAAGCTTGTTTCAGAGAGAAATCTTTTTGTCTTGATTTATGCCCTTTTCCACCAGTGAAATTGCAGTAAATTACAGATACCTCTTCCTACCCAGCAGCTCAGCTCAAAGATGTCCACAGTAATAACAGCTCTTACATATCTCTTGTAGCAATTTTTTTTTTTCTCTAGTTGCTCCAAGCATTCAGCAAATGTCTATTTGGACATATTCCAGGGAAATATTTAAGATCGTGCCTGCTCTCCTCATTTGTGGGTATGCAGCCTGGGCCTTTTTTGATGTGCTATGAAAGGAAACTGTTTCTGGCTTGCGTGGATAGCTGTTACCATAAGCTATATCTGCCTTTTTCTTTATCTGCAAGAGTAGTAAATAAAAAACCTCTTGTACATGTCTGTGCATTGTATGTAAATGAGTAAAGCTTTAAGGACACACACGGCTGTCACCTTGGGGTTCTGGACATCTTCTCCCCTTGGACACCCCTGATATTTCCAAATCTTCAGAATGCATCCAGGATGTTTCAGGTGATTTTTCTGCTTGATCCCACTCTGTTCGATCTTTTCCAAGATTGCTCAACTGTCCTTGGCAGCATCCTTTACCTTTGCCTCTAAGGCCCGGGGCTGATTGTGGGGGGTGGGGTGAAGTGGGGAGATAACTGCCAATGGCTTATTTATGTTCTCTGTGGAATCTGCAGCCAGTTTTAGATCAGACTTGGGCTAACTTTGGCTCCTTTATGACATGAGGCTGTCTGCAATTACCTGTCTCTGTTGTCTGCAAGCTATAAGATGTGTGCATGTACACATATTCACACACACTTACACACTCATCCGTACGGAAGAACCCGTGTCTTTCAAATGATGCCTTTCCTGAGGGCAATTGTTCTATTTTAAAGGAAACCCCTTTGGATAAAAAAAAGAATGACTTTTCACAAACCATCACCACTGTGTTTGCAAAGAGTTCAGAGTTTCGGAAAAGAGAAAGATTTGCATGTTGTTCTCTCCCCCATCTCGTCCCCCCCAAAAACCATCCTTTTGAAGAACCTGCATTCTGTGGCTTTCCTTTGAAATCTTCCCGACCATCATGATTGTGTATCGGGTTGTTTACACAGCAAGTAAGAAAAGGTCTTGATTTTTCCACCGAAAAATCTATTTGAACTATTTGAAAGATAGTTGACTGGGATAGTTGCGGTGTCTCCTCTATTGTGATGCTGAACCCCCGAGCCTGATCAAAGAGCCCCACATTGTGATGCCTCTTCTCTGGGGTCTCTGCCCTGATGTCTCAACTGTCTCTTCAGACCTCTTGAATATGCAAGCCATCTTCTTTCAAAGGATCGATCAAGGGGGGACCATCCACAGAGATGCTGATGGCTTCTACCTGAAGGCACCAAATGCAGAGACAATCTGCAATTGATGACAGTTATCTTCAGGGTCAGGCTGGGGCAGGTGAGGGCTGAGGGTCTCCCTTGAAAAATGCAAGGCTTTGGAGAATTTCACAAGTCCATAAGCAGCTGAGAGAATCTTTCTGGGAAGGCTTTTTCTCAGCTGAGAGGAGGAAAAACTCTTGTCTTCGCTCTTTAACAAACTGGTGCCCTTTGGAAGTCTTGGGATTACAGTTAACAAAATAATAGGATAATAGGGTTGGAAGGGACCTTGGAGGTCTTCTAGTCCAACCCCCTGCTCAAGCAGGAAACCCTATATCCTTTCAGACAAGCAGTTGTCCAATCTCTTTTTAAAAACTTCCAGTGTTGGAGCATTCACAACTTATGGAGACAGGTTGTTCCATTGATTAATTGTTCCCATTTGTCCGGAAATTTCTCCTTGGTTCTGGGTTGCTTCTCTCCTTGATAACTTTCAGTCCTTTGCTTCTTGTCCTTCAAACATCAGTTATATATTTTGTATTAGGTCAAGAGCTTCCTCAGTGACAGCTGACCATTGTTTTCCCGGCCCAATGTCTGATTTTTTTTCAACATTGACCACTCTGTTCTTGAATGCCTGGGGTGGACTGGACATTAACATTTGAATCACTGTAAGTCCATGTATTTGCCATTATGTTAAATAAAGAAAAATAAATGTTATCCTGTTTGGGGGGTGACTCTGATCCTCTTCTGCCCTGGAATTCCCTGTGGGACAAAAACATAATTGCATGGCTGTTTGAATGGAGTTTCTGCCCTATTGTAGGGATATATCAAACACATCATAGTTTGATTTCCCCCTTGTTTGAACGAGAGGCTATGGCTGTCCACAAAGTGGTCCTTTCAGACCCAAATAAAGGTGGGTTTCACAGGGTAAGGGTCAAAAAAGCTAAAATCACAGCCACATCCAAAGGCCCGCCCATTTCTTGACATTTTGGACTCTTTCCCTGTCAATATCCCTGTTTCTGGACCAGAATGGGCAACATCCAGCCTGATGTAATGATGAACATCTGGGTTAGGGGTGTCCACCAGATGTTTCCAAGCTGCCTTTGGACTGGATGCCCCCCTCAGCCTGACCTACCTCACTAGGATGTTGTTGTGGGGAAAAGCTGTGAGGAAAAGGCACTACAGATGCCTCCAGGAGCCCTGGTGGTGCAGTGGTTGAACTACAGTCTTGCAGGCTAACTCTGCCCACGGTCTGGAGTTCGATCCTGACAGAGCTCAGGGTTGACTCAGCTTTCCTTCTGTGGTTGGTAAAATAAGGACCTGGATTGTTGGGGGCAATATGCAAATCATGCTTACATTGTAAACCACTTCAGAGAGTGCTGTAAAGCATTGTGGGGCTTTAAATAAGCCTAAAATGTTATGGCTATGAGCTCCTGAAGCAAAAATGAGATGTCAAGTCTCATCTAATAGCTCCAGAAATAGTGTAATGGTGTAAAACTGCATCAGCATGCAGTTTTGAAAACCAGGTTTTGTATCAGCCATGGAATAGATTTAGAGAAAGAAAGAAAGAAAGAAAGAAAGAAAGAAAGAAAGAAAGAAAGAAAGAAAGAAAGAAAGAAAGAAAGAAAGAAAGAAAGAAAGAAAGAAAAAAGAAAGAAAAGTGAGAGAAAGAAAGATGGAAAGAAGAAAGACAGAAAGAAAGAGAAAGAAGCAAGAAGCAAAAGAGAGAGGGGGGGAAAGACAGAAAGAAAGATGAAAGACAGAAAGATAGAAAGAAAAAAAGCAAGAGAGAGACAGAAAGAAAGACAAAGAAAGAAAGAAGCAAAAGAGAGAAGGAAGAGAAAGAAAGAAAGAAAGAAAGAAAGAAAGAAAGAAAGAAAGAAAGAAAGAAAGAAAGAAAGAAACTCAAACATTCTCCCTTTCAGAAAACAGAGGCAGAAGGAAAGGATTCCAAGAAACTCATGTCTACAGTACTTCTTTGTATTTATCTTTGTATTTATTCATTTACGATTCTGCACTTTAGGCATTTTTCACTGTCTCTGCTCTTTGCCTGTGAGCTCCAAAATAGGGGTGGTGATGCAGACGCACGCCTACTGAGGGTTTTATCCCTGTGTGCTGACTCGGAGGGAATTACAACTACCTTCCCAGGGATGGGGGTTCCGCCATCCAGCTGCCCCCTTCTCAAGTGGCGCAGGGCAAGGGGGTGAAGGAAAGCCCTCCCAAGCGCCAGGAAAAGTGCCTGGCCTCAAAGGAGTTAAGCCAGCACAGCTCCCCGCTGTGGTTTGTGGTCGAAACCATGATTGCCAGGAGCAAATTTTTGTCATGCAGCAAGGCGTGCTCTTGAAATGTTGAGTTATGCTTTTGGTGAATGAAAAGGTTAAAGCCCTTGATTAACGTGCAGGAGGGCTCCTCCTGGATCCAGGCTCTCTCTCTCTCTCTCTCTCTCTCTCTCTCTCTTGTGTATGACACAGAGACCGAGACAGACTACATGCATGGATGTCTTTCCCTTCCCTTTTTTTTTCCTTTCTTCATTTCAGGAGGGGGAAAAAAGTTAGGAAAGTTTTCTAAAGTTAGGAAAAAGTTTGCAGATGAACTTGTTTCCACTGAGAAACTAGACCAGGGGTCCCCAAACTTGGCAACTTTAAGACTTGTGGACTTCAACTCCCAGAATTCTCCAGCCAGCACTTGTGGACTTCAACTCCCAGAATTCTCCAGCCAGCACAGCTGGCTGGAGAATTCTGGGAGTTGAAGTCCACAAGTCTTAAAGCGGCCAAATTTGGAGACCTCTGCTCTAGACATTTCAACTGCAACTGGTGTGCCTTTTGTTTGTATCTTACACAACTCTCCCTGGCTGTAGGCATTTGGTGCTCGTGCCTTTTGCTGGTACCAGGGATCTCTCTCTGGCTTCCATAGGTACCTTGAGAGTTGCGAGATTTTGAAAAGGATATTGGTTTTTGATAGGTTTTCTTAGATGACTTCTTACATAACGGTAGTCCTCGATTTACAACCCCTGGTTTAGTGGCTGTTTGAAGTTAACAACAGCACTGCATCAGTCCTCACACTTACGACTGTTGTAGCATCCCTGTGGTCATGTGACCAAAAGGGGCAATTGGCTGTAGCATCCCTGGGATGTGTGATCACCATGTGGGAAGACAGAATCTCTTAACAACTGTATATTTCACTTCACGGCAGTGATTCGCTTAACAACTGTGGCAAAACAAGTCATAAAATTGGGCACAACTCACTTAATAATCATCATTGCTTAGCATTCTGGTCCCAATTCAATTCAATTCAGGACTCTGTGTGTGTGTCCGTTTTTCTTATCTGAGAGAAATGATGGGAATGTAGAAAGCTGGCTTGTATTGTTTGGGTTCACACAACCTGCTAAACGTTTGGTTCTGGAGCAGTGTGCTGTGTGATGGCTTATGAACAAAGGAATGGGCAGGTTTTTGCCAACCACACCCACACAGGGGGATAGTGGGGTTGAATGGCAGGCAGCACGGGAGGAGTGGGAGCTAGAGTCCTTGGCGTAAATGTTGCCTCTACTGATCTCAAGAAAAGCTAAGCTGGGTTAAAAGCTGGTTGCTATTTGGATGGGAGCCTGCTGGGACGAGAAGCTAGAAGTCAAAAACAACCTGGATTCCTGGAAGTAGGCAATTGTGGCAAGGAATTACTGTGTGTGACTTGAGAAGCTATATTAATTTGTTTAGTAAAGTTAAATACCAGAAAACACTTACGCATCATTGCCAAAACGATGCCAGGAAGATTAGAAGTCAAACTCAAGTCAAATAAATTTTGCCTCTTCTCCCTTTTACCCAAGTAGCATTGAGCAGTTTTCTGGCCCAGACTGTCGCTGTGGATTGCAAAAATTATCCAAGTTTTCTGAATGGAGTTTTTTCCAACTGTCCTTGGCAATAAAATAGAGGGGAATTGAACATAGTGCTAGCAAAATTGCCATGTTGCCCATCAAACCTCACTACAGAAAATTTAATGACCATTGATACCTTTCTAGAATTTCTGGAAGGTGTTTTCAAAGCTCTCCCTACTAAGAATTGAAGTTGGCACTTCCCAAAACCAAGGCAACCATAAATCCTTCTTAATAAGAGGGACCTGTGCAATTTAACCCCAAACCTGGTTTAACATTCTGTACAGGCAGCTGTCTATAAGTGATTCTCTCTCATCCAGGTCATGGTTGTTCCAAGGTGCTTTTTCAAAAGGCAATTGGACTTTGTTTTTCCTTGAAGATGTTTTGCTTCTTATCCAAGAAACTTCTTCAGTTCTGACTTCAGTTCTGATGGTAGAAGAACAGAAGAAGCTTCTGGGAATGAGAAGTGAAATGTCTTCAAGAAAAACAAAATCTAGTTGCCTTTTGAAAAAGCACCCTTTGTACAGGCAGATGCTTCCTTGCAGTCCAGTTGGATACCCTGCTTATATGCACCTTGCTAGTAATCAGGTATGCATCTGGAGATTTTATGTTTGTGTGTGTCCACCACTGGAACATCAGCCCTTCTGTAACTCAGGTGGTTGTGCAAATGATCTTTGGGTTCTTCATTACTGGTGGTGCTCGTGCAAAAGTAGATCAGAGTGTAGGTTTGATTCAGCAAATTCACTGGCGACTTAATCTCCAAATTTGCATAACCTGAGACTAATTACTGTAGCATCACTCCACTGAAGAGATTTGGAAGATTCTCACTTCTCAAGGTGGCACGGAGAAGAGCGTGTGTGTGAGAGAGAGAATGTGTTACATTTCTAGCCTACTTTTCCTCCAGGACTCAAGGCAGCCTCCATACTCTTATCTCCTCCATGCTGATCTTCATTTTTTTAAAAAAACCCTGTGAGGTAGAATAGGTTTAGCAATAGCAGCAGCAAACTCATCTTCAACTTCCTGGGGATTTAAACCTGGGCTTCTCACCTCCAGCCTTGCCACCCGGCCACATTGTATAATAATGATACCCGTCCATTTTTCGTCCCTTAACATTTTGTAGTAGAAGACCTGGCCAACTTTAAGATGTGCGGAATCTTGTGTTTTGCTAAGGAGATTGCTTTGTTGTTATAGAAATGGTTAGTTTATATTATTATGGAAAAGTAAAAAGTTCACTGTTAATGCTTTATTCTATTTCAACAGAGAGAGTCAGAAATCAACATTTTTTTTCCACCCTCCCTTCCTCACTTTTCTTTCCCCTTCTCCCCGCACTTTTGTATTTTTGTATTTTATTCTATAATCTAATAAAATGTTTTTTGTTAAATATGCGGAATCCAACTCCCACAATTCCTTAGCCAGGCAACTGAAGTTTCAAATGTTATTGGAACTCCTTATTCCCATCGTCCTCAAAAGGCATTGCCAACAGGCAGAAGGATGTGTCGGGAATCCTTGATATATGCCTACCGTCCCTGTCCTATTGTTTCTTTTTTTCCTTATTCGTATCCATTTCACGTATTTATAACCATGTTTATACTTATACCTGTTATCTAATAATTGTTTGACAAAATAAATAAAATAAAATAAATATTAAAATAAAATAAATACAATAAAATAAAATAAAATAATAAAATAAAATAATAATATAATATAATATAATATAATATAATATAATATAATATAATATAATATAATATAATATAATATAATATAATATAATATAATATAATATAATAAATATAATATAAGAAAATAAAATAATAAATGACTGGGCACTTAGCAATCACCTGAAATTACAACAGATCCTGAAAAAGCTACTTAGGAGCGGAATCCAAAGTTCTAATGGCTGACACCCTACCCCTTCCTCCATGGGGTCACATGACTGCATTTTGGGTGACTACATTTATAGCTGTTTGTAGCAACCTTGATCACATGACTGTGATTTTTGCTGGAAACTGACTTTTACTTTAGTTTTGGCAAAAACAAAAACAAAACCCACCACTTCGTAGCAAACAATGAGTTTAAGATTTATTTAAGTTTATGATCTCAGCATTCGCTTAATGACCGCCACAAAAAGGGTCATAAGATTGGACATGGTTGCGAGATAACCCGCTTAACAATTGGAACAATTTACAACCAAAATTGCCGGTTCATTTATGGTTATAAGTTGAGGACTGTCTGTATAGGGTTTCCATTCCTCCTGTAGCTGAGAGCAAGGGGTCAAAATATTTGGGAATGTGAAAATGACGTGTCCTTTTATTCTCTCCAGTCTTGAAACGAACATTGCAAATCACAGTTTCCGAAGTAGAGAAGGGGCAGAATTAAAAATTTCCTTATTGTGAAAGATTTCACAAGAAATTTTGTCCCAGATTGCATATCAGTGGAAGATTCATCTCTGCCCACACACTCACGCTCCAGACCTTGTTTCACAATAAAGTTTCATACCGTTCCCCTCTGTGGGGCTTGTTTCTCCTAGGTTTAGATTCCGTTCAGAATATTGAGCATAAAAAAGGTTGTGTTCATAAGATATGCTTGCCTATGGTGGCGCAGTGGTCACAATGTAGTATTGCAGGCTGACTCTGCCCACTGCCAGCAGTTTGATCCTCACCAGCTCAAGTTTGACTCAGGCTTCTTTCTTTCCAAGATTAGTAAAATGAGGAGCCAGATTGTTGGGGGAGCAAAATTCTGACTCTGTAAACCGCTTAGAGAAGGATGTAAAGCACTGTGAAGTGGTATATAAGTCTAAGTGCTATTGTTGTTGCTATGGTTAAATGAACCATGGTTTATTGAATCTTATTATCTGGGTTTGCATAATAGAATGAACCATCCACTATCTTCACAGGTCTTGAATGTGATAAGGATGAGGTTCAGTGGATGGTAAGAAGACAATGGCTAGGTTCAGCCAACATAATGAGCTGGATCAGTTATAACCCAGCAGCTACATTCATATGACATGTTCAGCTTAGCAGAAAAACAGAATAACGGAGTTGAAAGGGACCTTGGAGGTCTTCTAGTCCCACCCCTGCTCAAGCAGGAAACCTTGCATCATTTCAGACAAGTGGCTGTCCATTCTCTTCTTAAAACCTTCCAGTGTTGGAGCATTCACAACTTCTAGAGGCAAGTTATTCCACCAATTAATTGTTTTGTCAGGAAATTTCTCCTTATTTTTAAGTTGGTTCTCCCCTTATAAGTTTCCATCCACTGCTTCTTGTCCTGCCTTCAGGTGCTTTGGAGGATAGCTTGAGCCCCTTATCTTGGTAGCAGCCCCTCAAATATTAGAAATCTACTAACATAACTACTTAGTTAGTTTTAACTTGGTAAAACATATGGGGAAATTATTGTTCTTTTAATGAATTAATTAAATTTATATGCCACGCATCTTACTCTCCAAAGTAACACTGGATAACTCTTAGTTAGTTTATCATTTGCTGCATGGTTCAAAGGTAGGAAGTAGACTAATTCAATAATCAAGTAGGTTGATTTCATCACACAGGAAATGGTTTTTAAAAAGCCAAAATGGCACCCACAACAATGAGCTTGAAACTCTATTTCTTCATGTGGGCCACCTTTTCTAGACCTCGTCCCATTGCGCTCTATTTGACTTAGATGGTTGACCTAGATCAGTGTTCCTCAATCTTGGCAATTTTAAGATGTGTGGACTTCAATTCCCAGAATTCCCCCATCCTGGGAGCTGGATTCCACACATCTTAAAGTTACCAAGGTTGAGAACCATTGGTTTAGATGGTTCTATTCTCTTCTTTTTGACCAGGCAAGAAAACAGCCACCTGGTCTCTTTCTTTGTTGACAAGATGGATTTCCTACACCCCCTTTTACTCACCCTTCTCTGCCTGACAGCTACACAAAAGAGAACAAGCTTGTAAAAACAGAAAGTTTGTTTTACCAAACCGAATTGCCCAAAGACTGACGTTAACATGACAAACTTTGAGAGGTAGAAATAAGTGAGGTGGGGATGGGAAGACTTCTTAAAAATGTTAGGGGCATTACCTCAGACTTATTCCTGTCCTGTTTCAACTTTAAAGAGACAACTCTGTGTGTGTGTGTGTATTTGTGTGTATTTGTGTGTGTGTTTGTGTGTGTGTGTGTGTGTGTGTAGGTACCAGCAATAGAATATTTTTATATTTACATAGTTTAATGGCCTACAAATATGGCAATATTAAATATAGCAGTATTAAGTATGGCCCATGAATATAGCATATGCATGCAGGTAGTCCTCTACCTTTAACCAAAATTGGGTCCAGAATTTCTAATGTTAAGCAAGGCAGTTGTTAAGTAAGTCACACCTGATTTTACCACCTCTTTTTGACATGGTTGTTAAGTCAAACATTGTTGTTGTTAAGCAAATCATGCCAATAAACAAACTTGGTTTCCCCCAGTTGACTTTGTTTGTTGGAAGCCACCTGGGAAGGTCACAAATGGCGATCACATGACCCTGGGACACTGCAACCATTATAAATACAGGTCAATTGCCAAGAGCCTGAATTTTGGTCACATGATGGAGATGCTCTTAAGTGAGAGATCCAGTCATAAGTCATTTTTTTCAATGCCATTGTAATTTCTAAAAGTCATTAAACAAATAGTTGTAAGTTGAGGCCTAGCTGTACCTTCTTCAGTTACCAAACCCCAAACAACCACTAGGTGGTGACAAGGGGATACCCCAAGCCCTAATTTTTTGTTGCCACCTAGTGGTCCTTTGCATCATCATCATCATCATCGGTGGGATTCAATTTTTTTTACTAACAGTTCTCTGGGTGTGGCTTGGTGGGCATGGCTTAGTGGCTGTGGCAAGGGAAGGTTACTGCAAAATCCCATTCCCTCCCCACCCCACTAACCTGCTTTCCAGCTCCATTCTCCTGTGTAACAAAAGAAGACCCAGCTGATCAGCTGGGATTCGGGAGGCAGAGAATAGATGGGGGCGGGGCCAGTCAGAGGTGGGATTTTCCGGTTCTCCAAACTACTCAAAATTTCTGCTACCAGTTCTCCAGAACCGGTCAGAACCTGCTGAATGCCACCTCTGATCATCCTCCAGAGCTGGTATCCTGAAGAAGAGATGCTAACAAAGCAAAATTAGAACACATGTTTAGTGTAGAATGAACAGTCAAACTAGCATGCTACATTCTGAAGTGAAATTATAAACAACGCAGACAATGCAGACGAAGTCAGGATAGCAAAGGCTCAGAACGAACAAAGACTTGCAACAAAAGACAAAGATAATAAAAAAAAGTTTCTTCCAACATATAAATAACAAGAAAAAAATCAAGGAAACAGTCAGTCCACTAAAGAGAGAAGATGGCAAGGAAGTAACAGGCAGCTGAGAGAAAGCAGAACTGCTTAACTCATTCTTTGCATCTGTCTTCACACAAAAAGAAACTATAGCTCAACCCACCAAAAACATAACTGTAAAAGACAGACCATAAATAAAAGTTAAAATAAGCAAAAAAAAAAATAGTAAGAGAACACCTGTCTGATCTTGATGAAAACAAATCACTGGGACCTGATAGATTACATCCCAGAGTTTTAAAGGAGCTGGCAGAGGTCATCTCAGAACCATTGCACTGTATCTTTCAAAAATCCTGGAGCACCGGGGAACTACCAGAGGACTGGAAAAGAGCTGATGTGGTTCCCATCTTCAAAAAAGGGGAAAAAAAACAGTCCCAGGAAACTATAGACCAATCAGCCTAACATCAATACCCGGGAAGATACTGGAAAAGATAATAAAACAACAGATCTGCCAACATCTAGAAACAACTAAAGTAATACCTAGCAGTCGGCACTGGTTTGTTAAAAACAGATCATGCCAGACTAATCTTATTTCATTCTTCAACACACTGACTAAATTAGTAGACCAGAAAAATACTGTGGACGTAATATATTTAGATTTCAGCAAAGCGTTCGTCAAAGTAGACTACAACCTACTTCTTAGTAAGCTAGAAAAACGTGGAACAGATAGCACCACCACTAGATGGACTCGCAACTGGTTGGCAAACCGTACTCAACGAGTAGTCCTTCATGGGTCTAAGTCTACATGGAGGTAAGTAAGCAGTGGGGTGCCACAAGGTTCTGTCTTAGGCCCAGTACTCTTCAATATCTTCATTAACGACTTAGTTGAGGGAATAGAAGGGGAACTTACCAAATTTGCAGATGATACTAAGCTGGCAGGAATAGCTAACACCCAAGAAGATAGGCTCAAGATGGATCTTGACAGACTAGAACACTGGGCCATATCTAACCAAATGAAATTCGATGTAGAGAAAAGTAAAGCCCTACACCTAGGCAAGAAAAACCAAAAGTACACATATACACTGGGTGAAACCAGGCTCAATAGCAGGAATTGTGATTGGGATCTTGGAATCTTAGTGGACAACCAGCTAAATATGAGCAAGCCGTATGCAGCAGCCGCCAAAAAGGCTAATGCAATCCTAAGTTGTATTAACAGAGGGATACAGTCAAGATCAAGGGAAGTACTAATACCACTCTATAAAGCCTTAGTAAGACCACACCGAGAGTACTGCATCCAGTTTTGGTCACCACATTATAAAAAAGACATTGAGACTCTAGAAAAAGTGCAGAGAAGAGCAACCAGGATGATTAGGGGACTGGAGGCTAAAACATACAATGAACGGTTGCAGGAACTGGGCTTGGCTAGTCTAGTAAAGAGAAGGACCAGGGGAGACATGATAGAGGTCTTCCAATATTTGAGGGGCTGCCACAGGGAGGAAGGGGTCAAGCTATTTTCTAAAGCTCCTGTAGACCAGACAAGGAATAATGGATGGAAACTGAACAAGGAGAGATTCAACCTGGAAACAAGGAGAAACTTTCTGACAGTGAGAACAATCAACCAATTGAACAGAAGTTGCCCTCAGAAGTTGTGGGAGCGCCATCACTTGAGACTTTCAAGAAGAGACTGGACTGCCATTTGCCAGAAATGGTTTGCACACACTAAATTCACATCAAACAAATCACAATCTGTGCGAAGCCACCCTAAAGCAAGAATTTTGAATTTTCTGATTCTCAATCAGAACAGAACTGGAAGGGACCTTGGAGGTCTTCTAGTCCAGCCCCCTGCTCAAGAAGGAGACCCCTATATTGTTTCAGACTGGTGGCTGGCCAATCTTTTCTTAAAAACTTCCAGTGGATGAAGCACTTGCAACTTCTGAAGGCAAGTTGTTCCATTGGTTGCTTGCTCTCACCATTAGGAAATTTCTCCTTAATTCCAGGTTGCTTCTCTCCTGGATTGGTTTCCATCCATTGTTTCTTATCTTGCCTTAGATCAGAGGTCTCCAAACTTGCCAACTTTAAGACTTGTGGACTTCAATTCCCAGAATTACTTATGGTGGATGGAGAATTCTGGGAGCTGAAGTCCACAAGTCTTAAAGTTATCAAGTTTGGGGACCCCTGCCTTAGAATTTGGTGATTTTCTACAGATTCCTTCTGTAACTTTTGTCAGATTCTATGTATGTTCCACTGAAAAAGACCCCTGTGATTGTTAAAAGTGCTTTGTGGCAAAAAGTACAAGAATAGCCCCATGCCAAGGCCAGAAGGGAAATGGCCTGGTTTCTGAATCCCCTCTGCCTTTCTCTCTGCTGCTTGTCAGGTGAATATTTAGTCTGGCTGAAGATTCTTGTCTGAACAGGATTAAAGAGAGTCAACAGTGCTGAAACCTGAGTCATTCCATGGGGTGCTCCGTTGGAGACAGTCGGGGCGGCACTGAAAAGGAGGAACGGCTGCGTGAGAAAATTTTAAAGACAACGAAACTCTCACTAAAAAAAAAAATCACAAAAACCCACCTGTTAAGAGTTTTTATGCAGGGAGTGAAACTAACTAGCATTAGTCCCGTGTCTGGTTGGGAGGGACGGTGAGGGGTGAGGGGGAGAAAAAGAAGGGGGGGGAATCAAACTTTGGAAACTTTTTCCTCTTAGACAGTTTGAGGGTGGATGTTTCTGGCTTTCCTCTGATGGCCTTTTCTGGGGAACCATTGTGAAAGTTTTGGAAGGCTTTTAAAAGGCTTTCGTTTTGCAAAAGAAATTCAACTGAAATGCAAATTCAGTTTATTTTAATCTGCAACGGACCCAGCTGAGGCTCAGTGTGTAGTTTAGCAGGGAGTGGTGGGAGAGAAAGGAACACAACATTTGGATTCTAAGTTTTTTGTGGCTTTAGCAAGCTTCCTGGGCTTTTAGCCCTACTTTGAAACAGCAGCCTACCTGTGACTCAGCTGTGAAGAAAGTTCTTGATGCTTTCTGTGGATTGAGTTGCTGTCATGATTGGCTGTTATTTTTCTTGACCAGCTGTTAACTTTGTTGTACACTGCCCTGAGTCACATCTGGTGAGATGGGCGGCTATATAAATGGGATAAACAAATAACTAAACTCTTGTGAATGAGACATTTTCTAAAATACACAATGCTGAAAACTTCCAGAAATGCAGACATGGGTATATTCTGGAGTGTCATGAAAGAGCAAACTGGCTCACTATTTCAAAAGCCATTTGCTTTTGGGAAGAAGATGATGGTTACGTCTACCTTGATGCTCTCTGGTTCTTTCTGTTTGGGCAAAATAAAACACTTGTTTGCCATTATTATTATTATTATTATTATGGCCTGGCTCTTGTCCTCTATCCCTAATCCAGCCTAGACTATGAATCTCTGAATCTCTTCCTGGAAGATACTCAACTTGAGACATCTTCATTTCTTTTTATACCTAGTGTTGGAAGGTTGCAGTTTGGTCCTCAGGCTTATGATGAGCCACCCTAATCCAGAACAGCCACGCCAGCATTAAATGGCTTATTGTCCATCTGAAATTGCCAACACCACCTCCAATACCCTGAAGTATCTGTAGGAACAAAAAAAAAATGGATGGAAGAATTGAAGGAATGGTTTGGGTAGGGAGGAGAGAGAGGAGCTATCAAAAATGTTGATTTGACACCTGTGGTCTTCGGCAAGCCCATCTGGCTCCTTAACATGGAAGCCAACATGTTTTTCCAAGATTGTGGATTTCTCATTTGCCATTGGTTCCAGTGGACAAAGAACATTAGGGATGGGATGAGGTGGCATTGAAAGAAGATGTTGTGGAAGGAAGGGATGAGTTCAAAGGAATAATTTGACTTAGAATCTTGAGAAGGGTGATTGTTGATACAGCTGCATCTGGACTGGAGAAATCCAGATGAGCAGAAAGGATGGGTGGAAATCCCTTTCTTGTTATCTGGTGGTCATCTACATTTTTGGAGCCTATGTATGGTTGCCCATGCTTTGTCCAAAGGAGCCTGGGTGGTCTGGAGCTCTAACAATGAACCAGATGAAGGTATGGGGTCCATCCTATCCAGAGGTGGTATTCAGCAGGTTCTGACCAGTTCTGGAGAACCGGTAGTGGAAATTTTGAGTAGTTCAGAGAACCGGCCAATCCCACCTCTGACTGGCCCCGCCCCCACCTATTCTCTGCCTCCTGAGTCCCAGCTGATGGGCTGAGTCTTCTTTGGTTGCCCTGCACAGGAGAACGGAGCTGGAAAGCAGGTGTGCGGGGTGGGGAGGGAATGGGGATTTTGCAGTATCCTTTCCCAGGAGTAGGGAGGGAATAGAGATTTTTACAATATCCTTCCCCTGCCATGCCCACCAAGCCACACCCACAGAACCAGCAGTAAAAATTTTTGAATCCCACCACTGATCCTATCTCACCACCCCGAGTTAAGCGAGACCTATCCCAGTATCTACCTTGGATACGTAACTGTTATTAGCAACACATAATAGCTGTTGGTTGACTCCAGGATGGCAGATTGGAGACTGATCTAAGTAAAAGTCTTGCCTGTGAGCCACAGGGCCTCTTTAAGTGGAAAAGCACCCAAGGGTGGGGATTGGCAACGATGCCTTTCTCTCCTCCCCCCCTCCACCCCCAGTGGGACTCTGTTTGATCTGCAGCCTGTCCTCTTTTCCATTTGTGGAAAATCAAAGCAGCTGGGAGGTTCTGGGGCTGCCTCCAACCCTTTCTCTCCTTGCAAACAAAGCAGAAGGTGAGCTGTGCCCAGAGATTGTGACTGATTTTAAGAACAAACTCTCTGTAGATCAGTGTTTCTCAACTCTGGCAACTCGAAGGGGTGTGGGCTTCAGCTTCCAGAATTCTGGGAGTTGAAGTCCACACAACTTCAAGTTGTCAAGGTTGAGAAACACTGCAGTAAATGTTGTGATGATGCCAAATCTTGCGTTGCTTTCACCGTTCCAATCGTAGTTTTGTCGTTGAGCGAGTTCAGATCAGGTCTTTAAAGGAGAGAAGGAAAAGCTCAGATCTCTTCCTGTGCCTCGGTTGATGTAAGCAATGGTCTTGCTTTGTACATCCTGCAGTGCAGAAATGTAGTGTGTTTGGTTGGACGTAGCCTGTTGCACAACCATAATTTTTTTCTGATTTGCAAGTTAGGTTTTATTGTAATGGGGCACAAGTCAAAACCGCAGCTGCAACCATGGAATCAAAACCCCTTCCCTTTTTGTGTATGCATTGGTGTCAGTTAAAAAGCAGAGGGGGGTGTTGATTGCATAGTTGTGATTGCCAATCTGAATTTTTTTTTTTTGACGTCTCTTGAGGTCCCCTCTGGTAAGCACAACAACTGTGGCTTGATTTCAACCATTTGGGTTTACCAAAACCATAGGTAACAGCAGGAGTTTCCAAACTTGGTGACTTTAAGCCTTATGAACTTCGGTTCCCAGAATTTTGGGAGTTGAAATCCAAAAGCTTTAAAGTTTCTAAAGTTTAGAAACTCCTGGCTTAGAGTAAACCTACCCTGGTTTAAAGCTTACCAGGTATGTCCAGCTAACTGTGATTTAGTTAATAAACCCTGTGTGAACCAGAATAAGAGAAACCAGAATCTTAATGCCTTTAACAGTTGTGTATCCTTTTTAATAAAAATGGAACCTGCAATCAAATTTGCAGTAAAAAGTATTCCTCTTTAGGGTTCCCTTTGCTTTTGTTCCCCATTCTTATGTCCCCGTTAGTCCCAATCCCTAAAAGCTAGAAAAAAAATCTTTGTTGGATGAAGTTTTATTCATACACCTTTTGTATTTCCACTTCTACAAAGTACTGGACAGTTCCCAGTTCTGCAAGTTCGTGTTTCCGATACTCCTTGTGACAACATAAGCAATGCCCCACACAATCTGGACATCTGACGTAAAGAAAGCAAAGGCTTTGGATTAGATATAGTGGAAGAGAAGAACAATAAACAAGTACAAAGATGAGCAGTCTAATTGATTCCATTAATTAATCCTCAGGGACTCTCTAGTGGATTTACTCTTCTCTCTTCTATGGCAGGGGCCTAAAAGGGTCCTGCAGAAATGGTCATATAAGTGAGGGAAATATAATTCCATGATTTCCTTGGAACCAGGAAGAAACAGGAAGGGAGGGAGGGAAGGGATGGAGGGAGGAAGGAAGGAAAGAAAGAAAGAAAGAAAGAAAGAAAGGAAGGAAGGAAGGAAGGAAGGAAGGAAGGAAGGAAGGAAGGAAGGAAGGAAGAAAAGAAAGGAAGGAAGGAAGGAAGGAAGGAAGGAAGGAAGGAAGGAAGGAAGGAAGGAAGGAAGGAAGGAAAAGAAAGAAAGAAAGAAAGAAAGAAAGAAAGAAAGAAAGAAAGAAGGAAAGAAGGAAAGAAAGAAAGAAAGAAAGAAACTTCCTGCCATATAAAACTTGTAACCCAAATGTGATGTTCTTCAGACAAATTGTATTAGCTTTCATGGTAAGATGAAGACATACGAAGATTGTAGACCAAAACATTTGGGCATCATGTTTGTAATATTTAAAGGGCCAAGTAGGAAAGTGTTTCTCTTGCATGTGAGTGTCAGGCAGTCCTGTCTAGGACACATCTTAGAAGACCAGGAACCATTTCCCAAAGACTGTTTCCCCATTCTACGTTAAATGGAGAATCACGTCAGTGAAAAGCTTCCCTGGAAGATCTGATAATATAGTAAATTAAATCACACTCTACTCTGTAGGTCTGGTTTCGGTTATCAGTTGCCCTCCAGTTGTGTGGCTATTGCAGTTCTAGCGATCATGATCTGAAATAGGTGGAGAACTTTTGTTTGGAGAGGGTAAATTTAGATTCAGAGATTCCAGATGGACCTTCATCACCCCAAACCAGCAGTTTTGAACTGACTCCAGAAATGAAGCTCAATTTAGTGAGAACAAAGGAGGATCCTGGGTGGTTCCACATAAAATTGAATGTTGCCATCTTCTGCACCTGCCAGTGTGTCTGCACCTTCTTCAAGGGTGGCCCCATTAATTAACAGATCGCAGTAATCCAGGGATGGGCAAACTGCAGCCCCAAGGCTGCATGCAGAATCTGAGATCCCCTTTTTAAGCTCCCCACCTGCCCCTTTTACTGTTGTAGTTCGAAGCCAGCAGCCTGGATTCTTGCTATTTTGAGAAATGAAGTGTGCAAACATGGAGAGTTTGTGTCAGAAAATACTGAGACCTTAACACCATTAAAAAAAAAACAGCACAAAAATTCAGAGAGGGAGGGAGAGAGAGAGAGGGAGGGAGGGAGAGAGAGGGAGGGAGAGAGAGAGAGAGAGAGAGGGAAGGAGGGCAGGAGGGAGGGAGAGAGAGGGAGGGAGGGCAGGAGGGAGGGAGAGGGAGGGAGAGAGAAAGAAAGCTGTGTGTGTGTGTGTGTGTGTGTGTGTGTGTGTGTGTTAGAGAAAGAATAAGAAACACAACCCTGTCCAAGAAGTGTCCGTGTACCTGAGATGGTACACCTGTTGGAGTCATTGCTTCATCTTCTGAGACTCACAGCCAGTCAAAAAAAAATGACACGCAGCCCCCAGCCATCCAAGGACCCAAGGAGATTATAAAATACAGGTAGTCTTCACTTATAACACTTTATTTAGTGACCATTCAAAGTTATAATGACACTGAAAAAAGTGTCTTATGACCATTTCTCACACATAGGACCGTTGCAGCCTCCCTGTGGTCACGTGATCGAAATTCAGACGCTTGGCAACAGGCTCATATTTATGACGGTTGCAGCGTCCTGGGAGGCTCACCTGATCTCCTTTGGCAACCTTCTGACGAGCTAAGTCAACGGGGAAACCAGATTCACTCAGCCACTGGGTTACTCATTTAACAACTGGAGTGATTCACTTAAGGACTGTGGCTAGAAAGGTCATAAAATGGGGCAAAATTCACTTAACTGTCTTACTCAACAAGAGAAAGTTTGGGCTGAACTGTGGTCGTACGTCAAGGACTACCTGTACTGGATCGTGCCAGAGATATGAACATTTTAATCCTCTTCCTCTTGGAGGTTTTTCAGAAGACGGGACAGGAGTCTTATTCAGAGCCCTGGTGTATTTCATAGCTGCTAGCCTTTTTTTATGCTGCGGGATCATCCTGTGCCTTTGAGGAGAAATGCAAATCCTAGGAATGGAATAATCACCTGGAGACTTGGCAAAGCAAAAGCCAGGGTGTTAAGCCACTCGGAGCGCATCTCTTTTCCCCTCTCTTTTGCATTTCAAAACATTTTGCAGGAATTGTTCAGATTAATAATTGCATCATGAGAATGTCATAGTCGGCTCTCCATGTAATCACATTACGATGCAATTAACTCAAAGAGGGTGTGAAAGAGAGAAACTGAGCCACAGCTTCCCAAAAGAGAGAAGACAAAAAAAAAACAACCCAGGAGGTTGGAACCCGAGAACATCTAAAAAACTTACGGAGGGTATCAGTATCCAAGCACAATCTTCACCTGAACAGCAAGCAAGAGTGAGAAGAATCAGTAGTCAAGTCAGAGGGGAAGACCTACTCTAGAACAAGATTGGAAAACTCTGGTCCTTGGAAGTGGCTGCCCGAAATTGGTTGGGATTGGAGTTTTTGGGGATGGGATGATTAAAAGAAAGAAAGAAAACATGAGGGAAGAAGGGACATTCCTCTTGTATTTTGTCAATAGGGGTGTCAAATTTCTTCCTGAGCACAATTCAACTTGGCTTTGATCTAAAACATTATGCAGTACATAAAAAACTGTCTACTATTTTAATTGTCATTAGAGACCTTCTAGAATTAGGCACAGAGACAGAGCCTTCTTGAGTTTGGCGCTTTAACTCTACTTTTTTATTCCTCAAGAACGGTTTGTCTTTTATACTAGCTTTATTTATTTTTCCAATTCTTTTGCAAACCCCAGCTTTATTCTTTAAGATTTCCGTGAGTAACCCTTGAGTGCTATTTTAATTGTGACCTCTTGCGTGGATTTGAGGCAGATAAATTTTATTGTCTGTCTCTTCTGACTGCTGGTGGAGTCATTAATCACTTCTTTTGTTGCTGTAGTTTGTTTTAGCCTACACATCTTGAAAGTTCTTTTACTGAAAGACATGACAGAAATGTCTTCGGTTTGTCATTGTTGCTAAACAGATTTACTATTAGTTCAGGTGCTTTTCCAGAAGGGAGCCACAGCCACCCAATTTGGATCCAGACTGTCTTTCAGGACAAAGTCTTAACTTTCACTAATAGCTTGTTTGTTTTTAACCAATAATAAAATCCCACCCATCTAGAACTCCTAGGGCATCTCGCAATTAAAAGGTGAAACAATAAAAACACAGCAAATTGCATAATCTATGACTGTGAGAAAATGCAGGAATGGGCAAGCAAAGGAGGGGATGAGAACAGACCGAAAATTGAGTTACTCATTTTATTAACCTATTCAGTTCTTTGTATCTCAACACAAGATCCCAAAAACTTTGATGTAAAGAGCCACCTAAAACTGTGTTTCTGGTTCCTCTTCCCCCTGGACACAATCTAGAGGCTGATGTGACTCTTGATGGGAGATTTGACCCATCACATCTTATATTGCAAACTTAATCAGAATAACAGAGTTGGAAGGGATCTTGGAAATCTTTTAGTCCAACCCTCTGTGAAAGCAGGAGATTCTATATAAACTATTTCAGACACAGGACTGTCCAATCTCTTCTTAAAGTGATGGAGTGCCCGCAGCTTCTTCAGGCAAGCTGTTCCATTGATTTAATTATTCTCACAATCAGGAAATTTCTCCTTAGTTGTATCTGTCCTTGATTACTTTTCATCCATTCCTTCTTGTTCACAATGCTTTGGCGAATAAGTTGACCCCCTCTTCTTTATCTTAGCCCCTAAGATATTGAAACATTGCTAGTGTGTCACTCTTCTTTTCATCAGACACTGCAATTGTTCTGTATGTGTTGTAACCTCCAGGCTCCTAATCATTTTTGTTGCTCTTCTCTGCACGCTTTCTAGAGTCTTAACATCTTTTTTATATCGTGGTGACCAAAATTGAACGCAATATTCCAAGTGTGGAATATTATAGGCATTGTAAAGTAGTACTAACATTTCACTTAGAGCTTCAAATTAGAGCTGGATTCATTACGCCCTTCTTAATCCAACTAAATCAGTCTAATTTAGAAGATAAAATCTAATTTTCGTTGTCCGATGAAGACAAACATGTAAAACGAAACAACTTAACAAGACAACATGCAAGGAAAATATGAAAGCACACCTTGACAAATACCGCTGCTCATGTTAGGGAGGGTGTATTGAACTGATGTGAGTGTTGTAATTTTCTGTGTATTTTGCTAAAACAGATAGTTGCAAAGAAATGTCTCAATACAATGTTCCCGTTTGTATTCCCATTCAGCTTCATGTCTGTGCGACTTCTGAAAAACGATGCGATGGGCTTGCAGAAGTACTCCTATATGAACGAAGACGAAGCTTGGAAGAGTTACCTGGAGAATCCTCTAACAGCGGCCACCAAGGCCATGATGAGAGTAAATGGGGATGATGACAGCGTAGCCGCCCTGAGTCTCCTCTACGACTATTATATGGTATGAAGAACATTCGGTGTAGAGATTAGGAGAATCTGGTGGGTGAACCCACAAAATGGCTGCCATAGCAAGCCTGTCAGATCCCCACTGAACAGAAGTCATTTCTATTGTTGCAAATAAACATGATGCTAAAGCAGTATTTCTCAACCTCGAGAGCATTTCTCAACCTTGCTAACTTCAAGGGAATGGGAAATGCTGTCTGAGGAATCCTGAGGAATCCACACATCTTCAAGTTGTCATGTGAGAAACACTGCCTTAGAGTGTCATGCAAATCCAGACCATCTGATTTGTATTTATAGCTGAGGGTATTGTGCAAACTAGAAAACTTGATTAATTTGGTCACCAGGTTAAATGCATTTTTGTCAACCCCCGTGCCCCTTTTAGCCTCCTGGGCCTCAGGGAAGCCTCCTGGGTGAAGCAGTGAGACAGTGAGGGGGATCCCAGCACAGCTGATCATCAGCAGAGCTGATCGTTGGGAGGGGGGAAAGAAATACCCTAAGGAGTGACTGAGTGGGGGAGAACTCAGTCAGTGATGTCAGGCATGCATGCGATAAGGACTGACTGGGTGGAGAGGGGCGGGGCCAGCCAGGGGCACGATTTGCCGGTTCTCCGAACTGCGCAGAATCACAACAACCGGTTCTGTAGAACCAGTCCACACCAGCAGAATTCCCACCTCTGCTTGAGAGTCTGTTTTTGCTGGCAGAACGATCGGGCCACCACAGGTGCCCCCGACAGGAGTGATGTCGAGCTGGCCACATCCACCTTGCTCCCCCACCCCCCCAGTTCAAACACAACACTGATGCGGCCCTCAATGAAATCGGATTTGACACTCCTGAATTAGACAATAGAGATTCAACCTGGAACATCATCCTGATCTGCAGGCCACGTTTATTTTTCATTGTTTTTCCTCCTTTGCTAGGTTCCAAAAGAAAAACGAATCCTTCCATCTGGAGCACCAGGGCGCAGTGAAGTTGGGAAGAGGTAAGAAAAATATCCGCCCCTTTTTGTAAACCGCTTGAGGGAGATGGGAAATCCCTATTATTTCTAGCAAATGAGGACTTCATAAATCCAGGCTACAAAACATCTGTTTCTTTAGTTCAAAAAAATAATTGGAAGGTGTGTCAGCAGGTGAAGACAATGGGAGGGCTGGACTCCACATTGTCTTATTAGGTTACAAGTTATGACAGATTTGGGGATGGGGGTGAACAAAGCAGGGCTGAAAAAACTACTCACCTGCCTATGGGGTCTGTGTTTGCCTCTTACCTGAATGGCCCTGATGCAACAGAAAGCTGAGTTGTAGGTTGGCTTCTTCCTATCTTGCTCCCATCTCTGGACTAGGATCAAATAAAAAATGCTAGTTATTGCAAGTTGTTTTGAAAAGCTTAACTGGGCTTCCAGAAGATGTATACTAACAACCTCTCTGGCTTGCCAGGTGCTGCTGAATTTGAATGTCCAGCAGTCCTACCATGCAGGCCTAATTGCAAGGGATCTTGGATGCTGTAGTTCAGCAACACTGATGGGACACCATTTGCTATTCCTAGTAGTGAAAGAGGATTCAGAAACCATGGGCAGAGGTGGTGTGCTTAGAAGGACACTTCAAGTTATCCTTAAAGGAGAGGGAGACAGATCCCATGATGGTTGGGGAAGATGGAAGAGTAGTCTTAGTTTTTCTGAAATGAGTTTATACAATAGGAACAAGTTTGTGTTCAGCCTTTCCAGGTAGACTGAACAGGAAGCAGAATCTGATCAGCTAATTCCACTTTATTGGAAGACTGTGTAACAGAATTTTGCAGCCTGATAGTACAAATTTCCCACCATCGCTATTATAGCCTGAGAAATTAGCGAGGTTATTTTCTTTGCTTATTATGCAGAGGCTGGCTACAGCTTCTTATCTCATCATCCCTTAGGCAGCATCCCTTCTCTCCACATTCCCAAGATCATTCTCACACACCATTACAGAGGCAGACTTTAGAGTGCCACTTTTGATGGGTACAAAGATTACAGATTAATAGATTAACAGAGTTGGAAGGGACCTTGTAGATCATCTGAATCTGTAATGCTATTTTCTTGGTTAAGGCTTGAATCTCAATAGGATGCCCCTAGATAGCTAAGGCCAACAAGAACTAGGAACAGCAGCATGGAGTATAAGGTTGATAAACAACTTTCTTTTTCTTTCAAAACAATTTATATCCATCCTTTCTTCCTTCTGGGCATCCATGCTTTCCAGAGAATTTCTCCTGTAGAGTCTCAATAGGCTGTATCACTTTGGACGCTGAGTGCCCTTCAGTTTTGTGCTTTACATCTGCTTCTGAACAACTGCATGGAAAATTGAAGATAAGCAGTTGGTAGGTTGGTTGGTTGCTAGGCCAAGCTAGAAGACTAAACAACTGGAACCTTTGGTTGGAGAAAGAACGGAACTGTGGAAGAAGGCAGAATTGGCTTGGCACTGAAATAATTATTTTTAACAAGATGGTGGACAGCAAAATCTTTTGAATCTTCTGCAGCAGGAAAAGAGGAACTTTCTGAATATCCTACAGCAAAGGTCTCCAACCTTGGCAACTTTAAGACTTGCGGACTTCAACTCCCAGATTCTGGGAGTGGAAAATTCTGGGAGCTGAAGTCCACAAGTTTTAAAGCTGCCAAGGTTGGAGATCCCTAGCCTACAGTCTTCCAAATGTTGCTGGACTACAACTTGTAGCAGCTCCACTCAGAATTCTGAGAGTTGTAGCGGAGCTGTCTCTGGAAAGCCGTGGATTCTCCATCCTTCCCTTGCAGAGAGTTTGGGGAAAGAGATTGGGTAGCAATGCAAATGGTTTTCCATTTAGCAGAATTAAAACAAAAGGATAATCTGATCAAGTTCTGATTATAGTTACCAAATTGAGATATGGTTAGTTCTGTAAGCTCCCACTCTGTAGATTCCTGTATTAAAGATCCTTCTGTTGGCCTTATGTTGCTAAATTATTTTGCTTGGTCCTTCCTTCTCTTTTAGGCATTGCCATGGGATGGAATACGAACCAGAGATTTCTTCTTTTGAAGGTTCTGCTCAGCTCATGAAGCTTCTGGCTGAAAATGTTTCAGTGAACCAAGAATATATGGACTTGCCCAAGAAGAACAGTTTAGCCTTTGAGGGCATCTCTTCTCCTCACAAGCCACCAGCTCTACCTCCAGGTCCCAGCAAACTGGAGAGCAATCCTGAGAACTATATGATTACTTCAGGAGACATGTATGACAATGGCTCACTTAATTCCCTCTTTGACTCCATCCACGTGGCTCCACCCCAACAGAGATGGCAGCCAGATAGCACCTTCAAAGAGGACCCTGAGGAGGTCAGAATTTATGCAAAATCCTTGTTTGATGTTATCACTCAATGGTGGTCTGCAGGGGATAACAGTGACACCCATAAGCCACGCTTCTCTAACCCCATGGCATCCAGATGTACTGGAGCACAATCCCCAGTATCACCAACCATCACAGCTGGTGGTTATACAAACTATAATGCAGCACATCTGGAAGATACCAGGTTTGGGGAAGCTGGGGAAACTATATATTAATAGATGGCATAAAATCCAGCTTGTTTTGAAATCCAGAATGTTTGGTGAATCTGAGGGAGGGCCACCTCAGCTTGGTCAGCCACCTGGCTTGGAGCCAAGCTGTGTGGTTCTGCCCACTTCTGTGCAGGATGTGACATGCATGGTATAAATGGGAGCAGCACAGATTGGGGTAATTAGGCGTTCAAAGGAGTGTCCCTTCATACAAAGTCAGCTGTCACAAAAATTCAGCAGGATGGAGTAGAGTTTGGTGGTGGTGGGGATGATGTCAGTTCTTCCTTAAATAGACTTCTTCCCTATTGTTATCCAGATTGTTCAATGGCTACAGCTTATTTCCAAATCACTCTTTCCCCTTAGAGTTTGCCAGTGTGAAAGAGTTGAGAAACAGGAAATTATAGAGGCTTGGTTCACCTTTAAGCAATTACTGACTTAGAATCGTGATGGGATTTGTTTCCTTTCATCCTGGCTCAAGGATAGACAACCTTTATGGACTTTATGGGCTGTGAAATAATATGGAATGGAACTCTCAAAAGAGATGCTTGTAAACCACGGTTAATGGCTTAATGTTCTGTGTGAGCTTTCTCTTGCCTTGCTTGCTCTTCTCTTTATCCTCATCCAGTCCTGGATCTAAAGAAAGCTGAGTAGGTTTCAGAATGCAAAACAATCCACACCAAGCTTTTTTTGGCGTTCTTCCATTGGGACACCACCTTTTATGGACCAAGCATAATTAAAAAAATATCTTAGCAACATCTTTGCAAACGTAGCTGAGAACCAAAGGAAGGTTTCCTGGAGATCAAAGAAAGATCTCCTATTTCAAACATTAGCACAACTGTCCCAACCTGGTCCTCCATTTGTATTGGACAGTAGCTCACAGAAATCCTTTTTTGGGGTCTGGTTGCTGATGGAATTTCTATTCCAACACCTTTAGACAACACAAGACAGGGGAAACCCCCCAGTTCCCATTTAAACCCAGAGTGTTTTCATATTTGCTTCTAGTTCATAAGCAGATTGCTAGCTAAGATGTGCTTTGGATTAGAATGGGTTTGGTAAGTCTTTTTCTGACAAAAACGTCCTCCTTCTGCACGTAATACAGAGTTTTTTCAACACTGGTAACTTTAAGAGTTGTGGACTTCAGCTCTAAGAATTCCATAGGCAGCATAGCTGGCGGGAGAATTCTGGGAGTTGATGTCTACATATCTTAAACTTGCCAAGTTTGGCAAACACTGATCTGACCCATAGCCACTTCCACTCTCTCTGTTCCTAAAAACTTGTTCTGGAGGTTGTAAAAAATAGCACTCTGGTATTCAAGGGCGGATTGTGTGGTTCTGGGTACAGGGTGGTTCCTGCTTGGTCTGCCATGTTGTCCTCCTTGTTTAGCAGCTGCCTGAGATAGTTAAGGGGGTGGTACTTTTTTTCTTAATACTTTGCTCCCCCACACAAAGATTCACCTGCTAGATATCTGTCTGCCCAGTTTACTTTGGACCTCCAAACTTGGCAACTTTAAGACTTGTGGACCTCAACTTCCAGAATTACCTATGCTGGCTGGGGAATTCTGGGAGTTGAATTCCAAAAGTCTTACAGTTGCCAGGTTTGAAGACCCCTGATCTAAGGCAGCAGGGGAGGCTTCAAAATACATATATACATATATAATACATACATACAAAATCAAATCAAATCACACCAAACTGTTCTGGTTTTGTTCTCTGCAGTCCTTGATATTCAATGATATTTTGAAGGCAGAAGCTCCATGTTCAGAAGGTTATTCCATCAGTGATGGCAAGACGTAAGTGTGAAGATTTTCTCCTGGACTATTTAATCTTCAATAGAGAAAAAAATAAGCTATATTTTTTTTAAAAAACAACAACAACCAAGCACTTCCTACATTGGTGCACATGGTGATCCTTCTTGCCTAAATGTTGAGAAGAGTTGGGGAGTTTCTCCTGAATTGGTGTTGCATTTCCATGAACCTACAATGGTGGCTCCATACAGAGATGGAGCTAATTTATTTTCAGTTCAGCTGTTGTGAATCCAAAATTTCTCCAACTCACTTTTCTAATTGAAACCCTGGAGCTCTGCAGCTGTTAGGAATGAACTGGTCTCCAATGACAGGAACATTGTGTTCCTAGGCTGTCCCTTCTCCTTGGATCTTTCTCATCAAAACACTACCATTTTACAATTTGCAGTTACATAGCAAAGAGTGAGACAACAGGCACAGAGTCCCTCGTGGCAATTCTCAAGTATGCGCCAAAGCACTTGAAAGCAGAATAAGAAGCAATGGGTGGAAACTAATCAAGGAGAAAAGCAACTTAGAACTAAGGAGCAATTTCCTGGTAGTTAGAACAATTAATCAGTGGAACAACTTGCCTCCAGAAGTTGTGGATGCTCCAACACTGGAAGCTTTTAAGAAGAGATTGGACAACCATTTGAATGAAATGGTATAAGGTTTCCTGCCTAAGCAGGAGTTGGGAGTAGAAGACCTCCAAGGCCCTTCCAACTCTGTTATTCTGTTCTGTTATTCTATTGCAGTGGGGTTTTTTGAACATAATTAAACACATCAGAGCAGAGTTGAAGATGGATGAGTTGTTGATTGATGCTGTTTTAAAACCTTCCCTATTGATTAGTGGAAGAGGGTTCTAGGTAGTACCTGAATTGGGATCTGTCCAGCTTTGTAGTTTCGTTATATTGGTGTAACTATAACGTTGAAGAAAACCAAGTTGACTCTGAAATGATTCCTTTTGTGTTTTACCAAGTAAAATCCCTTTCTGTTTCTTCAATGGTTCTATTCCAGTGACTTTGAATACACTTTGGGATCTCCCAAAGCTATTCATATCAAGGCAGGTGACTCACCCATGGCATACCTCAACAAAGGACAGTTCTACCCGGTGACTCTGAGGACTGTCGGAGACGCCAAATGTTTACACTTGTCCTCAAACAAAGTGAAGGTAAGTGACATGCGGCTGAGCATCCGCCAGAAACATAGCCTTTGCAGGGTTCATTATCAGAGCTATTCCAGCCAATAGCCATCGAGATTTCTGAAGTCACTATCAATCCTGAAATGTTACTCCAAAGTTGGGTTTGGTTTTGCAAGTGAATTTATGAATAAGCCCTTTGTAGAAGTTAACAGAGTCTATGTGGACTTCCTTCCCTTTTTCCAGAGTGTGGTGATGGTAGTTTTCGACAATGAGAAGATTCCGATGGAACAGCTCAAGTTCTGGAAACACTGGCATTCGCGCCAACCGACAGCAAAACAGAGAGTCATCGATGTTGGTATGGAGTATAACTACTTCAGGGTTTCTTGTCCAGGACAGAACAAAAAATGGAGAGGAGGGCTCTCTCCCAAACAACTAATCTGATGCCTATGGAGATAGTCATCCAGATCATGGTTTCCCCAAAGGTGCTTTTCCAAAAGGCCACTGGACTTTGTTTTTCCTTGAAGACATTTCGCTTCTCATCCAAGAAGCTTCTTCAGTCTGAAAAAAGCTCCTTTGGGTCAACTAATCTGGTAGACTTTATGTGAGCTGCTTCAGGTCCACGCGGCTGCGAAGCAGACCATTTCCCACTGTGATTGTATTGCCCACCTTCATGATCTCCTCCTCGTCCAGCTGTTTATGGAGATGGTGGAGAAGGCCAAGAATTTCATTTATCTCCTGGGATAGACTATGGCCATTCTTGTAACATCCATGGTCAGAATAGCTCTTAAGATGTGTGGAAGGTTGGATGGAGGTAGAACTATCCTAGATCTTAGCCACTGAGTCCAGAAGAAGGTTTAGGAGTAGTTCCGAGGAGTAAATATGGAGTTATCACATCTTTTTAAGGTATTGATAGTTAAGTAACTATAGCTGGTCAATTAAAGAAATAAAAGAAATGTTTTTTGTCTCTTTTAGCTGACTGTAAAGAGAATTTCAATACTGTGCAGCATATTGAAGAGGTAGCTTACAATGCGTTATCCTTTGTCTGGAATATCGCTGAAGAAGCGAAGGTAGGTTTGAAACATCAACAAGAGTACCTTTTAATACCAGGCAGGAAAATTATCCTGCATTTTTAAAAACTGTCTCTTAGTTAATTTAATAAAGAAGAATTTAGTTTAGAAAATTATTATGGTGTGTAGTGATGGGCCCAAGAGTTGTGTGTTAATGCCCTGACTTTCTCTGGACCGCCATCCCACCAGCACTGTCCTGTCTTCCTGGCTTCCCACATTAAATCCCATTCAATATTTGCAAGAGAAATCAACTCTCCTCTCATCATTTTTAAGTCATTGTGTTATTGTCACCCTGAAGAGGAAGTCCTGTCTCAAGGAAGCCCTTGAAAAATGGTTGGAGAATTTCTCCTTTGCCTGAAGAAATTTGGAAAAATGGCTCAACTAATTTTTATACCCATAAATTGGGTAAAGATTTTGGAAAATAGCACTTTGAACCAACCCATTTTCAATCATCTTTCCTTTGGGTCCTTTTGGGGGTTACACTGATCTTTTGACTTACACCTGGGTTAGGAATGGCTTCTCTGAGCAGTTAGTCTGGCCCGTTGCAATAACACCAACCCCCCCATTGGACACCCCTAAAACTTCAGGTGACCCCGCCTCTTTCAAGGCTACAATGGAGCTGGAACCATCATGCTTTCCATTTGCTTTTGCAGGTGTTTATTGGTGTGAACTGCCTGAGCACGGACTTCTCCTCTCAAAAAGGCGTGAAAGGTGTCCCACTGAACCTCCAGATTGACACTTATGACTACAGCACTGGCACAAACCGGCTGGTCCACCGAGCTGTCTGCCAGATCAAAATATTTTGTGATAAGGTAGAGTAAGGGGAGCCTTTGGCAAATGTTCTGCATGGGCTGCGTGTGTGTGTGTGTGTGTGTGTGTGTGTGTGTGTGTGTGTGTGTGTGTGTGTGTAGAAAGCCTCAGGGCAGCCAGGGGTCACCCTGTGTTGTTTCTTGAACACAAAGTGTTTTGGAGAAAAAACTTTGCAAGCAAGAGCTAAAGTGCCAAATTTGGGGTCCGAGGAGATTTAGAGATGAACAAGAGGACCTTCTGGCTTGAGGTTTTGCAACGTGTCCAACAGCCTCTCCCCAGCCCCCCAATTAAGCCTAGAGAGCAAGGACTCATTGGCATGAATGGAATTCCCATCCCACCCCATTGTCCCAAGTTTGAAGGTGATAGTTGAGGGCAAAGGATAAAGATAACTCTCTCTATCTTTCCCCACCATCACAATCCAGATCAACCCACCCACCCACCCCATGAAGCAATTATGTTTGAGGGTGGGGGAAACCCCGTCCTTATTCTCAAATCTAATTGGTAGGCAGCTGGGTGCAGGGATGGGAAGAAGAAGGAAGAGAGAGACGAATCAGCAAGAGCAATAGAAAGAAGGAAGAAGGTGGAGAGACCACAATGAAAGGTCCAGGACTTGGAATAAATCTACTGGTAGAGTGGGGCACCTGAAGATTGAGAGAGGCAGGGCACATGTTCAGTCAATGATTATGCATGGTCAGAGGACTCATTCTTGACCTATTAGATCCAGGCAGTGGTGGGATTCAATTTTTTTTTACTTCCGGTTCTGTGGGTGTGGCTTGGTGGGCATGGTGTAGCTTGGTGGGCGTGGCTTGGTGGGCGTGGCTTGGTGGGCATGGCAGGGGAAGATACTGCAAAATCTTCATCCCCTCCCCACTCCACCCCACTAACCTGCTTTCCAGCTCCGTTCTGCTGTGCAGGGCAACCAAAGAAGACCCAGCCAATCAGCTGGGACTCAGGAGGCAGAGAATAGATGGGGGCGGGACTAGTCAGAAGTGGGATTTGCTGGTTCTCCAAACTACTCAAAATTTCCACTATCGGTTCTCCAGAACTGGTCAGAACAGCTGAAGTCCACCTCTAGATCCAGGTGTCATGGTGGACAAATGTCATTTCACATGCCATGGCCTTACAAGGCAGACCACAGGAAACCCAGCCAGATAAGCTAAATTTAATTTATTGTTAAGCTACATTAACAGAACTTCTCAGCCTGAAAGTGCAAGTCTCCTGCTGCCACTTTTAGAGCCTGAGAACTTAAGGAGGGTCTGACTCTCTTGTTCCACCCACTGTGCAGTTGTGGGCCATGCTCCCTCTTATCTGACCATTCCTCTGGCAGTCCCTCTTGGCAGCATCTCTTCAGTCTCCCGAGGTCATTCCCACACACCATTACATGAAAAAAAAAATGTTTGTAGGTCTACCCTTAGCAGCCATGGATGTGAGAGTGAGGTTGTGGCTTCTCTCCTTTTCTAGGGGGCAGAGAGGAAAATGCGGGATGATGAACGCAAACAGTTCAGGAGGAAAGGAAAATGCTTGGATGCCAATAATAACGGTGAGTACAAGTGGAATAGCGGCCCCTTCAAACTGTTTGGAAAGGAGCCTTGATGGGTTGGTCCTGGGCCAAGAAGAGGAAGCTGCAGGGATGGTGACCATCAGAGACGCCTGCAAGATATGGTCAAAAAAAGTCAACATGGCAGCCACAGCAGTCAACTGAAATCTCTTCGTGTATTCTTGGGTTCTATGTAAAAAATGGACAGAGCTTCAATTGTTCCATTGTGGCCACCATCTTGATGCTTTTAACCAGGAGTGGAATTCTACCTGGTCGGTCCAGTTCTATAAAACCGGTTGTTATGATTCTGCCCAGTCTGGAGAACCAGCAAACTGCACCACTGGCTGGCCCCTCCCCTCCCTGCCCACTCACTCCTTACCTGGCATACACGCCATCAAACTTGCCTGCTCAGTTGCTATTTTTCCTTCTTTTTTTCCCCGACCATCAGCTGTTCTACTGTGCCAGGAAATTTAGATTAGCTAGAAAGCAGGAAATCATTGGATTTCTTGCTTTCTAGCTAATCTAAAAGCAGAGCTGAACCTTCCTTAGGACTGAAGTTTTTATTTTTTCAGTGCAGACTCAGGCAGCAGATTGCAGAAAGGTAGATCTCTGAGTGAATCTGCGATTCTGTGAACAACTCAATCTGCCTTTTTTAATAAGAAATTCAATATTTACATATTTATAATATTTACATACAAGCCACGCCCATCCAGCCACATGACCACCAAGCCACATGCACAAATTAGGCCACACCCACAGAACCAGTTGTTAAGAAATTTGAATCCCACCCCTGCTTTTAACCACACTCTGCAGAGACACCCTAGTTTCTGGGAAATGAAACTCCTGTTGCTTCATGTTTTTTGAGCTGCTTTCCTGCTTTGCACAACTCCAGAATCAGATATGGGCCTTTGTGGTCTCACCCTGCCATTTCTTTCAGCAACTGAGACAGCTTAGGGACAATGGACCTCGGATTGCACGAAAGGCAAACTTTCTCTTTGAAATACCGAAACTCCGTAGTGGTTCTCCATTGGTGGGAACATCTGCCTCGCCCAGCCCCATTAGTTCCCACGGTCTGGCAACCCACACTTCCTTCCCTCCCTTTAGAGCAGAGTTCCCCAACCTTTACGGGTTGATGGCCCATGGAGGGGAGGAGGGAAAGAGGGGATGGTTTTGTGGGAAGGGCAGGCACATATGCTGCTGCTCACGTGAGTGGGGCCAAGAGTGTCCATAACACTCATGCAAGTGAGGCCCCAAGTGCCCACAATGCTCACATGGGCTGTGCATCCGCATGCACCAGCTGGCCACTCACATGGCCTGGTTGCAAATGGGTATTAGGATTCCAGCAATTGCCCTAATTAAACCATGATTCTCCAATTGAGCACGTTCACGGCAGTGGTGGGATTCAATTTTTTTTTACTACCAGTTCTATGGGCATGGATTGGTGGGCATGGTAGGGGAAGGATACTGTAAAATCGCCAGTCAGAGGTGGGATTTGCTGGTTCTACGCAAAATTTCCGCTACTGGTTCTCCAGAACTGATCAGAACCTGCTGAATACCAGCTCTGGTTCATGGGCTGTGTGTCATCATTCATGTTGTCCAATTAAATATATTCGTGGGTAAAAGCTCTGGTATTTTAGTTACAATCTTTTAAAGATAAGAGTTGGAATGTACTTTCGCTTCCAAACTGCTGCACTGCTCTTCCACATTTCCTTCCTTCCCCTCCACTTTTTTTTTAGGGCAACTACTAAAACAAGCATAGGAATTTTTATGAGTTGACAATGGGCCACGGACCATTAGTGGGGCCCAAAGGTTGGGGATCCCTGCTTTAGAGGCTGAGATGTGATCGCCAGACTCTTATTTCATGGATCTTTTAAAAACAACAAGGTAGACCCCTTGGTGGCTTTACAGCTCCCCACTGTAGCGACTGCTCAGATGGGGGCTTTGATTGAGTTGCATACAGGTGCCCCTCGACTTACAACTATGACTGAGACCAGAATTTCTGTTGGTAAGCAAGGCAGTTGTTAAGTGAATCAAGCCTGGCTTTATGATCATTTTAAACAAATCACTACGGCTGTTAAGCAAATCGTGTGTGGTTGTTAAGCAAATCTGGCTTTCCCCATTGACTTTGCTTGTCGGAAGCCAGCTGGGAAGGTTGCAATTGGCAATCACATGACCCCAGGATGTGGCAACCATTTTAAATCCATGTTGGTGGTCCAGCACCTGAGTTTTGATGGCCTTGGGGATGCTGCAATGGTTAGACATTCAAGGACTGGTTGTAAGTCACTTTATTCAGGACGGTCATAATTTCAAATGGTCGCTAAGCAAAAGGTTGTAAGTCTAGAAGAACCTGCAGTTTGTATTTCTCTGTGGCTCAGCTGATGGAGTTTTGATGAGTTCACAATGTTGTCAGCCTTTGAGATAGGTGGCAAAGAAGATGACCGTGGATTGGCTTCCAACTGCTTTTAAGGATTCGGGGAATAGAAACAGCATCACCATTTGCAGCCTAAAAAGACTCTGCTCCAGCAGTCAGTTGCTTTAGGGTTGCACAGATGAACAAGAGCATCTATTCTTAGTCCAGCTAGACTGATCTGGTGCCCTCTAGATAAATCAGTGCAATTCTGGTAACTCCCAGCTGCCCAAGAGACTAGCCATAGACTCCAGGTCTGCTGGACAGTTTTCTCATTCCACCTAGGATCCAGGCCCAGCTGGATTTAAAGTCCTATTTTAAAATCCTTCTCTTTGCTTATTCTGTTTTATTTGTTTACCTATGAGATCTAGACCCCATAGGTTGACACATGCCCTCTGGGAAGCTTACAAAACAAATCCATATTCAAAACATAATAAGTAAGATGTCAAATAAAAACAGCCATAAAAACCACAAAAGGGAGAAAAGCAAAAAAACGGTCACCAAGATAAAAAAAAAAAGCAGCTAGAACTAGTTTCAAGAGCCTTGTGATTGCTCCAAGCCCACAAGGAAGGTTTGGCACACTCTACCTAGGGCCTTCAAGATAGCAAAGAAAAGGGCCAAGGGAAAGTCCCTGGAGTAAGAGCTTCGTTGTATGGACACCACAGCCTGAAGGCTTGTCATTCCAGTAACCACCAGTCAGGTTTCCAAAAATGGGGAGGCTATAAAGAACATGTATGATTTGACCATGAGGGTCATATAAGAAAAGATAGTCCTTAGAGATTTGTTTTGGGACCATCAACATGACCTCCATCTTTTGCTCACTTCTCTTCTCTGTCCTTCTTCTTCTTGTTGTTTTGGTTCACCTTTCTGGGGATTGAGGTTGCCATCTTCTGGATTTTGATCTCAGTTTAGGAATGAATTCTCAAAGGACTTCTTGAAATGATTGTTGCCAGAAAATCGAGTACAAGTTTTCTTGCCTTTCATAGGACAATCTGCAGGCACATTTTACCAATCTTGAATCGGGTTGAGCATATTACAGACAAACTTTGGATTCTCCAAAATGCCATCTATGAAATAGTAACAGCACTTAGACTTCTATACCACTTCATAGTGCTTTTACAGCCCTCTCTAAGTGGTTTGCAGAGTCACCCTATTGCCTCCAACCATCTGACTCCTCATTCTACCATCTTCAGAAGGATGGAAGCCTGAGTCAACCTTGAGCTGGTCAGGATTGAACTCATGGCAGTGGGCAGAATTAGCCTGAAATACTGCATTCTAACCATTTCACCACTATGGCTCTTAGAATGGTTTCAGAAGGCTTTCAAATGGATGGCTTTGTGTTAAGACACTACTGTATTAGATTCAAGACTATTTGTTTATGGACTTGTTAAAATAGCTTTTCAGTTATATCTGCTTTTTGGGTGAATTTATTTATCCTCACACCAAAATCTATACAACACAGATTTCAGGACTCATGGTGGTTTACACCACCACTAAGGAAAATACCAATATATAAATAACCACAGAAGACAACTAAAACCAGAATTACAGGCCTATGTCTAGGAAAAGCCCATCCCCATTAGCACCCATAGTCCCTGATATATAAACAGTCTTAAGGGACTTCTTAAAGGTCAGGTGATTAGGGCACCAATGAACTTGGCACCCAATTTTTTTCCATTTTGAAGTAACTTCTAATGCTACCAGCCCCAAGGCGATATTTGCAGGTTTTCTATTTCTTCTTAATGTTTTTGGTTCTTGTTTCACATGGGGAGGAAGAACACCAAGTTACAAATAGAATCATAGATTTCTATGGTTTTGTAAGATGCCTCGTGATTGTGTAATAAAGACAATTTTAAAAACTACAAAGTTTCTGTTAATTTAGAATAAGGAGTGTGATTTAAAAACCATAACTTTATCTTTTAATCTTTCAGGTTTGAAAAGCTGTTTAGTTTCAAGCTTTCGCAGCAATGAAATCACTTACCTCAAGCCCCAAAGTGACTTGGAAACCCAGCCAGTCTTATTCATCCCAAATGTTCATTTTTCAAACCTCCAAAGATGTGCAACGGTAAGGCTCCTCTTTTAGCCCTGCAGCTTATGCCAAGAACCTCCAGAGTTCCATGAAGAAAACGTGGACTTCGGAAAGGATTCAGGATGACCTTCAGTGAGGGAGAGGATTCACATCTAGATGTAGTCCAGTGGTTGTCCAGAAGGCAAAGTCTTCATAGGATGATAATTAGAGAGCCATTTTAAAATATCAGGGTAGAAAGCCAGGGACTGTGAGTTCTAGTCCTGGTTTAGGAAGGAAAATGGACTTTGTAACTTTGGACCGATCACCTGGAGATTGTGAATTCTAATCTCTCCTTAGAAATGAAAGTTGACGAGCGACTTTGGGCCAATCGCCAGGAGACTGTAAATTCTAGCCTTGCCTTAGGGATGAAAGCCAACTTGGTTGGCTTTGGGTTAAAACACTTTCTCTCAGCTCAACTCCTTTTACAAGGTTTTTCTTATGGGGAAAATAGGAGGAGGAAGGATTGATTATTAGTTATGTACACTGCCTTGAATTACTTATAAAAATAATAAAGGCAGGATCTAAATTATAAATTCTTAATATATTACAACTCAACATAAACTAGTGTTTATTTCTTCCTAGCTAATAAGTTAGTAGACTTTGTTGTATATGTGATATGTAGGTTCATTTAATTTTTATATCAGCGGTGACCTAAATATGTAGAACTAGGGACAATGTATTCATGTGACAAGGAACATGCTTATCCAAGAGAGTCATAAAGCTGTTTGGTTTGGTTTGGTTTGGTTTGGTTTGGTTTGGTTTGGTTTGGTTGGCTGGATGACCCCATTCCATTTGATTAATATAAGGTTGAATGTATCATGCAAACCCCCAAAAATGGATTATTCATGACCAGGTTAAGCTTATTGTGTGAACATCCAAATATTTGGTCAGCAAAGCCATCATTTGAGGCTCTGCTCCAGAAAGAAACACATTCTGTGGAGATGAAATATGATTTGGACCCTCTATCTAACCTTCCTTAGAGAAACAGAGGAGCGAAGGAGAGCAGTAAGGTGTGTAAAAGTGTTTAATTAGTTGGGTATGACATACATCCCAAGGGGAATGTGGACGTATATTGAACAGCCAACCTCTGATCCAGCAAGCTATTTAGTAAAGAAGATACCTTGAGTGGAATTTCCACGTAAGCCCCTTTGAAGAAAAGGCAGAATCTAAATCTAATAAATATAGCTTTGCTATGTTATTGCAAAGGGGGGAAGGGCTTTAAAATGGCTGTTCATCTTTGATTAAAACATCTCCCTCCCTCTTTATAGGTATTACCTACTGCTGGAGCTCCACATGATTCCCACAGGTATGTAATACATTTCCTTTGGTGGTTGAGGCATTGATGGGGTCAGCAACCTGAAATGCTTTTGGACTCTGAGACCAAAAATGTGTTTGCTTCCCCATACCTGTTGCCTTTATAACTCATGGAAACTCAAATATTTAAGTCTTTGATTCAGGCATGGGTTTACATTCAGGCCTTCAGGGCTCTGGGCCACGAAACTCTTTGAGTGCTGCACATTGGATGACTTTCAGCCAATCACTGTCTTGGTTCAGCAGTTTCCATGTGGGACAGAATAGTCAATAATTTCCATCTGGGGATATATAAGGGTCTAGTCTCAAATGAGGGGAGGACACTTCATTTGGGGTGTGTTTATGAGTAGTAGAGAGAGCAGTCCATCAACATATATATCAGCATAACGGCCTCATTCAAATGAAATAAAATGAATTGTCCCTTTTTATTAAGGACAAAGCTTTGAAGTTGGTCTGTCCATCCACCCATCCATCCACCCATCCATCCATCCACCCACCCACTCATCCATCCATCCATCCTTCTATCCATCCATCCTCTTTTTGTTCTTGGCGGTTTCCCATAAGGTGGATTAAGCTGAGAAATGTGACTAAATCCACTTGAGGACTGTGAGGGGCCTTGAATTTGAGTCTTTCCAGTCTATAACTCCCTCTTTAACTGCTGCACAGTCTAGATTCAGTTAGGGACATCTGATCTGTTTGGGAAGATCCCGTGTGATTTGTATATTAGGCCAACCAGGAGATGTTCTAAGTTCCTTTCTTTTTCCCTACTTCAGTTTGCCCTTAAAGCGGAGCTGCCCTTCCTTCCCCGACGAATTTGATCCCATAGCCGCAAAACAAGCAAAAGAAGAAGACCCCCAACGAGGTAAGTTGGAAGTGGCAGATGTCTTCTGCATGCCCAGGAGCCTCATAGCCCAAGAAAAAGCATGGAGTCCACAGATGCAGAAGGATGCATCCCTCTGTTTGTTAACCACAACACTAACATGTCAGAGTGGCAAATTAGCAAATGGACAGGTGACCAAACTTGACTGTCTAGGGTCCTGCTTAGCCATGTCCTTCATTGTCCCATCACAATTAAGGAGAGCAATTGATGGGTTTTTTCCCACTGGAAGGTGCTATTCTGGAGAAAGAAATGAAGGTCAGGGAATCCATCAATCACTTTCCTTAATTTGTCCTGTACTAAGACAATAAGCACGATATCGCTTTCCCTTTTTCTGAGGCAGAACAGGGACAGGCATTGAGGGCAGTGAAGTTTGTGCCAGTGTCTGGGCCCAGGGAGAGTACAGAAACATGGAGTGTGGGGGATGAAGTTGTAAGGAATGCAAAAAAGGACAGGAATGTGAGACCTCAAAGCAAAGATGTAATGCAGGGGTGTCAAACTCGATTTCACTGTGGGCCACATATGGGTTGTGTTTGACATCCGGAGCTGGGTGGGCAGGGCCAAGGTAGACGTGACCAACTCAACGTCACTCGTGTTGGGGGCGCCTGTGGCGGCCCATGTGCTCTGCCAGTGAAAATGGGCTCCCGAGCTCTGTTTTCAGCTACAACAGCTTCCTGCAACCCTCTGCCAGCAGAAACGGAGTTTGGGAGTGCTGCCCATGGCCCAGGGGTGGGATTCAAACTTTTAACAACCGGTTCTGTGGGCGTGGCTTAGGTGGTAGGTGTGGCTTGATGATCATATGACTGGGTGGACATGGCTTCATGTTATTGGCTGGGCGTGGCCAACTCAATGTCACTCACATCAAGGCATGCAGCTCCTCGCCTGGCCTCTCATGACTGTGGGGATGCTGCAACAGTCATAAGTGTGAAAAATGGTCATAAGTCACTTTTTTCAGTGCCATTGTAACTTTGAATGGTCACTCCACACAAGCAAAGTACCAGCAAAGGAGGGGAAAGAAACTCCAGAGATGTTCCTGAGACAGGAAGTCTAGTCCTGCCAAGAATGCAATAAGGGTTAACAGAGAGGCAGTTTCTATAAGCAACACCAGAATGTTTCCTTCTTGCCTTCCTTACAGGATTAGGCCAGTAATTTCTTCTAACAACCGGTTCTCTGAACTACTTAGAATGTTAACGACCGGTTCTAGCGAAGAGGTGCGAACCGGTAGAATCCCACCCCTGCCGTGGCCCTCGTGAACTGCATTTTCGGCTGCGATGGCCTCCTGCACACAGCAACCGCACACAGCCCTCCCAAGCTCTGTTTTCACTGGCATAGGCATCATGGTCCGGTCCTTCGCTGTTTCAGGGTGGCCCTTTAGGCCAGATCTAAGCACCCCTTGGGACAGATCTGGCCCCCAGGCCTTGAGTTTAACACCCTTGATGTAATGGGTTTGGGAGATTCTATACCGGAAGGAGAGAAATGAGGGCTTCCTTCTTCCACATCTGCAGATAGATTTGACCATTGTCTCTTGTGTCATTCAGTTCTACTCTATGTACGACGGGAATCAGAGGAAGTTTTTGATGCTCTCATGTTGAAGACTCCCGATCTCAAAGGCCTGAGAAATGCGGTGAGTTTCTCTCCTTGGTCATCCTATGGCATGGAAGTTTGCTACCTTGGGATGAGGTGCTGAAGACATCTAGGGTGGAGAAGGGCAGCCAGCAGACCTCCACAAAAGGAATGACAACTTGAGTCAGACTGCTTCCCATCCCAGATGTTCATCCCTTCCTAGGTTTCTTTATCCTATTTTAATTAAAATCTTCTTACAATGTTGCTTAAGTAATGAGAGGAAACAACTACTGGCTGTTTAAGAGATGGCTCCACTTAGTCAATGTTGTACAACGATTCTGGTGCTGATAAAATAGAAAACCAATCTTGGGATGCTGCATTTTAAGACCTTCTCTAAAGAAATGTTTGGTTGGGATTATAACTAGCCCATTGGCAGCCTGACCTGGGCAATGGAGTCCATTTTGCATTAAACTAGAGTTTGCTAACTGGTGGTTTATAGAAAAAGGCACAATCAGTTTGTTGGTTGTATTTCCACAAGGTGCTAGCTAGGTCATGAATGGTAATTTCTATTCCTCAATGACTGTATTCATACAATGCACTCCTTAAACCAACCGTACCACATGAAGAACTAGCACGATGTGTAAACCTCATGAATATATACCATAGAGACCATCAGAACTTAAAACAACAAACGGTTCCTACTTTTCAGTTCCTGTGAAGATTTGTGTTTCACTATGAAAGGCCCCATGTGTAATTTGGTTCCTAGGCCCGTTTCTGGAGGCCATTTTCCTGTTCATTCTGTATTCTCTTTCTCTCTAGATTTTGCCTCTTTTAGCTTGGCTGGGCTGGAAGCTCTCTCCTTTTCCCTACCACCATGAATATTTGTTCAATGTTTAAAGAGCACACAATGCTGGAGCATATTTCTGTGATGTTTATCACCACCGTTCCAGATAACCCTCGGCTCGGCTTTGCTGAGGCGGGGAATAAAGCAAACAATCTCCCGAAAATGATCTGATAGCCATATTTATGGCTTTGCTTTATGTGTGTGTGTCTCTTTCTGAGTGTGTGTGCCCTGCTTTTGCACACTTTCAAATTGGAAAAGAGCAAATAACACATTTCTTTTTCTGAAATCGCCTCTTGGGAGCTGTAGTTTTCCACACTGAAATGGTTTCTCTGCTTGTAGAAATGAGGCTGTGGTTTCCCCCCAAAAAGGATGGCTGAGAAGTAGAATAGAATACTGTAGAATAATAGAGTTGGAAGGGACCTTGGAGGTCTTCTAGTCCAACCTCCTGCTTAGGCAGGAAACCTTATACCATTTCAGACAAATGATTGTCCCATCTCTTCTAAAACAAACCTTACAGTGTTGGAGCAGCCACAACTTCTGGGGGCAAGTTGCTCCACTGATTAATTGTTCTAACTGTCAGGAAATTCCTCCTTAGTTCTAGGTTGCTTCTCTCCTTGATTAGTTTCCATCCATTGCTCCTTGTCCTGCCCTCAGATGCTTTGGAGAATAGTAAGAAACATGAATCTGGCCAAACCCACATTCTCCTCTAGGGAGGGAATTGGGAGACCAGGTTTAAAATTGGCCCAAATAGTGTATATCATAAGTTTTAGATTGGTTTTCAGACTGTGTGATGCTAAAATACCATTCGTTTGCTTTTGGCTTCGTACAATTTGTAGTCTTGACTTTGTGGCTTATTCAACAGATAATGACTAAAGCAAACTTTGAGTATTAAAAGAACTTCACAACAAATGTTAGGAAGGTCTACCTAAGATGCAAAAGGTCTTGTTCTAGGGGGATAGGAGGTCAAGACTCAAGAATAAACAAAAAAGTCAAGACCGTGGCCACGATTATGTAATGATACCATTGCGGCTACCCTCTTGATTATTATTTTTGATCCTCTCTCCCAACTCCATGGGTATCCATGCATTGTTCTTGTGTTGCAAGGGAAGATTTAAACCAGTTTCAGAAGGGAGAGGGAAACATTAGAAACAGAGATTTGCCTAAGCCAACATTACTCCATAACTAGAATAGGATTTGAACAGGTTTTTACTGGATCTCATTCTATTTATCACTAAGTAGGTTTGTTCTCAGCTCTCAGTTGTTTGATTTTGACATGGGAATCTCTTTGGGACGATGCAATTGCAACGGGTTTATGGTCAGAATCGAGTGAGTTGAATGGGGAAGTATTACAGGTACTGCAATACCACCAGTGAGTTTTATAAGACTCCAGGAATCCATTCATCGGAATGTGTAGATGGATGTAAACTATTCTTTTTCATTTTCCAGATTTCAGAAAAATATGGCCTGCCAGAAGAAAGCATCTATAAAGTCTACAAAAAGTGCAAACGAGGGTAAGTGATAGTCTGTTTCCCTTGTATGACATTCCTGGTTCTTGGGTCTAGCAAGTAGGTAAGAAAATGTATACATGAAAAGAAGCAGGAATGTTGGCCAGTTTTCAGAGGTCTAGGGAAGGAATAGTATCAAATTAATTTGGAAGAAATTCTGCATGTCTTGATTAAGTACAACCAGAATCTTGCTAGATCCAGCCAAAGGCTTATCTGGTTCAGCATTTCATGAAAGCAACTACCCCTTCCTCCTTGCTGTGGCCCAACAGATCTTATTTAGGAATGCCCTCCGGCTCAGGAGATTGTTGTCTTGTAATTTAATATTCTCAACTGGAAACCTAAAGATTCATGCTCTGTGTGAGCATCAAGTATGAGATGAGGACTCTATGATTAGCCATGTTCTTTGGCTACAATGATGGAAGCTGCTTGCTAGTGGGCTTCAGTGGGCTTTCCCTGTGTCATTACTTTGGTGGAAGCTGAAATGACCTATCACAGAGGTCTCCAAACTTGGCAACTTTAAGACTTGTGGACTTTAAGACTTGTGAACTATGCTAGTTGGAAAATTCTGGGAGTTGAAGTCCAATCAGTCTTAAAGTTGCCAAGTTTGGGGACCCCTGGCCTATAGAGATGTTTCTCAACCTCAGGAATTTTAAGATGGGTGGACTTTGAATCTCAGAATTCCCCCAGCCAGCATTGGGTTCATTGGAATGGAAGGTCATCATGTGGCAGTTTGGCTGTAATTTAGGGCAATGTGTGACTGTAGCCAGGGGTGGCTTATTGTGCGAAACATAATTAAGCCATTCCACATGTAAGACAAAGTTTAGGTTACAGCACTTAGGAGATCCACACCAAAAATGGAAATTCTCTGGTCAATTTTGAACCTTCCACACTCTCTCGCCTTAGCTTGCTGTTCCTCAACCTTGGCATTTGTGGTCTTCAACTCCCAGAATTCCCCAGCCATTGGTGGCTAGGGAATTCTGGAGGTTGAACTTTACTCATCTTAAAATTGCCAGGACTGAAAACACTGCCCTAGTCTATTTACAAGAGTATTGTGAAGATACCATTGGAAGGAAAGTCCATCGCTGGCTAGAGAATTCTGAGAGTTGAAATCCACACATTTTGAAATGTCCAAGGTTGGGAAATTCATATAAACACACACACAGGAGGTGCGGGGGGGAGAGAATCACTTGTCCTACCTAAGATGGGAAATCATTTTTGTTCTAGCTTAGATTACTTTAATTTGACACCTTCCACAATAGGAGGTGAAGTTCAACCCACCTGGACATGAGTTGAACTTCACCTCCTATTTGGGGTATAGCTGGCCTTAGGTATTAAGAGTCAACGCCTTGGGAATGGGCCAAGGTTTGCGTTTCTGCTTTTCAATCTCGTTCCAGTTGGCTTCTACATACTGTGTCTTTTATTTTTAAAATATGAAGTTGTCTGGTGAGGATAAAAAAGGCCTGAGGAAGAAGCGTGTGTGTGTACATAGTGCATGGAGTGGTCTGGGGAATTTAACAGATATGTTGTTATCTCCCCGGGCAATGGCCCGAGGTCACCATCTTTGAGTTTATCTTTATCATCAGGGCATCATTGTTTATTTATTTCTCAAAACCAGCAGGATTGAAGTAACCCTTAGGCTTAGAGTGGCAGATAATACTGGAATAGAGCAGTTTTGGGAGGAAAATCTGTACTGGATTCCATTAATGGGACTCTTAGATATTACAAATATAGCATTTATTGATTGGAGATGCTAGCATTTCAGCATCAGTATGACTGGCTGGGGAATTCTGGGAGTTGAAATCTTCAAGTCTTAAACTTACTAAAGGTTGGACACCCTGCTCAGAACATAAGATTGACACTATTCTGGTGAAGGTGGTTGTTATGCAAAATGATGCAGGCTTGGAACAAAAAACCCAAGCTTTGTTTATACAGCAAAAAGAACAGGATCTTAAATCCTTACAGAGGACTCCAGGAAAATGCTCCCCCAAGGTATAACTATTGAAATAAACAGCAAATTTCACACCTGGAACCTTTGGGAATGGAACATAAATCTGGTCTGGGTTGGATGGAAGTTGGTGGTCTGAAGTTTGAGAGGGCACCAATAATCCACTGGGGCCAGGAGTGGTATCTCCAGCAAATAAAATTTAGAAATACAGGCTCTTTGCTAGTTCATACTTGAGCTAATTCATAGGACCTAGTTTGTGCTTGAGCCTTCCCATTTCAGGCCAAATATTTCCCGCTTACGTAAGAACTGAGTAGCCGCTTAAAAATCTTTCGCATTCCACGTTGCAACCGAGTCTGAAGGATACAAAAGCCGGGTAGCAGGGGTGGGTGGTAAATCACCCCTAATTTTTGTTTCCCCTTTTCTCTCCTCCACCTCCCAGTCTGGTCAGACAAAGAACATAATTTGGCAGGGGGGTGGACTGCCCATCCTTCCGCTAATCTTGTTGTGTCTGGATAACTGCGGCCTGTAGCCCATCACAGAGACTGGAGGTTTTGTTCTTACTTCTAGCAACCCATGAAATCCCAGGTCCTCTTGGGGCTTCGGTTTTTACAATATGGTGCAGCTCCAGATGGCTTGGTCCTTGAATATCTGATTCCAAAATGGAATTTCAGCAAAAGCAATCAAGTCAACACCTTAAAAGACCACCCTGTTTAGAGCTTTTTCTCCCATACCCCTGTCGGTCCAGGTACCTGGGCCCAACCAAGTAACCTCATTACTGCTAGAAGGGTTTGCTCTCTATTTATATACGGGTGGATTGCCAGTATTGGTGGGAGTGTTGTTTTCTTTTTGGTAGTTCCTTGATTAGGCTATTGTTTACTGTTTAATTATTTGAAATGAGTTGGTAGTTCCTTGACTGGGGTATTGTTTACTGTAATGAAACATCTGCAAGAAAACAACCAAGCTCAGAGAGCACTAAGGGATGGAACACTAAGGGTGGACGTAGCAGGGGAAGGTTACTGCAAAATCCCCATTCCCTCCCCACCCCACTACCCTGCTTTCCAGCTCCGTTCTCCTGTGTAGGGCAACCAAAGAAGACCCAGCCAATCAGCTGGTACCCAATGGGAGGCAGAGAATAGATGGGGGCGGGGCCAGTCAGAGGTGCGATTTGCTGGTTCTCCAAACTACTCAACATTTCTGTTACCGGTTCTCTCAGAACGTGCTGAATACCAGCTCTACCTTCATTGCTTCCTCCCACTTCAACCCATTATACCTTTCTGGGTCTTTTAATGCCTCCAAGCTATTTCCAAACATAGGGCTTTTTCAGGAGAGTACTAGACCCCTGGCAGGTGACAAGTTGCAAGGAACCTGGAGACGCTTCCTTTCCCCTTCACCCCATGTCCCCTTTAGTACCACCCAGTGTGTGTGTGTGTGTGTGTGTGTGTGTGTGTGTGTGTGTGTGTGACTGAGGGAAGGCTGAACCTGACGTTCTAAGCATCTGCCTCACCCCACGTTAAAGACTGTGATTGATGTCCAGGAGGTGACATTCAATGGGAGGGGAAGCAAAGCCAATCCTGTTCCTTAACTTGGTCCACAGTAAATAAGTAAGGAGAAGTTCATTTGGCTGCTGTCAGTCTTGTTGCTGTGGCAGAATACAGCTTGGCACTGAGCAGCACAATTTATATAATTAACTGCCAGCTCGATGACACTTCAGCATGGCATCAGAGTTTCTGGTCTCCTGAACGTCCCTTGCTGAGAGTCATTGCAGAATTTTGTGTATGAAGCATTATTTTAACAACTGGAAATTTCATGGTTTAATTAAACAAGACTCCGCTAATAATCCCAGTAAAACAGGTGCTAACGTGGCACAAAAACATATGTAGCTTAAACCGTGCTGGAAAGATCTTGCTCTAACTTGCAAAGTATTTCGTAGGTGGTACCTGGAAGTCGCTGAGAAGTTGTGCCTAAATGGGTCTTACATTTACTATCTTTAAAAAAAAAACCATTGTGCTTTCCAGAAAACCTGCCACAGAGGTGTCATTGGGAAAGGGGAGGGTTTTAGCTAGTGAAAAGATAGGTGGGGAAAATTTAAAAGAGGAAGATAGTGACAAATTGACAAATGGCGTGCAGAGCCATTTGTGCTGGAATGCGAACCTCAGGCAAACTAATTATTGAAGAGATCATTCTACCTCACTTACGTCATGCACTGCAAATGCCTCACAGCTGATTTTTTGGCCTGTTTGAGGCCTTTTTCGGCCTCCCAGAGGCTTAAGGAAAAGCCTTTGCAGGCTGAAAAAGAGGCCTGTTTTGTCACTTCCTGTATTTCCGGAAATCCGGAAGCAACGAAATGAGCCTGTTTTTCAGCCTGCAAAGCCTGAAGAAGCTTTCCTCAAGCCTCTGGAAAGCCTAAAAAAGCCACAAACAGGCCAAAAATCTGCTGGCAGTGCAGGTAAGGGGGTAGCAGGGTGGATTGTGCACATATGCACAGGGGGCATATGCGCATGTATACCTCATTCAGATGTATAATAACATATTACAGTACAATTCATCTCTTATGTATTATACTTGGCAAAGTGTCACAGTCAGTGTTGGATGTATATTTTGTGTATATTTGTAGATATTGTACTCTCTAATTGCAAATGGAGAAGTGTGTACTCTATTTTTCTTATCTCCATTTTTAAGTGCTCTGCTTTTATTAAGTGCTCTCTTCCTCCTCCTCTTCCTCCTCCTCCTCCTTCCTCCTCCCCCTTTCTTCTTCCTCTTCCTCCCTTCTTCCTTCTTCCTTCTTCTCCTTATCTCCATTTTTAAGTGCTCTACTTTTATTGTATTGCAAACAGTTGCTGGGGTGCATCTATAGTTTTGTTGTACTTGTACAATGACAATAAAGTTTCTTCTTCTTCTTCTTCTTCTTCTTCTTCTTCTTCTTCTTCTTCTTCTTCTTCTTCTTCTTCTTCTTCTTCTTCTTCTTCTTCTCTTCCTTCTCCTTCCTCCTCCCCCTTTCTTCTTCCTCTTCCTCCTCCTCTTCTTCCTTCTCATTCCTCCTCCCCTTCTTCTTCCTTCTTCCTCCCTTTCTTCCTCCTCTTCCTTCTTCTCCTTCTCCTTCTTTCTTCCTTTCCCCTTTCTTCCTTTCCCTTTCTTTCTTTCTTTCTTTCTTTCTTTCTTTCTTTCTTTCTTTCTTTCTTTTCTTTCTTCTTTCTTTTCTTTCTTTTCTTCTTCTTCTTCTTCTTCTTCTTCTTCTCCTTCTCCTTCCTCCTCCTCCTCCTCCTCCTCCTCCTCCTCCTTCCCGAACTTCCAGGAGGCCCATTTTTCACCCTCCCTGAACCTCTGCAGGTGGGCTGGGCGGAACCAGCCAGGAGTGGGATTCAGGAGTTCTCCCAACTGCACAGAAAATTAGCTAGGGGCTCTCCCAAACCCCTGCAAACCCCCAGCAGCCCACCTGTGTATCAAGGGTAGCCTTACTACTAGAAAGGAAGCGGCTACTCTGCCCTGCTGCTGAAAAACAAACCCTCGCACAATCCTGGTGGAAACCCTCTGGTTCTCCTCCGTGGAGGACAGGCTGCCAAAGCCTCTTCTTGATTGCCTTGATTGTCAGCCCTCCAGCTTTGGTGGGCGGGGGGGGGGGGAGAGTTGGGGGCGGGAGGCGAGTTTCATTCCATGGGAACCAGCTTGCAAAGGGTTTCCAGAGTGGCGTCAGGGGAAGGAAAAAAACAAAAACAAACGCCGTGCCTCTGAATCGCCTCGGGTACTCCCAGCAAACCGCAGCTCGTCTCCCCCAGCCTGTCTCTCTTTGCAAGTGCCAAGCACTTCTCTTCTTCCCCGTCCTCCTTGGAGCCCTTGCAAGGGAAGGAGATGCAGCCCAGGAGCCCAGGGTTTTCCTCCAGCTCCTCCCCATCGATGCTTGGCAGATGAGCTCATGTTTGCCTTGGCTCACGTCCAAGGCCTGGGCTTAAAAGAACCGAGAGGCAGCCAAGTTCAGGATGGTGAGAAGGTGTGCCTGGGGCAGGTGCTGTGAAAGGGGCTTTTGGCTGAGGAGGGGGGGCTGGCTGGGGGGGGAAGGGACGCCCTCTTTAGAGAGGGTAGCCCAGCCTCCCCCCAAGAGTGACGCCTTCCAAAAACATCAAGATGACGTCTCTCCGAATATCCACCCCGCTGGCTGGGTGGCCTGGGGGCTTCTCTACAGGTAGCCCTCAACTTACAATGTCTACTGCTAAAGGGAAGGAGTCGTTAAGTGAGACGTGCCTGATTTGTCGCTGCAATCATTAAGCGAACCACCGGGGTTAAGTTAAGCAAGTCCAGCTTTTCCCACTCAGTTTGCTTGTTGGAAGCTGGCTGGGAAGATCACAAATAAATGGTGGTTGTGTGGCCCTAGAACACTGCAACTATTGTAAATACAATCTGGTTGCAAGGGGCCTGAATTTTGATTATGTGAATGTGGGGACGCAGCAACACTTGTAACTGGAAGTGGTTGTAGGTCATTCCCCGCTCCCCGCAGTGCCTTCGTAACTTCGGTCACTAAACGAATGGTAAGTCAAGGACTCCCCGTAGTCTCACTATATTTAGAAGGCATTTGGTTTTGGGCAGGCTGGAGTAGATCTTCTCATAGCATGCCACCCACCTGGACAATGCCTTGTGGAACATTATCCAAGCTGGTAGGTAGCTGCATGGCGCTGCCTAGCTAAGCCCGGCCTAGTAGGATAAGATTTCAACAAGCCTGAGCCTCAAACCGTCCTCAAGGTCTCCCTAGCCTAAGAGGGGCCCAGTGGAACAGCAATCCAGGGAAGCCCTCAAAGAAAATATCCTTTCCAGTATGAGGCGAAGGGACAGGATGGCCGCCATCTTCCTTGGCCAAACTCTGCTGGCAGGGCTGTTGACATCACCAGTTGTGTACATCCACCTCTACTGGGTCCCTTTTGGAAGCTACTTTTTTAGATGGATGCAGCTCTGATTCTAAAGCAGCCTCTTTTTTTTTGCCCTCTTGGAGATGGCAGTGTAGATATACTGTGCAGTACATGTGCCAAATTTCTATTTGAGCAATGACAAAAAGTTGCTCTGTTCTGCAAAAACCAGGAAATATTAAGTACTACCAAGCTGTGGTTACTTGTCTGCATAAATGTCCTGCTTTGCACCTCAGATAACAATTCAAATTATCAATCAGAGCTGCACTTGTGAAATATATAATATGATAGTAATTCAACCAGTTCCTGGCTTCATGGTTTTGGGATTTTCTCTCTTTACTTGGAAACTGTTTGGCTGGCTGGGATTGTGCTCCAGAAGGAAGGCTGAAATCTCCACCAAAACCCACAAGTTGGGTGGTAAAATAAACAGAGTCGGTTGCTAGCTGGGTCTGAAGTCTCTGCACCAGCTTCCTGGGCATAATATGTGGAGGTGTGTAGCTGTCTGAAATGTTGAGGTGTTGGGGTGTTTGGCACAAAGAGGCTGGAGGCAAAAGTGTTAATAAAGTGCAGCTCACAAAGGTTTTTGCTTTGGTAATAAAATGCATTTGTTGAAAAAGAGGCTGCCAAGTTCCTTCTGATTGCTTGCTTTTAAGAACTAGTATAGTTGACTCTGGATTTGCATGGTCATTTCACATGTTAGATGATTATGGGTGACTTTCATTCTTTTGCTATTTATGACTGGTATATCAGGTTGCTTAGTAAAGTTGAACCAGGAAGCTTTCTTTTCTTTTTTTTTGCCAGGGATTGCATGCAGTATTTTTCAACCTTGGCAACTTTAAGATATGTGGATTTCAACTCCCAGGATTCCTCAGGCAGGCTGGGGAATCCTGGGAGATGAAATCCACACATTTTTACATTGCCAAGGTTGAAACACAGTGTGCATGTGGTAGCGTTGCTACTACTGCTACAGAGGGTCATGATTGCTAAAACTGCAATGTAATTTAATTTTTTGTTTGACAGGTTAGAGAATTTAATGGAGCAAACAGATACTGTATGTTGAAACTTTCAGAGATGATATACCCCTCCCAAATGTATCTTATGCAAAATTGCCAGAATCTGCTTTCTTGAAAATTAACCCATTGTGGAGTCCAGTTTTGACAACATGATTTGGTGGTGCTTGAATAATATGATTATATTTGTTGTTGGAAGAGGTGGTATTAATTAATTGCAGTATACAATTGGTACAAATATTAAATATGACACTAGGAGCAATGGATGGATGGATGGATGGATGGATGGATGGATGGATGATACCAAGCAGCTGAGTTATATCATGGAACATAAGATCACTGCTTTCAGAGTCTGCCTTTCCACTTCAAATGACAGGAATTAACTTCAACTATACTGGCTGCAGATGACAAGAAATATAATTCAAAAAAAATCTCATTTTATTTTATCATTTCCCATAACTATATCCATGCTTTGTTTTGTTTTATTGTAATCACTACATTGTTAATGCAGGAATCAAAGACAGAATAGTAGCACAAAATCTTCTCGGTCACTGCTTTTCTGTTTGAAAGTTCCTCCTGGCTCATTCACAAAAATCCCACATACCCCAAAAACACCAGGTTGGGTGGGAAGAGCTCTCAGAACAAATGCCTGTCTTCCTCTGGAAATTGCTGGATTCTCTCCTCTGAGCAACTCCCAACGGAAGATTATCAAGCAATATCCTGCACAGTGTCCTCTTCTCTTACTCTGCCCAGCCTTATCTTTGGAGCTTGCATTGTTGCTGATATCCAAATACAGTGTTCAGCTGACTAACCTTTCTGTTGCTTTCTTCTTCTTCTCACAGCATCTTGGTAAATATGGACAACAACATAATCCAACATTACAGCAACCATATGGCTTTCCTCCTTGATGTGGTGGAAGCTGAGGAGAAGTTCCAGGTGACCCTCAAGGAACTCTGAAGACTCCAAAACCTGCACTTCTGTGGGATGATTGACAGCGGGGTGGAGTTTCACTCTCCTTCTGTGCAAGCCCAACCCATCAGTTCAGAGTATTTGACTGGTCCGCGACCCCCTTTGAAGGGGGAGAAGTAACCAGAGATGGTGGCCGAGCTCTACATGTGAAGAGGGTGTAGAAGATCCATTCTCAATGTGAATGTGGAACTTCTCTCCATTATTGTTGCTATTGTTATTATTATTGTTATTATTTTATACTATATTATGATGCTGGTTGTCTGCCAGGCTGAGAATTCTAACCTTTTTCCCTGTCAGATAGCAGTGCCTAAATCTCCTTCGTTTTGCTTTTTTGGAAATGGTTTAGTGTCAACTCTTGGGGCCAGGAGGCAAAAACCAAGTTCTAGACATGGTGAATTTTCAAACTAGCTTCAAAGACACAGCCCTGTGTTCCCTCACCCTACGTCCCTTCTTGCCTCAGAGGCCTGGATGTTCCCATCCAGAGCAACCGTGACTGTTTTATACATTTCCAATGCCTTTTTGTTATTTTATAAATATCCAAACATGTGCATATGTATAAATATACCTTGTTTTATATATTGACATGGAGGAAAGTACAGCATTTCAAAACCAGCTGCCTCATAGTTCCCTACACGGGCTGTCTTTCCCCCTCCCCCTTCTTCGTTCATTTTTCTAACTTTTTTTTTTTTTTTGTATATTCTATTGCAATAAAGATTCATTGACAGAAATGCAAGCCTGGCATAATGTAGATCCAAGGAAAGAAGCAGTTTCCGTGATTCATTAAAATGCATTTATTAAAATGCATAAAATCAAGATGGCGGTCACAACTAGGTGACCAAATCCTTTTTTTTTTTCATGGACGTAAAAAAGGGGTAGAACTTTGAACTCATGGTTGTGGTAGCCATCTTGACTTTTTTTCCCCCTCTTGTGGAACCCCTGGTGTTGCAGTGGATCGCAACCATTATCACTCCCCTGTGTGTGTGTTAGTGGGTATGCCGTCTCTTGTTCTTGGGGGGAGAAGCTTGGAGGCAATTAAAATCCATTCCTACAGGACCTAAGCCATCTCTCTTTCTTCCGGGACATTCAGGAATCCAATCGAAGGGATTATCTGTAGCTCAGAGTTGAACTGTGGAGTTCCTGGTGACCTCAGAGCTCAAGGGTTCGTTTGTTTGCAGACATTTCATGACCCAACTAAGTCATATCATCAGTTCCAAGAAACATCATAATCTTACAGAGACAATGTCCCCTAGTTAGGTAAGGAAACACCTGCAAGCAAACCACCAAACTCAGCGAACATAGATCATGTGTTGCTGTATTGCTGTAGCAAAAACTAAATTGACTCCAAGAAATTTTGAGGAAAAATGGGTTGTGAGCCTAGACTCACCCATTCATGACCGTAATTGGTATGGCTGGGCTGGAATAAAAAGAGAAGTTAAACAGCACATTTACCTCTGCACAATACAGGTAATCCTGGACTCGCAACCTGTTGCTTAGCAACCATTTAACATTCCGGCGGACCTATCTGGGGTATTTACAACCTGGATTCCAAATTCCAATGGTTGAGCCCCCATTGCAGTCAGATGGCTGAACTTCGGCTGCTTGGCAAACAGGTGCATTTATGGCCATTTGCAGCATCCAATGGTCATGCGACCACATTTTTTTGCCCAAAACCTGGCATTGACTTCTGCTTTTTTGTGGCAAAACTGACTTATAGCAAATCATGGGTTAACTTAATTGATGCAAAAAAAAAGTCATTAAATTGAGTCAGTCACATAACCAACCTGCTTTACAACCATCACAAGTCTTGAACATGTGGGTTCTGTTACAGTCGTAACTCAAGGACTACCTTTGTCCTTGAGTTAATGAAGCTAAGGATAAGAATCTTCTTTTGGGGAGAAAGGGAAACTTGGTGAATTTGATTAACAAACAAATAAAAACATGGTCTCTGACAAATGAACTTGAGGACCAAAGGAACGGATGGCAAACAGGAGCAGCAACAGAGGGAAGAATAAAAAGCTCCGAATTTGAGGTGGAAAACACAAGAAAGAATTAAGCTGAACAAGTTTTACAAGGGGAAAAAAAGCCTTTCCTGAATCAGAACTGAAGAAGCTTCTGGGATGAGAAGCTAAACATTTCTGAGGAATAAAAAAACAAGAAAGTCCAGTTGTCTTTTGGAAAAGCACCTTTGAGGCAACTATGAACTGGACAATTGAAAATCTCCACAGAAATGGCAAAATGACAGTTTTGCTCTTTTGCCAAAGTGTCTTCAGGTTGTGGTTAAAAAAACAAAACAAAATGGCAGCCAGAATGATGTCATCAAAGCTCTGGCCCATTTTATGTGTCAGGCACGGGTTTTTTTTAACCGCCACCTGCAAATGTCCTTGCCTTTTCCTGTTGATTTACCAGTGAACCTCTAAACAGCTGGAAACGGATCTGGGTGGAAATGCCCTGTCACCTAACAGGGGGGCAGCACTTCAGTCTACTGATTCTGGTTTAGCATGTTCAAGGAATGTGGTGACTGCTATTACAAGTGAGGTTATGATTTCCTGCACAGTTATGCAACTTTGTCCTGGAGGACGGCCACCATTCCTTCAACCATTCCCCCAGAAAGTGCTTGCCCAGAATGAAAACTAAATATGACATGCATGTTTTCATTGACACCTAAAAAGCAACAGAAGTTAAGCCAGATTTTTTAAACAGAAGAAGAGAGTTGGAAGGGACCTTGAAATTTTCTAGTCCAACCCTCTCCTCAAGCAGGAAACCCTACACCATTTCAGACAAATGTTTATCCAATCTCTTCTTAAAAACTTCCAGCGTTGGAGTAGCCACAACCTCTGGAAGCAGGTTGTTCCACTGGTTAATTGTTCTATCAGGAAACTTCTTAGTCTCTTCTTGTCCTGCCTTCAGGTGCTTTGGAGAATAAGTTCATCCCCTCTTCTGTGTGGCATCCCCTTAGATATTGGAACACTGCTATCATGTCACCCCTAGTCCTTCATTAAACAAGACATACCCAGTTCTTGCAACTGTTCTTTGTATGGTTTGGTCTCCATTAAACTAGCTCTTAGAATTACTGTCCAGTCATATATATAAAAGTTATCCCTTTCTATCATATTAAACATTACAATTTGGTAAGAACTTTTGGAAGCCTCTGTGGACCAAGCCTGAGAAATTGGAGGGGCAGGGATGAGCCCGGCAATGCAAAGATGAAACTTGCTTGTTGAGTGAATTGTGATCTTCCCAACAACTGTGATCTTCTAGAGCAAGGGTCTTCAAACTTGGCAAGTTTAAGACTTATGGACTTCAACTCTCAGAATTCCTGAGCTAATATGACTGGGAGGAGGAATTCTGGGAGTTGAAGTCCACAAGTCTTAAAGCTGTCAAGTTTGAAGACCCTTGTTCTAGAGTATGGGAAGATCACAATTCACTCAACAAGCAAAGTCCAT